>NC_142593.1:54082518-54685018 GCF_965207765.1 Zootoca vivipara
AATGGGAAAGTTCACTTCAGTTTATGAACGCTTCAGTTTATGAACAGACTTCCGGAACCAATTACACCCATGCTTTGGGTTAAGTGCGCTTCAGATTGAGTACTCCGCGGACCCCTCTGGAACGGATTAATCCACTTTCCATTACTTTCAATGGGAAAGTTCGCTTCAGTTTATGAACGCTTCAGTTTAAGTACAGTGGAACCTCGGTTTATGAACACCTCGGTTTATGAATTTTCGGTTTATGAACGCCGCGGACCCATCTGGAACGGATTAATTCACTTTCCATTACTTTTAATGGGAAAGTTCGCTTCAGTTTATGAACACTTCAGTTTATGAACAGACTTCCGGAACCAATTACACCCATGTTTCAGTTTATGAACGCTTCAGTTTAAGTACTTCGCGGACCCGTCTGGAATGGATTAATCCACTTTCCATTACTTTCAATGGGAAAGTTCGCTTCAGTTTATGAACGGTTACTCCGCGGACCGTCTGGAACAGATTAATCCACTTTCCATTACTTTCAATGGGAAAGTTCACTTCAGTTTATGAACAGACATCCGGAACCAATTGTGTTCATAAACCGAGGTACAGTGCATTGAAATTTTATTTATTTATTTTTTTGCATTATTTTCAATGCATTCCTATGGGAAACCGCGATTCGCTAGATGAATTTTTTGTAAAACGAATTCGTCTAGCGAGGCAACCTCCGCTAGAAAAAAAACCTTTCGTTAAGCGGAAATTTCGTTAAGCAGGGCATTCGTTAAGCGAGGCACCTCTGTACCACTGTACTGTAATGTTTTCAGTGGAGTTGATTCAGGAATTTAGCTGACGCTTGTCATGTTTTGAATAGTCAGGTTTTGGATAACCTAGCGCTGCACAGCTTATGGGTCAATTATCCCATAAGACAGCAGAAGTCAGATGGGCACTGGTTGTACAATGATGCTCCATACAGCTATGTGCTCTCTGTGTGCAACTCTATGTGCTCTGTGTTCCAGCCAAAGTTGCATGACTTCATGTAATAATTTCCACCTTTTGATTGAAGCCCAGTGAGTCAGTCGCCATCTCTAGGCAGAGAAACAATGAGACCAAGTCCATTTTTTTTACGTCTTCAGCTGTGAGATGTTTGCTAAAATCACCTTATGATCACAATATCGTCCTTATCTTTGTACTAAATGATTCCAGTCTTGTGTAAAAAAAAATCTGTGGGGGTTTCGAATAATAATATTTAACAGGAGTAATGGGTGTGGCTTACTGAATTTCCCATAAATTCCCTTTGGTGAAGGCAGCTGGCTTCTTGCTGCTGTTTTTTATATAGTTGCCACCACCTCTAATGCAGCTTATCTTCTGAGGACATTAATGCTTGACCTCTGCAAAGAACCTGTTCAGAACAACTGGCATTTCACAGCAGTGTGAAGAACCAAGTGATGGGATGCAGAAGAACAAAAGCTGCTGGGGAAATGAGATTGCCTTTCTCTCTGTGAAATGCAAGTGATTCTACATCAAAATAATTCTACTACTACTACTAGTAGTAGTAGTGCCATAGTAAAAAAAAAAAACACTAGCATGCAGAACTAACCCTGCAGGGGGAGCCTTGCTATCTTACAGAAAGAAATTACATGGGTGAGGCAGGGAAATCCACCTCCCTCTCAATAAAAGGCTAAGGGCAACTAAACTCCTCATACAAACCAGGAGTACGAGAAGGTGACAAGCTCAGCATGCCAAGATCTTCTTTCATCGAGAGACCCAATGAGACCCAGTGAGAGACAAACAGGAAAGAAGACTTGACAACCACAAGGTAATTAGTCGATAGCTCCTTGTTTTATGTCTAAATGCTGTTTATTCCTCCCTCTCACCCATTTCTGGTGTAAATTTCTTCAGTTCGGAGTCTGTGGGTACTTTGAGGCATCCCCCAAACAGCACCTTTTGACCCAGAACTGGTCAAACGAGGCTGCAGCTAAGGGCATTCACGGGATTTTTGGGCTCTGTGGGCGAAATCAACCTGTGGCGTTGGCTAAGGTTACCAGATTTTTTTCCAATGAATCCAAGGATACTTTTCAACTTCCTACTAACTACCTGTAGATGGATTTTGTCAGGGGACTGATTTGTAAATCTGGGGACTGTCCCCAGGAAATGAGGACATCTGGTAACCTTAGCGTTGGCAACACTAAAGTGACTTCTTTGGGGTAGTGTGTATGGAGGTCCTGGGCTGCCCGGACAATAAGACTTCACTGATATAGCCCAAAGGAAAGCAGAGCAATACATTTGGCACCAGCTTGGCTGCAGGAGTTGCCGGAAGGAGGCCAAAAAGGCGCCATCCAACCGTCTTAAAGACTCCGCTCCAGATTTGTGTAGGGTTTACTCCATAGCCTTTTCTTCTCTCAAAGATAGCCCACAAGGCAGCAGAGATTTAGGATCAGAGTTTTCCTTCTCCTAGAGGGGCTCCCTTCCCCGGTTGACAAGCCCCATCAGCCCCCCACTACAGCACATGCAGAAATCACCTTCTTGACCATTGGAACTCTTGTTCTCGCCCATCCAATCCACCAGATCTTCTCTTTGCATGCAAGGGAAGGTCCCTAACTCTCCGAGAGTTTAACACCCACCGACTACCCTCACCTCATACTGACAGCTTCTAGGAGCCACAGGTGAGAGATGAGTGCAGGGTGGGGACCAAAGGTGGACAAACTACCCCAGAAGGAGCACAATAGGTCCCCACCAGAGGTACTACCCCTCTCCTTGATTAAAACCCTCTGGAGAATGTCCCTCCAATTGTTCTCATTAGTTATGGCCATCACATGAAGCAGGGGCAATACAACACTAAACAGAAGAGGGCCATTGCTTCCAAGTCCCCATTGATGGGCTTTCTGCAGGAATCTAGCCGGCCACAGCAGGAAGTTGGATACTGAACTAGATGGGTCTATGACCTCATTCCCATGGAGTCCAGGCTCTGTCAAAGGCACATCAAATCACGACAGGGAAGGCACAGCCTCACTTACAATACCATTATCTTTCTTTTCTTTTTCCAAAGGGGGGATAAAGCCACAACATAAATACAAAATGTCTTATCAGGAAAAATAATGTACGTGACAACAAAACTCCCGTTAAACATTATAGCACATAATTTCAGAGCCCGATTCAGTTCTGAGCCTCCGTTAAAGCCTTGGGATTTAAAGGCCTTCCTTCCCCATAAATTCATCCCAAGGCATTTTCGTTTTGTCACTTGGGCGTTAATATAGTGGCTTCCTTGTGGCATTTATGCACTGACCCCGGCTGCCCCTTATTCCATATTATAAATGAGGTGTGGAATTACCGAATGCATAGCCTGATAGCACACCTTTAATAAATATGTTAATCAACTGGCTGTGGCATGTCCCCAGGTGCCGGGGAGTTTGTGCCTTGCACTTTAAATTCTATTCTCTTTGCACTGACAACCTTAAGTTAAAACAAATTTATTGAGGTGGGGTGAGGAACAGGGGGGAATCCATTAGCCACGGGTTGTATATGTGAAGAAGCAAGACAACAAGAGAGAGAGAGAGAGAGAAGTCCCCCAGAAAAAGGGTGTGCAAGTCCTTTTCACGCGTAAGTAAATCAGAAACAATGCCTGAGACCTGGAAAGAAATCCACCCCATACTAGCATATGTGTGGCTTTCCTTAGATCAACTTGGGGGAAACTTAGATCGCCTTCTCAATCCGGCCCGCGGACGGTCTGGGAATCAGCGTGTTTTTACATGAGTAGAATGTGTGCTTTTATTTAAAATGCATCTCTGGGTTATTTGTGGGGGCATAGGAATTCTTTCATTTCCCCCCCCTTCAAAATTTAGTCCAAAATTTAGTCCAAATGGTCTGAAGGACGGTGGACCGGCCCACGGCTGAAAAAGGTTGCTGACCCCTGACTTAGTACAATGAACTTATAAGATGCTTGGGCCCAAATGCCAGCAAATACATAGTCAGTCACTTACCTGCTGCTTTGTGGGACATCTTAAGGAGAAGATAAGGCTAAGGAGCAAACCCTACACAAATTCGGAGTGGAGTCCCTAAGGTGGTTGGATAGTGTGAGGGACGAGGGATACAGGGAAGTCCCTCCCATCTTAAGTTCCAGCCCATCCCCAAGCGCGGGAGAGAGTAAGGAGAGCTCTGCCTCCAGCGGAGAGTCAGGAAGTGGTGTCCGAGGCTCAGGCAAGGTTGTGGAGCCCAGGCCGCAGGTGGGACAGGAAGTTGGACGCACAGGGGGGAGGCCAATTCCCCCAACTCCCGAATTGCGACGCAAACGTAGGGGGAAGAGGTTGGGTCTGCCAAAGCTGTGGTGCTGGAAGAAAACGCGCCAATCGCCATTCGGGAGTTCAGACACCTCACCTTAAGGATGCATTTTTACTGCTCTGAACACTGTAAATAATCAGCACTTAATAAAAACCTTAAAAGACCATGCTGGAGTCGTTACTCTAGAGTAGCCATACCAGGCCCTCTGACAGATAGCATCTTGTACACCACCTTCTGGCAACTCCTGCCGCCAAGCTGGTGCCAAACATACTGCTCTGCTTTCCTTTGGACAGCATCAGTGAGGCTGAGAGGAGGGTCTTGTTGTCTGGGCAGCCTAGGACCTCCACACACTAATCCCTCAGGGAGGTTACTTTGGTGCTGCTAGTGCAGCAAAAACAATGCAGGAGGTAGTAGTTACGAGTTACCCGTCTCTGCAGCCACAGCAGGCGCCATGATTCTCCAGCGGTTTGGCTTCACCCCTGGTGGCTTACTCCATTGCCTCTCAAGACAGACAGATGCCGAAAACAACAGTCAGTCACTACAGAGGGATGATGTTAGGAGTCCCAGGACCCTAGAACCCCAAGTCTGTTGCTCCAAGCCCCATATCTCCTACCCCTTCCCGCCCCGCCCCCGCCCCACACACTTTAAAGACTTTGCTTACAGGGCAGTGCTGGGCAGTGCAGTGCAATGCAATGCAATGGGGGAGGGGGTGGAGATGCCCTCGCAACACTGGCAGAGTCAGCAAGCCTGCCCCTGCAATGATATTTAGCACACATTCCCATTTTAGTATGCAGGCCGAGACCCTCCCTGCCTGCAGACTGCCTAACCAGAGTGGTGCATGCTCTAGTTATCTCCCACTTGGACTACTGCAATGTGCTCTACATGGGGCTACCTTTGAAGGTGACCCGGAAACTACAACTAATCCAGAATGCGGCAGCTAGACTGGTGACTGGGGGCGGCCGCCGAGATCATATAACACCGGTCCTGAAAGACCTACATTGGCTCCCAGTACGTTTCTGAGCACAATTCAAAGTGTTGGTGTTGACCTTGAAAACCCTAAACAGCCTCAGTCCAGTATACCTGAAGGAGTGTCTCCACCCCCGTCGTTCTGCCCAGACACTGAGGTCCAGCTCCGAGGGCCTTCTGGTGGTTCCCTCACTACGAGAAGCCAAGTTACAGGGAACCAGGCAGAGGGCCTTCTCGGTAGTGGCACCCACCCTGTGGAACGCCCTCCCATCAGATGTCAAAGAGTTAAATAACTACCTGACATTTAGAAGACATCTGAAGGCAGCCCTGTTCAGGGAAGTTTTTGATGTGTGACATTTTAATGCATTTTAAATTTTTGTTGGAAGCCGCCCAGAGTGGCTGGGGAAACCCAGCCAGAGGGGCAGGGTACAAGTAATCAAATAGCACAGCAAATGATCAGGGGTGATGGAAATTGCCTTTAGGAATTTACATCATCCCCAACCTATCACATTAACAACCTTCATCCTCCTTACAGCTCTCTGCTCTGTTTTGCTTTGCAGCATGCTTACTCCTAGGGAGGAGGAATTTCATGGAACACTTCCCCCCAAAGATCAAGGTACTCTACCCTGCAAAGCTATATTCAGCGAAGGTTAATCCCATTCATTTGAAAACAAAACATTGGAAGGCCAGCAAGGTTTCCTCTCGTTCCAAACTGTACATGCTCACTGGCGATGTTTCTATCCCTCGCCTCCTGAAGATTTTGCCACAGGTCTCAACGTCAACCTGAGACATTGGCATCGCCAGGATTTATGTTAGGGTGGGGCAGAATTTATGTTAGGGGGCAGGGTTTATGTTGGGGAGTGCAGAACCAAGCTTAGTTATGTATTTTTCTTTATTTGCTTCATTTTGTGGGGGCAGCTGCCCCCCCAGTTATGCCCATGTCCTGAGACATTCATAGTTAGACTCCCCCCTCCCCCCAAATACTTCATGCCAGTTGGGTTGACTTGTAGATTGAGTCTCCTTCCAATCACATACCAGCAAATTCCGGTTGTATAACTACAGCTGATTGGGTGGTCTTGTGCAACAAACTCGCTTCCTGAAAAGATCGGACTTTTTGTGATAAGGGAAGTGATAGGGAAATGCACTGGAAGTGTGGGATGAAAAAATCGTCTAAGCTCCCTGCAAGCAAATCAGAATGAATGCTCAATAAGCACATTGTCTAGAACAGGGGTCAGCAAACTTTTTCAGCAGGGGGCCAGTCCACTGTCCCTCAGACCTTGTGGGGGGCCGGACTATATTTTTTGGGGGGAAATGAACGAATTCCTTTGCCCCACGAATAACCCAGAGATGCATTTTAAATAAAAGGACACATTCTACTCATGTAAAAACATGCTGATTCCTGGACCGTCTGTGGGCCGGATTCAGAAGGCGATTGGGCCGCATCCGGCCCCCGGGCCTTAGTTTGGGGACCCCAGGTCTAGAAGCACCAAGAATGCCAGTGTCAATAAATGCAACTTCTTTGTAACTATAGCACAGTAACAAGGGCAGGTGCTTGTTCCCCTAAGCTCTGAATTTACTAAGCCAGGTCTAGCTGCCCCACCTGTTTGCTCGTGAGCCTGGATTGGCTAACCATGGGGCCAGGTACCATGTGGAAATAATGATTTTTAGAGATGCTCTTTGTATGCTCTTAGCAGGTGCTGATCAACAACCCTGGGAGGAACTTGGTTTTATAAATCTAGTCACCACTCCTCACTATTTGCTGTTTCCCTGCACGGCTTCCCTGCAAAGGTGACGGTGGCTCATTTCCATGAACATATGCAGCTGTCTTGTTCCAAGTCAGACCACTGGTCCATTGGGCTACTCCAGTTTTCACTGACCTGATGCTCTTCAGATGTTGCTGAACGGCAACCTCTGCCAGTTCCAGCTAGCATGGCTCTGCTGGCTAGGACTGACTGGCGTTATAGTCCAACAAAATCCAGTGGGCACCAGGTTGGCGAAGGCTGGCATCAACTTTCCAGGCAGGGGACCTTCGCATCAACTGCTATGTGGTCCTTCTGGAAATTAAACTGAAGATAGCAAGGATTGAATTTGGGATGATTTGCATGCAGATATGCTGAACAATATGGGACGCGGGTGGCGCTGTGGGTTAAACCACTGAGCCTAGGGCTTGCCGATCAGAAGGTTGGCAGTTCGAATCCCCGTGACGGGGTGAGCTCCCGTTGCTCTGTCCCAGCTCCTGCCAACCTAGCAGTTTGAAAGCACACCAGTGCAAGTAGATAAATAGGTACCGCTCCGGCGGGAAGGTAAATGGCATTTCCGTGTGCTGCTCTGGTTCGCCAGAAGCGGCTTAGTCATGCTAGCCACATGACCTAGAAGCTGTATGCCCGGCTCCCTTGGCCAGTAAAGAGAGATGAGTGCCGCAACCCCAGAGTCGTCCGCGACTGGACCTAATGGTCAGGGGTCCCTTTACCTTTACCTTTTATGCTGAACAATAGACCAAGGTCTATTCACAAGCTTTCATTTTTTATTTCAAATCCATGTTGTCAAGAAAAGGATCAATGCTAAAAACCTAACACCACCACGGGGTGTACATTTAAGGAATGGTTGCTTTTATTCTCTGTGCTTAGATCTTTCCTCTTGGACCTATGAGATCATCATGTTATGTCTCTCTGGGAGCATCTTTTTGGCAGCTCTGATGTTCGTTGCAGTGAAGACAATCCGAACGAGGGTCTTGCATTTTCAGAGGTAGTGCATTTCTGGGGAATCTGTCAGACTCCATCTCTGCCTTCATGCTTACATTCCAAACGAACTTAGAACATACCCGATACCATGTTCCTTCACCAAGCTGGGGACTACAAATCCCATTCGCCCCAGTCGACATAGCCAGCGGTCAAAGCTGATGGGAGTTGTAGTCCAACATCTAGAGGGCACCAGCTTGCAGAAGGCTGCCCTATGGTGTTGCACAAGAAGTAATATGGGTCTTCAACTCCCTGAATGCGGAAGCAGCGCAACACAATGCAACCAGGACGGGGTTGTTGCAAATGTTGCTTCATAAGCAGGTCATATTTTAATCCCTGGGCACCATGTAACCACTGGGGAGGCAGAGGCGCAGCAGTTCATTGACTGGTCTTGCCATGGTGTAAATCTTTTGCCATCTCGTGTCACCCTCCCCCCCTATCAGCCTGATTTGAAAATTAATTTAGCTTAATTAATTCATTATTAATTAAATTTGTATACTGCCCTTCAGTCGAAGATCACAGGGTGCTTTGCAGCATAACAATACAAAACGAAAACGTCGAATACATAATAAAGCAAAAGCAAAAGCGGTGCAAACCAAGAACCCCCCCCCCAAAAAAAGAGCATCAAGCACCTAAACTCCTGGATGTTTTGAGCCAGGAGATCATAAGCTAAAATGTTAAGGAGAAAATTCTCATTCCCTCTTCCCCTGCACCCCAACAAAAAGCCAAGACATTTCAGTGATCTCAGACTATCCCCAGAGGCAGCAAAAGGATGTCCTAAACTCCCCTTCCAAGCACTTCCTTAGAGAGTAATACACTTTGAAGCCATTTCTTAGAGGTTTAGAACAAGATCTTCTTGCCTAGCCCCATTTTTAAAACTTTATCAGGAAGCAGGAACCCCACTTTTGTGATTATTTATTCTAATGATTAAGCTAAGGTTTGGGCATAAAAGCTGCTACAGCTCAGCTCAGGATTTCAGGACTTTTCTCTCCCAAAGACCCTCCTGAGAAGTTGCAGTTTGCAAATCCCCCCCCCCCCCCGCACCACCATCATCATCATCATTAGTTTAGGGCAATCTCGGCAGAACATCCCACCCCACTTGACCAGCCAATTAATTTTGCTATGTTGTATTTTTTTTTTTATTCTTGTTTCAGAAGGGGTAAACCAAGCAGCCCCGCCAAAGAGCTTTCTGCAGCTGAAACAGTGGTGGCAAATATTATTGTGAAGCGCAATGAAGCGAAGGATATTTTTACAGCGCAGGTTACTGGACCAGCATATATAATATACGTGTCTGAGAAAGAAATGCCACCCTTTGAAGTCTGAAGACGAAAATACTGTGGGATAACCAGCTTAATATAAGCATTAAGCCCATTCACACGTGGGTGGGCCCAAATAGGGTAAAAGGTAAAGATAAAGGACCCCTGGACGGTTAAGTCCAGTCAAAGGCGACTACGGGGTTGGGGCGCTCATCTTGCTTTCAGGCCAAGGGAGCCAGCGTTTGTCCATAGACAGCTTTCTGGGTAATGGGGCGAGCAGGACTAAACCGCTTCTGGCGCAATGGAACACCGTGATGGAAACCAGAGCGCACGGAAACGCTGTTTACCTTCCCGCCACACCTATTTATCTACTTGCACTGACATGCTTTCGAACTGCTAGGTTGGCAGGAGCTGGGACAGAGCAACAGGAGCTCACCCCGTCGTGGGGATTTGAACCGCCAACCTTCCGATCGGCAAGCCCAAGAGACTCAGTGGTTTAGACCACAGCACCACCCGCATCATAATGGTGAACTGTATGATTACAAGCTGTCAATGCATCTGGGCGACCTCAGCACATTGTCAAGGATATTGGAATGCACATCCGAGATAAAGGCCTTGATAGTTACAACAAAGAGCATGTTATGGGCTTCTCACTCAGACATCTATCCTCAGCCATTCAAAGCCGTTTCGTGGAATATTGACTCCAAAGAGCCTGACAGCTGCTAACCAAAATCCGGAGAGCTAGATAGCTACAACTTAAGGCCCGCGGGTCGGGTGTGGCCCAATCGCCTTCTCAATCCAGCCCACGGACGGTCCAGGAATCAGCGTGTTTTTACATGAGTAGAATGTGTGCTTTTATTTAAAATGCATCTCTGGGTTATTTGTGGGGCATAGGAATTCATTCATCCCCCCCCCCAAAAAAAATAGTCCGGCCCACCACATGGTCTGAGGGACGGTGGACGGCCCACGGCTGAAAAAGGTTGCTGACCCCTGACATACTGCTTTGAGTAGCTTTGCAACATCAGTGTTAACTTACACTTACTCCACCAATGCAGTGAAGGAGGTCTGGATCAGGATAGGTGCAGGGGCGGAGGAAGGCGGTGTGGTGGATGCGGGCCGCCCTGGGTGCATAGCTGTCAACTTTCGGATTTGAAAATAAGGGATCAGCAGCCTCACCTGTCCCGGGGACAGTCTACGGTATATCTAACAATCCCGGATAGCAGCGGGAAACGGCACTGGAATAAGGGGATTTCCAGCAAAAAAAAGGGAGGGTTGACAGCTACCCCTGGGTGTCACCACTGGGGGGGGTGACAAAATGCCGAGTGGCACTCACCGTGGGGCCTGCGGTGCGCCCAAGCCACGCGTATCTCCTGGGAGTGACGCGGTGGCTTAGGCGCCCACAGGCTCCGCACTGCCCCAAACGGTCTGCCTGCTGCATCCCCCCCCCCAGCTGTAGGGCAGCAGAGTGGGAGGAGGCAGGCAGACTCCTCAGAGGCCCCGGGGAGCACCCTGCCCCAGCTGGGCCCGCCCCATGGATGGATGGCCCCGCCCCCGCAGACAGTTGGCCCCGCCCCGCAGGGCACGCGCACCACCCCAGGCGCCCAATCAGCTTGCTCCACTGCTGGATAGCTGGACATTGTATGAAGATATTGTTGATGGAGCACCCAAGAGGATTACAAGGCAATTTGTAATCTTGTACTAGAATTTAAGATCCAAATACGGTACTGGGGTGCCTGTGACTGCTAAGACACAGCAGCAGAAGGTTCCCAATTATTTCCAAATTCAGGTTTACAGCCTGAGTTCTTACTGTGAAGTCTTGCTTTTCAACTCAAAGCCTATGAATTCAAATATGATTTTATTGCGTACCTCAGTGGTGGGGAACCTGACTTTTTCATCATCCGCAATAAAGATTTAGAGTTGCATTTAAATAATTTAGAATGCCAAATCAAAAGCTCTTTTATTGTTCAGGCAACAGATGAAGACTTTTGTTATTGTTGTTCTCCAAGACTCTTTTTAGTGTTGTTTTACTGCTTGAATATTGTTTTTTATATATATGATCCTGCATGATTTTAAGTTGTTCTGATGCTTTATTGTATAATAATCATTTTATTGTTGTTTATTGAAAGTATTGTGAACCACTGGATACATTTTAAAGTTTAAAAGTATATTGTTTTAAAGAAAATAAATAAAAGCATCTGACTGCAGACGGATATGAACTTACCCTCCTGTAAAGTCTTTGCTGAGTCTAAAGAGTTCCACAAATGTTGAGAGCTGCAGTTACAACTCTCTACTTGATGGATTTGAAGCTGAGATGGGATAAGTAGAACTCCTTCAGCTATGGGACACTTGGGATTCGAATTTCCCCTTCTTTACATTCAAACCCCTTATGAGTGTAGCCTCTGTGGGAACTTCTTAGTAAGGCTTGAGGTTGTGGACAAGGTGTTTGGATCAGTCAGGACAACCACTTGCGCTCAAAACCCCTTGCCTCTCTTGGCTGATAACAACTCAATGAACCCTCCCTGGATTTGGAAAATCTAAGTAATTACCGGCCAGTTGCCAGACCCCCCTTCTTGGACAAAGTTCTTGAGAGGGTGGTTTGCAGAAGTCAACAAACTTTTTCGGTCTATGGGCAAATTTGGATTTTTTTCATGGGCGCTGCCATCTCTGGTCAACAACTCTCTCCTCTCTCCCAGATCTCACATTTGTTGTTGTTTAGTCGTTTAGTCGTGTCCGACTCTTCGTGACCCCATGGACCATAGCATGCCAGGCACTCCTGTCTTGCACTGCCTCCCGCAGTTTGGTCAGACTCATGTTCGTAGCTTCAAGAACACTGTCCAACCATCTCGTCTTCTGTCGTCCCCTTCTCCTAGTGCCCTCAATCTTTCCCAACATCAGGGTCTTTTCCAAGGATTCTTCTCTTCTCATGAGGTGGCCAAAGTATTGGAGCTTCAGCTTCACAATCTGTCCTTCCAGTGAGCACTCAGGGCTGATTTCCTTAAGAAAATCACACTTACAGAGAGAGAAAGTGGGTGGGCATGCACACATACTTTTTTTTTTGCAAAGGATCTGGATAGGACTGATCCACAAGCCTTGGAAAGCACATAGAGCTGAAAGAGAAATTGGAAAAGGGCATAACTTTGTCCTTTAGTTTTATGTACTTGTCATGGGATGGGACCCAGGTGGTGCTGTGGGTTAAACCACAGAGCCTAGGGCTTGCTGATCAGAAGGTCGGCAGTTCGAATCCCTGCAACGGGGTGAGCTCCCGTTGCTCGGTCCCAGCTCCTGCCCACCTAGCAGTTCGAAAGCACGTCAAAGTGCAAGTAGATAAATAGGGACCGCTCCGGCGGGAAGGTAAACGGCGTTTCCGTGCGCTGCTCTGGTTCGCCAGAAGCAGCTTTGTCATGCTGGCCACATGACCTGGAAGCTGTCTGCGGACAAACGCCGGCTCCCTCGGCCTATAGAGCGAGATGAGCGCCGCAACACCAGAGTCAGACAACCACCCTCACCATCTCATGACTAAAGGAAGACCTCCAGAGTGCCACTGTGCCCATGTGTACCTAAGGATACCATGTTGGCCAGACACAAACATATATTAACTGCCCAGGAGCCAAGGTACTGTCCTATAAACACAATCCCATTTTTAAAAGTTGTCACTTCCAGTTTCATTTGAGACCTGCATTTTGAGCTCATGCTACCAGCAGCTACCAACTCAGGATGCCCACTTCAATTAATGCCGACTGGGCAGGCACAAAATGGGCACACACACTCATAATATGACTGGGTTTTAATGATGAATAAGTGAAGAATTTCAGCGGAGCTTGATTCACGGTACAATTGAGAATTGCCAGCTGGGAAAATTCTTCCTTCAAGCATGTTAATTTTGGACTTTGGCAGCATCTCAAAGCCATCATATGAAGCTACAGGAAAAACCATCTGAAATCTAAGCAGAATGCTACGTAACCCAAATAAATTTGTAAGCTTGGATAATGCTATCCTAATAACAACTGGAGCTTTCTAGCACAAACACTGTTTATTTCTACACACATGCTCCATCTTCTAATTCTGTGTTTTCCAGATACTGTAGGTCCGATACCTGTCCCCCCTTTCTTGTGAGTCTATCTTACTCTCAATATATACACATTTATATCCCATTTACACTAATGGGATTCACACATGTGTATCGAGGAGAGCAAATATAACTTAGCTCTGTGTGTGCCTCTGCCATCGTTTATGGCACTCGGCTGAATTTCTTAAAGTAGGGTCTCCTTGCACTGATGATCCTGCAAAAGAAGAAGAATGTGCTTATCAGAGGAAATAGTACATAAACACTCCTTTATATCGAGAAAAGAGGCTATACTCTCTGTAATGTCAGGTACGTCTTACCCGTCCTCCAGACATCATTTTGCTGCTTGTTTCCCCACCCTCATTCCATATCATCAGTGGGAGGAAACACATACAGGTGAAACTCGGAAAAATAGAATATCGTCGAAAAGTGCATTTATTTCAGTAATGCAACTTAAAAGGTGAAACCAATAAATGAAGGCAGCCCTGTTCAGGGAAGTTTTTAATGTGTGACATCTTAATGTATTTTAATTTTTTGTTGGAAGCCGCCCAGAGTGGCTGGGGAAACCCAGCCAGATGGGCGGGGTACAAATAATAATTTATTATTATTACTATTATCATTATTATTATTAGATAGATGCATGACCAAGGGCGTACCCACCATGCGGCAAGTTAGGGCAGCTGCCCTACTCTAGAAGCAGGGCTGGTGGGCAGAGGCGGAGCACAGCCCGGCGGAGCGCGAGTTCGCCATTCCCGCCGCACCGCGCCGCACCCTCCCTCCAGCTCCCCGGCGCGCCCTCAGGCAAGGCCAAGCGCGGCGGGGAACCAGGGAGCGCGGCGCGGTGGGCGGGAACGCCGAACTCGCGCTCCGCTGGGCTGGGCTCCGCCTCCGCCCACCAGCCCTGCTTCTAGGGAGGGGCACAGCCCGGCGGAGCACGAGTTCGCTGTTCCCGCCCACTTTGTGGCCCCTCCCCTTCCGTGCCTTGGCCCCTCCCCTTGCCCCCCCCCTAGTTTTGATCCTGGGTACGCCCATGTGCATGACATGCAAAGCAAGATATGTCAAGTCTTTATTTGTTGTAATTGTAATAATTTTTCATTAGGGGGGTCAATTATAAATGGAATGTAATTCATGAAATGTAATAGCGATGTTTATTTTTGTATTATTGTAATTATTTGTTTTATTACTGTGTAATTTCCAAAAGAAGGCATTTGTAAAAATTAAAAGAAAAATAAAAAATGAAAAGTTGCATTAATGAAATAAATGCACTTTTCGACGATATTCTAATTTTCCGAGTTTCACCTGTAGTATAGTGATGTTAGGACACACTATACGTTGAAAAATGTTACACGGAGCTCAGCCAGATGGAGCTGGTAGACAGCTGCCCTGGACACAGAATTGACCTGCGCCTCCATGGACAGCTGTGAGTCCAAAATGACTCCCAGGCTGCGCACCTGGTCCTTCAGGGGCACAGTTACCCCATTCAGGACCAGGGAGTCCACCACACCTGCCCGCCTCCTGTCCCCCACAAACAGGACTTCTGTCTTGTCAGGATTCAACCTCAATCTGTTAGCTGCCATCCATCCTCCAACCGCCTCCAGGCACTCACACAGGACCTTCACCGCCTTCACTGGTTCTGATTTGAAAGAGAGGTAGAGCTGGGTATCATCTGCATACTGATGAACACCCAGCCCAAACCACCTGATGATCTCTCCCAGCGGCTGCATGCAGATGTTAAAAAGCATAGGGGAGAGGACAGAGCCCAGAGGCACCCCACAAGTGAGAGCCCAGGGGGCCCTTAATCATATGACACTGGACGTCACCATTCATGCACTTTAATGCTGCAAAACCAGGCAAAAGACATGCTTATTGTCACTTGGGGGGGGGAAACCTAGGAGCAAAAGTATTATACAGTTCAAGCAGAATACCAAAAACACTTAAAAAACACCCTAGAAATACTGTATGTGATTACCCTGTTCAAGGTACAGGCAACTCTCTATTTACAGCGGGGTTACATTTCAGGGATAGCGCCTTAAGCCAAAAATCACATAGTCAAAACTTCAAAGGTTCAATGGTGGGTGGGATTGCCAAAGCTCTCCCCCCCCCTGCCCCAATCATAGCTGTCAAGTTTTCCCTTTTCTCGCGAGGAAGCCTGTTCAGCATAAGGGAATTTCCCTTTAAAAAAGGGAGAACTTGACAGCTACGGCCCCAATGCCCATCCCATTTTCTTTTCTTTTTTAAATGGCCAAGCACGTAAAGCTGAATGCGCACAAGTTAAATGCGTGTAAGTTGTGAGTTCCCTGTACGCAGGAGTCCTCTCGCACAAAACACAATGGAACCCATGTTTCACTGTCCTTGTCCTCTGTTTGCACTGCTATACAAGCCTTCCTATCAAGACAGAAGGATTTCATAGCTGCTATGAAAGCACAGCAATATCGCCAGGCATTGTGCTCTGATTGGGTAATAAAACCTGTCAACCATTCAGAATTAAGGCGTTCATATACTGTATGATTACTGCGAAATAAAATCACAGCGATGATGCAAATCAGAAGCCTGCCACCAATCAAAATGGAAAATATAAGTGAGAAAAAATTGTCTATTTATGCATCACTAGCTGTATAGTATCCCTGAGCTCCAGTTATTATTTGGTTTGTTATCTGTATTACAGTAGTGCCCAGAGGCCACACACAGTTGATATAACACAAAACATAATTGTTTTAGCTTGGAATCCATTATTAATCTTGACACCTGCATTTTAGGTAAATAACAATTAGAACCTGATGAGTTTTTTAATTACTATTTCAAACTCTATTTACACCAGCAGCAAAATGAAAGATATTAAGAGAGACAATGGTGAAATTAACCAGCTACAAAGCTGTAATAGTAAAAGGTAAAGGTAAAGGACCCCTGGACGTTTAAGTCCAGTCAAAGGCGATTATGGGGTGTGGCGCTCATCTAGCTTCCGTGTATGTCCGGAGACAGCTTTTCCGGGTCATGTGTTCAGCACGACTAAACCGCTTCTGGTACAATGTGCTAGAGCACATGGAAACGCCGTTTACCTTCCCGTCGCAGTGGTACCTATTTATCTACTTGCACCGGTGTGCTTTCAAACTGTTAGGTTGGCAGGAGCTGGGGCAGAGCAACGGGAGCTCACCCCGTCACACAGATTTGAACTGCCAGCCTTCTGATCGGCAAGCCCAAGAGGCTCAGTGGTTTAGACCACAGCGCCCCTAAAAATGAAAAATATTAAGAGAGACAATAGTGAAATTAACCAGCTACAAAGCTATAATAGTAATGCTAGCTACTTAAAGTGAATGTGTGTGTGTTGGTTTGTTTTTTAAAAAAACCAACTTATACAGTCATTCAATGCGTGCACATTAATTAGGTTGCAATTTTTCTTTCTAGTTTAAGTACATAGTAAAATGTGCTCACCGGTCTCACACTTTCAAAATAACAATCAATACTGAAAGGAGATGTTCTCTGTGGTTTGGAAATCTCACCTGTGTGTAGAGAGCCATGAAAATAAAGGTAGAAATCTCATCTCTTACAGAACCAACCAAAATGATCCAAGAATTAGAGTCCCTTCTCTATGACCTGGATCACACCATGTGTGAGTGTCAAACTGTGGTTACGTCTCTTCTCTCTTGGTCTTCCTGCTACCATGCTATCTGGAGCTAACCCATCATTTGGCTTAGAGCTATGTCCAAGCTTGGGCTTGGACAAACAAACAAACAAACAAACAGACAACTCAATGACTAAGGTAAGACACTGAAAACATTTATAAAATTATGAATGGCTTAATGGAGGGGAATAGGCTCTGGCTCATAAAGCTAGAAACTGAGAAATCTGAAGAAACTGATAGGCAGTTTAATTTCACATTTCATCCAAGGTGTTGAACCTGACTGTATGCTTGTATGCAACCTGACTGTGGCGGGAAGGTAAACGGTGTTTCCATGGGCTCTGGCACATTGCACCAGAAATGGTATAGTCGTGCTGGACACATGACCAGGAAAAGCTGTCTCTGGACAAACATGGACAAACATGGACCACTTATAAATGCCATCTCCAACTCCTCAAAAGATTCCATCAGTGGTGTCTCTGAAAATTTTTATACATCACTTGGGAAGACTAATGCCAGTGTACTGGAAGAAGCAAAGATCCCAAGTGTCAATGTGATGATTCTTCAACATGAACTTCGTTGGACTGGTGGCCATGTTGTGCGTATGCCTGATGATCGTCTTCCAAAGCAACTACTCTATTCCGAACTTTAAAATGGAAAGCGTAATGCTGGTGGTCAACAAAAGAGATTTAAAGACTCTCTCAAGGAAAATCTTTTAAAATGTAATATAAATACCGACAACTGGGAAACACTGGCCTGAGAGCGCTCCAAGATGCTCTTTGAAGACGCGCTTTGAAGATGCTCAAACTCGGGACGAAAGGAAGAGGAAGGTACGCTTGGCAAATCCACACCGTGATCAACTCCCGCCCGGAAACCTATGTCCCCACTGTGGAAGGACGTGCGGATCCAGAATTGGCCTCCACAGTGACTTACAGACTCACTGTTAAGACCGTGTTCAAGGAAGACAATCTTACCCGGCTACAAGTGATCGCCAAATAAGATATGGTTCTCTCCCCCCCCCCCGGTTTATCTTCACAATAATCTTGTGATATAAATTAGCCTGATACTGCTGGACCAAAGTTCACTGTGGGTGCTTCCAAGACCGTGGCTCTTTTTGAGTGGGATTGAATCACATGCCAGCAAACTAAAGTTGGAACAATTAAAGCTGATCTGGAAGCTCTTGTGCAACAAGCCTAGTTCTCTGAAATATCAGGCAATTAGGAAAGTGACAAGAAAATTAAAAGTGAAAGTGTGGGGGTAGCACTTGCTTTGACAAACATCATCTAACCTTGCCACAAACAGATCAGGATGAATGCACAATCAACCGGTCATAAAAGAAGATGACTAGGATTAAAACTCGGGTCCCAGTTCAGCCACGAGTGAACCATACTGTATCTCTCATCTCAGAAAACCCTCAAAAGCAGGTGAGGTGAGAGTATGGTTCACTCGTGGCTGATATGGGAGGGGACCCGAGTTTTTAACGCTCACGACCTTAAAAATAAATACATAATTACCAACGTAACAGCAATCGTAAGCAATAAATAAATCATCGAAAAGTACACAGCCAAATTAAGCCATTTCCACATAAATCATAATTACATCTAATATAAGGGTACTAAAAAAAAACTAGCAATAAAGGCGATGTTACAGGACACAGCCCAGCACTTGTGGAGTATTAATTTATTTAAAAGTGTATGTTTTATTATTGTTTTGCTTGTGATGTATTTTTGTGTTTTTGTAACTGTAAAAGCGTCCCATCATCTCAAGCTCATTTTATAAGAACTGTAATGAAATAGTAATAGCCTTTATTCTTGGGCTTAACATGTCCCCACCCCGCCTCACAGCAAGCGCGAGGCGGCTTATTAACGATAACCACCAGTCCCCTCAACAGACGCGTGTGCACGTGTGAATGCGCTCCCCGGGTCCTGAAGCGACGACTCCTCCCCCTTATAGAGCCTCCTCCCCTTTCCTGGCCCCGCCCCCTCAGGAAAGGGGAGGGGCGAGGAAAAGGCGGGAAAAGAAAACCAAACCCTTCCCTTCGACTCTTCCGCGAGGAGCAACCTAACCACGAGACCTCGCCTCCTCTGACGTCACTTCGGGGCGGTTGTCCCTCTTTGGCCGTGGGACTCCGTCTCCCATCAGCGCCAGCCCGCATAGGCCAATGAGAGAGGGACGACGGGAGCTGTAGTTCTTTCACCTCGCTCAGAGTTCTTTATACGTCCAGCGCCACGTCTCGCGCATGCGCTTGGACGGCGGCGCTCGCGCTGCTGCTCCATCTCCTCCTGGTCCTGAGGTAAAAGAAGGAAGGAAAGGAAGGAGCTTCGCCCGGCCGCGTCGGCGGCAGCGATGGCGTTCACGCTGTACTCGCTGCTGCAGGCCGCGCTGCTCTTCGTCAACGCCATCGCGGTGCTGCATGAGGAGCGCTTCCTCCGCAGGAGTGAGTCGGCCAGGCCTCGGGGCCGGCTTCGTAAGGGAGGGGGGAGGGGTCCTGGCCTCATCCTCATCCTCAGTTTGTGGGGAGGAAGGCGGAGGGCCTGGGCCGTAGGTGGGGTTTCTGGGGCCACGTGGCATCCTTAAGACGTCGCCATAACGTTAATTATAAGGATCAGCGCCGAGTCATTCGTAGGGAGAGGCAGTGTGGGGTAGTGGTTAGAGCGCAGGGCTAGGACCCAGGAGGCATAAGAAGAGCTCTGATGGATCAGGGCAGTGAGCCCTCCTACCCATCATTCTGGCTTCACGGGGCCTGGCCAAATGCCCCAAAGACAGAGAAACCTGCGAGTAGCATTGTTATTACTATTAATATTACTATTATTGTTCTCCTACTGGGGCAGCAATAAAAGAGACTTCTAGCGCATCTGTAAAGCTGAGCAGGGACTGGTATCGGTTTTAAAAGTGGATCGAGGGAGGGCACATGTTAAGTTTCCTACATTGCAGGGGGTTGGACTAGATGACCCTCGGGGGTTCCTTCTACGATTCGTAGAATTGCAAAGTTGGAAAGGATCCCAAGGGTCATATCTTGCAATCTCCTACAATGCAGGAATCTCAGCTAAAGCATCCATTTGTGGGCATTACATGCAGGCGCCATCTGGAGAAATTTGTAAATAATACTTCTTGTTCAAATGTTGCCTGCCTGACAGGTTTTATATATATATATATATATATATTCAACTTTTTGTGTAAGGCATTTTATTTATTTATTTATTGTATCACAACTAACATAACATTAATAGTCATTGGGGAGAGGGGAATCTTCTCCCCTCCCTATCCTATTTTCAAAAAAGGGAAAAGAGAGGACCCAAACAATTACCGCCCAGTAAGCCTGACATCAATACCAGGAAAGATTCTAGAGCAGATCATCAAGCAAACAGTCTGTGAGCACCTAGAAAGAAACTGTGAAAAATAAGTTTCTTAAAAAATTTTTCTGAAAAATAAGTCATGTTAGACTAATCTGATCTCATTTTTTGACAAAATTACAAGCCTGTTAGATGAAGGGAACGCTGTGGATGTAGCCTATCTTGATTTCAGCAAGGCCTTTTACAAGGTGCCCCATGATATTCTTGTAAAGAAGCTGGTAAAATGCGGGCTAGACAATGCTGCCATTCAGTGGATTTGTAACTGGCTGACTGACCGAACCCAAAGGGTGCTCATCAATGGCTCCTCCTCATCCTGGAGAGTAGTGACTAGTGGGGTGCCACAGGGTTCTGTCTTGGGCCCAATCTTATTCAACATCTTTATCAATGACTTGGATGATGGGCTTGAGGGCATCCTGAGCAAGTTTGCAGATGACACCAAATTGGGAGGGGTGGCTAATACCCCAGAGGACAGGATCACACTTCAAAATGACCTTAACAGATTAGACAACTGGGCCAAAGCAAACAAAATGAATTTTAACAGGGAGAAATGTAAGGTACTACACTTGGGCAAAAAAAATGAAAAGCACAAATACAGGATGGGTGACACCTGGCTTGAGAGCAGTACACGTGAAAAGGATCTAGGAGTCTTGGTAGACCACAGACTTGACATGAGTCAGCAGTGTGATGCAGCAGCTAAAAAAGCCAATGCAATTCTTGGCTGCATCAATAGGAGTATAGCATCTAGATCTAGGGAAGTAATAGTACCACTGTATTCTGCTCTGGTCAGACCTCACCTGGAGTACTGTGTCCAGTTCTGGGCACCACAGTTCAAGAAGGATACTGACAAGCTGGAATGTGTCCAGAAGAGGGCAACCAAAATGGTCAAAGGCCTGGAAACGATGCCTTATGAGGAACGGCTTAGGGAGCTGGGTATGTTTAGCCTGGAGAAGAGAAGGTTAAGGGGTGATATGATAGCCATGTTCAAATATATGAAAGGATGTCATATGGAGGAATGAGAAGGATTGCTTACTGTTGCTCCAGAGAAGCGGGCACGGAGCAATGGATTAAAACTTCAAGAAAGAAGATTCCACCTAAACATTAGGAAGAACTTCCTGATAGTAAGAACTGTTCGGCAGTGGAATTTGCTACCAAGGAGTGTGGTGGAGTTTCCTTCTTTGGAGGTCTTTAAGCAGAGGCTTGACAGCCATATGTCAAGAATGCTTTGATGGTGTTTCCTGTTTGGCAGGGGGTTGGACTGGATGGCCCTCGTGGTCTCTTCCAATTCTATGATTCTATCCCAGTGTTTCCCAAACTTGGGGACTACAGCTCTCATCATCGCTAGCTAGCAGGCCCAGTGGTCAGGGGTGATGGGAATTGTAGTCCAAAAACAGCTGGAGACCCAAGTTTGGGAAACCCTGCTCTATCCAGACTGTATTATGCTTTGGCACCAGAGTTGCTACAGTTGCAGCTGTCTGTGCTGTAGGAGCAGATGTGGGTTGTCAGTATTGCCCTGGGTGCAACACAGTTGCCCTCAGTAAGCAATTTGATAGTAGAGCTGCAGTACTATAGTTCACCTCACACTATACTGTAGTTGTCAAGAAATGGTTCTAGCCTCCCAGTCAAAGGTTAATGTAAAAGTAAAGCAGAAAAGTGATGGTGGTGTGTTTGTTTGGTTTTTTTATATATAAAAAAAGGGGTATGAAATGCCATCTGTACCAAATGAGCCAGTGTAGGCTGGAGCTTTTTTTAGTTAATGATAAAGGTGGCTGAAGTGGAACGATACAGAACTTTTCACATAAAGTTTAATTACAACTTTTATTACCCTCTCCTTACAAGATCTTTTTGGCTATTTCCTGCCCTGCCTTACAGTTGTTTGAATCGCTTGTCAACTCACTCATTCTAGTTTCAGATCATCTTCATGTGGGTTTGTGGTTGCTCAGATGAAATCTAATTGTGATTGCTAGTCTAGATCAGTGGTCCTTGTAATCTCGTTAATTGTGGCAGTGAAGCAGTAAGGAGAGGCATTGGAACAAAATACCATAGGGCAAACTTTGACCAAATCATTGTGGGGGCAGTACACAAAGATGAAGTGCTTTGAAGGTTTTGCTTCATATATTTTAGCTGGGCTTCTTGGGTCTAATCAGTGGTGGAAATACTAGACAATCATAGTTTTCTGAAATTCTGGTCTCTGGTGGTTTTGCTTCTCTCATGATGCATTAAATTTATTTCATTTATTTATTTAAACACCACTTAACTACAATACCGTGTTTCTCATATTATAAGACATGTCTTATATTTATTTTTTCCTCAAAAAAACACACTATGGCTTATTTTCAAGGGATGTCTTATTTTTTTCCTTCTCCTCCTGCCGCGGCCGGCATTGCTGCTGTACCTATCACTATGTCTTATTTTCGGGGTATGTCTTATATTCCTTGAATGCTTAAAAATCCTGCTATGGCTTATTTTATGGGTATGTCTTAAAATATGAGAAACAGGGTAGTCTCCAAAGCGGTATACAAGAAATACAACACAAAAAAGAAAAAAAAATGATCAAAGCTATAAAATCAAACTGCAGTTAAAATCCCCGCTAGAATATGTATCCAGTTTGAATTATAATTTCAAATGGGGTTTCTGGCATTGAAACAAAGGTTAGAAGCCTGCGTTTTATCCATATTTGGGCTTAAAATGCTTCCATTTGTAAAATACATTTTTGGTTGATATGACTGATAATTTAGATTATGTATTTGCTTGTTTACTTAACAAAAATAAAATTTCGGAATTATAGTTGGCTGGGGAACAGACCAGGGAATTGGAGGATTTGGAGAAGAGCCAGGAATTAAAGGACAGTTAATGAACCTTATTCGATCTGTACGAACAGTTATGAGAGGTAAGGTGGACAAAATAATGCTATTTTTAAGCAATATGTTGTTGTGAGTGGATTTGTTTTACTGTGTTCCATACCCCAGATACCTAGTATTACTGTGGCTTTTACACACTGATGGCTAATTTAAATTGTCCTGAGTTGCTACATCTGTGCACCTTCCTGTTTGGTTGCACTGGTGCAACACCAGGACAAATGGTGTTGCACTAACCAGGATAAAGACCTTCACATTTAATCCTGCCTAGCAGACTAATAGAATCAGGCTGTTAACTTATTCACTAACCTTATAAGTTATAACCATGTGAAACTAATGTGGTGGCAACACCAATGTCTCTCTACTCTGCTGTCCCTGTGTCCTGTCAATCTTATGAGCATCATTGCTTCTTTCTGATCCTGCCTCCCCTAACCCATCTACTCAGTGCTGTAGTTTCCCTGAAGCATGTGAGACTCTCTGACCGCAACCCCCTGCCTTCACTGCCACACCTTTTTGAGCTGAAATGGGAGTGCAGGGGCATCCCAAATTAAAGTGCTTTTTCCTTTAAGCAAATTCGGCCTGAGAGAATCTAGATCTCGCCTGTGGAGCCAAAAAGGTTTCCACTCCTGCTTTATAAAATGCATTGCTAAAATTGTTGTTTTGTACGCTTGCATGCAGAAAATGATCTTGAATGTCCTTGTTCTTGAAGTTTATTCTCCGCTTAATGCAATATTATGTTTGTCGTTAGTTGAGAAACTGTAATACCCTTTCTGTTTTTCTTTGCAGTGCCATTAATTGGAGTGAACACCATTACAATTGTGCTGCTCTTGTTGTTTGGTTGAAGTTGGTGTCTTCAAATCAACCTTCCCAGTATCTCTAACAGACTGCAGACCAGTTTATTCATTAGGATTCAATTTGGCTTTGCTTTGGAAGCAACACATCTGTTTCAATAAAGACACCATTTCTATTTATTGTATTCCTTAATATTCAGCCCACTTCATAACACCAGAGGATTGGAATCACTGCAGTTGTGCTGTACGCATCCTGAACCAGAAACAGATTTTTTCATTTAATAGTATCAAATGTTTACAGTACACATTGTAACATATTGTAGTAAGTACTTAAAGATTCTGTTTCTTAACTCCTCTGTTGCTCAGGGCTTATTTTTCCAACGGTGTACTTGAGATGTGTTTGTGTTTTAAGTTGATCTTTCAGTTTCTGAAGAACTGAATGATGTAGACTTTGCAGACCACTAGGTCAAATATGGCCCATGGATTATATGAATGTCACAGAAATGGAAATGTTGTTATTGGCACATATTAGAGGTTTTTAAATAGACTTTGATAGTTGATCAGTAGTATATGATTTATATCTTTACACAGCAGTGGCATTTTAAGCTTAACTAACAGTTTGAAATCTGATGACATGTTGCAACTGCTGTATAGCCAAACTTAGAAGAATAAGACCTAGAAATGGAAACATGTAAAACTTTATTCAGCAAGTACAGTTTATTAGTATGTTTTACAGTGGATCTTTATCCTTTCCAAAGATTTTCATTGTAAATAATTGTGGATACTGTGTGTAATCTGTTTTGGTGAAAGAATTTTTAAATATTGGGGGAAAGAACCTCTTTTTGAAAAAAGATGTGGCCACACTTCCTCTTTTTTAGAAAAAGAAATGTAAACAGAAATCCTCTTCAGTGGGTGTTTGAGATTAAAATCTGTTCAAAGCAGATATTACTTAAAATTCAGACCATAGAAATGTGCCCAGTAAAATGCACTATTTTCCTGGTTCATATATTTAAGACTCTATCAGGTTTTTGTTTTGTCTCTCTTTTAATTGGAAGATACTGTAATCCAAGAGAAAATGGGACTGTGATCAGATCATCTACATTGGAGGGTGGGAGGCAGGCAAGCAAGGGAAACGTGAGCAAAATGAAATAATTTCTTCTTTTCATCATCTGAGCGCTTTTAGCAATCCTCTGCATGCTTACACAAAAATAGCCCTGGTGACCTTAAAACCCAACTGACAATTGGTATTTACGCCAATAGGGAATATGTCCATTCATTGTTACAGATACATTTCCTGAAATCTGAGTGTTATCCCATTAGTTGCAGTATGTATGATGGGATTCCACCAGCTCTTGTCCATTTGAAAGATGCAGTGAAGGTTGTTGCTGAAGGAAGTAACTGTCCTGAATTAGTACAATGCGTAGGAGGAAAGGGATTGTTTGGTCCTGGGGAAGCAGAACTACATACAATTATCAATGGTAGATTCATGCAAATCAATAAGCTTAACGATCGTGAAGCTGAGGCTCCAATACTTTGGGACAGATCGTGAAGCTGAGGCTCCAATACTTTGGCCACCTCATGAGAAGAGAAGAATCCTTGGAAAATACCCTGATGTTGGGAAAGATTGAGGGTACTAGGAGAAGGGGACGACAGAGGACGAGATGGTTGGACAGTGTTCTCGAAGCTACGAACATGAGTTTGACCAAACTGCAGGAGGCAGTGGAAGACAGGAGTGCCTGGCGTGCTATGGTCCATGGGGTCACGAAGAGTCGGACACGACTAAACGACTAAACAACAACAACAGATTCATGCAAATCAGTAAGCTTAACAATATGGAAAAACAAATTCTACCACATCTTAAGTTAGTTTCAGAGCTGCAGATTCTTTGAGGGCATGATCAAGCCAAAGTTAAAGCACATTGAAATTCATTTATTTAAATGGGAGGGTTGAAATCATAAAAATATCTGCCCCTGAAATTAATGGGACATAAGTGTTCAACTTTGGCTGGATTACAACCATAATGTCCCGTTCCCCCCATTTTAACTATTTGATATTATTTTTCCAATATTGTAAGCATGGAATATGAGCTGTTGTCTATCTTCCCTCTACTCCCCTTTCTCTTTTTGTGATGTGAGCTGCTTTGGAAGACCATAGAAAGTCTGAAAAATGAAATGGCGATATAAATGGCACAGCTTTCCACATTGGGGAAAGTTGAAGGCAGATGGCAGTCAGAAACAATTCTCCCTTATGGAAGATGGCAGGACATGAGAAATAATAAATAAATAACTAATTTTTTATTTATACCCCGCTGTCCCCAGCCAAGGCCGGGCTCAGAGCGGCTAACACCAAATATAAAACAACTAGTTAAAATACAACTCAACAAGACTAAATACATTAAAATTAAAAATGCAGCCTCATACGAAAGGGAAAAAGGGAAAATGGAGGAAGGGATCAGGTTGGCTCCAGGCTAAATGCCAGGCAGAACAACTCTGTCTTACAGGCCCTGCGAAAAGAAATCAGGTCCCGCAGGGCCCTGGTCTCAGGAGACAGAGCATTCCAACAGGTCGGGGCCAGTGTTGAGAAGGCCCTGGTTCTAGTTGAGGCTAATCTTATTTCCGGGACCTCTAAGGTGTTACTATTTATCCACGGGGCATACCGGGAGAGACGGTTCCATAAGAAAGACCTATTTCTGCTGCACAAATCATCAAATTTCCTCTTAAATAGGTCTATGTCAGCAATCTTACAAGACCAGGTGTGGATAACCTCTTTCCATCAGGGACTGAAAGTGGGTGGCTGGGGCTAAAAATGGGTGGAGCTCTGAAACAAAGCTGGGATGGGAATCCTAGTCCAGCTTTACACACTTGGAAATACGGTAGCCCGATAACAGCTCATAACTGCTCAAATACATGCCAAAATAACATTGTAAGACAATACTGATGGCAACCTTTCTACTGATGAATAGCATGCCACGAGGATAAAAACAAGATGTGCATCCCTATTACTAAAATAACCAATAGTGATAGTTGAGGTGTATGGACTCAATCTTGTGCACCCTTCATTTAATATTTATCCATATTACAACAATAGGAGCTTCTTAGGGGGACCTGCCTCCTTTGCTAAAGAATCCTTGTATTGAGTATAGATCTTGGACCATGGTACTTTTTCAGAAATAAATAAAAAGTTTAGTTTGTGAGAAGCAATCTCTTGCTTGCAAGTATGCAGCTTTTGGAAATACTGTTTGGGGGAGGAAGCAAGATAGGGAGGAGGTAAACTTTGAAAGCCACTCACATTTGCTCTCTGCAATAAAGCTTTGGGCACTGGCATTTGCTCCACGCACCCACACAGTGCTGAAGAAGTATCTGAAGAAGTGTGCATGCACATGAAAGCTCATACCAAAATAAAAAAACTTAGTTGGTCTTTAAGGTGCTACTGGAAGGAATTTTTTTATTTTGTTTCCACACAGTGCTGTGCGTTTAGCAGCTGAATGGTAAGCAGAAGTTCAACAGGTGAACCTTAATTCCCACTTCTCTTGTACTGCCTAAGGCAAACTGCTCCTGGGTGTTACGGTGATCCAATACTGTACAGCACAAGAGAGTACAGCTTTCTGTACCTTTTAGATATTTTGGCTAGTGTCTCTGCGAGTGTTAAAAGTGCAGCATCCCACTTTCCCCTTCGGGAAATTTGGATTGCCACAAAGACGGGCAGAAGTTCAACGAACGCATTTTCTACTGCACTAGAAAGGTGGCTATAGCCTTCATCCTCATTTGCTGCTTGGTCCTTTATCTTCCGCCGCCCCGATCCAGTGCATTCTGACATGCTTGAGTCTCCGTCCCACGTTCATTACATTAAGCCAGTTTCAGCAGACTGGCTCTGTCCCATCCACTTGCAAGACACCGCAAAAAAAAGGCAAACGGTGACTATTGGAGTGCCTGTTTGCTAATGTCAAAATCTGACCGAAATGTTAAAAGCGGGAGCGTCTAGTGGGGAGACATTAACTGTGTTTTTCAGCAAAATATGTTGGGGAGGTGCGGAACTGAAACGAAACAAAGTCCCACAGGCGTTCGTTTTAGTCGCCTGCCGGGGCCTGCTTGGGTCCTTACGCAGAGAGATCTTCCGCTTTCCGAGCCCCGCCCTTCTCCACCTCTTGCGGCTGTGCCGCATCGCTCTAGCGTCAGATCATTCGAACACGGAGGGAGTTGTGAACCCCCCTCCCCGTTTGCCGCCATGGTACGGCCCAATTCCCGTGGCGACTAAGGGCGAGGGCGGCACCAACTGTGCAGCAAAAGGGGGGAGATAGAAACTCACCCTCTCGGCTGGCAATGGACCAACCCGCGATGCGGTCCTCCTAGCTGGAAGGACAGGTCCATCTCATGAGAGAGGGAGGGGGACGTTAAAACGTTGGTAAACTCCCCTCTTTTTTCTCTGATTTCCTCACCTTGACACGTGGGTGTGAGGCACGCCAGGTGAGGAGCGCTTTTTTTCCTGAAGGTGGGGGTGAGCTGGTGGTGGACAATAATGCCCTAAATCACCTTGAATTAAAGTCACTTGTGAGCCAAGAGCAGCTTTGTGAGAGGAGGCTGCCTACTGTACCTCTGGAAGAGTCGCTGTTCTGGCTCCTCCTTCCAAGCTATGCTGGGAGTGGGGCATTTTCTGCTTTTTCTCTGCATGGGTGCGTATGATTGCCTCTGTCAGTTGCTAAGGATGCCAATGGCACACCACTTTCCCTTATTTGCTACAGAGAGCCTGGTGCAAAACGTAGGTTGTTTCACTGCAGAGTTTGGGCTATTTTGTGTATGTGGGTGGGTGGTGTTGGGGTGCAGCCAATCACTCACAGCCTTGACTTTATCACGGTTGTGGGTTGGCGAGACACTTGTGCAACAAGGAGCGGATTCTGAAGTATGACATTTGCAAGGCTGAAACCTCTGACCTTATTCCCATGAAAAAACAATGACACTAAAAAGAAATACTAATTTATTCTGGCAGCTGCTTGACAGTGCAATGAGTTTCCTCAGAAGGTGGATGTTTTTAAGCAGAGGCTGGGTGGACATCTGTCATGGATGCCTTAGTTGAGATTCCTGCATTGCAGAATCTACAATTCTGTGATTTTATGTATAATCCTTGAACTTAATCAGCCTCTTTTTACAGCTGATGCGTAACCTTGGTCCACCTGCAGATAAGTTTTTATTTCTTCGATAAAAAGAGTTATTTTGCAGGTGATAAAAAGCAGGCTCTGCAGGTATGTACCTTGAAGCACCTTTTAGTGGCTGGCTTTATCTCTGGGAAAGAGAAGTGCTCCTTCTTTTACGATTAGATAAAAGCCTGCAATGGCAGCTGATGATCTCAAAACTGCTCGATAGGAAAGTGCTGATAAATGTTTAAAATTCCCGAAGGCTAGTCCGTGCTGGTCATGGAGTTTGCACTCTGGGAAAAGAAATCCCAAAGTTTGTTCCTTTTGGCTGTTGAGAAGGGGGGGGCAGTCTGGTGTAGTGGTTAGGGTGTTGGCCATAAAGCTTTCTAGGTGACCTTGGTGTGAGGATAAGACACCACCATCTGCACTTACTCTTGGAAGGAAGGACGGAACAAAAGTGTAATATAATGTAATACGAGAGGAGCCTCATTGATTCCCATGTGATTAGAGGAACCGTTCTGTCATTTGCCCTAAAGAGCTGTTTCATCGTTCTAATAGCGCTGCCCTGCATGCAGCTGTAGGAGGAAGCCAAAGATTTATTTTTCCTAGAGGTGACATTATCGACAGCTTGTATTGGGTTAGAGCGTCTGATCATTTCCATCACGTAGCAGAGCACCCTACGATTCTCAGCTCCTTTTTCACCATCAGGATCCTGCCTAGTTTGCTGGGTGGCGGTCCTTCTCTATGATGGCCCCCACGTTGTGGAATGACCTCCCTTCCGAGTTGTACCCTTTTCCCAGAGGCCTTCGCGAGTGGAGGACAAGGTCAGAATCTCCCCCCCACCTCCCCAGTGCGTTGTCGTTGCCATTTCTGACTGCTGTTGATTCAGTTTAAATTTTGGCCCAGTAATGAGTATGTTACACATAGTTTACTTCTTGTGTTGAGCTCCTGGAGTCACATGTTTAGGGTAGGCTATAAATGTGCATAAATGACTAGCAGCTTCACACATACTGCAGCTTAGGAATTTGCAAGAAACTGAAAAATGGGTGTGATTCAAAATGGTTGTATCCAGACATTGATGCCAGCCTGCTCCTTCGTCTCAGGAACCACCATGCAAAATGCGCTTACGATCTTGTTAGAAGTGTCCGGATCAATAGAGAATAGGCAGGGGAACACAAGGTTCATCTAGTCCAGGCATAGGCAAACTCCGGCCCTCCAGATATTTGGGACTACAATTCCCATCATCCCTGACCACTGGTCCTGTTAGCTAGGGATGATGGGAATTGTAGTCCCAAACATCTGGAGGGCCAGAGTTTGCCTATGCCTGATCTAGTCTAACCCCCAGCAATGCAGGAATCTTTTGCTCGATGTATGGCTCGAACCCACAAGCCTGAGATTAAGAAATAGCCGGCAGGCCCAAGGGATGGGTTGAATCATTATATTGTAGGTTTTGCTATGTGGCAGTGGTTCCTTGAGGAGGAGAAGTCTACCAATGGCTGCTAGCCATGATGGCTGTGCTCTGCCTCCACATCTGGAGGAAGCAATGCTGCTGAATACCAGCCACTGCAATCCACAGGAGGGGAGCGGGCTCTTGTGCTTACGTTCTGCTTGCTGGTTTCCCAGAAGCATTGGGTTGGCCACTGTGGGAACAGGATGCTGGACTGGATGGGCCATTGGCCTGATCCAGCAGTCTCTGCTTCCGTTCTAAAACACCCACATTGGGCATTATGCACCTATGAAAAACAGGCGCTCAGTTGCACAGATAAAAGGCATTTCCCACCCCCACCCCCAAATTTCCTGTGCTTTTGGGACAGTTTCTAATATGGGCACTTTGCATTCCCTGAAGCAAGATACGGACAGCCTTCTGTCCAACACCTGCTGTGTTCAGATTGGACTCTTGGGCCCTATTGCTGGTCCTGTCGTGTTGCGTGGCTCTCCCTTCCCCATCTGTGCACCTGACGCTCCACCTACGAAAACAACAATATTCGGCTTGGAATGCTTTGCAAAAGTATTCCAATGAAAGGGGGGGGGGAAGCATGTGCCTGATTGCTTTTTAATTGTGTCATGCTGCTGCAGTTGGCACGACACCTCTGTTCCATGCAGCAGGTGAAAATATAAAAACTCAAAAGACTTGAGATAAGATAGCCTGTACTTTTAAATCTTAAGCTGGACGTGCCATTTCTCTCCGGTGCGAGTATGCTGGTGGAATTTAAAAGTTGAAAAAAGGTGGTTTCTGTGTGCAGCGAATGGGAGAGAATGCTTGTTCTATCAATTATGTATATATATTTTTAATGTTGCCTCTTACTTCCCTGCCCAAAGGGGCTCATTGAACATGCTGGGTAATGCTCTCTAAGCATTACTAGGCTTGGCACAAATGGAGCAGATAACAGAGTGGCTTTTTAATTGTCCATTGTTATCTAACTCTTTGGTTGTTTAATCTTCCTTCCCTCTCCTGCCAGTGTGAAGGATGGCGGCCCGGCGTGCGCTAAAGGCAGTCCTGGTGGATCTCAGTGGAACGCTTCATATTGAAGACTCGGCTGTTCCAGGGGCCCAGGAAGCTCTTAAAAGGCAAGTTATCGCTTCCAGGCACCCCTAAAAGAACAGAAAACGAACATGTGTAAAAAGGCCGTTTTCACAAAGGCTGCTTATTGGGCAAGGAAAAGGTCTTGCAGGCAAGGGTGTTGATGTGCCCCATCCATGCACAGGGTCAGGTCCAAGATGACACAATTTGGCTCTTGGCGCTTAACACAGCAGACCCGTAAGAATCATACCTACCAAGTTGCTGTGGGAGAAATAAGGGACCGGACCGGAAGTAGAAGACCGGAAGTAGCGCTGCGGCCATTTTGGAACTGGGCGGAGCATGCTCAGAAGCAACTTTTGATGCTGCTTTGCCCAGTTCCAAAATGGCCACCGCGCCAGAAGTTGCACTGCAGCCATTTTAGAACTGGGCAGAGCTGCATCAAAAGTCGCTTCTGAGCATGCTCCGCCCAGTTCCAAAATGGCCGCCACGCCAGAATAAACCGGGGGGAAACAAAAAAAACCTGTTTTTTTCAGCTGAGAACAGCTAGAAAAACCGGGGTTTCCCGGAGAATACGGGAGACTTGGCAGCTATGGTAAGAATCCATATGTGGAGGATAAAGGCTGTTGGTGGCTTTCAGACCGTAAGAATCAGGCCAATGGCCCATCTAGTCCAGCCTCCTTTTCTCAGAGTGGCCAACCAGATGCCTGTGGGAAAACTTTCAAGCAGGATTCGAACACAAGAGCAGTCTTCCCTCCTGTGGTTTCTAGGTATTCAGAAGCATTCTTTGCGCCATCTGTGTGGTGGCAGAGCATAGCCTCTGAATACCAGCCGCTGGGATTCACAAGTGCGGAGAGCATTACTGTGCTCATGCCATGCTTGTGGGCTTCCCACAGGGCCACTGTGAAAACAGGAGGCTGGGCTAGATGGGCTATTGGCCTGATCCAGCAGGCTTGTCTTACGTTCTTATGAGTAGGCTCCTGTGCCTTTAAGAGTTGCATAGAAGGGAACCGTTTTTTGCCAAGAGCATCGTCAAGGGCGCTTCCAAGCCAAAGGAGTGCACATGGCAGAGAGTTAACTCTTTATTGTCAAAGAAGAAGAGTTTGGATTTGATATCCCGCTTTATCACTACCCTTGTTGTTGTTTAGTCATTTAGTCATTTCCGACGATTCCAGGGAGTCTTCTCTTCTCTTCTCCAAAGTATTGGAGCCTAAGCTTTAGGATCTGTCCTTCCAGTGAGCACTTAGGGCTTATTTCACTACCCTAAGGAGTCTCAAAGCGGCTAACAATCTCCTTTCCCTTCCTCCCCCACATCAAACACTCTGTGAGGTGAGTGAGGCTGAGAGACTTCAGAGAAGTGTGACTAGCCCAAGGTCACCCAGCAGCTGCATGTGGAGGAGCGGGGAAGCGAACTCGGTTCAGAGTCCACCCCTCTTAACCACTACACCACACAGTCGTTTCTACAGCTCCAGTCTTGTGTCTAGGCGGCTATCCCCAGGGCTGCACCCTATAGAACAGTTGCAACAGCAGGGGACCACTCCTCCACCACCAGTTCATGTGGCTTCCCCCGAAGGGCTGCATGCATGCACTCTGGAGACTATGCCTCTGCATGGAAGCTGCCTCTGCTCTTCCCTTTTCAGTCCCTTCCTGGTTCTGGGGCCCAGTGGTGCAGGAGAGGGTGGGGAAGCACCCACCCTGACCTGCCTCTTCTTCCTTTTCTTCCTACCCATCTTGCGCCCCATCTTACAGCCTCCGACTCTTGCTTCCTGGCTGGCAAAATTCCCCGTAAACCACTGCCCCTCTCTCCCGAACCAGAATCCAGCCCTCACTTTTCCTGGTTCACACTCTGCAGTGTCCTGCCAGCCCCTGGCATGCACCTTACATCGGAATGTCATATGTGTGAAACCAATATGACATTGGACGTTGGATTCAACTTTGAGTGATCAAAAGCCATAGGTGGGATTTCTCTTTCTGTTAAACTCCAAATATCCAGGAGTAATCTTCTTAGGCAGCCCTGCTTGTGATAATGTGCTCATGTTATTTTCTGATGAAGCTATTCCATGAACGCGAGAACAAAAACATGTTTTGCTGTGGTTTCCGAAAATGACAGCGTCCTAAACTGCTTACCCTGTTTTTTCACGGGTCAAGGCTGCGCAGTGCTCCGGTTTCCATCCGGTTCGTGACCAATACGACAAAGGAGTGCAAGCGAGATTTGCTGGAGAGGCTGAGGGAACTCGAGTTCGACATCAAGGAAGACGAGATCTTCACATCTCTGACGGCAGCCAGAAATCTCTTGGAGCAGAAGCAAGTCAGGCCCCTGCTGCTTGTCGAAGACAACGCACTGCACGATTTCAAAGGTATAGTGTCCTGGCGCCAATTTGCTGGGAACTCTAGTTTGCTAAGGGTCCTGGGTACCGTGGCTCTGTGAGCTCAGCACCCTTAACACTGTATGGTGTGATCCTCCTGGATAAAGGTAAAGTTTATACATTTGTTGCTCCGCCCACATTTGTCTCTGGCCCTGCCCACACCTGGCATGTGGCCCCCGAAATGTTCCCCAGAATGAAATGCGGCCCTCGGACTGAATAACTTCCCTCATCTCTTGATACGTGAACAGTAGGATCTATTCACCGAGGCCAGTGAACTTAGCTCTTTATTCAAGGAAACAAACCAGGGCTCAGGCCTAGTGGTTTCAGCAACCCTTTCTAGGAGGCCTCATATTGATGATACCAATGTGAGGACTGAAGGTCCCTGCCTTCCCACTAGGACTCCTCCTCTCCAGGGTCTTTCCCACATTGTCTCAGGCTGTGTCTGCGCACAACCACCCTCGGCAATGCCCGTTTTATTTCTCTGCGGGTTCTAGGAGACCAGGGGGAAGGGAGCTAGTTGCATCAGGAGGGGGAGACCCTCCTGATGTCTTCAGCAGCCTGCCTATCTGCCTCTTGGGCCCCTCCTCTCCTGCCTTTGCTCCTGCCTCTGATTCTGAACTGCTGTCTGCCACAGCCTCTTTCCCGCTCACTAAACCCTGTCACTCATGGGTAGGCAGACTAAGGCCCGGGGGCCAGATCCGGCTCAATCACCTTCTCAATCTGGCCCGCGGACAGTCCAGCAATCAGTGTGTTTTTACATGAGTAGAATGTGTTATTTTATTTAAAATGCATCTCTGGGTTATTTGTGGGGCATAGGAATTCATTCTTTTTTTCAAAATATAGTTCGGCCCCCCACAAGGTCTGGGGGACAGTGGACCAGCCCCCTGCTGAAAAAGTTTTCTGACCCCCTACTGTCACTTCTTCAGCTTCTGCCACCACCTCCTCCCAGTCTTCTCCCTCTGACCACCCATCGCTGTTCCACCACCACACCCCAGGCTCTGAGCCTTCTTCCCCGGGGGTTCCCCGGCTGGTGCCTCCTCTGCATCCAGCCAATCCATGACATTCCCCGAGGACTTGCCCAGAGAAGCCCTTGTTTCACTGGGAGAGTCTGCTGTGTGTCCTGCGAGAGATGCACAGTCGCTTTAGGAATTGCAGCAGACCATTACAAGACTCGAGCAGAATTAGCTTTCTATACTGCAGACTTTAATTAAAGCAGAGCACAGAAAACACGTATACTATATTCTGATCGCTTAATGGACCGTTTGCATCGTTCAGTAAAATCCATACGACCCATAAACCCTCTATGTCCATGACAAGATGGCTTATATTGTTTGTTTGCTTTATTTAAAGCTTAATTGAGGGTTTCTTCTTCTTTTTCTCCTCCTGCTTTTTGCTGCCTGTCTAAAGCTTAATTTGGGCTTCATAGTTTGGCAATGCAATAGCTCGACTCCATCTGAAGTTCCAGATTGGTGGGGTTTCCTATGCATCTGCTTTCAGCTGTGGCTCCTGTCTTGGCAGATAGGCTCATAGCTCCTCCCCCTGTGACCCCATTCATCCTTTGGGTGCCAGTTAAAGGGCCATCTCCTACTGCAAGCTTAATTTGCTGCACAGGGGGATGGAGGCGGCTAAGGAGGGAAGTGTTAATCCTGCCCAGCTGCAATATTCACAAAGATCGCATCCCCACCCTGGCAATTAGGCTTACAAAATGCTTACATGATTCCCCTCCCAGACTCATTCCTGGGGAGAACATGAGTGTGTCTCAGAGCACAGCTTGGGTACACTTCCTCTTGCATTGGCCCTGCCTACCACCAAAAGGCGGCCCCCAGAAAGCTGGCCAAGGTGGGATGTGGCCCTTGCCCAACCCCCCCAAAAGTCCTTCCCCTCTGTGCTTTCGGTCAGGTCTTCTGCAGACTTCTGCGGGTCTTCTGCCTTGTTCTTCCCTCCATATCTAGTTTTTTGTTTTGTTTTTTACACTCCGGTTTTCAGTAGTTTAAGTACGCTGAAAGATGTTTAAGCTCCTGTTAGTAACTACTATGGAATTATTCTTGGATAATCTTCATATAAGATTGCTCGCAGATGGATGAGTGTAATCCATTCTTTGGTTAATGGACCCAGATGCTCCCAGAGAAAGTTGCAAGCGAAATCCACACCAGCTTGTTTTTCAGTTTCTGCGTTTTTGTTTTGTAATAATATTGGAGAGGGCATTGTGGGGCCAACTGAACAGCAACCGATGCCCTCCTTCCATTAGCTTGTGCAATAGAACTTTCCCTCTACTCCCCTTTTATGTGTCCTGCACTCTCCCCGCACCTGCTCCAGAGGATTGGGGCAGCCCCCACAAAAAAAAAAAACAGATTTAAGAGGTGTGCAGCTAGAGGTGGGGGCGTTTCATTTTGCAAATAGAAACCCTCGTGCTGATGGAACAAGTTGGTTGGATTCCACTCATGTTCCCCATTCCCAGTTTGAACAGCTAATGCTTGTCCATTGAAGGCATTGTTCCTCTGCTCTTCAGCTAAAGAGGCTCGTGGATCCATAACAGCCCCTGCCCTCAGGTCTGCAAACAACAACACATGACACAAAAGAGGGAGGAGGAGGGAGGAGGGAGCTCAGGCAACCAGTTCTTAAAGCTGCAAAGTTCTTATAATGCCCAACTTCAGTGGGAAAAGTTCAGGGACAGCGGTGGCGAAAAGTTCTAGCAGAAAAGTTCAGCAGAATCAGTACAGTGGTCCTGGGTCCCTTTCTCTTCTGCCACCCGAAGATTTCACGGCAAGGCAGTTCTATCAGTAAGACAATTTTAGGTGAGCCGTTTGGCTGTCCTCTTTTTTTCCAGGGATTGATACAAACGAGCCCAATGCTGTGGTGATAGGGCTTGCTCCCGACCACTTCAATTACCAAATGATGAACAAAGCATTTCGGTAAGTCGGAATGACGCGACAGTGAGTTTCTTTGTAGGAAACGACTTCCTTTAGCCCCCACCAGGCAATTAACATTTGGCACAAGCTCAGTTTCTACCGGTCATAAAGCACACCTCCAGATAACTTTATGGTGATACTGTCCCAAGGGTTCTTTTTATTACTGGGAGGGCAACAGAGCTTGGTGGTATCAGGTGGAATTCCTTCGCCTCCAGGGGCTTTCAGAGCACAATGAGTCACACTATTGTCCTTCCAAGTAGGGAAGGACTTTGCTATCTGTTATGGCAGTGATGGGGAAACCTGAGGCTTAGAACCTCTCCACCAGGCCCTTAGGGCTTTCCCCAGTCAACACACCCTCCCGGCGCATTTTTGCTAATAAATAATATAAAGAGAAGAGGCCCGGCCAGAGAGGACTTTGCCAAGTGCTCTCTCAAACCAGGTAGCAAGAACTTTCCCTGCCCTTCTCAAATAACAGGGCATCCCGTTGGCCAATGTGAGAACTGGTGGGTCTGCTGGACTAGGTGGCTGATCCAGGAGGCTCCACTTATGTTCTTATTTTCCTCCCACATCTTCCTTTCTCAAGACTGATCCTCGATGGCGCTCCCCTCATAGCTATACACAAAGCCAGGTATTACAAGAGGAAAGACGGCCTCGCTCTCGGCCCTGGACCTTTCGTCACGGGGCTGGAATATGCAGCCGACGTGGAAGCCACCGTGGTGGGGAAGCCCGAGCGGACGTTCTTCCTGGAAGCCTTGCGTGGTACCGGCTGCACGCCAGAGGAAGCCATCATGATTGGCGACGTGAGTGCCTGAGCGTGTTAACCCACCTTAAAGATGGAGCCTCTTACGGAGTGTCCGGGAACCAAGCAGGCCTAACGCTTTTGTTCCCCTCTGCCTTGGCAGGACTGCAGGGATGACGTGGGAGGTGCCCAGAACGCTGGGATGCTGGGAATACTGGTTAAGACGGGTAAGCACCATCTCGCCATGCCTCTTGCTTGTATCGCTAGTGGGGTGCATGTGTGTGCAGGAACTAGCCTATTGCGGAAAGGTAAACGTTTTAAATGGGGAGATGTAGTAACTCATATTTGGTAGGTGCTGCAGGTGGCGCTGTGGGTTAAACCACAGAGCCTAGGGCTTGCTGATCAGAAGGTCAGCGGTTCGAATCCCTATGACGGGGTGAGCTCCCGTTGCTTGGTCCCAGCTCCTGCCAACCTAGCAGTTCGAAAGCACGTCAACATGCAAGTAGATAAATAGGAACCGCTACAGCGGGAAGGTAAACAGTGTTTCCATGTGCTGCTCTGGTTTGCCAGAAGCGGCTTTGTCATGCTGGCCACATGACCTGGAAGCTATACGCCGACTCCCTCGGCCAATAATGCGAGATGAGCGCGCAACCCCAGAGTCGGTCACGACTGGACCTAATGGTCAGGGGTCCCTTTACCTTTAAGCATGTCATAGGTTATCCTGTCATTGACTGTTAATATCCATGTCATGGGCTACTTATTTATTTCACAAGATTTATATACCACCGGACACCTCAAACTGGTTTGATTTTTTCTTTTTCAAAAAAGTTAAAATAAGCATTTAAAACACTCAAACAAATAATTAAAATCTACAATTAAGCTAAAAACCAGATTAAGACATATGGCAACATTCTACATATCTGGGGTAGGCTTGTCTAAACTGTTTTTAGAAGGTGCTGGAAAAAAGGGGCCTGCCTGATTTCAATAGTCAAGGAGTTCCAAAGTGTGTGCTGCCACAAGGAAAGATGGATTCCTTACAAGCGCAGAGCAAGTATCGTGGCACCTGTAACACCACCAGTTCTGCGGAGCAAAGAGGTCGAGTGGGCATAGTTGGGAACGGTTATAATGCGTAGATGTCATTAATGTGTTTTGCCAACGTGAACCAGGTGTTGAGATGAAGCGTTTTCTCTCTGCTTTTGTTACAGGGAAATACCGAGAGAGGGACGAAGGCAAAATTACTCCTCCTCCGTACTTAACTTGCGAGAGCTTTCCCCATGCTGTAGACCACATCCTCCAGCATCTCCTATAAAGACGCCTGCAAGAGTTACATCCGGCGGCATCCTCAGCAGAGCCCAAGCAGACTTGCTTGGGGGAGCTCTTGGTGGACGGCACCAAGCGGGGAGGATCACATTTGAATGCTCTCCCCAGAAGGGTAGCTTCCTGTGCATAGGAATCAGCCTACCACAGAGAAGAGTCGTAGCCTAGCCTTCACCCTGCCTGGCACGCCAGTTTTCTTGTTCTTTTCACGGCAGGGAGAGCTTAGATAGATGTCCCCCTCCCCCCTTGTCTGCTGTCTAGCGTGGCACCTTCTGCACTTTTGCAGAATGCATAGCTCAGTTATTCCTGCGACATGACATTTGAACGGAAAAGGAGATAAACGCTAAGCCCAAGCCTTGTTAAAAAACAGTGAGGCATGAGTGCACTGGCCTCTCTCTTCCCTTCCACCCTCCTTCCCGCACTGATGCCATGAACAGGGGAATACTCCTCAGGTGTTGTTCCTGAGCTCTGAGTGGTGTGTGTGTCAACAGCACAGTGCTGGTCAATAACTGAGTTTGCATGTTTGCCAGTTCAAAAGCAGCCAAGGTTTGCTGTTCACCTAAACAAAGTTTTTGATAAATCCCAACCAACCACATTTAAACCACTTCATGGTAACTTTTTTTTGCGTGTTTTTAAAGCGACATGGTAAACGGTACCACGAGCTATCATTTACTGGAAGTCTAAATTGCAAAATATCAAGGGATTTTGTTTAGGTTACTTACCATGGCTAGCCACTTTCCTCCTCCTGATCCAATTAAATACAGCCAGGCTGCATCTTAATTAGCGATTCTTAATTTAAAGCACTCCTACCATTCATAATCATATTCGTGGCTGAACTTCTGCCAGCCCATTAATAGTGGCCAGGGTTGTTTTTCAATTTTTATGCACAAATTAGAACTACCAGAGCTTTACAGATGTTTTAATTAGGTGGGGTTATTAACAGGAATGGCTTGGAAACAGAGATCTGGTCCATAATGGCTTCTATAGACCATGAATTTCTGATGTTAGACTTCAATGGGGGCCTATTAATTTGACAATTGCAAGGTTTCATTGGGTTGGTGGAGTCCCCCACCCATTTCCTTACAGAGAGGGAAAATCCTAGGGAAACCATGGGGACAAATTCCCCCCCTTTTTATGGGGTTTTGCTAGTACAGCTGTAAAATGAAATTGCAATTTGAAGCAAGTCCTATCCTTCCCGCACATGTTAAAGGCACCAAAATGAGCTAACTTTTGTAATGGCAGTAAATGGCTTCTCTGGACCATTTGCAAAACTAAGAATGAAGCCCTTTTTGTTTACTTTATGGTGCTCCTGAGTGTTAAATTATTAGACTGTAATTGTAGCTGTGGCTTTACTGAAAGAGCAGTTTTCTTAATGAGCTACAGCTACACTCTCTTTTGGATGGAAAACACACCAGGACTGTAACGGAGACCGTAGCTGAGTGGAAACATGATTAGGAACGCTGATCAGAGATTCATATAACAAAAGACACAACAAAATGCAACCGTTTAGGCAAAGTTAAGTGCTGCTTCATTGCGGCTGATTTCAAGCTGCAGCATTAAGCACATGTGTAAATCTCTCCTTCACTCTGGCAGGATCCAACTCTAATTGTTGTTTCTTAAATGGAAAATGCTGCCCTGATGAGACTGAGTTCCTCTAGACAAAAAGTGGGCTATAAATATGGTAACAGCAAAACCTAAAACAATTGCTCAATTTTTTTTATATAAAACACTGGCCCAAATCCAATGGCTAGCAGTGCAATCCTAACTCCATATACTCGGTAGTCTGTCCTGTTGAATTCAGTGAGACTTGCACACAGGCAAGTAGGGTTAGGACTACAACCCAAATTCCGTTGAAATTAACTAGTTAGAACTGACAACTCTCACTGTTTGCCGTAGGATGTGCATGCCAATCTTACGCACATTTACCCAGAAGTTAGTCTTAAGTTCCATGGAGCTTACTTCTGATTAACAGTGCACAGGACTGCAACTGTACTATTATTATTTACTATTATTATTATTACAACACAGACTCATCCCCAGAAACATAAGAGTGCTTTATTCTGGGACAAGGAGAGTCAGGTGGTGTGAAATGCAGCATGTCGGCAATTCCGGCACTGACCTTCCCAGCCTAAGGGCCAAAACAGATTAGATGTAGAAAACAAGTGGAGTGACTACCTTTTGTTTTGGTTCTTCCCTTTAACATGGCTGTGGGGAGCTCCAGATTCAACAGCAGAAGCAGTGTTACAAGTGTGTGCACTTGTGAAGACATGTGCTTATCCCTTTCCTCATGGTCTGCTTCCTGACCAAGTTTCTCCTGCATTTTTCTGACCATCCCGCCTCCCCCCTGTGTTCCTTGATAAACTTTAGTAGCCCTAACCTAGCTAAAGTTACTTGTGGACGTTTATTTAACTGACCTATTGTTAAAGCACTTATTAGCCATCTTTCCAGGGCTCAAGGTAACATACATTCCTTATTCATCATCATCACCACCACCATTTTGAAGTAATACAAACTAATAACCACTTGAAAAATCATACAAAAAAACACAAACAACCAGTGAACAGACCAGACAAGGGAAACACTAAATGGAAAGCAGTGCATCATGTATAGTTTCTGAAAGGTCCACCAAGCTCTAAGGGATGGGGGAACTGTTATCATTAGGGCCAGGTGATATATCATCCAAAACTGATTTGAAGTCCATATTGTGAGATTGGTTTCATAATTTTTGACCTGGCAAAATATCATGAATCGTATGTGTGTGTGTGCTATACAGAAATCGCAATGTGGGAAAAACTGAAGCTAGCCAATGCTTTTCTCGATTCTTGCAGCCCCTGTTGACTCTGCTGGTTCAGCTCTCCCCTGCTTCATGCCGGGGGCCATGAATCACAAGAGCAGGCGCCAGCAAAAAAGCAACATGGGGGAAACCGTGTAGCCAGCCGATGCCTCTACATACCTCCATCCTTATTTCAGACATCGTGATGTACAGTGGTACCGCCCCCCCTTACGAATGCTTCGGGTTACACACTCCGCTAACCCGGAAGTAGATGCCCCTTGTTGCGAACTTTGCCCTGGGATGCGAGCAGAAGTTGCGCTCCGGCGGCGCAGCAGCAGCGGGAGGCGCCATTAGCGAAAGCACGCCTCATGTTACGAGTGGTTTCCGGTTACGAAAGGACCTCCGGAACAGATGAGTTCGTAACCAGAGGTGGTACTGTACTGGTATATTGTTTAGCTGGTTTATCTATCACGATTTTGAAAACCAGATATCGCCCAGCCCTAGTTATCATCAATAAATTTGGTGCTGCTGCTGTTGTTACCCACCCTTCATGAGCAGGTCCCCAGGGCAGGTTACAACAATTTAAAGTCCCAAATTAAAAACAGTTACAGTCGCATCAGTTTAGTGATTCCACAGCCTGGGGCAATTTGACCTGAAGGCCCTATATCTAGCTTTAGAAGATCATATGATGCAAAGGAGAGAAACATGAGTAGAGAAAACCTTTGAGTCTCCCACTGAAGCCAAATCCACGGCACTGCTATCTTCTTCCCTTGCCGAGGAAGAAGCACCTTTTGCAGGGGTAATGGGTCATCCTGTCAACTTATTAAAGAAAGCAGCCTGGAGGACAGGGTTAAGCACCCCTCCCCGCTGCTGCTGCTTCTACCACAGCTGCAATGTTCAAAAACTATTGGGAGGTTCTCCAGCTCTAAGGCTGCGTCATGTTTGGCCCCGAGACACACGTGATCCCAGTCATCTTTGAAAAGTCTACCTTAGATTCTGAATAAACTCAGGCAAGGGGTGAACCGGAATCCCAGAATGCATCCCTTAAAGAGGACCAATAGTTTATTCTTCATCCTTGCAAGTCCTGCTCAACACCTGCTGGTTTTAATACAAGGATCCCTGAGAACTCCCACTAACCACCATCTCTTCTGGTATTGCAAATATTGTCTTTGTTCCTCTGAAGCACCAGCAGCAAAATACTTGTGGTGTCAGCAGGGATGTCTGTATGCCTGGCGGTGGGTGTAAGAGGATATTACAATTAATTGGATTTCAGGCATAAAGTGCAAAAATGTTTCCCATTGCCTATTAGTAAAGGCAGGAGGGGAAAGAGGCTCGGCAACAAACAAGCGGCAAGCCCCTCTCTCAGTCCTTAAAAAATAATAATAATTAGCGTGCACCTTTGAGAATGGATTGTTCTGTTTCTCTTAGATTAAGGAAAAATAAAATCCACTTTAATGTTAAGTATTCAGTCTCTGGCTGCCAGAAATTTGTTGGGACCTGGATGGTTGAAATCTTGACTTGTGGGGGGGGGGGTAAGGTAGAGTTCAGACAGACTCAAATTCTTTTTGCCACTCGGTGTATTTTTGGCTCAAGTTCTTAGCAGAGGGCTTCGTGTGAGTGATCACATCGAGGAAGTCTTCTGTGGTGACTGTGTCCAGTTCAATTACAGGTAAGCTCCCGCTGTCTGCAGAAAGAAGAGCATGGGCCAACACACACACACTATTTGTTCATGTTACTGTCCCAGCTGCCCTGTCGATAGCATATACGTTGACAAAAGAAGAATGGGTGTGGCTACTACTCAAGTCTCCCCTTGAGGGAAGAAGCTGCGGGGTGGGGAGAGTTGGTCAGATGATGGGCTTGAGGGGGAATGCAATCCCTTGTCCTTATTCTAAACAAAATTTTTAAAAAATCCTTCCAGTAGCACCTTAGAGACCAACTAAGTTTGTCATAGGTATGAGCTTTCGTGTGCATGCACACTTCTTCACACTTATTCTGTGAGAGTGGGGTTTGCTGGAGGCACTTCTGGGGGGGGGGGAGTAACAGCACCTCTTTAGCAGCAAAAGGGAACACAGGAGAAGGAAGTGGGGAAGTCCCCAGGAAAGTTGATGGGCAGAGAGGAGGTATCTAAAAGATTCCTAGCTATCCAGGCGAGAAGCAGCACTTCTGATGAGTTAGTTGGGTGTAACTGAGACCATCAATCCTATCTCCTCGACACTGAATGGGTGTTGAAAGTTTTGAAATGGTGGCAGCTTGAATAAACAAAATGTCTGCAAAAAGGCTTCTGGAAAAATTTATTCCGCTGCCCAGGTGAGGTGGAGAAGAGATATTGCCATTTATTTTTGGCTCTACTGGCAAAACAGCCTCGGGCTGTTGAAACATAACAGATGACCACGTCTTGGCTGAATACTCCTAGAAAGGGTTTTATGCTCCCTCGTTCACTTTTAAATTTACAAGTGGTAGGATATGGGCAGAGCATTTCCAGTAAAAGACAGTGAATTCACCAGTTTCCCTTTCAACTCAGCTTGCTTGGAACATGAGAGCCTGGCTATCTGTAATGGAGACTCTCATGAGGTTTCTCCAGGCCAGCACTGAAACTTCCCTCTGAGGTGCCAGGCCATCATATCAAAAGTTGGATTTTTTTTGGGGGGGGGGGGCTTCGTAACAGGAAATAGAATGCCTCAACTGCAGTTCGTCACTGGAAGATAGCTAGCGCCTGGCTCCTTAACACAGCACACTGCAATAGCAGGTGAGTGGCTGTACAGCTTGAACGCTCAAAAAACTTATTTACTTGTTTTTATTAAATTTCCATACTGCCCTTCATTTGAGGATCACAGGACAGTTTACAATATTGTTGGTATCCATCTGTCTCGAGAGACAATGGAGCTACACCCCAATCAAACTGCTGTATTAGCAGCACCGAAGTGACCTCCCTGGGATGCAAGCCTGGGCAGCGACAAGACCCTCCCCCCTCTCAGCCTTGCGAATGTGGTCCAAAGGAAAGCAGAGCAAGACGTTTGGCACCAGCTTGACTGCAAGGAGATGCTGGAAGGGGGCATACTTCCATTCTTAGGGACTCCACTCCGGATTTGTGCTGGGTTCACTCCTCTTCCCAAAGATGTCCCCCAAGGCAGTGGAGGTTTAGAACCACAGTTTTCATTCTCCTAGATGGACTACCTTCCCATGTGGACGAGCCCCACCTGCCCCTCACTTCCCTCTGCAGCACATGCAGAAACCGCCTTCTTGACCACTGGACCCACTCTTGGTCTCGTCCGCTCAATCCACCAGAACCTGTATTCACATGCAGGGGAAGTCCCTATCTCGCTGGGGGTTTGGGACCCATCCGCTACCCTCACCTAGTTTAACCGGCCTGTCAAAGCCGTTCCCAGGGTGTGGCCGCTGTCGCATGTCAACAGCTTCTAGGAGGCACGGCTGAGCTGGTTTACAATATAAAAACACAAAAACACAGATGTACCTGGCTGGTGATTTTCAAGGGCGCTGAAGATTTTTCTCACAGGGCGCATAGCAGCTTCTTTGCAGACCAGCTTGATGTCAGAACCAGAGTATCCTTCCATCTCCTAGTAAGTAAATTAGGAAAGACACAGTTCAGTCTCCAGGAACTTCCCAATGCAAATGGGTGTAAATGTAGCATTTTGAAGAACATGGAATGTTTCAGAAAATGATTGAGGTCCAAAGGAACGCCCCTCCACAAGCTTGTCCATTTAGAATATGGCTCTCTCTCTTCCCCCCCAATTATTTCCCCCCAATTCCTGCCCTGCTGAAGTGAAGGACCAACCATTCCTCAGTACACGCTGCTCTTGCTTGCCCAGCTCTCTAGCCTCTCAAATGGATGTTGCCTCGCTCATTGATGCCAGGTGGGTACTTCAGTTTCATCCCAGTATGTTTTCGAGCACAATTCAAAGTGCTGGTGCTGACCTTTGAAGCCCTAAATGGCCTCGGCCCAGTATACCTGAAGGAGTGTCTCCACCCTCATCATTCAGCCCAGACATTGAGGTCCAGCTCCGAGTGCCTTCTGGAGGTTTCCTCCCTGTGAGAAGTGAGGTTACAGGGAACCAGCCAGAGGGCCTTCTCGGTAGTGGCACCCGCTCTGTGGAACACCCTCCCACCAGATGTCAAGGAAACAAACAACTAGCTGACTTTTAGAAGACATCTGAAGGCAGCCATGTTTAGGGAAGTTTTTCATGTTTGATGTTTTATCGTGTTTTTAATACTCTGTTGGGAGCCACCCAGCGTGGCTGGGGAAACCCAGCCAGAAGGGCAGGGTATAAATATTATTATCATTATCATCCTTTGCTTGTGAATCTCGTTCCAAACAACCCAAAAGTAGCAGACATGGAGGTTTCCAAGACCAGTCTCCCAGCCAGGAGAAGGCACAACCTCAGAGCCAAAATGGAACTGCGTCAGGTGCCTTTAAAGTTGGCCACCAAAACACGACTCTTGGGGTGGTGGGCCTCCTTTCTGTTGAGTCAGCTTGGCACATGCCCAGGCCTACTTACGATGCACTGTGTGCATATGCCTTGTGTCACGGTCCCGCCTGGACCTGTACAGCACCACTGGATGTTTTCAAGATCGATTGGTGCTGCACCAATGACATGTTGTATCCCAGGCTGCAGCTCCCCTCAGACTGCCAGCTGGATACTTGCTATTTCCCTTCTCAGATGACACAAACCAGGATATGATTTAAAAACAACAAGTTTAGTTTATTTATTGGTACATATGCGTGCGGTTACTGGATTGTTAATATTGTACATGAACTTAAAACGTTGCCTAAACCGGCCTATACCTTCTAAGTTATACAACACAACTAGTTTTATATCACACTGCTATCCTGTCTGTATGTTCCTACCCCCCAATACTCCACCTAGCTCTCTGACTCTCACAACCCAACCAACTCTGACTTCACTAGCTTACTCAACTCCAACTCCAACTCCAACTGCAACTGAACTCCAACTCCAACTCTCCCCCATTGCCACTCGGGAGGGGTTTTTATCCCTTGGCTGAGCCCGCCCCTGAGGGTTCTAACTGTTCCAAGCTTAACCCCTTACACGCTGGGTCCTGACTCAGGGCAAATTGCCACACCTTGCTCTCTGTGAAAACTCCCTGTGAGGTGCAACCGTTAACAGTGATGGCCTCTCCTCACCTGACTGAGTAAGCTGTAGTCCAGCTCTGTCCTCAGTTGGACTCCGCCGCTGTTGCTCACGGAAGGAAGCCAGTGCTGAACCATCGCCTGCCTTGCCTCTTTATTCGGGAGGTCCACCAGGATCCTCTTCTCAAGCCGACGCAACATCGCGTAATCCAGTTCCCTAGAGAAGGAAAGAGAAGGGAAGAATGACCGTGGCTACAGGGGCCCGTCCGCCATTTTCTGAAGTGCTGGCTGCGATCTCTAGAAAATCACGGGAAAGGGTGGAGAGGGATCGCAAGTCCCAGACTGAGGCAGGCTCAGTTAGGGCAGGACTTGTTCACAAGTGCACTTTTATGCTTGAACAGAGATTGCAGGGGGTTGGACTAGATGAGCCTTGGAGTCCATTTCCAACTCTATGATTCTCACATGAGGACGGCAGAATCAAGCAGGAACCTGCGTGCGGGAATGGGCTATCAGTGAACTAAGATCAGACCATCAGAACTTAAACCTCAACATACAGTGCTTTACAACAGAGGCTGTTCACGCTTCCATATTTAAATCACCGAGCCTGCAGTAATCGGGCGGCGTTGTTATTATTATTAATAAGAATGCAAGGTTTGCTGCAGGAAGAGGGACAGAGATGGCAAAAATCCCCTCTCCACGTTTTTCTGTTGGAAGAGGAAGAGTCTGCTGGATCAAAAGCCTTCCATGAGTGCAACAGCACCAACAGGACTTCCACCCAATATGCTAAGAAGGATCTGGATAGTACGTATTTTCAGCTGTTCCACTAGATCTACGTGACATTAAAAAAACTGAAGGGTTTTATCCTCAAACTTTTAAAAGTCGCCTTTTAATACCAATGAAATCCAACCTTGCCTATTTATAGAGCATATCTTTCCTGAGCACTGGATGCTTTAAGCACCTTAAGCGTTTCTTTGCTGAAACCCTTCTTTAGCTTAGCCATAGTAAATAACTTGGCCATCAAGCCCCTTTTTAAATATTAGCAGCTGGCTTGCGCCGGCATATGTTGCCTTTACGGAGGATTATGCACTCCTGCGGCACAAACAGCAAGAATGGCAGGAGCAAAGTAAAAAGCTCCCAATTAATCTTTGAAGGCTTTAACCAAATATCAAGGCTTTTTACTGCTCTGGGTCTAAGTAAAATCTTTATCTGTGTTTAGAGGCTCACGCAAATGTATTCAAAGCGTACTCTCCGGATATCTTACCAGGGCAGGTTGGAAGCCGCTAAAACAAAGACAAGATCATCTGACCGGGCCAGGCCATCCATCTGCACCAGTAATTCCGTTTTCATCCTCCGGCTTCCTTCGTGTTCACCGCTACCAAGATGTGGAGGATGGAGAAAGGGAGGGGCGGAGTCAATGTTATTCCCTGGCCCGCATCCGGACCGCTGCCATTACAGAGACAGGGACAAGCTCAGAAGCAGAAACCCATTCATGGGTTTTGCATCTCCCTGTCTCACCCAACCCCCAATTCCAAGTGCGGTTAAGTTCCATGAGATAAAACCTAAGCATTATGTCCAAACTTCATGACGATTAATGCCCAGAAGTTAATTCTGCAATGAATCCACTCATATAAGAGCACTAAAACGAAAGGAAATGCACACTTTGGAGTTTTATCTTTGCATGCAGATTAATGCAAGAGGCACTGAGCAGATCCCAAAGCCAGCATTTAGTGAGAAGGCTATTAAGTCGTAAGTTAGATCAGCCTGGATAATTACAGGGAACAGAAACGGGCCATAGTTCAGTGGCAGTAGGCAAGCTTTGTACATTCCCAATAAATGCCAGGAAATATGGACTTCTGGTCTGATTCAGAGTGTCTTACTAATCCTATATATCCTTGTATCAAACTATGATGCAAACTACTGAGGAGCTCTTCTGGGCAAGCTCTGCCGAAACAAATGGGAGCAGCACAAAAAACACATCTGTAACCGTTCGCTACTCCCTTTTGGCTGAATGTGGGACATGCAGGAGAGCTTCGTAGCAGATTTTGTCATTCTTTGGTACAGGCAAAGTCTGCATTCTGCAACTGGGCGACAGCCAATTTTACAGGTTTCCATGGTGAGATCTTGTGCTCTGCTTGGGATGTGCTTGACGGTGGAAGTTACTTTATCATTTATTTATAAAAATATTTATCTACCACTATATCATCGAGAATAACAAAGCCATTTACAATAGCATTTGTATATAATAAAAGTACATAAAAAATTTAAAAACAAAGACCGTCAAGCAACTATTATGGAAAGATGAATTCTGAACTGCCTGAAGAAGCCTGGTGGGATGGAAGGATTTCCAGCAGATGTTTAAAGGTTGGAACAGAAGGCACCTGCTGATTCACTATTGGAAGAGTATTCCACAATACTGGGTTGATGACACACCAACGAAAGGCTCCATTTTGATCCCAAATGAGCCTTGTCAACATGGAAAATAACCTACAACACTTCTGCAGATGATCTCCGTAATTAAGCTAGGATAAAAGGGTCTAGGCCAGGGTTTCCCAAACTCGGGTCTCCAGCCTTTTTTGGATTACAAATCCCATCATCCCTGACCACTAGTCCTGCTAGCTAAGGATGATGGGAGTTGTAGTCCGAAAGACATCTGGAGACCCAAGTTTGGGAAACCCTGATCTGGGCGGTCCTTAATCTAAGTCGCCCTGGGATTTGTAGATTAATTCAGAGACCTTGAACCTGGCTCAGGAGGAGAATGACTGTACGGACGGATGTTGGCTGGGATGTAAATGCAGGTGGGTGGACGAAAAGAGGGATGTGGAATCTGTAGCCCTTCAGATGCTGTGTGACTACAACTCCTCTCGTTCCTGACCATTGGCCATGCTGGCCGGCACTGATGGAAGCTGCATTGCACCATCATCTGTAGGGCCACAGATCAGGGCTGGAGAAGGGCAAGGCCCAGGGAGAACCCTAAGAGCTGGGTAAAGAGACCTAGAAGTTTCATCTGGCCCTGGGTCTCAGGTTCCCCACCCTTGACATAAACTGACATAAACTGACATACTTGCTGATTACACTTATATTCCAGCTTTCCTCTGGGGAGCTCAGAACAAGACTATACTAGGTAGCAGATCAGACCCAGGCATGCTTAACCCAGGGGGAAGGCTAAGTAGCTTGAGTCACAGACCTACTGGCACAAACAGTTTGGATTTCTAAACATACTGCATTTGTTCCTTTATTTGAACATAGGGATGCTCAGAGTCAGAAGTGGAAGAACGAGATATACAGAAGGGAAAACATATTTTTCTTGCAGTTAGCAAGGTAGGTTTATTTCTGAGCCGTTGAGGATCGGCCTTATGGAAAACAGTCGGCAAAGGGGTATCCCCCACTTGAACGTTTGTTACCCTGGGGTTGTGCCTCGTTGGCTCATGACGGACTCCAGCTCATCCAGGAAGATTGTGGAGGGGGCGTGGTAGCGGGCAAGTTCAAATAACACCTGTCCAAAAAGAAAAGGGGAGGAGGGAGAGACAGCTAAAGTCAGGAGGGACAAATCTCCCCACCGCCATGTTCTTGCGCACCTTCAGTTGCTGGGATCACAAGCGGGGAGAGCGCTGTGAAACATGGACCACTTATTAACGCCATCTCCAACTCCTCGAAAGATTTCATCAGTGGTGTCTCTGGAAAATTTTACACATAACTTGAGAAGACAGGCGAACTAATGCCAGTGCACTGGAAGAAGCAAAGATCATCAGTGATGAAGCGATGATTCTTCAACATGAACTTCGTTGGACTGGTCATGTTGTTCAGATGCCTGACTATAGTCTTCCAAAGCAACTACTCTACTCCAAACTTAAAAATGGAAAGTGTAATGCTGGTGGTCAACAAAAGAGGTTTAAAGACTCTCTCAAGGAAAATCATTAAAAATGTAGTATAAATACCGACAACTGGGAAACACTGGCCTGCGAGCACTCCAATTGGAGAACAGCCTTTACCAAATGTGTCGTGGGCTTTGAAGACGCTCAAACTCAGGACGAAAGGGAGAAACGCGCTAAGAGGAAGGCACACTTGGCAAACCCTCACCGTGATCAACTCCTGCCCGGAAAACTATGTGACCACTGTGGAAGGACGTGTAGATCCAGAACTGGCCTCCACAGTCACTTACAGACTCACTGTTAAGACTGTGTTCATGGAAGACAATTTTACTTGGCTACGAGTGATCGCGAAAGAAAGAAAGAAAGAAAGAAAGAAAGAAAGAAAGAAAGAAAGAAAGAAAGAAAGAAAGAAAGAAAGAAAGAAAGAAAGAAAGAAAGTTGCACTCAGGTCCCTTAGGCATCTGACTGGCCATTGTGAGAACAGTATGTTGGGCTAGATGAGCCCTTGGACTGATCCAGCTCTTTTTACATTCTTTCTTCCTGTTCTTTTCAATGGGGCTTGTAGAACTCAAATTTTGGGGCAGGAGAAGAGCAACATCAGGTACACGCATATCTTATGCATGTTCATAGAACCATAGAATTGTAGACTTGGAAGGGACCCCAAGAGTAATCTAGTCCAACGCCTGCAATGCAGGGATCTCAACTAGATCATACATGACAGATGGCCGTCCAACCTCTGCTTAAAAACCTCCAAGGATCATATGATGAACCACTTATGAACTGCATTGCTATGTTCTTCCTGCACATTCCTCTTTAACCTACATTTACAATTATTCCGTTCACTGCAGACCATTTAGATAAATCAGTTATTACCCAAAACAAAGGTATTAATGTCAAACACATGAAGCTCAGGCTTCATTTGTTTTCACTGCATATATTAAAAATGCTAAACTAATTGGAACTTCCAAGTGTGGTCTGGAATAGAGCCAAATGCTGTACATTTTTGGCTTTGATGTAGTTAGACTGTAGAGAATGACAATGTTCACTTACTCATGTTATGTCATTATGATCTTATGATCCATTCGGAGAACTGAGGGTACAGAGTTAATAAAATAAAAAGCTGCACTTGTTCTGGGCTCTGGCTGCCAGAGAGAGAGAGAAGGAAACGCAGGTGCCAGAAGGCTAGTTGGAGAAAATATCTGAAACGCTGCCTTGGTTTGGTAGGCCAAACCACTTCTTAAATCTGGACGGCTTATAAAAGAGGAGAGAAAGAGCAAACACACACAAATAATCCTGTCTTTGCATTTTAAATCTTTTCTCCTAAATCCTACCCAAGTATATGGAGAATAATAGGATAGAAGAAAATTATTCCAGAAAGGGATTCTGGGCAAATCCTAAAAGAGCACCAAGGATTAAAACATCCCCCTTTTATGTATTGTTGCCCCATATATGTTTTTAAATAAGGGGTTTTTAAAAACGTAAATGCAAGTTAGAATAAAGTTGGGTTGGTTGGACTAAATAGCTTCCGTTTTCCTGATCAAAACACAACGTGGATAATCCCAAGTATTACACAAAATGAGATTTTTCTTGGATTTTCTTTTTAAACTAAGGATGATGGCTTATTTTTCTCTACAAACAGAACTCTTAAGGAGAGGTAAAACCCAATATCCTGTCACTTTTAGCATCATGTGTTCTTGCTTTCCTTGCTTAAAAAGATGACTGCATTCAAACTCCATTCTGACACAAACTCCAGCATGGGTCTGAAGTTGCAACTTTAATCTTTGCCGTTAATGGAACCACATACTGAGAGCCTAATTCACTGCTGCAGCCAGATGATTACAGATGGATTATGCATTTACACACCAGTACAGAAAGAAAAAGGCCAGATAACTTAAGAAAGGTGTCATTTAATAATAAAAGCACCTAGCCCTTAGAACTCCAATGATAGGTTTAGCAGTGTGTGATCAGTGCGCTAACAAACCCTTGGTAAAATCTCCAAAGACAGAGTGGGGTAGGATTTCAAGTGCTTCTTGGCCTGTCATTGCCCTCCCCATAACTAGCAAAATTATGCAAAACTAAGAAATTTTATTATAATTTATGTAAGGCTGTAGAATTCTGCCTTCATTTCTTTTTGGTAGCACCGAATATATGTTACCTTGGTCAGGTATAGATATAGATAAGGTAAAAGGTAAAGGATCCCTGGACGGCTAAGTCCAGTCGAATTTGACCATGGGGTGCAGCACTCATCTCCACTTTCAGGCCGAGGGAGCCGGCATTTGTCCATAGACAGCTTTCCGGGTCCTGTGGCCACCATGACTAAACCGCTTCTGGCGCAACAGGACACTGTGACGGAAGCCAGAGCGCTCAGAAATGCTATTTACCTTCCCACTGCAGCAGTACCTATTTATCTATTTGCACAGGCATGCTTTCAAACTGCTGGGTTGGCAGGAGCTGGGACAGAGTAACGGGAGCTCACTCCGCTGCGGGGATTCGAACCACCAACCTTCTGATCAGCAAGCCCAAGAGGCTCAGTGGTTTAGACCTCAGTGCCACCCGCGTCCTGATATAGATGATACAGATATAGATATACAGATACAGGTCTAGGTGGACCTTGCCCTGTTCTAGCAAGGAAACTCTTGCATCCCTAAGACAAACTGAAGACTCGGGATCACTTAAGTTAGGCTAGCTACACCTTCCCTGTTCCAGAAAGTAAACTCACATTTGAATGGTACAAAGCAAGAGTTGGGTGGTGGGGCTTCTAGAAAAGAAAGGCGGGGAGGGGGAAGAATATATCCATTCCTGCGTTAGGCCACCTCACTCACAAGATTCTCTGCCAAACACTGCGGATTTCCGCCAGGACATGAGAAAAACAGAAGGCGCTCTTACTTTCACAAGCTTTTCTGAATCCCCCCTCCATTTGCTGACGATGGTGGATGCCGAGATGTTGAAGAAGGTTGTGTTGCATTCAGTGGCAACAGCTTTGGCTAGCAAAGTCTTCCCAGTGCCTACAAGGTGCAGGAAAATCAGTCAGCACTCAGTCTTGACATAGGCGCTCCTCAACATTTCTCCCTCAGCTATTTGGTCAGAAGAGGCATACCTCCATTAAAAATCCCCAATTGACCATTTGAAAGGAGTTTGGAAAAAGTGAAACAATTTATCGGCAGTGGCGTTTCCGTAACAATCACTCGACCAGCATTCAAGCAAGTGTTAGCTGGGAAGAAAACCTTGTCTCTCTGTCTTAACACTATCATTCAGGTTTGGGAGAAATAATATTCTCCCAGGAATGGGGGGACTAGAGATAGGAAGAAAGGGTACTATTGAGATTGTACGTAGCAGCTAAGTCACAGACCTGCTTTCCTTGCATAAAATAAACCCTCCCAAAACAGATGCAGTGACCGTTTTTTAACCATTCTGTCAATAACACTCCCAGTCTTTGGAGCGGTTTTGCAAGGGATTCGCAGGTGGTGGTGGTTGCTTTTAAAAAGGCATGCATATGGGAAACATGTCTCTTTAAAACATTCTCCTTTTAAATGGAGAACAGCAACTCTGCAGCCAGAGGGTCAAAAATGGAAGCTGATCTTGCATTCATCCATAGCTGCCAAGTTATCCCTTTTTAAAAGGGATTTTCCCTTATGCTGAATAGGCTTCCTCGCGAGAAAAGGGAAAACTTGGCAGCTATGCATTCATCTCACAAGATATGCAAGGCTGCAAGAGAAGTTATGGGGCCAGGTCCACACAGTGGATGTGAACAATATTGAAATATGTTATGTCTGCCTTCAGCCAGGAGTAAGAAAGGTGTTTACCCTAAGGGAAGGGGATGCATAAAAAGGTCTCTCAAGCTGTGGTTTAAGGGAATGCGGGAGTTCATTCGCAAACTGTAGTTATTAATTATGCACAGTACCTGGGGGCCCGTAGAGCAATAGTCCTTTCCATGGAGAGAGGATGCCAGTAAACAGTTGTGGATACTAAGCAGAGAAAAATAATATCAGAATTAAATAATAATTCTTGGGAGTCAAACTGCAATTTTTGCAACCATTTTGGGCACCCAAACGACCACCACCCCAATATGTTGATTTCGCAACAGTTCATCTGTAGAGCACGTGAATTATGGGGGCAGTTTGCAACTGAACTCCATGTGTAACTGACACAGAGAAGACATGCAATAAACTCGAGGCAAAATAGCAACCTCTTGCAGATTCTGCTTCGCAGACTTCCAGCTTCACCAAAGCACGTAAATGAGAGAGAAGAAAGGTCTGTTTTGCAGGCATATCCTTGGGCATGTCTAAAGGTATTGTAAGCAACAGTGGGGTGGGTGGGGATGGAGACAGGGCAGTCTATCTTTCATTACAGTCATCCAACAAATACTCTACAGCTCTGTGACTTAATCTATGACCAGTGATGGCTCAATGTAAGGTTTCTTAGGGCTGGGGTAGCTCAGTCGATAGAGCATGAGACTCTTAATCTCAGGGCCGTGGGTTCAAGCCCCACATTGGGCAAAAACATTCCTGCATTTCAGGGGGTTGGACTAGATGATCTTGTGGTCCCTCCCAACTCTGACTTAAATACTGAAGATCTGTGTTTTGAGGAGACAACGAAGCTGTCTAATGCATGATCAGGACATTCATCCATTTAGGTCATCACAGCCTACTCTGGTAGGCAGCATCTCTCTAAAGTCTCAGACGCAGAAATGTCTCTTCTGTCTGAAACACTGAAAAGACACTGCCAGTGAGATGAATACGTACTCCAAAAAACACGAGTGCTTATATATATATCCATCCAGCCTAGTACTGTCTACTTTGACTGGCAGAGGGTACCCAGGGTCTCATGAAAGGGTCTCTGTGATTACCAGTTCCTAATGCTTTTTAATCAGAAATGTCAAGGGCTGAAGCTTGGACCTTCTGCATGTAGAGGACAGCCACCCAAGGTAAAGGGAGATCTGGGTCCTACAGCCCAAGAAGGGAAAGCTGCAGCCAAACTCCTGCACCACAGCAGCACTGGAATGAAGCTGTACTCTGGCTGGCAGGCAGTAGGAGGCGCTGAAATGCCAGTCAACTTCAGAGACAGCTCAACCAAGGCAGCTCCATCTGATGCTCATTCCTCATTCCATGTCTGGCCCAATTTGGCTCCCTAGCCCAGGCTTCCTCAACCTCGGCCCTCCAGTTGTTTTTGACCTACAACTCCCATGATCCCTAGCCAGCAGGGATGATGGGAATTGTAGTCTCAAAACATCTGGAGGGCCGAGGTTGAGGAAGCCTGCCCTAGCCCCCTCTGAAAATCAGTGCTAGAAACCGAGATATGAAAGCTAGGAGCTAAATGGCACCTTAAACCTAGGTTATGGGCGCAACAACGGAATGTCTAGGTGTGCTTTTTTAATAACAAGAATACAAAGCTGAAAATGAATGAACTGCAGCTAAAATATTATGTTCTTTTTTAACATGGTTTAGTTCTTCCCCTGCCCACCCCCTCATATTTTTAAGAGGGTCTCTTCTCCAGTCTTAAAAGAGTAGTTGGAAGTGGGGAGGCAGAAAAAAGCTCCTCCTTTCCTTCCACTCTGCAGTTTTAATCCAAAATTTTAGGCGCAGTACTGCGCCTAGGGATCAGAAACTGCTCGCACTAATGAAATTCCCCATCGCAACATGCGCTTAGAGCAATGAGAGTTTTGAACACTGCTGAGAAGTTGACACTTTCAAGATCAGGAGTGCCAAACCAGAGAGAAAGAAGCTTTCAAAACAGGTTCTCTTACCCTAATTGGGTACACAACAGCTTCCTTGACCAACCGCTTGGCTGCATCGAGGCCAATGATATCGTCCCACTTTACATTCGGGTTGTGGAGGTAGATATCCTGCAAGACATTTTTTGGTCTTCTTAAAGGCAGGGCTGCAGCTTCCCTGTACAGTCAGGCAAACATCGGTGCAGCAAAATAAGCTCCGTTATGCCAGAGCATAAAAACAAAACAGTGACACAGAAAGAGACAGGTTGCTTTGCAGTGTTTCTCAGTGGGTCCCCAGCCTGTTGTTAGACTACAACTCCCATCATCCCTCGCTAGCAGGGCCAGCAGTCAGGAATGATGGGAGTTGTAGTCCCAACAACAGCTGGGGATCCAAGCCTGAGAAACACAGAGAAGGTATAAGCACAAAATTGTTATTGCAGCAGAGAACTGAAAATTCTGAACAGGCTCACTTAGGAGTAAATCCCAATGAAACAGATGCTCCTGCAGAGCATCTAGGTTTAGGGCTGCAGTGTGGGAGTTTTATGGCCCATGGGCTGAGCACAAGGTACCCTAAGTGAAGGTCTCTAAGTACATGTAAAGGTCTGGGCTCTTCCCTGCTACCCATCCCAGCAGCTCCTTGCTGTGCATCAGATGAAACATGTTGAGGAGTGAATGCTTGAACTAGTTTGATGTAGAAAGTTAGAATTTTCACTTGTTGCTTTGCCCATTTTCACCTCTAGCCCCAGCCCAGCCCCAGAAAGCTTCCCAGATGTGAACGAAGCCCTCAATCTGAAAAGGGTTCCCCACAGAGCGTCAAGTCTCGCCTCCTGTGCATACACAGAGAGCACAACCCAGCAGGGAAATCTCTTGCATGGACCCCACGGCAGAGGGTGGAAGCTGTGCTAGAAGAATGAAGGTTGGGGCTTCCACAGGGGACTCTCCTGCTGGGCTGTATCCAGAATGGGGTTATTCATAGACCTTCCTCCTGTTCCCCCATCCTGATGTTGGGTACGGAAATGCGGAGAAGCGGAGGATTCATTCCTTGGCCAACTAGGCTCAGCATATGCTCCAGGACTGAAAAGAAACAAGGTTCGGTCTTACCCTGCTCACAACCGTCGCAAGTTCTCTCATTTCACCAGTCATCCCAATAAAGGCACCCAGAGGTTTCAATAACCGTTCCTACAAAAAAGACACATGTACATGCAATCTATATACAGCATAGCAGGCACGTCCAATAGGTCGATTGCGGGGGTGTCCCAGGTTGATCGCGGCATGAAGTGCAACAAGTACAACAACAACAACAACCCCAAAAAATCGCTCAACAACTTTGGTCATCCCTTCCCTTAAAAAAGCTCAACAACTCCTGGCAATGACAATGGGTAGATCACAGCCGGTCTTTTTATTCTTGAGTAGATCACAGTCTCTTGGTAGTTGGACATGCTATAGCATACAAAAAAATATTGTTTCGGTTATTTTGAGGGGCTGCTAAACTTTAAATTGAGTATGTGAAAGTTTTAAGTATGCAACACCATTTTTGGATTAGGTTTTTTTTTTCATATTAAGTCCTGTTCAAGCTATCTTCCCCTGCCCCATCTCTATCCCTGTGCATATGCAGCGTTTTAAAGTCCCCACGCTCTCCCCACACAATTCCTCCACCTAGGAGGAAGGTAAAGTCCAAATTGGGAGATGCTGTGGCTATGTGGATAGGAGGAGAGACTACATCCTATCCAGGATCTAAGGTGCTATTGCGTTTGAACAGCCAAAAGAACTTCCAGTTCGGACGTCACCATCTATGCATGTCAAGGAGAGGAGAGAGGATGATACATGCAAGTCCAAAGGCCACTCCAAAAGACTTTTCTTCCCAGTTGGATTTACCAGATACTTATTGTCAGTTTGCGTTTCTTAGTGCACAAAGCATTGATCTGATGTGTAGAGATCTTTTCTATTCTGCTTAATACAAGAGGATTCTAGAAGCTAGTAGAAGCTTCTCTGTGTGAGAGAAGCAGGCAGAAGGGTCATGAGTTGTTTGGGTTATACCTTCTGGAAGCTGAGTACAGCTGTCTCTTATCTCTATTCTGCAAGGTCATGCTGATTATAAATACTGGCCAGAAGGAGCCCGGGTCTCACTTTCTCTTTCTGTCTCTCTTTTGCTCTGTGTGGTGTTCTATATATAGTATGCTTCGTGTTAAGGTTTTAGACTTATTATAAGTTCTTGTTAAGTTTTATTGCAACTGGATTTCTTATGGACTGTGCCATTCCTGATTGTATTCGGATTCGTGGCCATTATGGTCATTTGCTTTTAGCACCAGTAAAAGCTCTTCTGGATGACGTACTACTGTCTCTGGTCTATTTTGGGGGACTCTGCAACGTGTTTAAGTTTTTCCTCCACACGCATGACACTTATTTCTTCTCAAATTTTATTTTACTAGGCAGAAAGAATATCACTCACCGAAGGATCTGGATTGCAGTTAAGGCTGTGCACAGCAATTTCATTTGATGCTCCTTTGATAGCATCCTGAATCATCCCACGGAAATCAATGATTTGGCCCTACAGGAGAAACAAATAGTGTTTACCGGACCCTGAAGCCCATGGCAGGTCTTCAGCCTGGAACACAAGAGATGTTGGACAGGGAACCAAAATGTAAGAAGCCAGACCAGTAGGGAAGCCACTGGATCAACAACGGGTGAAGGTGGGGCTGCCCCAAACCATCTGTAGGGCACCAATTTAGGGAAGGCTGCTGTAAGACATCCATAAGGTTCCACCTTCAGATACCCAAACACTCTTATAATAACAATCCATGCATGCTGTGAGGCTTCTGACTAACCCTCCTAGGATGAGTGCCTTCTCCACTTCCTTTCTGGATTGCAGACACGTTTAAACCAAACTCAGATGGCACTCGGGAAAAAGCATCTTCACTCTCCTACAGAAAACAAACACAAGCATAGGCCAATTTTGAAATTAGAAGAAGAAGAAGAAGAAGAAGAAGAAGAAGAAGAAGAAGAAGAAGAAGAAGAAGAAGAGTTTGGATTTGATATCCCGCTTTATCACTACCCGAAGGAGTCGCAAAGCGGCTAACAATCCCCTTTCGCCTCCTTCCCCACAACAGACACCCTGTGAGGTGGGTGGGGCTGAGAGACTTCAGAGAAGTGTGACTAGTCCAAGGTCATCCAGCAGCTGCATGTGGAGGAGCGGAGACGTGAACCCGGTTCCCCAGATTACGGGTCTACCGCTCTTAACCACTACACCACACTGGTTCCAGGTTTCCAAGCGGGCATGTTTGAGAAACTCCCACAATTCTCTGTGCCTGGCACCCCCAGCGCAACCAATGCATTCTATTGGAGTTTGTAACATCCATGATGGTTGCTGCTAGTACACAACGGTGCTGATCTCTGCCTTTGCTTCCTGTTGAGCACAGTTCAGGAAATGAGAAAAAGCAGGAATGCTCAATATTGAACTTTGCTCAGTAAGACACCCCTGAAGAGCAGGGAGGGGGCAGCTGGAAATAATCACTCTGGCTTGTTTTGTCTGTGGCATGGAAGCAGCAAGGGCAGGGGAACCTTTTGGGCAATGTGGGTCAGCACACTGCTTGTTCACACTGAACCATAGTTTGTTTTAAACTATGGTTTAATGTGACGTGCAAGCCAGCCATTACTGCCACAGTTACAAGTTTAGCAGCGGTAACACTTGAAACAGATCCAGCTATATACACTTTTCTCTCTCTTTTCATCCAAGCCAGGTTACCCAACACTCTCAGAATAGTTTTGGAATACAGAGGGTATATCTATAGTAGAAACACATTTTGGTTATAGTCTAGTTTAACTGTAATGCTAATCCCCAAAGGATCTGAGGAATTGTTTCCCCTCCCTTCTAATTATGCAAATCTATACACATATTCTCACTCTCTCTGTAAATGAAAATATATCAAGACTCCCTAATCCATAATTGTTTTTTTCAATAAGGAACAAAAAGCTGCCATTTAGAAAACACTGTGTATACAGCTTGTCCATTTCATTTGTATACACCATCTCTTTTAGCTTACTCATATGAGCAATTTCTAATGATTTAAATAACCATTCCCTAACAGATGGGACAATAGAGCTTTTCCAATATTGGGCAAGAACAACCCTTGCTGCAATTAAGAGATAAATAATCAAGTTTTCACTTCCTTTGTTATGGCATATCTTGTATACAATCTAGCAACATATTTAAGGCATCCATTCTAATCTTACTCCAGTTATCTGGTTGATAATTTGAAATGCTTACACCCAATAAGCTTGGGGAATTGTAATTTGGTGAGGATACAGGCAATTATCTGTCTACAAAGCTGTTGCCATCCTTCCAACACTTCTTCCCAAAGTTTGCTGGGGAGACGGAATGTCTATTAAGCAGATTTCTGTCTGTGGTTGTCCCAGGATGTCCAAAGTTTTAATTATTATTATTTAATTATTATTATCCTTCTACCTCTCTGATACCGTTACACAAAACCTCCTATAAAGGTTTTAGCAAGTAATCTACCGGTTGCTGTATCCTATTGCTAAGCGCACTGCACTCGCCAAATTTACAAAACGGGAGCGGGAGGAGGAAATAAAAAAGGAATCTCAACCTCTTTAGGACTATCCATGCTGGAATGTTTTGGCTCGATTGTCCTACGAGAAATACTTTTTGAAACTGGCCTCTGATTTGCTGGTTGAATCTTAGGAAGATTCCGACATGTGCTGCTTGTTGCCCTGGAACAACAACAACAAAAAGCAAGGCTTTCAGGAAGTGTCAGGTTTACAACCTGCCTTGACAATAGTGAAGGACTAAGGTAAGGATGGGATTTCCCCACCTAGCTCCTGGCACTCCTGGCAGGCCACACCCCCTCTCCCGGCTAAAGCTCCACCCTCTCCCTGGGCACCCACCCTCCAGTACATGGGTAGGCAAACTAAGGCCCGGGGCCAGATCCAGCCCAATCACCTTCTAAATCTGCCCCGCAAGTAGAATGTGTGCTTTTATTTAAAATGCATCTCTGGGTTATTTGTGGGCCTGCCTGATGTTTTGACGTGGTAGAATGTGTGCTTTTATTTAAAATGCATCTCTGGGTTATTTGTGGGGCATAGGAATTTGTTCATTTTTTCCCCTTCAAAATATAGTCCGGCCCCCACAAGGTCTGAGAGACAGTGGACCTGCTGAAAAAGTTTGCTGACCCTGCTCCAGTACATGGGAGACCCTGACAAACTGGGACGGGCTCTTTTCATCCTCAGTGCAACACACTTTGTAATGTGGTTTAAGCAGGAGCAGTGTGTGTGTGTGTGTGTGTGTTGGGACTATGACTGTGTGTGCCTCTACCAAGAGTGTGTCCTATGCTAAAGAGGTGCAATTTTGTGTTTGGCACCACCCACTTTAGGTCTGGCCCTGCCCACTCTTGGAATGCACCCATCAGGAATAATGTTGTGGTTGCATGACTACGAAAAATCTTTTTTACTACCAATGGTGTCCTCATGGCAGCCATTTCTCTTACCTTTTTTGTTTTCCTCCAATTCTTGGTTTGTTGTCTGCTGTTTGGGGGGGGGGGGAGAGAAGAGAGAATTTGCCTTTCTTTTAAATAATATAATGTATATAGTCAAGGGCCACAATCCAGCCACAAAGTTAAGCATGCTGAAGCTTGCCCTGCACAGTGATCTACTCTTTGCCCTAACACAAGTTGTTCTTCCCTATAATGGAAGCTGACAACTGGACAATAAAAATGGATTCTACAAGAGACTGGTATTGATGAACTGGAAGACTAAATACATGATCCCCTTTAATCAATGGTTGATGACACGACAACACCCACATCATCTGAAAGGATTGCTTACAGATGTAGACTTTGTTTGGATAAATATATTGACACCTGGAATGAGTTTCCACAGAATACAGTAGGCTACCAAGAATCAAATATATATTAGGACAATAATATTATTCATATATCCATATAATAATGCATGGAAATGTAGCTGACTGGTTACTGTATTGTATTATATGTTTTAAACATGCAGGCAACAACGTGGAACACAACTGACTGGGAAGTTCTGCTCGAACCCCACTGAAGCAAAAGCAAACCACACAAGTGCCTGGTAGGACCCTTGCAAAGCATCCATTCATCTCAGAAAGGTTTGCACAAGATAACTTCCAAGGCAGTGAATTGCGTACATAAATTCCATCCCATTACCAAGAAGGCCCTCTGCCTGGTTCCCTGTAACCTCACTTCTCGTAGTGAGGGAACCACAAAAAGGCCCTCAGAGCTGGACCTCAGTGCCCGGGCTGAATGATGGGGGTGGAGACGCTCCTTCAGGTGTACTGGGCCGAGGCCATTTAGGACTTTAAATGTCAGCACCTTTAATGCAGAATGGAGAGCGGCTATCACCATTCCAATTTGCATCAGTTTGCACCCACAGCTCTGAATCCAGCAAGTGATATGCACACAGAAACCAGCTTCGGTAAGCCAGTGTGGCACAGTGGTTGAGTGTCAGACTGGGGTCTGGGAGTTCAAATCCCTACTCAGCCGTAAAGTTCACTGGGGTGATTTGGGGCCAGTCACATTCTTTCAGTTTAACCTACTGTACCTCACAGGCCTGTTATAAGGGTAAAGCGAGGAGGAATGCTACCACACCAGCACGCTGCTGGTGTTAAAGAAAATTTTAAATACTAGTGGTAATAACAAAATCTGAATTTAAAACCTGAGAAGAAGAAAAAAAAAACCCACACACATTTATTCTGGAAATTAGCCACATACTGGTGTCTAAGGCTTTTTTGGTAATCTTTGGGTACTTCTGGAATTTGACATAGTAGTAGCTTTCGTATTCCATCAAAATAGTCTCAAGGTCAACATTGTCGCAAACTTCAAAGCGCCGCAAGCCCAGCTTCGTTTCTTGCTCCAATGCATTTGCAGTGTCGACATAACTGGGAATTACAGATTTGGGGGTTCAGTTTATTCAATTGTTATAACATTGTAGGGGGAAAAACCCAAAACATTTAAAACAAAAGATGTGGGAAGGGGGAATGGCAACATAAAACAGGACCAGAATCATTGCATCACCACTGAAGCTGTTAAGAACATCATCATCATCATCTCTGATGTTGGTCTTTCCAAGTGGCTTCAACCCCCAAGCTGCCACTGGGCAAACAGCTCTACCCAATAGCCACTATTTTGTATGCGCCTCCAACAGATGGCATCATAGCCTATTCCTGGAGTTCCCAAAATAGTGCCCACAGGGACCATGGACCCCTTGCCTCCTGCTTTCTACCCCATCCTGACACTGGCATTTTAAATATTTATTAGCTATCTATATGTTCTTATGGAACACAAGGTCCTTTCAATGACAGTCATCTTGTGATAGCAGACATCCTCTCATCACATGGCAAACACTCCTCCCCTGAGAGTTATATTTTCAAGCAGCAGTATTACTCAATTTTCTAATAATAATTGTCAGGGTTTGTTGTGACTACTCTTGAGTAACGACCGTCCACATGCTTGTCTTTCAGACGTTTTTATTGGTGCACATTATTTACAGTGTAACGGATTGCTCATTTCATGTCTACCCGCTTGAGTCAGATTCCTGCACTACTCCCTTCCGTGTTCGGGACCAGCATAAAAGCCTCGGAACTGAGAAGCGCCTCCCTTTCCTTCTCTTTCTCAGTTCCGGCGTCGGAGGTATGGATCTTCTGTCTGCCCTACTCCTGTCCACTCTTTCCGCCTCTCTCTCTTTCTGCCCATGGAGCAGGGGCTCTCCAGTGCTGCCAGAGCCCTGGCACTCCTTCTCCACTTCCTGACTCACCCCTTCAGACCCCTCGCTCTCATGACTGCTTGGAGACGGGCTGCTTCTGATGGGGGGGTTCTCTGTAATCCCTCCCCCTTACAATAATAATGTATTATTTGTACCTCATCCATCTGACTGGGTTGCCCCAGCCATTCTGGGAGGCTTCCAGCATATACAAAACATTTTAAAAATTTGAAACCTTAAAAAAAAACCTCACTTCCACGGGAGGCAGTGACTGACACCAACCCAGATGGCTTAAGAAGAGGATTAGACAAATTCAAGGAGGAGAGGCCTATCAATGGATATTAACCATGATGGCGATGCTCTGCCTCCACACAGTTGGAGGAAACAATGCTTCAGAATACCTGTTGCTGGAAAATCATCTCCCACATTTTGACAACCCATCAGTGTGGTGACAGTTTCAACAGGCCAGCCAAACAAAGCATGTAATTAGGTCGTTTGCCTGTGGGGTGTAGGAATCCCCTCCAGCTGACTAAGCAGGAAAGCTTTTCAAATACAGTGGTACCTCTACTTACGAATTTAATGCATTCCGAACGCACATTCGTAAGTCGAAAAAAATTGTAAGTCGAATCCCATAGGAATGCATTGGGAGAAAAACTTTGTAAGTAGAAGCAACCCTATCTAAAAATTCGTAAGTAGAAAAAAATCCTATCTAAATCGCATCCAAGATGGCGGACGGAGCTCCATTCGTAAGTAGAAACATTCGTAAGTAGAGGTACCACTGTATTAAGTCTTTCTCTAGATCACAAATTTACCGATGATGCCAGCCTATAGTATACAGACACATTTGCCTGGAAGAAAGCCCAGTAGAATTCTCCAGGTTTTACTACCGTATGCAGCCAGAAAGAAGACAAAGTTTGCAATTATTTAGGGTTATATCTTTGCTAACCTGTTTTTCTTTTATTCAACAAGAAAAACAGATCAGTAAAAACAAACCCCATGAATATTTGCTGGTAAGCAAAAGAAAACATACCCTTCATCCGTTAAATAATGTAAAATCAGAATGAGGAGGTTTTTTCTACGGGCTTCTGATCGCATCTCTTCCTGCAAATAAAAAGAGGAAGTTTTAGAATATGATCCTCTTGTATAAGTCTATTGCTGTCGAGAAAGAACGCAAGAAGAACCTGCTGGATCAAGCCAGTGTCCCATCTGGTCCAGCATCCAGATCTCACAGCGGCCAACCAGGTTCATGTCGGAAACCTGCAAGCAGGACCTGAGCACAAGAGCAACTCTCTCCTCCTGTGGTTTCCAGCAAAGAATCTATAATCATAGCCATCACTGAATCTATAATCAAAGTTTCCTGGAACCAGGGCTCTGGCATGTGTCCATGCAGCTTATGAGACTTTGAAGCAGCAATGGAAAACTTTTTTTTTTAGCCTGACAAACACCTTCTTTGCTGGGCAATTGTGTCAGGTGGGGCAATGGATGTAAATTTAACGTTTGTACAGTAGACTTCTTTCTGCCCATACTCACACAACCCTCTCTATCTTCCATCCAGGCAAGGAAGAGACATTATCAGAGTTCAAGGACACATTCCACCAGTTTTACACATGCAGCTCCCATTTGCAGTTGATGGGATTTACACACAAAGTAAGGTTGCAGTCCTATACTTGGGAGTAAGCCCACTAAGCGAGCAAACGTGTGTAGGATTCTACTGCAAAAGTGCAAGATTTACAGTAATTATAGTCTACAATGAAGCAAGTGTCGGCCACTATTTGACAGTGAAAACTGTTTATCATTTTTTTAAAAAAATAATCATTAGCTCATCTACTGGAATCTGGCTTTACCAGAGGAACCAGAGAGCCACCTAGTGGCCCAGGACAGAAAGGTATTTTTCCATTCTGTGCATTTTTCAAAATGAGTATTTGTCTTGTACTTTATTAGAATCATAGAATCATAGAATCATAGAGTTGGAAGAGACCACAAGGGCCATCCAGTCCAACCCCCTGCCAAGCAGGAAACACCATCAAAGCATTCCTGACAGATGGCTGTCAAGCCTCTGCTTAAAGACCTCCAAAGAAGGAGACTCCACCACACTCCTTGGTAGCAAATTCCACTGCCGAACAGCTCTTACTGTCAGGAAGTTCTTCCTAATGTTTAGGTGGAATTTTCTTTCTTGTAGTTTGAATCCGTTGCTCCGTGTCCGCTTCTCTGGAGCAGCAGAAAACAACCTTTCTCCCTCCTCTATATGACATCCTTTTATATATTTGAACATGGTTATCATATCACCCCTTAACCTTCTCTTCTCCAGGCTAAACATACCCAGCTCCCTAAGCCGTTCCTCATAAGGCATCGTTTCCAGGCCTTTGACCATTTTGGTTGCCCTCTTCTGGACACGTTCCAACTTATTAGTATCCTTCTTGAACTGTGGTGCCCAGAACTGGACACAGTACTCCAGGTGAGGTCTGACCAGAGCAGAATACAGTGGTACTATTACTTCCCTTGATCTAGATGCTATACTCCTATTGATGCAGCCCAGAATTGCATTGGCTTTTTTAAAATGTGAGTAATACGGCAATTCCGAAACTATACTAGGAGAGCTCACCAGTGTGCTGCAAAAAAAATGGCTAGCAATAAAGAAATAAGCTACCAGGAGCTCAAAGCACCCAGCCACAGAAAAGGATGCAACAGAATCACCTGCCCTTCAAGGATGCTGCCCATTCCATCTGTGCATGAATGCACAGAGTTCCACTCATGCAGTGGGACTCCCCCTTCCTTTCTTCCCCATGTGTGCACCCTCAAAATCTGCTCCAGATGTTGAGGGTGTACAGAGGCAGCAGATGCTGAGGATATACAGGAGGCTGCAGGGCAGAGGAGAGGACAGAACAGTTCCGTTGCGCAAGCAGAGGTCTGCTGCATTAGAGGAACAACAAGCTTTGGATACGACCCAATCTTTTAAAAAGCTTTTACATTTAATTGCTTTTATCGTCAATGTTTTTACCGTGAAATCACTTGAAGGTATGCTAAGGGAAGTGACTCATAAATAGAATCAAATATATAAAGTTGTACTCCTAGGATTTTGAGATAAAGGAGGGACAGCTACTCCCCATTTAAGAAAACACACAGCCTGCCTTGTAGCCCAGATCTCTTCCATAGGTGAGCTGCACAATTCCTGTTAATCATACTGAGTGCCATGGGCCACTCACTTCCATCAGGATGGTTTGGCAGTCCGAAATAGAGAAGGGAGGAAGAGGAGGAGAAGGAGAAGAAGTGGGAGGCTGGCTGCAAGGAATGGAAAATGGAGCTCTGACCTTCATGACACCAGATGTTGAGGAGAAGCAGCTCTGCCAACTCTCTTGATCCCCCTCCTGCAGTCACGTCAGGAATGGGAGAAGAACTGAGCAGGAGAAGGCAGCCGGAGTCTGAACAGCCCCATTGCCAAGACCCAGGTGCCACCTCTGTCTGTAGTAGAGATCGGATGCACATTTGAAGCACAGCAGATCCATAAGGCGAGAGAGTCTATCAAGTGCGCGTGCTCTGCCTCATCTTTAAAAGCTTTGCAGGATACGGTAAGTGTGGCAACTGTTGGGGTATCTTTGTTGCTTCTGTTTGGCCCTGCATCTCTTGCCATGTTTGTGTGCCTTGGACCCACTTATCGCTGCTGAGCCTGTACCGTGAATAAAGATCTCTTCTTTACTCTCATATAAGAGCTGCTGCCATCAGGTCCTGAGACAGGAGCAGAACACCAAGAACAATATTTAAGGAGTTTCTTTTTTTCCAAAGACCTGCGCTAACGTGGGCCTGCCAATGGTTACCACAGAAGTAGTAGAGATCTTGTACATGTGTGAAAGAATAGACGCACTTAACGAGCAAAACATTACTTAAAATTCAGTTTAGGTTTATAGTGATTTACGCTCGCTTCTTTAATTGGTATGTAGAATGCCACCATCTTTACAGCCATTGGTATTTCAATAGATGTTTAAGTGTTTAAAGTTTAATAAGCTCCCATTCCTAGAACAAAAAAATGGGTGTAATTAAATTTTCAATTACTATAAAGGGTTTTTGGTCCATACAATTAATAAAAGCTTAAGGCACTTAAACAGGAGCTAGTTTTAAATGCTAAAAGTGCTTCCCTAATTAGCTGCAATGCTTACAGAGTACATTATTCATTTCTTAAAATGCCACACATAGTTTTTGCTGCAGCTGCCAAAAGATGAATTAGCGTGCAATCAAAGTTTTAATATTACAATCAGATAATTCCTCAAGGTTCTTTTTTTCTTTTAAAAGATGCTGATGGTGCTCTGCTTATTTTAAATGAGATGAAGTTGTGATGATCAGACCTGCTTTGTTCTGCATTTATCATGGCCCTTGGAGAATTTGGTGCTCCCTTCCCATCTTTAAACAGGGCACAGGCATCCCATTAAACATCTGATTAGCCGATCCAAAAGAAAGCAAACAGCACCACATGTGCTAACCATACAGTGATGTTAATATTCAACTACACTTTGGATGAATAGGTCCTAAAAGTTGGTCAACTGGTTCTTTATTCAAGGCGGGGGGGACTTTGCTTAATTTAAGGTCCACACTTCCACTTGTGCATCCAAACTGCACATTATCTTCTTTCTCTCAGACAATGTGCATTCTCTCTAGCTCTGAATTTCATCATGCATAGAAGTCTGAGCCAATGCAACCAGATTGATGAATCCACATATCTGCTAGAAATTGTGTACCATCACAGGTAGTCCTGAAGAATGCACACATGCTCTGGTCAGACCTCACCTGGAGTACTGTGTCCAGTTCTGGGCACCACAGTTCAAGAAGGATACTGACAAGCTGGAACGTGTCCAGAAGAGGGCAACCAAAATGGTCAAAGGCCTGGAAAAGATGCCTTATGAGGAATGGCTTAGGGAGCTGGGTATGTTTAGCCTGGAGAAGAGAAGGTTAAGGGGTGATATGATAGCCATGTTCAAATATATAAAAGAATGTCGCATAGAGGAGGGTGAAAGGTTGTTTTCTGCTGCTCCAGAGAAGCGCACATGGAGCAATGGATTCAAACTACAAGAAAGAAGATTCCACCTAAACATTAGGAAGAACTTCCTGACAGTAAGAGCTGTTCGGCAGTGGGATTTGCTACCAAGGAGTGTGGTGGAGTCTCCTTCTTTGGAGGTCTTTAAGCAGAGGCTTGACGGGCATATGTCAAGAATGCTATGATGGCGTTTCCTGCTTGGCAGGGGGTTGGACTGGATGGCCCTTGCGGTCTCTTCCAACTCTATGATTCTATGATTCACACAAACTGACTGCATCAATGGGATTTTGCATACTACCCAGTCAATATAATGTCAGATAATGTAGGCAGGGGGATCCTAACCATTTCCTAGTTGATTGGAGACTGGGGATAAGGGGAGCCAGCGATTTTCATACTTAATGAACTTCAAGGAACTATTTTCACATAATTTCATCTGCTGAAAACAATGCAAAAGGTTCCAAGGCATGTTCTAGAGCAGGGGTCCCCAAACTAAGGCCCGGGGGCCGGATGTGTCTCGCCTTCTAAATCTGGCCCGCGAACAGTCCAGGAATGAGCATGTTTTTACATGAGCAGAATGTGTGCTTTTATTTAAAATGCATCTCTGGGTTATTTGTTGGGCATAGGAATTCGTACATATTTCCCCCAAAAATATAGTCCGGCCCCCCACAAGGTCTGAGGGACAGTGGACCGGCCCCCTGCTGAAAAAGTTTGCTGACCCCTGTTCTAGACTGTCTACTGACGTTGCCAACTTTTTTGGGGGGGGGGCTGTCTGCAAACCGGAGAGAAACATTCTGGGCACCATACACATACACAGCACTCAACCAAGCACACAGCACAGCCTATCATACTGCCTACAAGAGAACTAATTTCACCAGGGGGAATGGGCACACGTGCAGCATATTGGCAATCTGTAGAGCTAGCAGTCAGTTCACATAAAGCTCAAGTCAGCTATTGAGCCTCAACATCTACTTGTGAAAAACAAGAGTAATCCCAGGCCCTTGAACACCTCTGCCCTCTAGCAGGTCTCTGTAGCGGGGTAAGGGTGGTAAGCCAACTTTCAAGGAAACTTTACCACAAATTCCAGGTAACAAATGACGCTGCTTAAAACCAAGTCATTTCAACCCAACCCACAACTGGCCAAGCTATCAGGGACATGGCCTTTTCAGTTGTGGCACTGTGGTTGCAGAACTGTGGGGAGGGGGGAACCCCCTGCCCCAAACCTCTTTTTTTGCAGCTTTTAGACATGCCATGAATACCATTTTTGTCCTTTGAGGCTCTCTGTGAGCAAGTATTACTACATCTATGTCAACTTGGATTCCGTTTTAATACCTTTCTGATACCAGCTAAATCAGGTGAGCGTAGCCTATGGGTCTCAAACCCTTGGTGAGTTAGGGACTTCCCCTAAAGACAGGCTCCGGCGGATTGAGTGGACGAGATTAATACTGTGCCCAATTGTCAAGAAGGCGGCTTCTGTGTGTGCTATAGAGGGAAGTGAGGGGCAGAAAGGGGCTCCTCAACCTGGGAAGGTAGCTCATCTAGGAAAAGGAAAACCCTGATCCGTAACCTCCACTACCTTGTGGGATAGCTTTGTGAGAAGAAAAGGATGAGTAGTAAACCCTACACAAAATCCGGAGTGGAGTCCCTAGCTAACAATGTGCTGAATCTTGGCCTAAGGCAAGAACACCCGACAACCACTCTCAGGAACAGGCTGCTTATACCTGCTGGCTTGGGCAAAGAGGGTGGAGTTTAAAGGGAGGGCGAATCCTGGCAACGTCCAGCCACGAAAAGTTTCCTTGCCATGTTATGTAATGCTCTCCCTTGGGTGCCTCTGGGGATAAGGCAGCAAAGAGGGAGTCCGGAGCAGGTTGTGATAAGCGAGGCCCATTGTGCTCAGAACAGGGAAGGGGCGATAGATCCCAGCAAGGAGAGGCATGGCCAGATTAGCATGGCTGGGATGTTGTCCTGCTGCGTGGTAGGATAACCAGGTGAGGGTAGCTGATGGATCTTAAACCCTCAGTGAGTTAGGGACTTCCTCTGCATGTGAAGGCAGGCTACGGCGGATCGAGCGGAGGAGACCAAGAGTGGGTCCAACAGTCAAGAAGGCGGCTTCTGCATATGTGCTGCAGAAGGAAGTGTGGGGCAGATGGGGTTCATCCACCTGGGAAGGTAGCCCATCTAGGAGAAGGAAAACTCTGGTCCTGTACCTCCACTGCCTTGTGGGACAGCTTCAGGAGAAGAAAAGGCTAAGGAGTAAACCCTACACAAATCTGAAGTGGAGTTCCTGAGATGGTTGGATAGCGCCTTGAATGCCTGTTAACGCCTCCTTTCAGCAACTCCTGCAGCCAAGCTGGTGCCAAATGTGTTGCTCTGCTTTTCTTTGGCCCACAACAGCAAGCCTGAGAGGGAGGTCTAGTTGTCTGGGCAGCCCAGGACCTCCAGACACACTGTCCAGGCTTATGTCCTGGGGAGGTCCCTTTGGCAGTGGTTTGGCTTTACCCCTGGAGGCACACTCAGTTGTCTCTTGAGGCAGGCAGACACCAATTCTTATTTTGTTACTGATATTATAAGTCATGGGATTTTTTTTGGGGGGGGGAGCTGTAGTTCAAAGGCAGAGCAGGTTCAATTTCCAATGGCATCTCCAGGTACACCTGTGAGTGAAACCCATCCAAAGCCCTGGAGAACTTCTGCCAGCCAGTGTTGACAATGAATTAGATAATTGGAGCAATGATCCAATTCACTATAAGGGAGCTTCCTGCATTGCTATTTAGAGGAAAGGTAATAACGCACTGGCAGAACATCTGCTTTGCATGCAGAAGGCCCCAGATTCAATCCCTGCAACTCCAGGTAGGACTGGGAGGGAACCCTGCCTGAAACCCTGGTGAGCCACAGCCAGCCCATGTAAACAGTACTGAACTAGGTGAGTCAATGGTCTCACTCAGTGTAAGGCAGCTTCTTATGTTCCTATAGATTTTACCCTGAAAGACAGGAGTGTGAATCAGTAAAGAGAAAGATTTAATGAAGCATGCACTCTGCCACAGATAGACAATTAAGCTGAATGTTGGAAGATTAAAGATAAATGAAATAGCTTTTTTACACAGTGCATTAAACTATGGAACTCGCTCCTACAGAATAAAAAAATTACTTCCAGTAGCACCTTAAACACCAAGTAAGTTTGTCATTGGTATGAGCTTTCATGTGCATGCACACTTCTTCAGATACCCACACTCCTACAGAGGCAGCAATAGCCACCAGCTTTAGGAAGACGAGACAAATCCATGGAAGAGAAGGCTATTGATAGTTACAAGCCACAATGGCTACACTCTGCCCTTCACAATTGGGGTGGCAGCAATGCTTCTGAATACCAGTTGCTGGGGACCACAGGAGGGGAGAACTGCTCATGTGCAACTGGTTCTTGCTAGTTTCCCAAACACATTCAGTCGGCCGCTACAATAACAAGATCGTAGACTAAGTTGGACCCCTAGCCTGATCCAGCTGGGCTCTTCTTATTTTCTTATGGTCTTACAGCGGTTTCCCCTTGGAAAGACCCTCCTGGCTCCCCCCCCCCCGAAAGCAGAAATGATGCTGTTTCGATTATTGAGAGCTGCTTTGAGCTCAGCATTTGCCATTGGAAAAGCAGAATACCAATTATTAAAACCACTCTCCTGCTTCATCATTACTTTTTCTCCTCCCATTAACGTTTATTATTGTTGTTGTTGTTATTCATATAAATGAAGAATAACCCTTCATCCCAGGGCGGATTAAAGATTTTATATATTTATGTTGTTGTTTAGTCGTTTAGTCGTGTCCGACTCTTCGTGACCACCATGGACCGTATATATATTTATATATACATTTAAACAGCTTGGATAATTATAAGTTTTTGTGTGTATTATTCAGGCTGTTTAAATGTCAATATTGCCAACACCCAAAAACTTTTGCTCCCTCTTCTTGAGACTCACAAACCCTCCATCCTGGAGCAGCGTTACTGCGCGTGCGCGTTCCAGTTCACCACACGCATGCGCAGAGACCAAGCGCTGGGAGTTACCATAGTAACGGGGGGGAAGAGAAACACAACGACGGCTACCCTTCCACTTACCGCTTCTTTGGCCTTATAAGTAGATTTCAACGTTTGGTAGGTTAGCTCCATTTCGTACACGAAAGAAAAGCGCTCCTATTCTCCTTTCGGGGCTTTATGAGGCAACACACGAAGCTCCGCGGCCTTGGCGGCGTCTTTCCCGAGGTGTAAAGAGTGCAACCAATCAGCATCCCGGAACATACCACGGCTCAGCCAATAAGAGGCAGGCGGGCGAGAGGTGGAGGGCGGGATGGAAAAACTGGCCAATCAAGAGTTGGGCAAGATTTGCAGGCAGAGGGAGCTTTTAAAGCACATGACTTCCCCGCAAAGAATCCTGGGAACTGTAGTTCGTTAAGGTTGCTGAGAATTGTAGCACTGCGAGGGGGGGAAAGCTATAGAAAGCCCAGGGTTTTCTTTATTTGGGAGGAGGGAGTCGTGTGCTTTTAAATGCACATTTAATGTTCCTTAAATGTAAGCTTAAACATGAGTCTACAGTGTGATTCAGCAGTAAAAAAAAGAAGTAAAAAAAACTTCAGTACTTCTTTTCTAGGCGGCATCGACAGAAGTATAGTGTCCAGATCAAGGGAAGTAATGTTGTTTAGTCGTGTCCCACTCTTCGTGACCCCATGGACCATAGCACGCCAGGCACTCCTGTCTTGCACTGCCTCCCGCAGTTTGGTCAGACTCATGTTGGTGGCTTCGAGAACACTGCCCAACCATCTCATCCTCTGTCGTCCCCTTCTCCTAGTGCCCTCCATCTTTTCCAGCATCAGGGTCTTTTCCAGGGAGTCTTCTCTTCTCATGAGGTGGCCAAATAGTCCCACTCTATTCTGCCTTGGACAGACAATACCTGGAATACTGTGCTGGTGTTGTAAAATTTAAGCTGGTTCCTATGAACCCAGAGAAATGGATCTTGACCCAGGGAGAGCTCAAGGATCCAGGCAAGCAGACGAATTTAAGCGTCTCCTGCCCACCAAATAACAGAGACCAAACCAGGACGTACGAAGCAAGGCACTTTTATTTTTGCTGTTGCAACAGGGTCCTTCCTCTCACACAGGAGAACAAGGAAGGACCCCCAAACAAAGATGTCTTGCCCTTAAAAAGAAATTTGAAATTGGTTTCAGCCCACCCCCCAGAAGCATCATCCATATGTCACAGAAGGGGTGTAGCCCAAGACCCCCCTCCCTAGATTCATCATAGGTACATCATGAAAGGGGAGGTCTGGTGGCAGTAATCTGAGCAGTCTGGACCCTGCCCCCTCTTTTTACTTTTGGAGAGGAAAAAATGGCCTTCTACAGCCTCTTTAAAACAAACCTTTACACACTACCTCCACTCTTTTAAATATTTGCCATTGTTTTTGGGTTGATCAAGCCCTTACATAAGATTATTTAAGCAAGCTTGCCTTATTATTATATTATTTTAAACTATGCATGCTTTAAAAAAGGCAGTCTGTGGGTGTCATGGCCAAATTTTACACAAACCCCTAATTTCCTAAACCTGGATTATATCTCTCATTTACTTTAAGGGGAACAATGAACTATAGCAGACACAAGGATCAGACGCACATACACTTCACAGACAACACAGACAACATGTAACATGCAAACATATATAATTTTATACCATAACATACTTTGTAGGATTCCTCACAAAACTTTTCTCATTCAGAGTTCACCAGGGTTAATTTTAAAGCGGAGATTCACTGTATGTTAAAGGAACCTCCTGGTAGCCATTTCCCCTCATCTGGGTGGTCCATAGTAAAGCGGACCCAGTGTTTTTTTCTTACAAAGTTTTTGCAATTGGTTCCCTTCAAGCTTGTCCGCCCCGGGGATTTCGTGCCAATTTAAGAGAACGAATTGGAGTGGACTTTCATCCTCAAAGTCCTTACCGGAGCCAAGCCTCAGTTGTGCTTTGCCTCGGTTGGGAGTCTGGGAAAGGAATTCCTTAGAGTGGGTTGCACCCATTTTACTTAAGCCTTTTTATACTGCAGTTCGGGTCCCCGACCCTGTTCCTGGACACTCTTAACTTCCCGAGTCTATGACTCACCCCCACGTCCTAGTGGTGTTCCTGCCTGCCGTTCGCGTGCACTAACTACTAGGCGGCCTGGTGCAGCTAAAACCCTATTGGAACCCTCCCACTGGTCATCAATTGCCTGAGGGTTCCACAGCAACTTCCCTGCCTCTTACACACTAGACTCATATCCTACTGAACGCTTGCCTACGCAATGTCAGGTCGGAACTGAGGAATACAGAGATACAGAGTAGTAGGAAAGGAACGGGCGCACTTGCAATCTCTGGTCATGGGTCATACCTAACAAAGGTCGCCATGGCAGGGGGGCGTCTTCACCCGAAGATTAAGAGCAGAGGAATAGGAAACAGAGCTGGGATAGCCAGATTCCCAGATTGGTAGAAAAGCGACAGTTTGCTCAGACTTCTGCTCAGTTTGGCAGAAGGGAGCTGGGACAGTCTTTCTGAGCTCTGCGTTTAACGTAAAGACTGTTGCCCTGGACCTCAGTTCTACCTTGTAACTGTGCCTGGCAGCCTTGCTGCAACTAAGGTCCAAAGAGGAGAGTAGAAAAGGATAGTCCAAGTGGAGAAATAGATTTTTAGTTGCTGTGGTTCTTAGCTCACCCAAGGTGTCCCCTTTTAATACTCACGACCGATCCTTTCAGTCGAATCCCGTTGTCTCCAGCTTCCAACTGGTTCCTGAAAAAAAAACAGCCTTGTCCCTTTAAACGTTGCTTCGTCCTGGGGGTCCCGCTTGGACTCTCAATTACTACCAAGTGCCTCGGGTCCTGAGGTTGGTTTACCCCCCTGCAAAAGAGGCAAGGGCGCGCTGGGCTCCCCTTCCTCAGTGAACCCGGAGCTCAAGGCAAAACTGGGTCCCCGAAGTGGTCGCCAAATTGTTGTAAAATTTAAGCTGGTTCCTATGAACCCAGAGAAATGGATCTTGACCCAGGGAGAGCTCAAGGATCCAGGCAAGCAGACGAATTTAAGCGTCTCCTGCCCACCAAATAACAGAGACCAAACCAGGACGTACGAAGCAAGGCACTTTTATTTTAACTGTTGCAACAGGGTCCTTCCTCTCACACAGGAGAACAAGGAAGGAACCCCAAACAAAGATGTCTTGCCCTTAAAAAGAAATTTGAAATTGGTTTCAGCCCACCCCCCAGAAGCATCATCCATATGTCACAGAAGGGGTGTAGCCCAAGACCCCCCTCCCTAGATTCATCATAGGTACATCATGAAAGGGGAGGTCTGGTGGCAGTAATCTGAGCAGTCTGGACCCTGCCCCCTGCCCCCCAAAACCTAATCAACAAAATTGAGAGATATTTACATTTCCCTGTTTCCCAGCCAAGTTAATCACACCCTTTTGTCTGGCAGTCAGGTATCAGGATGCCAGGGATTATCACTTTAATTCCTGAGACAATGAGAAGGTTCCCCCCACCCCACTTCTTCCTTGCAGAGGAACACCTGGTCAGAGAGAGAGTCAAAATGGTGTCAGAAAGGCCTGTCTTCCTGTGCTGCTTCAGACATGTGCCTGTACATTCATGTACATGTTTTATGAACAATTATTATATATATATAGATATGACCTCAAAATTCTTATAACACTGGGCACCACAATTTAAGAAGGACTGGCAATTGGAACATGCGCAGAGGAGGGCAAACAAGGTGATGAAGGGGCTGGAAACTAAGCCTTATGAGGAACAGTTGAAGGAGCTGGGTATGATTAGCCTGGAAAAGAGGAGGCCGAGAGGAGATATGATAGCCATCTTCAAATATCTTAAGGGCTGCCACATGGAAGAGCAAACTTGTTTTCTTCTGCTCTGGAGGGTAGGACCTAAAGCAAGGGCTTCAAGATAAAGAAAGGAGATTCCAACACAACGTCAGGAAAAACTTTCTGACAGTAAGAGCTGTTCAACAGTGGAATGGACTTCCTTGGGAGGTTATATAGACTCTCCTTCATTGCAGGTTTTTAAGTAGAAGCCATCTGTCGTGTATGATCTAGCTGAGATCATACATGCATGGCAGCTTCCAACTCTACAGTTCTATGATTCTAAGCTCTACTCCATGCTGTGCGCACATAGGTGTGTGTGCTTGGGCTGAAAACATTATTATTATTATTATTATTATTATTATTATTATTATTATTATTATATCCTACCTTTCCTCCAAGGAGCTCCAGGTGAAGTGCCACAATTCTCCTGCCCCCTCATTTTAGCCTCACAACAACCCAGACTCTGAACATCATGCTTTAGTGGGGATTGAATCCCTGCTATCCCATATCCTAATCCAACTCTAACTACTACAGCACAAAACCTGACTGAAAGCATTGATTTCTCCCACTAATCCATGATACCGTTTCAAAAGTTTTTCCTATTCCCATGCAGCCTTCTGTACAGTGGTGGTTTTTCTCCCGTTATGACTGAAGAAGAAGAAAGAGAAAAACACTCTTTCTTTAAATAAATACGTATTAGAAAGTGCCTGGTAACAACGGTATTTTAGGGAGAACTGCTTTGTTCATTTTCTTCCATTTATGAACCAATTTCCAAAAAATGCCTTGAAGTGACAGCACTGTAAAAGCATCCACAATTTTTAAAAATCCCTTATATAAAAATAGTTTAGAATAGTATATAGTATACAATAGTATACAAACAACTAAGAACAATTTAATATGTGAAAACAATTGTACTGAAGCAGCACAACCAGAGGATGGGGTTACTAGGTCAGTGGGGTGTAGAGGTTAGCATGTCCTGACCGCTAGGTCCAGTCACGAACAACTTGGGGGTTGCGGCGCTCATCTCGCTTTATTGGCCGAGGGAGCCGGGGTACAGCTTCCGGGTCATGTGGTCAGCATGTCCAGAGCGGCACACAGAAATGCCATCTACCTTCCTGCCGGACCAGTACCCATTTATCTACTTGCACTTTGACATGCTTTCGAACTGCTAAATAGGCAGGAGCAGGGACCAAGCAACGGGAGCTACCGCCGACCTTCTGATCAGCAATTCTAGGCTCTGTGGTTTAACCCACAGCGCCATCTGCGTCCCTGAGCTACAGGGTAAGCAATTTCAAAAGTCTGTATAAGAGCTTGTGCACCAATGTTCTGGGTTTCTCTCCTCCCTTCCTGCATGTGGTGAGTGAGGACCCTGTTGCAACAGTTTAATAAAGATCATGCTTACTAGCTGCTTTGCTTCTCAATATTCTCTGGTTGGCCTGTTATTTTCTCCTACCAATAGAGAACCTGCATAAGGACTCTATACGGGCTCTAAGGGGAAAAGGAGCAGTTTTTTCTTAAAACACCTCTCATAGCTGCCAAGTTATCCATTTTTAAAAGGGATTTTCCCTTATGCTGAATAGGCTTCCTCGCGAGAAAAGGGAAAACTTGGCAGCTATGACACCTCTGTACATGTATTATTAAGCAAAAGCAAACATTAGGCAGTAATCCTAAACATGCTTACTGGGTGGGGCTCAATTGGCACTTCTGAGTATACATGTTACTTAGGTTTGTACTTAGCTAATCATATGATATCTATACTTTAGATTGCTGCTCCATTCCAAATAAGACATCATATTGAAAATATGGCAGGCAGTTAATGTTCCCTACAAATTACAGGGGCTCTGAATACCCATAATACATTATTTTACTTAGTTAAGGCTCCTGGCAAGTCATGCCAAATTTTAATCAAGAGCCACCTGAAACAACTCAAGGAATAAAATCTTTAAATAGTTAACACCTGCAAGTGCCTATTTAGAGGTTAACAGGCTGGGAGGGTTTGCCTTCAGTTTACAAAAAATCCGATCAGAGGTTTCTGAGAAACGAGGTATGTATTCTTTCTTTCCAACGGTAATTCATACCTGCGAGGCTCTGCTACTTGTTTAATGGCTCCTTCCCAGAGAAAATTGAGGAAGGCTCTTAGGGGTGATGCCTTTCCTTTAACCGTCTTTTCTTCCAACTCCAGGTCTACTGAAACAAAAAGGACAAGAAGAAAGATAAACGAAGGAATCCCTGGAAGGTTAAGACGGTGTTTCAGAATATTAAAAGGTAGTAGTAAAAGAAAAGGCTACTAAAGCCACTTACATTTGAGGTGAGCAAAAACAATAGCAACCAAGTCTTATACAAATGTAAAGAGTCAAGGAAAATTCAAAATGCTTTGGGTATAATTGTGGCATGTAACCTTTGAGGGGGGGGTATATAAAACGGTGGCTGAATCCTGTGCACTCTTACCTGTGAGTAAACTCTGCTGTGTATACTTTTGTTTGCACTGTATCCAGTACACTCTCCAGCTGATTTGGGAAGCGGTGTATGCACAGTATTAGCCAAAATTCCCTATTTCTGCTTTCCTTTCTTATGAAATAATATGTATTGATGTATTCCACCCCCACCCCACCCCCCAAAATCAGTTTTGATCTACATTGAGACGAAGTTGCACTTTAAGCTGGTAATGTGTGCACATGGCACAACCACAGTGGAATTTACTTTGGAGTAATTTCCAAAGAGGGGAAGAGGTTTCTGTTGAAAATTTGACACAGAAATAGATAAAGGGGTGGGGGCTGTGGATTGTTTGTTTATTAAGGTATTGTTACTTTATTGGTATTTCAAGGATTTGCATTGCTTGAGTTTTAGTATTTGCTTGTGGGAGATTGGAAGTCATTTTGGTGTTTTAGTAGAAAAGCAGGACAAGTTTTACTCAGAGTACTGTAAACCCATTTAAATGAATGGATTTTAGTCACGTCCATCACTTTCAGTGGGTCTATTCTGAGTATGACAACCAATGAATGCAGCCCTCTGAAGCTACTCAGGGAAAAGGGATCAAAGTGCCCTGAAAATTTCAGTTTGCTACTCCGTTGCAATACAAGAAAAAGGAAAATGTTATCTAAGTCATTGTATGATGATGTCATTATGAATCAATTACGTGTCCAGATTGAGAAAACTAGAGTGTAATAATAAGTCCAGGTTCTTGGAAAACCTGAACTGTGGAAGAATAAATAAATAGTATAGATCAGGAATACTTGTGTGACTGTATGTGATTTTCATACAGTATTGCTCTTTATGCCTTCTTTAACTGGTGTACAGTGGTACCTCGACTTATGAATGCCTCGACTTCCGAAGGTTTCGACTTCCGAAGTCGGCAAACCCGGAAGTATTTTCGCCGCGTGTGCGTTCTGCGCATGCGCAAAATAGATGCTTTGACTTACAAAGGATTCGACTTCCGAAGAGCGCCGTGGAACAGATCGCCTTCGTAAGTCGAGGTACCACTGAGCCTTGCCTGAAGAACCGGTATGGTATACAGTGGTGCCTTGGTTTTCAAACTTAACTATTCCGGAAGTCCATTCCAAAACCAAAGCATTCCAAAACCAAATGGATTAATCCATTCTAGACTTTTAAGAACAACCCATAAAACAGCAATTTAACATGGATTTTACTATCTAACGAGACCATTGGTCCATAAAATGAAAGCAATAAACAATGTACTGCAGTCACACAATCAGTAGCTGAACTGGGTTCCACATAGTCACAAAAACAAAACAAAGAGCCACAAAAACGCAAAATAAATAGCAGAAACAATCAGACCTCAGCGTGGCACTCAAATCGGAAGCGTAACATTCAAAATGGAAGTGTGGCACCCAAATTGGAAGCGTAACACTTCAAAACTGAGTGTGTTCGGCTTCCAAAAAAAGTATGCAAACCGGATTTGGAGTGTTTGGGTTCCAAGTTGTTTGAGTACCAAGGTGTTTGAGAACCAAGGTACCACTGTACTAGATATTGTCAAATCTGGTCCATAATTCCTGTTCAGGAAAGATCACAAGGTGACCTTTAGCCGCTCTCAGTAATATCTCTGGGCATCATGAGATTGTTGGCTGGGTGTGGGAAACACCCAGACTTGTTTACTGGAAAAGTGGGGTTTTGAAGAAAAAAATATGCTTCTTTGCATCTTAATGATTTGGAATGAATAATTATCGTGTGGCTCCTGTTTCCATGACTATATTTTTCCTATGGCTGTTGTAGACTTGCTTCTAAGGAAGCATGCATAGGGCTGCAGTATTCTAGTCTTAATATGTAAAACTGAAAATCTGTTTCCACTTTAAAAAGTACAGTAATTAGAAAGAGAACATCTTCAAAATGGAACATGGCAGTAATTCTGCATTCATTGCCATGAATAATAAAATGTGTTTCTATTCTTTGTCTCATTTAAGCTGAAAAGTGCCTATGTTACGTATTTGGTATATGTGTTTATTCTTCATAGTAAAAAGGTAAAGGGACCCCTGACCATTAGGTCCAGTCGTGACCGACTCTGGGGTTGCGCACTCATCTCGCATTATTGGCCGAGGGAGCCGGCGTATAGCTTCCAGGTCATGTGGCCAGCATGACAAAGCTGCTTCTGGAGAACCAGAGCAGCACATGGAAACGCCGTTTACCTTCCCGCTGTAGCGGTTCCTATTTATCTACTTGCATTTTGACGTGCTTTCGAACTGCTAGGTTGGCAGGAGCTGGGGCCGAGCAACGGGAGCTCACCCCGTCACAGGGATTCGAACCGCCGACCTTCTGATCAGCAAGCCCTAGGCTCAGTGGTTTAACCACAGCGCCACCTGGGTCCCTATTCTTCATAGTAATCAATAATAATTATCACCATGCTCCACTGATTCCTTATTCATTAGAATCCCAGTTCCTGAAAACACCCATATGTTTCAACTATATTTGGGGTGCAGGAAATCATTGTCTTTAAAATCCCCGGAATCAGCTTGAGGGCCACTTCAAATAATTTTGATTTTCAGCATACACAGAATCCCAAAATACAGTGACGACATTGTGGCTCTACACAGCTGCAAGAACAAAAACTCTTTTCAGCTGGGTCCAACGACATGAGTGCAATAACTTCCCAAACTCATGTGGGAATAGCAGTTAGTGTTCTTGCCACCCAGGCATGCGTGGCTGCACATGGACATGGTATTACATAAAGTTTATGGCTATATACACATTAGTGGCTTGAAACACAGCAAGGCAGCATTTGAACTTCTTTTTTTTATAGAATCATAAGAGTTGGAAGAGGGACACAGGTGGCCCTGTGGGTTAAACCACAGAGCCTAGGGCTTGCTGATCAGAAGGTCGGCGGTTCGAATCCCCGCAACGGGGTGAGCTCCCGTTGCTGGGTCCCAGCTCCTGCCAACCTAGCAGTTCGAAAGCACCTCAAAGTGCAAGTAGATAAATAGGGGCCGCTCCAGCGGGAAGGTAAACGGCGTTTTTGTGTGCTGCTCTGGTACGCCAGAAGTGGCTTTGTCATGCTGGCCACATGACCCGGAAGCTGTATGCCGGCTCCCTCGGCCAATAACGCGAGATGAGCGCCGCAACCCCAGAGTCGGTCACGACTGGACCTAATGGTCCCTTTACCTTTTAAGAGTTGGAAGGGACCCTAGGGGTCATCTAGTCCAATCGCTTGCAATTTAGGAGTTGCACATATTTAGGAGTTCCCATATTTTGGGGAGGGAGGGAGGAAGAAAGAGTTTACCAAATCAACCCAGAAGAATTTAGGGCTGTGATGGGTAGCAAAGAGCAAATCGGCTTCAAGGGGGAAGAATGTGAGACAAAACACAGATTTGTGTATCCTGCTATTTTGACCACAACTCTGTTGTCATAACTCTCCTCAAAGGCAGACTTATACCTTTAAAACACAGTCAAAGCACATTACCCTCCCCCCCAATGATGATGATATAATACTGTAATAACATGTAGCTTAAAAGTCTGTTAATGTTTTTTTAATGACTGGGGTCCCTCAAATGTTTTTAGCTGTTCCTATTTTGTCTTTAAGTCGCCTTGAGTATCTGTTGGGGGAGAAATGATGGGTATAAATAAATTATTGCTATTATTCTGGACACTGTAGCTGCTGGGAAAGTACGGTAACTCCGTGAGGGGGTGAACTGCAGTGCCCAATTTCGGAAGAATGTGCTTTGAATAGGATTACTGTAACTATTTGTATAATTACAGGTAGGTAGCTGTGTTGGTCTGACGTAGTCGAAACAAAATAAAAAAAAATCATTCCAGTAGCACCTGAAGAAGTACTGTATCTGAAGAAGTGTGCATGCACATGAAAGCTCGTACCAATGACAAACTTAGTTGGTCTCTAAGGTGCTACTGGAAGGAATTTTTTTATTTGTATAATGTGTATATCTATCTAGTTTTTATTCTATATTTAGTTGCTGTTATGTACTGAGCTGAATCCTAGAACAATAGGATTCAGAATCAGCGGGAGCTACCCAATCCAACTCCAGGTGGAAGTGAATCCGCAACCTGATTGGCCTGCTGGAGCAGCCAATCAGGCGGCTGGCAGAAGTGAATCTGCTACCTGATTGGCCTGTAGGAGCAGCCAATCAGGCTGCAGGCAGAAGTCAATCCACAATATAATTGGCCCACAGGTGTAGCCCTGAAGTAGCCAATCACGCAAGGCCCATTGTGTAAATAATGTATATAAGCAGATGGTTTTGGGAAAAGAGCCATTCGTCTTCTCTTCTTCTCCTTGATGAATATGAGCTGAATAAAGAGCATGAAATTCACTCTCGACTCCGAGTATATTTCACTGGCGACGAAGGTGGGATCCTGCTGAGCTGACCGCCACCACGCACTGCACCGCAGCACCGCCACCTGCTGCACCGCTGCATCGCACCGTGCATCCAGGCTTCAGCTCCAGGACCCAAGGAACCCAGAATGGCAACCGACAGCAGCTTCTTGCCATTCAAACCAGCATCAGGAGACTGGGAAGGGTACGCCGCCCGTTTCAACTTCCTCCTGCAAGCGAAAGAAGTCACCAACGATGCCATGAAGAGGGCGACATTCTTCAGCGTCTGTGGAGAGGAGACGTTTGAAATCGCCCGGGCTCTCCTTGCACCTAGAGATGTCGCTACCGTCTCTTACAAAACAATAATGGAACGGCTGAAGGAGCACTTTTCACCACAGCCCTCGGTGGTAGCTTGCCGAAATGCCTTCTATGCAAAGCGGCAAGCCCCGGGGGAAACCATAACTGGGTTTGTGACCTCCCTCCGCCAAGCCGCCCGGTTATGCAACTTCTCAGAGTTGGAGAACATGCTTCGTGACCGCCTCGTCGGTGGCCTGAGGGACGAGATGTTGCAACGACGCCTCTACGCCAAAAAAGACCTCACGTTCCAGATTGCTCTGGAGGAAGCCCTGGCAACCGAAGCCGCCGAGAGGTCAACGCAAGAGGCACGACCGGCCCCGCCATCCCAACCGAGGGTCTACCACGAAGACCTCACCGACGAATCCGAATCTGACAGGGAGGAAGTACACCGAGTACAGCGGCGCACTCAAGCAGCACACACACCACAGCAGCCTCGACGAGAAGGAGGGAACTGTGCAAGCTGCGGGGAGAACCACGAGAGGAGGACCTGTCGTTTCCGCAACGCAGAGTGCAGGCAGTGCAGAAAATTGGGACACATCGCCCGGGTGTGTCGGGCTCGACTCACCCGTCGACAAGCATCAGATGACCGACCCAGGAGCCCCAGGTCACACGGCACCATGCACCAAGGCAACTCGACGGAGATCACGGACTACCAGGTATTCCAGTTGCCCCATCCCAGCACAGAGAAAATTTATATAGAGGTACAGATAGAGGGAGCCCCATGCCGCATGGAGCTGGACACGGGTTCAACTCTATCCATAATCTCGGCCCGAACATTAAGGGAACTGTGCCCTAATGGGGGTCCCAAACTAAGGCCGGCCCCATTCACCCTCCGGGACTTCCAGAAACGTAAGGTCCCTACAATGGGGGTGGGGACCTTCAGGGTGCAATATCGAGGGCGAAAGCAACAATTGGACTTGCTGGTAGTTAAGGGCCCCTACGTTAGCTTACTGGGACTGGCATGGTTTGGACCTCTGGGGCTAGCCGTTACCGGGGTGAACCGCACTAGCTTACAAGTGGACGTGGACGCCCTATGCAAAGAGTTTCCAGGGGTTTTCGATGGGGCATTGGGACGATATACAGGACCCCCCATTGCCCTACAGCTAGACCCCGCTGTACGACCCATCAGGCACAAGGCCCGCCGGGTCCCGTTCGCCCTGAAACCCCGCATAGACGAGGAATTGGACCGGCTCGTGGAGCAAGGAGTGCTGGAGCCGGTGCCCAACGCCCCCTGGGAAACTCCAATTGTCACACCCGTCAAGCCTAATGGTTCGGTCCGCATCTGTGCAGACTACAAATGCACCATAAACAAGGCTCTCACGGCCCATGCATACCCAGTGCCAGTGGTCAGCCATGTCCTCGCCACCCTGGCTGGGTCAAAAATCTTTGGCAAACTGGACTTGGCCCAAGCGTATCAACAGTTGCCTGTGGACGAAGCCACAGCAGAGGCTCAGACGATTGTGACGCACAGAGGGGCATTCAGAGTAAAGCGGCTGCAATTTGGCGTTAGCGTGGCACCAGGCATATTCCAGAATCTAATGGACTCTCTCCTTAAAGGGATTCCTGGCGTCACCCCCTTCTTCGATGATGTACTGATCGCCGGGCCCACACCAGACGAATTTGAGGACCGCCTCCGCTCCGTCCTGCACCGTTTCCAGACGGCGGGCCTCAAGGTGAAGCGGGAAAAGTGTTTACTGGGAGTGCCGCAGGTGGACTTTCTGGGATTTAAGGTGGACGCAGACGGGGTCCATCCAACCGGTGACAAGGTACGGGCCATTTGTGAGGCCCCAGCGCCCAAGAGCAAGCCCGAACTTCAGTCATTCTTGGGACTATTGAACTTTTACCATGCCTTCCTTCCCCATAAGGCAGCGGTAGCGGAGCCCCTACACAGACTCCTAGATAAAAGGGCCCCTTGGGTGTGGGGCCAGCGACAAAGGGCCGCATTCCAGGCAGTCAAGGACTTGCTCGTCTCAAACTCGGTCTTGGCACACTTCGACGAGAGGCTGCCAGTGGTGCTGGCATGCGACGCCTCTCCCTATGGCATCGGCGCTGTCCTGGGACACCAACTCCCGGATGGAAGAGAGGTGCCGGTGGCATACTTCTCCCAGACGCTTGCTGCAGCCGAACGAAACTACTCACAGATTGACAAGGAAGGTCTGGCAATCGTGAAGGGCGTAAAAAAATTCCATGATTTCTTGTACGGGCGGCCCTTTACCATAGTGACTGACCACAAGCCGTTGCTTGGCCTGTTTGCCCCCGAGAAGCAGACCCCCCAAGTGTTGTCTCCACGTGTCCTCAGGTGGTCAATTTTCCTTGCCGGCTACCAGTATGCACTAATCCACCGCCCTGGGAAGGCGATGGGCCACGCAGACGCACTCAGCAGGCTACCACTACCAGAAACAGGCCCCGACCCAGCGCCTGCGCAAGAGGTTATGACCCTGGAGCTGCTTCCCGACCGACCCATTCAGGCACAAGAAGTTGCGCACCATTCCACAAAAGATAGGGTCATCTCCCGGGTCCTGGACTGGGTGTGGCGAGGATGGCCCAGCAGCAGCCCCGGGCCAGAATTCGCTGGCTACACAAACCGCAAACATGAACTGTCGGCCCACAAGGGGTGCCTGTTATGGGGAAGCAGGGTTGTTGTTCCCCAGCCCCTCCGCAAAAGGGTCCTCACAGCCCTACACGAGACACACCCAGGGGTAGTGAGGATGAAGGCCCTTGCCAGGAGTTATGTGTGGTGGCCGGGGATTGACAGAGAGATAGAGGCCTGGGTCCAACACTGCCAGACCTGCCAAGAATCCCGCCCGGATCCCCCAAGGGCCCCAGTCCAGCCCTGGGAGTCCGCCCGACATCCATGGTCACGCTTGCACGTGGACTTCGCTGGCCCGTTCCAGGGAAAAACATTCTTCATAGTGGTGGATTCCTACACCAAATGGCTGGAGGTCGCACTGGTACCGTCCACTTCTACGGCGGCAGCCATCCGGGTACTACGTAAGCTGTTTGCAACCCACGGGCTCCCTGACACCCTCGTCTCGGACAATGGAACCGCATTCACGTCAGAGGAGTTCCAGACCTTCACAGCGCAGAACGCCATCCGCCACATCCGCTCAGCACCATTCCACCCTGCCACCAATGGCCAAGCGGAGCGCATGGTGCGGACCACCAAGGACAGCCTCCGCCGCATAACACAAGGGGACTGGGAATACCGCCTTGCCGCATTTCTTCTAGCACAGCACAGCACCCCAAGCACAACGACGGGCCGGAGCCCAGCTGAACTACTCATGGGCCGGCGCCTTGCAACTAGACTGGACCGACTTCACCCCGACAGAGCTCAGGATGAGGTAGTGGTGGGGAAAGGCAGGAACCCCCGGACATTTGTGGCCCAGGACCCAGTGTATGCAAAGAATTTTGGGGCAGGCCCAGCATGGGTACCCGCCACAGTCACCAAGGTGACCGGTCCCGTGTCGTACGAGGTACTAACGGAAGGGGGGCAATGTTGGCGCCGCCACTGCGACCAGCTACGGCGACGATTCCCAGGAGGAACCCGGGAGGAGAGCGGGACAGAGGGGTCCCAAGGGGACAGCAGGGCAGTGAGGCCTGTAGAGCGAGAGGGGTGGGCAGGGGAAGCAGAAGCAGTAGGCACAGAGGGGCGCCCCGAGGCTGGAAGGACACCGGAACCAGAGTCACAACCTAGTGGTCCAGTGGCGCCAGACCAGACAGCCCCGGCACAGCCAGCGGCCTCGGAACACGAGCCAGAACCAGAACCCCTGACCAAGGAACACCCCAGGCCACAACGCACACGGAGGCGGCCAGCAGACCTTGGGGACTACGAATGCAACTTCCCGGGCAGGACTGGAACTTAGAGGGGAGGGGTGTTATGTACTGAGCTGAATCCTAGAACAATAGGATTCAGAATCAGCGGGAGCTACCCAATCCAACTCCAGGTGGAAGTGAATCCGCAACCTGATTGGCCTGCTGGAGCAGCCAATCAGGCGGCTGGCAGAAGTGAATCTGCTACCTGATTGGCCTGTAGGAGCAGCCAATCAGGCTGCAGGCAGAAGTCAATCCACAATATAATTGGCCCACAGGTGTAGCCCTGAAGTAGCCAATCACGCAAGGCCCATTGTGTAAATAATGTATATAAGCAGATGGTTTTGGGAAAAGAGCCATTCGTCTTCTCTTCTTCTCCTTGATGAATATGAGCTGAATAAAGAGCATGAAATTCACTCTCGACTCCGAGTATATTTCAGTTGCTTTTTAACTGTGAGTCGTGTTTCTAGCGGTTCCTACGGTATATTTTTTTGTCTGTAAACCGCCTTGAGCCCCTATCAGGAGAAAAGGCGGGGTATATATATACTGTACTATGCAACCACCAACCGATGCGCGCGCCGCATCTTGTGATCGATTATGCGGGGCATGGGTTATCTGACCCCGCCCCCAAATATTTTATTCCCGTTGGCACCCTTGATAACAACGACGACGTTAATAATTTTGGACGCTGTAGACGAGTTTTGCTGCCGTGAGGGAAGCCCACCCGTGAGGGGGTGAACTACAGCGCCCAGAAGCCTTTGCGAGGACGTGCTTCGAGCGGGGCTTTTACTCGGAGGGTTTTCCCAACTACTGTAGTATCAAAGGGGTTTAAGGACGGGCCTTGCGCCTCCCCCCCCCCTACACGCAGGAAAGTGGACTCGGCGAAACGGGCGGGAAAACAGCGCCAGATTGTGTAATAACTCTTGTCCTCACGCACCGCAGTTCCTCCTCGGAACCTCGCCCCTTCCCCAACCATCACAGCAGGGGGGCGTGGCCCCGCCGGGCTCCGCCTCTCACGTCACGCGCCGGCCGTCGTGCCGCTGGAGGAGGAGGAGGAGGAGGAGGCGGGGGCCGCTCGGAGCGTGCAGGATGGTGGCGGCGGCAGCGACCGAGGCTGAGCCAGGCGGCGGGTAGAAAATGGCGGATTTCGAGGAGCTGAGGGTGAGGAGAAACCGATGGCGGCAGCGGCGGGGTTGACGGCGCGCTCTCCGCGGCCCTTCTCTCGGGACCCCTCCCGTTCGACACTTCCCGGTCCTTGAACAGCTTAGGCCGCCCTTCCCTCCGCCCTCCCGGCCGGCAAGGATCATCCCTCCGTCCCCCGGGACCGCCTCTCTCCCTCCCCTTCCCCACGCGGGAGGTGGCCCTTCGCCCGGCAAGCCCGCGATGGCCTCCCTTTCCCCGTGCCATTTCCATGCCGTGGTAGCGGCGTCCCCGTTAGCCGACCCGCGAAGAGGCGCCTCCAGCCGCCTCAGCGGACGGTTAACGGCTCGCAACTCGCGGCGTGAAAGGGCAGCTGTTGTTGGTCGCCTCCGCCGCCGGCCATGGAGAGCGGAGTCCCGCCGGGCTGATGAAAGCATACTTCGGAGTGAAGGGGCTTGCGGGAGGCTCGCGCCTCCCCCCCGGAATCCGGTTTCACTTCTGTTTCTCCCCCCCCCGCCCCAGTTTTTGTAACCTAGATGGCTTCCCCTCCCCCCCCAAAAGTCCTTTTTTAACGATCTGCCTTGTTTTCCCCATTTTATTTCAAAGCGCACCCCTCTCTAATCCTCCCTCTGGCTTAAGCCTCTTTGTCTCCTCTGCGAACGACCCCGACTCAAGAGAGCATCCTGTGATGAGCGGGGTTCGCATGCTTCACTCGCAGACAACCACCATCTCTGGGCACAACAAAGCGCGCCTTTGGGTCTCGAAGCCACTCGTGGTTTCCCCCTGATCGCTCATGTGGTTTCATGTTTCTCTCTTCCACCCTTCCATTCGGCATCTCTCTCTCTCTCTCTCTCTCTCTGTCTCTCTCTCTCTCTCCCTCCAATGTTTGGTTGGCGCCCTATCGCCGAAATCACAGCCCCGTCCATCTTTGCATCTCTCCTCCTTCCCAGCTCCTTTGAATGTAGCTCCTCTCCCGCTGCTTTTCTTCTTTTTTCATGTGACAGGGTTTGCAGTGCCTCTTTCTGCACCCTCTCAGATCTGCTTGTTCTTATCCTTGAATTTTGCCCTTGTAAAGCTGTTCCTTTTCTCCTGTGAATACTATTCTTCCTCACCCTGACATTTCATGTAGGTGGATCTTTTTTAATCCCACATTTCAGGGTCAGACTATTATATGGACATCCCTCTTTAATTCTCTACTCTGTTGCCTTTTCTTTTTCTTAAATGTCCATTCACCCTTTCAATTCCTTCTAGGTTTGGCAACCACTTGAGCCAAGCTCAAGATCTGTTGCAACCACTCTAAACCACTGCACTTTCTGCTTTCTCCCCCCCCCCCCTGTGCCACCCTCCCATTCATCCATTTCCCACCCTTTCCAAATATTTCTTGTCTGCTTTTGTTTTCCTACAAAAATTGGCTCTGCAGACAGCACCAGATCCCATGCAAGTCTTCAGCTACTAAGCTATTATATTTATTAGTGTGAAAGCATCATTACTTCATAAGGACTTACATCTAACTAAAAATATACTGTATAGCATTGGGCTGTTGTGTCTGTTTATATTTTGGGGACCCATGACCACAAATTATTTTTCTCAACAAATCAGAAAGCCTTCTTCAGTAATTTGTTGTTATTTATATTATTCATTTATTTCTAAAAATATGAATAGGTTCCCATAAAACACCCAGAAGCAATTTAACAATAAAAATATACATGTATATTCAATCCAATACAGATACAACTGGGAGAAAAAAAATATTCAAAAGATTTACAGTCATACCTCGGTTTAAGTACGTCTTGGTTTGAGTATTTTTCAGTTTAGGTACTCCTGTCTGGAACAGATTAATCCACTTTCCATTACTTTCAATGAGAAAGTTCGCTTCAGGTTAAGTACGCACTTCCGGAACCAATTACACTCATACCTCGGGTTAAGTACGCTTCAGGTTGAGTACTCCACGGACCATCTGGAACGGATTAATCCACTTTCCATTACTTTCAATGGGATAGTTCGCTTCAGGTTAAGTACGCTTCAGGTTAGGTACAGACTTCCGGAACCAATCGTGTTTGTAAACCGAGGTACCACTGTATTGGAAGTGTAAGTTACTCAATAGGCAATGAGAAGACAGCAAAGAAAGTAGATAATGGGAGGGAGTTCCAAATGGATGTGCCACCATACTAAAGGTTCTATTCTGACACTGTACAGAATGGGCCTCCTGATGAGATGGTATCTTGAAGAGTCCCTCTCCTGCAGAGCAAATTACTGGTTGGGTATATAAGAAGTGAGGTGATCTTTTAAGTATGTTGATCACAAACTGTATAGGACTTGTACACCAGCCTGGTAGCTAACCGTCAGCCAGTGCTTTCAGCAATGACATAAAATGATGGTAATATTCTGCCCCAGGGAACAGTTGAGCAACCTGGGGGCCAGTCCACATAGAGTACACTGCAGCAGTCCAGTCTGGAGCTTATCAGCACATGGATGGCAACGATCAGGCTGTCCTGGTCCAGAAGCAGCCATAGCTGTCTTCATCACCTGAAGCTGGTAGAAGGCAGTTCTAGCAACTCAGGTTACCTGGTCTGCTAAGTGACGGAGATGGATCCAGGAGTAACCCCCAGACTTTGACCCGGCTCCTTAAGAAGTATTATGATGTCGTCCAAAACAGGCAATTGATTACCTATAGTTAGGAGTTTGAGGGACAAAATAACACATGGATTGTGGCAAGATCATGAGTTAAACCTCATTAAAATGTATTTTGGATCTTATACCACATCCTGTATGACTGAATAAATTTTATCTGGATTTGTTTCTTGAGCTGGAGTAGACTGAATTGGAGAAACTGTTATTATAAATACGTATTTTGGCATATTTTTTAAAAACGTGTTGAATAAAAAATAGTTTGCACTGAATTTGTATATATATGTGGGGCATTGGGGGGGGGAGAAAGAAGCATAAAGTGATTTGAAAGACTGTGTTCTTGCATCAGATAGTTTCCCTGCCCTTGATAATTTCGTTGTCTGTCTTTAAAGTTTCCTAAGATATACCTGGTGAAACTTTAGTATTTGAGGTATAGTTTTTGGAAAGTTTAAGATTAGGGTAATCTAAGAAACTTCAAGAAGAATGTAAAGGTTATAAATACAATACAATTCTGCCCATATGTGCCATTGCTTTTATTTTTTGTCTGAAAATTCTATCAAGTGATTTCTTCCCCTGCTGAAATATGTGTCCCACAGAGCTTTAAATATGCAAAACATTTCATTGATTCAGATTTATTCTGTTGATTGTGTCAACTATGTCAGCACCAGCTTATTTTAACAGCAGAAGTTCTTAGAAGCAAGGAAGGAGGTGATATATTCTGCACTTAATTGCTAGTGTTTGCCTCTTCATAGTTACTGATTAGCACTCCACTTGATAGTATTTTGTTGAAGTACCTCCCTTCCTGTGATATTCTGTATATTTTAATATATGTATTATATAAAAATGTTTAATTGTTTTAAATGATTCATTTTTTGTGTTTAGCTTGTTTCTATTTTAGCTGTAAGACGCCTTGAGTTCCTATCAGGGAAGAAGGTGGGATATACTAACAACAACTCCTTACATTGGGGAAATACCTTGCCGCCTCCTCTGTAAATTAAGCTGATTTTTTTACCTATTCAGCAGTAACCGATCATATAAATAACTCAATTATTTTTGGCTGGTGGAGGTCAAAAGAAGGCTGGGCTGCAGAATGATGTTCTCAGATTGCAGACATTTTCAGATTCACCCTCTTGTACAGTCATACCTTGGTTTAAGTACGCTTCGGTTTGAGTACTTTCAGTTTAAGTACAGTCATACCTCGGTTTAAGTATGCCTTGGTTTGAATATTTTCAGTTTAAGTACTCCGCGGACCTGTCTGGAACGGATTAATCCACTTTCCATTATTTTCAGTGGGAAAGTTCGCTTCAGGTTAAGTACGTTTCAGGTTAAGTACGGACTTCCGGAACCAATTACACTCATACCTCGGGTTAAGTATGCTTCAGGTTGAGTACTCCGCGGACCCATCTGGAACAGATTAATCCACTTTCCATTACTTTAAATGGGAAAGTTTGCTTCAGGTTAAGTACGCTTCAGGTTAAGTACAGACTTTCGGAACCAATTGTGTATTTAAACCCTGGTACCACTGTATATTGAAGCAAATTATGTATTCTGTGCGCACTTTGTACATGTTTTAAGATAAAAGATAACATCTCTTGCAGAATAGTCAGCATATTTGTACTGATGCACCTGCAGGTTACAGCTGCTAATAACAGTGTTGCTGGGAACCACTGTGTAGCAACATGTGCCCAATTTTTTTGTTGTTGCATAAGGGGAGAATACAAACTCCTGTTGGAGATAAGTGGTTAATGTTTGCTATCCAAAACTGTGCATCTGTACAAACGTGTCCCTGAAAACAGTCTTGTGGTTATCTGAGCATTCCTTGTTTCCCACAGGAGCTTGCATTAATGACATTGTACTGTGTGCGTAATGCTGAATTATCTTCACTCAAGGACTTGATTCTGAGCTCTATTTCTTTTTAATCTTGAGGGATTTAATCTTTGTACTAGGAAGATGCCTTTTATTTTCAGGCTAGAGCTGGGCGATAACTGGTTTTCAATATCTCAGTAGATCACCAGCTAAACATCGTGATATATCAATATATCACTATCTGAAATAAAGAAGTAACCACGTAGAGGCGAACAGGACAATATCCTGGCAACTGCTACTATTAAGGGTCTAAAACTGATAAATGATGATATTGTCAATCACCTCATGGTCACTTTCATCAGCAGGCAAGCCAAAATGTATTCAAATGAGACTTGGTTTTGGCCTTGGCTACTGAAAGGGATGCGGTTGGTGCTGTGGGTTAAACCACAGAGCCTAGGGCTTGCCGATCAGAAGGTTGGCAGTTCGATTCCCCGCGATGGAATGAGCTCCCGTTGTTCGGTCCCTGCTCCTGCCAACCTAGCTGGACTGCCAGTAGGCCTGCTAGGTGGCAGAAGCAGCAGCAGCCTGGCAGCAGTAGCACAATGATCAGCAGTCTGCGAAGCCTCGCCACAGCTGTGGGCCGTGGCAGCAGAAGCAGTGGCAGCCTGCGAGGCCTTGTCATGGTGGTGGCAGTAGTGGTGGCCTGCAAGACCTTGTGGCAGTGGCAACAGCAGCAGCGGCCTGCCAGGTCTTATGGTGGCAGAAGAGCTTATTTATTGAATTTCTCTCCCAGCTTTTCCTCCAAAGAATATATAGTTCACTCCCCGCCTCAGTTAATCCCTACAACAACCCTGTGAGGTAGGTTAAGAGGTTGTGACTGGGCCAAGGTCACCCAGTGAGCTTCAGGACTTAGGGGGGATTTGAACCCAATCTCCAAGGTCCTAGTCTGACACTCAACTACTACACCACCCGAGCTACCCAGAGTGCTTTTGCTGGGGAGCAGTTGCGTAAATAAATATGAGGAAAGCAAAATGTCACTTGGAGAAGGATCTGAAATATTTTCCTTGAAGCAGTTTAATGTGTTGTACCTGAATTTCTAACACTAGTACTGATGATGTGGGCACACTCGCAGCTTTCCATACGCATAACTTCTGTTTGGACTTAATATTTACCTCTTGCAAACTAGTGTCTTTCTGCAATGCCTACTTCAAGTTTATTTTTAGTAATGCTTCATTTTATTTTTCTATTAAGTGTTCTGCAACTGAAAGAACTATAATATGGAATGTATATAACACGTATGCGATAAGTGTAGCATAGCATGTAAAATTTCCAAATCTTCCTTAAAAGGCATTTCTTCCTTGCCCTTCAACTAAAATGGTTCCCAGGGCATCTGAGGCAAGAGCTTTACTAAACAAGACAGTCCCTGCCTGCAGGTTTACAACTTTAAAGGCGCAGCAGAAAAGGGAAAAAATGGATTGGAAGCCAAAAGCCAGGCAAGTAACCGTGGAGACCAATTCTTAAAGGGTCAAAGATTTTTTGAATGACCGTCTTGAAACTGTTCAGGAACAGGAAGAGCCAAAAAGCCACCCATTTGCTTGAGCCTTACATGTTACGCAGGTCCCTGTTATCTTGTCACCCTCCAAAATCAACAGCTGATACACATGTTTCTGCTGCCCTTGCCTTCTCTGCTTCCATCAATGTCCCTGAATTGACTTGTGTTCTCATGACTACATGCTGGTTTAAGCCATGGGTTAAGTCTTGCTTTTCTATCTATTTAGATACTATTTAGTCCCTGGTTTGCACACAACTGGAAGCTGTGGTTAACTTCATCTTCCTAGTCTGAAATGATGCAGGAGCAAGGGGACTGCATGGAACTTGTGTGCATCCTTGTTTATTTAGCCACATTTGGATCGCGAGGAGTTCTAGGTTGACCATTTGTTGTCAGGATTCCATGTAGCAGAGAATGACTATAGCCAGTGGAAGAAGTAGGACATTTTTCTACTTGTCTTATGCTCTGTTTTCAGGAATTGGGAACATAAGTCTTTGTCGGGATAGCAAGTGACAACTACACCAAACATAATTTGATAGTCTGCTGTGTACATCTCCTGTAATAAGTTGGAATGTGTTTAGAGGAAGAAAATATTCTTCTCTGAATTTTAATACAGATACAGAGATATTAAAGTATAGAGCAGGCATAGTCAAACTCAGCCCTCCAGATGTTTTGGGACTACAACTCCCAAGATCCCTAGCTAACAGGACCAGTGGTCAGGGATGATGGGAATTGTAGTCCCAAAACATCTGGAGGGCCAAGTTTGCCTATGCCTGGTATAGAGGGACAGTTCAGTATCATGTTTAAGTTACAGGGCAAAAATGGAGAACAGCCTAGCCTTTGGTGTTCCCCTTTCTATACTTAAAACACTGAAATTATAGTACAGTACGTTTGCAACTTATGCACTTTTAACATGCACATTCAGCTTTACGAACTTGGCAAGAATTTTTTTAAAAAAATCAAAAATGGGACAGGCATCCAGGGGGAGAAAATTTGCAATCCCACCCACCATTGCACCCAATGTGTTTTGACTACACAATTTTAGCTTTAGGTGCTATCCCCAGAACATAACCCCTGCATAAATTGCAGGCTAACTGTAATTCAAAATGTCATTTGTTTTCCAGTTATTGAGCACTATGATATTGGACCAATCAAACTCATTCTTTTTTTGACTGATCACATAACCAGCCCCTGCTCATCTTGAGTTTGCCTTCCTAGTCTTGACCCCATCCTTTTCAATTTTGTTTTACCAAAATGTTTGGTAAACATTGGAATAAAAGCCTCAAATAGCAAACCTCCGTAGCCATTCTCCATGCTACTATGTCTTCCTACTATTTTTTCTTTTACAGACACAAACATGGTGACCCCTTTAAGAAAACATCACCCTTTAAGATGAACAAGATATATAGCTAAGAAAAAACAGAAAGCTATCTCGGCAGCTTCTAACTTACAAGTAAGAATACCCCAAATTATGAAAAGCACACAACGTTATTCTAAAAATAAAAATGCACACACAGAGCTAGAACCTTAATACAGTGGTACCTCGGGTTACAGACGCTTCAGGTTACAGACTCCGCAAACCCAGAAATAGTACCTCAGGTTAAGAACTTTGCTTCAGGATGAGAACAGAAATCGTGTGGCTGCGGCGCAGCAGTAGCGGGAGTCCCCATTTGCTAAAGTGGTACCTCAGGTTAAGAACAGTTTCGTGTTAAGAACGAACCTCCAGAATGAATTAAGTTCTTAACGCGATGTACCACTGTAGTATTATTTCAGTAATAAAACTAGCTTGATGTGAACTGAATACAAATTTTAGAAATGAATTTGAAATCTTTATAGAAGAGGATAGTTTAAAGCACCATTTACATTCTTAAATTATCCCATGAAGTCTGTCCTCATTTTAAATGTCCCTTGGTTACATCATTTGTATGAAGTGACTACTTAAAACTAAAAGGCTAAAACAACCGAGCAGGCCAGAAAGAAACAAGTAGAGTATAAAATATTAAAAGGAAGGGAAATTCTTGGATAATTGAGGTTACTGAACATGGCATTCCTACAGTATGAAGTTGACAAGTTCACCCTGTGGATTACACTAAAGTAAACAGATCCCTCTTGTTTAGAACCACCTTAACCAAGTATTTAATTAATGATGTTGTTGTTTAGTCGTGTCCGACTCTTCGTGACCCCATGGACCATAGCACGCCAGGCACTCCTGTCTTCCACTGCCTCCCACAGTTTGATCAAACTCATGTTGGTAGCTTTGAGAACACTGTCCAACCATCTCGTCCTCTGTCGTCCCCTTCTCCTTGTGCCCTCTATCTTTCCCAACATCAGGGTCTTTTCCAGGGAGTCTTCTCTTCTCATGAGGTGGCCAAAGTATTGGTGCCTCAGCTTCACGATCTGTCCTTCCAGTGAGCACTCAGGGCTGATTTCCTTCAGAATAGATAGGTTTGATCTTCTTGCAGTCCATGGGACTCTCAAGAGTTTTTAATTAATATTAAAAACAAAATGCAACATTTAATGGATCATGGCTTGTTTCTAAAACAAAAACAATGCAAATGTACATAATATACTATGGAATGAGTACATAATAGTTGTATAAACTTTTTTTAAAAGTGCCTATTACTGGGTAGTAATAGAATATAATGTGATGGGTAGTCAGAATATAATCTCACTTTGAGTCTTCTGATGCAAATGGGATGAATTTGGAAGGATAAGAGTCCTGTGTTCTCTTACCACTCTTCCTGTACAAGCAGGACACGAGGGTGCGATGTGATTCCAAAGTTCCATTCTCCTTAAGAGTACCAAGTTCTTTTGAAGGCTTGCTTGGAGTAGATTGAGAATCCCCAAACATGGGGTTTGTTCATTTATTTTGAAGCATTTTCACCTTGCTTACCAACTAAAATACTTGAGGTGGCTAATATATTTGAAGTACAATGAAATACAGAAGAATTATTAGAGTGGGGCAAAGGTTTAAGTTCTCTGATTTTCCAGTTGCCACTCTGAATTGAATCTATTGGTCCGGAAATAAGTTCCGCAGAGGTTGGTACTTATTGGTGGGCTACTTCAGATGTCTCAGTTTCTGACTCGGGTGGCAAATGCAGGGAGCTGTTGGAGAGAGTAAAGGTGTCTAATTTTTTAAAAAATAGTGCCCACCTGTTATCACATGCAATCCTTGCGTGGGGTAGAATAACCCAGTTTTAAAATCATATCCATTATCAGAACAATATAAAATGAGAGCAGCTGAAACAACCTGTTCAAACTGTAAGGCCATTATTTCTTACTACCTGGGGTCAACAGCTAACATCCTACAGATGCCCGAGCAAAGAAGCTTGTTTTCAGTTTGAGAAAAAGAGAAGTTGCTAACCATGCCTCAAAGGAAAGGATTAAGAGCCATCCATCAGTCCTCAGATGTTTCCTGGCTTCCCATGCCTGGTAGATGTTGCTACAAATGGAAATTAGGAGTACTGTATCTCTTTTTCAAGCAAACTGGCCATGCCAGCTCATTAATTACCGTAACATGACACCTACATGACACCAGATTGTCATGTGGAACTGCTGCTATGACTGCCAGTCATCCTGTGATGACCAAGACAGGTCAGCATGTAACCAACTCAAAATATAGAAATCCTGATGGAGTGTTTAGTCCTCAGTATTATTATGATGATCAGGAACTCTTGGACAAGATTTTCCATTTGGAAGCAAAGTGACGCTTAATTATGCAAGCTATTAATGCTTGTGCAAAAGCCCAACATATTCATTGCAAGTTGTAGTAATGTTCAGAATCTTCTGTTTTTACATTGTTGTATGTAGAAAGCAATAGTGCTTCCTCTTGATGCTAAGCAACCTGCGCAGCTATTGTTAAATCTTTGTTTCATTAGATGTTGCACATTTGCTTAATTCTACAATATACTGTAACTTCAAAACCTCTGTCAATTCTGAAAACTGCCATAGCAAGCCAATGTCTCTTGCTTTTAAAACTTTTTGCATAGAATAAAATAAAGCACTGCAAGCATCTGTGGGAACGGAATGACTATAAGAACAATACAGTACACAAAAACTGAACTACCATTTTCATCTGCCTGTGTTGAACTGGAGAAGTTGGAATGGGGAAATTTGTCTTAAACTACAACTGTTTAGGAAGCATACATTCTTAATGTTTCCTGCTGTACAGAAATGAGTATGTAATTATTATTGTTTTTTAAGTGTTGCTGTCGCGGAGGTTGCTGACTACCCTCAAGCAATGACACTCCAAACCATCTTGTCTTTAGTGCTTTTATTAAGCAAGCTATTTACAAAGCAAGAGCTTCAGGAAAACATGTCTACTCATTGCTATCAGATTCTCCCAATGGCGCTTTTTGGCTCCTCCCCCAGCAGAGTAGTTTGGGGACCCCAAATCCCCTCCTCCTGCGTTTGCGAGCCGCTGATCTCCTCAGTTCTGGGGTGAATTTGAAAGGACGCTCCTCTGCTGTTTCCCCGCTTGAACTTTCTACTGGCCTCTTTTTCCTTGCTGATATCCCAGGCTGCAGGAAGGGCTCTTGTATACTGTCTGAGCCCTGGTCCCTTCCGCTCACTTCCTGCTTCCTTTCTCCTGTCCTCCTATTGCTGTCCGAGCTGTCAGAGAAGCTGGATTTGATGGGGGGTCGCTGCTCCCTGTAAGCCCACCCCCTTACAGTTGCGTTCGTGCATAGAAATGATCCGCCAAGGAAAGCAAAGAATTATGCTCACTTCCTCCAACTACCCCATATACATGAGAGCTGATGTGGTATAGTGCAGGAGTGGTCAACTATTTCAGACCGAGGTACCCATCTTTAACCCAACAGTGTATTTGGGGACCCATTTATTTCCCCTCATGTATTTGTATGGTGGTAGCATTGCTGTCATTACTCACTTTGGATCAGGCCTCAGCCCAGTAGTGGGTCCCAATCCACCAGTTAAAGACCAGTAGCATAGTGGATAAGATACTGTGCTACAAACCAGATACTGTGCTACTGTGCTACTGTCCTTGGTTTGAATCTCTGTTCTGCCATGACATAATCGAGAGGTGGCCTTAGGTAAGCCACTCTTAAGACATACCAGTATGTGTATCCATAGACTATGGGGAATAATAATAGTGAATTGCCTTGCTGGATTTTTTTCTATGTGAAGTATTCTGAACACTTGAAAGCACTAGAAAAATATTAGTGTTCTTCCATTGACTTCTGCTACTGGTTTAATTTACATTATGCCCCGAGTTCTCTCTGGTTCACTAGGGCAAGCTTTGCCCCTTCTCTAGGAGTTCACACAGACAGCTTTTTATTGGTAATAAACTACAACTTAACTCATTTCCCGCTGCTTTCTTTTCTTAAATCCCCAAGTCTGTTTTCTCATCCACTGTTCAAACTTGTGAGATGGTAAGTGTCTTCTGCTTATGTTAAAACATTATCTACATTGGTGCTGTATAAATAATAAAATTCCTTTATGTGTGCAGCACTGGTTCTGGCTGGCGTTGCCAATATGTTTGTGTCTGTATTTCTTGTGCTTTGCGACTGAGGCGAGAGTAAAAATGATCAGAAGCAAACTACAGTATTGTTTTGTGACTGTAATGATACCTGTGATTATTGCAGCAGTTATAATGTGGGCAGCTGGTAATACTGTCTAAACATGTTGGCTACAGAACTAAAACGTGTTGATTCTGACTTAGCTTGTTTTAAACACTGAAAGTGCAAAGAGCTTTACTTGAGAGTTTCACATCTTGGTTGATAGATGGAAATAAACAATTTTCAGCATAAAGGAAAAATGAGAAGCTTTATCAAACCATTTGTTTCATCTTCTGCACTGTTCTCACTTGTTTAAGGAAGGCAACAGATTTTGAAAAGAGATAACCCAGATAAATATTATTAATATTTATTAATGTAGTCCCATCCATGTGCATGGTACTTCTCAAATAATGGAAAGACATTTGACTGTCCCAAGGAGATTGATATTGAAACACACACAAGGAGACAGCAGAGGTGGATAGAGAAGAATATGTGATATTTTCACATAATCATGCTTAGATTTAGTATAGACATCATATCTGCTTAAGACCAGCTGTTAAAAGCAGGCTAGAATAGGAAAGTCATTGAGTGCTTCCAGAAGGCATTTAGAGGTTAGACTTTGATGGATCTTTTAGGGAAGGAAGTTCTACATCAGTGGGGCAGCCACCACAAATGTCTCGTCATTTGCTTTTGCTATTTGAACTTTGCTTACATGTAGAAACGGTTTAGATGGTTGTGATGGACCAGCGGAAATAAGGCCTACCATCTTAACTAGCTTAGATAGAACTTCCATGTTCAGAAAACTGATCTGACGTGCTTTCCTGCAACTTTTTGGAAGTTGACCCTGTATATGAGACACCCTTTAATTCTGTCCTTGTGGTTGTAGATTTCATTCAAAGCACAGTTAACATGCGGTGGCTCATGCTTTGTTTTTGTTTTTTTGGTAATGTTTCCACAATGTGGCCGTCACGTTTCCTGTAAAAGAGACTAAATCATGAAGGCTTTGCTGTTGCTGTCTCCATGTATGATATATGATACAGTATAGTATCTAAAGAGCCTCTAAAGTGCAATTTACAACTCCTTTTTCATTTTACATGTTCATACCTGTATGTTCAGTGCTCTCAGTTCTTGTCTGATACACTGTTTGTCTGTTTCCCCCTTAGAATATGGTATCAAGTTTTCGGGTCTCTGAACTACAAGTGCTGTTGGGCTTTGCAGGACGTAATAAAAGTGGACGCAAACATGACCTCCTAATGAGGGCATTGCACTTGCTGAAGAATGGCTGCAGCCCAGCAGTTCAGATAAAGATCCGAGAACTCTACAGGCGACGATATCCCAGAACAATAGAAGGTCTTTCTGACTTGTCCTCTTTAAAGCCTTCAGTCTTCAATTTGGACAGTAGCTCATCTCCCGTGGAACCTGATTTAGCTGTTGCTGGTCTGCACCCAATACCATCTACATCAGTCACTCCTCAATCCCCATCCTCACCTCTTAGTTCAGTGCTGCTCCAGGACACAAAGCCACACTTTGAGATGCAGCAGCCATCACCTCCAATTCCACCTGTGCATCCTGATGTTCAGCTGAAGAGCCTTCCCTTTTATGATGTACTAGATGTTCTAATCAAACCTACAAGCTTAGGTAAGTGGGATTTTTCATCTGTGAGCAATGCAGATCATTTAACTGTCTGCAGCTGGGGTGCACCTACCTCAGAAAATACAGCATGCTAACACTCAAGACACTACCGCTGGCCTTATTGGAGATGACAGTAAAGTTATTAGCTTGCCAAGCTGCTGAAATGTACGGAGTATAGCTGCTTGGGGAACTGATAGCACTAGGTGAACTTTTAAATGCATCTAAATGCAGAAGTATGATTTATGCACTTAATCCGAAAGACCTGAAAGCTACACAGTTCTATTACTTAAAAGTCATGTTTTTGTGAAATTGGGAAAGTTATAAGACACCCGTTTCTGTACTGTCTTCTGTAGACTCTGGAGTTTCTCAGTGAATTAAAGCTAAACTTTTCTGTGTTCCTCTGCAGTACAGAGCAGTATTCAGAGGTTCCAGGAGAAGTTCTTTATCTTTGCTTTAACACCACAGCAAGTCAGAGAAATCTGCATTTCCAGGTAACAGCAGAACGTCTAACCTGAACTTCCTCATCCCAGATTTGGTTAATTTTCTTTGGCAGAATTCCAGACCTCTTGGAATCCTGAAAACTATTTCCTAGCAAAATTGTAGTATCTCAGTTAATCTTGTAGAATGAACACATTTTTCCAAGGTAACAGTGAGAGTGGGCAGAATGTTCAGAAATGAGAACCCTATTGGAAATAAGATAAACTTATGACAGCTGCTAACTTGTAAGTTCAGGTGCATGTAATTTTTATGAATATGGTGAGTGCTAATTCATGATGCGTAAATATACAGTATTGAGGCTTCAGCCTGTCACCCCCACAAATACAGTAAATGGACCTAGCAAAGATGACACTTTGGAAGTGCTGATGAATTCGGTGGCTGTTCCTCTGATGTCTCAGAGAATATTTGACAGCCCTCCTGTAGGTTTATCTCTGCAACTATGAAAGCTAGCCATTTGTTCGCAGAGTTTCACTTGTTGCCGTCTATGGGAAATGGATACACTTGATCTTTTGCTGTCCATAGTGTTTTATGTGTACAGTATGTGTATCTGTGTGTATCTCTCCGTATATCTGTATCAATAGTGGACTCTCACTGTGCTTGCATATACTTACACTCATGAAAGCAAGGTCGAGTTACAAATCAGGATTAGGAAGGTAACCTTTGTATGAGGAGTTGACTTGTTAAGCGATAAAGCAACCTTAGACTTGTTTAAGTAATTTCTGCTTTTGTTGTGACAGGGACTTTTTGCCAGGAGGCAGAAGGGATTACACTGTGCAAGTTCAGCTGAGGTGACTTCAACTTATTTACATAAATGTATAAATGCCTCTTTCAATGGAGTACATTTTATTGTGCTGCCATTCAACAATATTCTTTTCTGCAAACAGGTTATGCCTGGCAGAAACCAGCTGCCCCCAAGAAGATAACTACCCTAGTAGCTTGTGCATAAAAGTAAATGGAAAGCTATTTCCATTGCCGGTAAGCTGTTGAAATTTTTGATGGCACATCTGTTTTAAACTTCTTGTAATCCTGACTTGCCAGCCCAATGGGTGCTATACTGTCCTGATCCACTGGCTGAAAGGAGGGCTCGTGGGAGGGGTTGGGTGCAGGGATACCAAAGGATGTTAAAAACACCAGAGTGATCTCTTCAAGTGCTTTATTAAAGAAGGTGTAGACTTACATCAAAGCAGTGTGCCAGTTCTCATAGCTTTTGCAGACACATGACAGACTCCGCAGCAAGGAGATGTATACATTCTTTATGCAACAAAGAAAGCATACATCATTTAACCTTATTAGCTGAGGGCATAGGTGGCAAGTACCCAAACCTTACTGATAGCTGCCCTTTCCTGGGCTTAGAGCCCAGCACCCCAGGCCCCACAGATAAGGGTAACATCAAAGCTAGCCAATTAGCCTATATCAAAGCAAGTGAATATAAACATATATGAGCTCATTGCTGTAACAACTACCAATGAATTGTGGGGTTATCTTGACTACCAATATGGCGCTAGCAAAGCTTCCAGAACAGTTCACCTTTGGTTCAATGCAAATACTGGTACCTTCTGCCACACATCTCTACCGGTAAATGTGTCTAGAATGAAAGTTATGGAACTAAATAACTAGTATTTGGATCTGAGAACAAATACAGTTACAAAACTTGGTTGATGCTGCATCAGTGTGCATTATTCACAAAGTAGATTTGGAAATCCTTTATTCACAGCTTGGAATTTCCCCTAAATTCCTTCTCTGACTTAGTTACTGGTATAGTGCTATAGCCAAGTTTGATTTCCCAAAGCAAAGCTTCAAGTAAACTAACTAACTTTCTTAGGGAACTTCTTTCATAAAAAAGTGATGCGGTCTTTTCTTCCCTCCCTCAAACTTAAGTTACTAAGGCCGCAATCCTATGCAGTGGTACCTCTGGTTAAGAACTTAATTCGTTCCAGAGGTCCGTTCTTAACCTGAAACTGTTCTTAACCTGAAGCTCTACTTTAGCTAATGGGGCCTCCTGCTGCCGCCAGAGCACGATTTCTGTTCTCATCCTGAAGCAAAGTTTTTAACCTGAGGTACGGTACTATTTCTGGGTTAGCGGAGTTTGCAACCTGAAGCGTTTGTAACCCAAGGTACCACTGTATGCGCATTTGGGAATAAGACCCACTGAACCCATTGAGGCTTACTTCTGAATAAACATGTATAGGATTGTGCTGTAAGGTTCAATGGAAAGAAATGGATGCTTGGCAAATGTTTTAACTTCCATTGAAATCAATGGGACTTTAGTGTTTAATTTTAGCTTGCATATGCTCTAACTTACTAGAAATTGCAGCTTTTTGAGCAGTCTTCAAAGAGAAAATATATATAAATGGAAAAATGATTTTTGTGTCTCTGTTTTTTAGGGATATGCTCCACCACCCAAAAATGGAATTGAGCAAAAGAGGCCTGGGCGCCCCTTGAATATTACATCTCTAGTCAGGCTATCTTCTGCAGTGCCAAATCAGATTTCTATTTCCTGGGCATCTGAAATTGGAAAGGTAAATTAAAATCTTTCTGTCTTGCAGAATGACTTCATGTAAAAAAAATATGTAGAATTGTTCTGAATGAAAAGTGTACATCCTTGCCTTGGGTTTCTAGTGACCTACGTGCAATGAAACAGGAGGGTTGGCGGCTAGAGCACAGGTCCAAATGTGGGTGAGGCTGCACCATTGTGCCTACCACATGGTGGTGAAGAAGAAAGCTTACTTCTCCACCATCGCTGCGTCTGCAAGTAGCTGCCCAGCAGAGCTTTGCCTAGTGGTGAATTGGCTTTTGTCATCTGGCCTAGAGTGCATTGCTCTGACACCCTCAGATGCCTGCTGGACAGAGATGACTTGGCCGCTGTATTCCCTGCTTTGGTAACTTCCAGATTGAGTTATTATAGAGTTATTATAAAGTGCTCTAAGTACCGCTGCCCTTGAAGATGACTTGGAAACGTCTGTTGTCCAGAATGCAGTGGCAAGATAAGGCTGGGGTTACCTTCTGATCTTATCTAAACTGATTTAAAACCACTGTGCTGGTTGTTTCTGGGCCCAACTCAAGGTGCTCACGTTAGCGTTTAACACCCCAAGTGACTTAGGACCACAATGCCTGTAAGACCGCCTCCTTGCCTACAGACCCTCTTGGGTGCTCCTTCACCCACAGAAGCTTTGTGGCACCTCTGTGGCAGCTCCTAAATTGAGGAACTCCCTTCCCATAGTGGTGCATCTGGCACTCTCGTTATACTTCTTTCAGTGAATGCTGAAGATGCACCTCTTTATCCTAGCTTTTGGCATTTGAGAGGTATATTTTAGGACCCACCTTATTTCTGTAATTTTAGATTGTTTTAAACAGTTTTTAATATTGTGTAATAATGTTTTAATATTGTGTTTCAATAGTTAATTGTTGTAACTTGCCCTGGGACCTTAAGGTGAAGGGCGGATAATAAATTGTAATAGCAATAAATAACTAATTCATGCAAAACTCTTTCTCTTTCTTAACGTAATATGATCTGCTTCTGTGTGTCTGTCTGCTGTAAATAGAGGCTTGCTGTTGATGATGATTTGTATACCACCTTTTATCTGAAGATCATTTGTCCATGAAAAAGACCTTTTCATTCTTTCACATTTCCTCTCCTGTAGAATTACTCAATGTCTGTGTATCTTGTACGCCAACTCACTTCAGCCATGCTGCTACAGAGGCTAAAAATGAAAGGTATTCGAAACCCTGATCATTCCCGGGCACTAAGTGAGTAGATAATTCTTGTGTTTTTCTTCCTGTGGTTACATGTTTGTCTTGGGCTGTAGGTTTCTAATAAAAACAATTGGGTGGCTCCTCATCAGGGTGGTTCTTGGCAGACCATGTGGCTAAGTGTGATTACTACTGGGGTATTAGTGCCATAGTGCAGAAGAAAATACTTTTTTTATTTTTGAAGGGCTGCTTTGACATCTAATAGGAATCAAAAGTGTTACTTTGACTTCCTGAAGCATTTTACACTATCAAACCATGAATATGTATACTGAAAGGGGCAGTAGCTAGAGTGTCAGAGTAGGGTGCAGGAGGCCCCATCTTTAGATCCTTGTGTAGCCATAAAGCTTACTGAGTGACTATCTCTCAGCTTTGCCTGTCTTGCTTGCAGGGCTATCGTGAGAATAAAATAAGGTGGGAGAGCCATGTATGTCAATTTGTGATTATTTGTATATAACTAATAGCTGAAATGCAAAAGAAAGTTGCAAAGTAGCATCAGCTCCCCTTAAAACAGTGATATACCCAAATCCCATTTTTTAAAAATACTTTGCTTATTTAGATTGGTTTTACGGAGTTAACTTTGCTATCAACCTGTTGAAATTACATTAAGGGCAAAGTACTATTTCGTATTCTACTTTTACAAATTGCCGTACTGAAATCTCGGGAATATGCTAGGTCTAGAATAAACCCTGCAACAGTTTCTGAGCCTGGTGTTGAAGTGCAGATTTTTGTTTCTGCATACACAGTTGCAGAGGATTCTGGAGCTGTTCCAAATACCCAGCTGGGCTGGTAAAGAGAGTCTTACATCATGTCTCCCATGCTGCTTAAGTCTGGTGGCTGCCATTCAGAACTCTGGGGCACCTCTTCACCTTGCACTTAGATTTGCATAGGCAGCTGGTTGGTGTGAGAGCAAAGTCCCAGCAACATGTTCTAATCCACTGCTCTAAATGCATTCATTTTACAGATTTTATATAGCAATTGTATCATGGATGGGAAACCAGTAGGAGAAGTTCCAATGTGCAGCTTTGAAATTTTGGCAGTGCCATTATCATTTTATGTTGAAATTACAAATTCTTGAAATAGCTGGGCCGTATATTATTCTCTCAAGCTTTTAAGTAATCAAGAATTGCACATTAAAAGTTATAGTCCAGCAAGATATTAAAGCATTTGTTTTAAATCTTTCCCTCCTTCTTTTTAAAAATAATAGTTAAAGAAAAACTCACCGCTGACCCAGATAGTGAAATTGCGACTACCAGTCTGCGAGTATCATTAATGTGTCCCGTAAGTAGAGTTGGATAATAGCTTGGAATGATGTCTTACAGGGAAATTATTTGCTTTGATTAAAACACTTTTTATTTCAGCAAGGCTATCCAGACTCCTAACTTGGTCACATTTTTAAATATTTGCTGATTGTATCTGAGTATTATTGTCTTAAGTAAACTGTTCAGAGGTTATACATTTTTTCTGAACAAAATAAAGAATAAGAGGTAGACTCTGCAAATAAGTATGTCACTACAGTACTAATATAGGCAAGTTGCTATGGTTTGCATATTTATGTGGAATTTGGGTTTTAGTGTGGATTTCAAAGCCCCCTAAACTATAAAGAGAAAGCTGATAAGATGTTACTACATCTTCTAAAGATGTCTGGTAGAACTGGTTTTATTTTAATTTTAAAGGTTTTACTGTGTTGGTTGTTTTTTTTAAGCAGCAGCAGTAGTTGTTGTTGTTGTTTGAGCTTGCTATACACAGCTTAGAGATACTTTAATATATTAAGTGGTGTATAAATTCCCTGAACACTAAATACACACATACTGTTAGTGGGAGCCCTCCTAAGCCCAAAGAAAAGCCGCTTGATCCATTCACATACAGAGCTGCAAAGATTCTGAATCAAGGTGCCCAAATGTCTACACTTCCATCACCATCTCCACTAACATAACATCTCTAATGGGATCTGTGAAGTGTGCAAGTCTCATGTCCACGACATGTTGTGCTTTCAGTGGCATTTGTATGTGGCACTTTATGCAACACGAAAACTTCCTTCCTTGCTTAGAGCGTGTCATTTTATGAGGTGAAGCTTAATTTTTTCTTCAGTGAGAGGTCTTAAAATAGGTTTTTGGGTGTGAGGAATTAAAATCTGCTATTTTTGTGATTGGACAGTATTTAGCTTGGTGAGTCTACATTTTATGAAGAATTACATAAACTGCTTTTGGAAAAACCAACAATTTTTAATTGTCCCTTCTGAAAATGTCAGGTAATGCTTAATAATAATTAGAATATAACTGCAAGTACTTGGTAATCATTTTTAATGATTTCTGTGCAGTTTGACACACATTTTACTTACCGTACCACCATATTTTCCCTACAAAGCAAAACTAATTATATCAATTTAACAAAATATCTTAATTTCCAAGTTACTTTACAACTTTTTAGCACCCTTCATTTTTGGAATATGAAAGTTGAAAGATTCAGCATGCCCTACAATGAGTTTGACTGATCTGTTATGGAAGGCAATCTGATGGCTGAGAGGCTGTAATTTGGGGGTGGGGGTGTGTGGATCAATGAGGAGTTTGCCCCTTACCTAGGAAGGCCCACCCACACTTTAGATTGCTACGCATGTGCAGATCAAGGCTCCAGACTTTCACAAACAAGCAAGGATTGTATGGTTTTGTCTTTTTCATAAATGCACCCAATTCCATTCGCTAACAATGGCTCTCTCACCTCCCCACCCTTTCCTTCCATCTCTGCCTCCCTACCTTGGATGCTTTTCACTTTCTACGTGACCTGGTCTCTAGCTGGGGAAAATGCGGCTAACAATTCCCTGCCGTGCCGTTACTTGTACCCACCTGCAGTGCTTTGATGCTGCTCTCTATCTACAAATGAATGAAAAGAAACCCACCTGGATATGTCCTGTGTGCGACAAGAAAGCTGCATACGAGAGTCTCATCTTGGACGGGTAAGACAAGGAGGTGGTATCTCGCTTTTTCAGGTGGCAGTAGCTGTGCTCTTAGAACTATAAAAGCAGTTTGCTGCATTCAGTGAATTAACAGCAGGAGCTGCCTAGCAAGTAAGCTAGCATTGTGTCTTCCCAGAGGCGTGTGTTTGGTTATGGTAAAGCCATAAAGAATTGGAACTAACCTGCATTTGAAGCTTGGAACTTGTAGCCCATGACACACTCTACTCTTTAACCACAACTTAAACGATCACCAGCATTACCCATTTGGCCTATATAGATCTAATGTGATAAAAGGGTTATAACCTTTTAAATTGCCAACCAGCTTCTAGAGCTATAAACCTGGCTTGAGACGTAGTTGGCTCCCATCAGAGGTCTGTGAATGGATTTATATGATTGAGGTGACACGAAGTTCATTTATGAATGTGAGTCGCAGGGGATCCCAATCCTGTCAAATGGTTCCAAAGGCTGATGAATTAGCTGTTGTCTCATGGTTAGAATCTTTATCGAACCTTGTGGAACACAAGGATTGATGTGGGACTTTAAGTAAAGTATTAATCTGATTTATAAATTTTTAACTTTGAGTCATTTTGAACAATATCAAATGTAAAAATCCTTTGATCTAATATCTCAAACCTATTCTCCACAAAAATTCACCCTGCGTGGGTAGAAGCCTCATACCTTGCCAGGGTCAAAACAATTTGTGGTTCATTACCAACAACTCAGTCCCAGAATGAATACTGGTAGGACCCAACAGCAGCTAGTTAGCTGTAGCTCACATGGGTAAGAGCCATTGGGTTGGGGTGGAGCTGGGAGGACATCCTTTTGGAAGGGAAGCTTCTCTTTCTAAGGCAGCCATCACTCAAAGACACCATCAGAACAGACACAAACTAGTAACGTTTAATGCTCTTTTCCAGACTCTTTATGGAAATTCTAAATGAATGTTCAGATGTAGATGAGATCAAATTCCAGGAGGATGGTTCTTGGTGCCCTATGAGGCCGAAGAAGGAGGCTCTGAAAGTTGTCAGCCCGCAGTGCACCAAGGTAGAAAGTAAGTAACTTTGAATTCAGGTCATGAAACCCCTGTCCCAGTTGACGTGAGAACCTATCCAGGCTGACTGTTTACTCCTATTTGCAGAAGAGGCAGCAGATACTTTTGCCTCCTTGCAGTAATGGCCTCCCAGTTCCTTCACTATCTGGCTCAGAAGCTGGGCATGATTTTTTAAATGTGTCTCTCCAGAGGACAAATACCTACCTGGCCTATTCTTTCATATCTCCATTCATCTGTTTATCATGTTATTTATCTGTTAAGTCTTTCTCACTGCTATTTTTCTAGAAAAAGAGGTGCCAAAACTCAGCATGAACATCTCCTCAGTTCTCTTATAGTGGCAATGGCACCCACCTGAGAGGTGCCGGAACTGAGTTCCGACTGAAAAAAAAGCCCTGGTCTTGTTCTTGATTTCTTTTTCTGAGCTTCTTTCTCCCTACATAGGGACACAAAAAAAACCTAAACTTTTGTTTTCTCTCTTGCTTCATGCCTTCTTCTCATGGCACCAACAGGGAAGTGCTGTAGAACAAAGTCTTCCAAAACAACCCTGCTTCTGAAGAGTTACACTTCTGAAGCATCTGTCCTCCATGCCCTGCAAAGTCAGAAAGGGAACTCCTCTAGAGGCCCAGCAAAGCACAGCTTAGCTGCAACTCCACTCAGCTCCACTGCCAACTTCAACAAACAAGGGAAACTGCTGGTGGAAGTCCCTGTCAATGTGTCCAGACCTTCAGCTTCTCAGGTGCAGAACGGAGCAGTATCCCAGTTCTGGTCTGCCCTAGTGGAAGACTCTGCCCGTTTGCAGTCAAATGCCAAGGAAAAATGACATTCCTTTCACAGGCCACCAGGTGGCTGCAGAGAGTCATTGGTACTGTCCTAACAGTTCCTGTACAGCCGTGGGAATAGTTCCAAATGTCTGCCTCTCGTCAGGGTCCTGGATGCTACCCGTGCGTATTTGGTCAGAATGATGCAATTCTGCACCTTTTTCTGCATTTATCCTCAATGCTCAGTTCCTTGAGAGAAATAAAGAGCCATAATTGTTTATAATTGAGCAGCTGTGTAAAAGTAAGAAAGTACACCCAAAAAAGGGGAGGCACACGCCGTCCTCCTCTTCCTCCATGGAGTCTCCCTAGCCCAGTGGAAAAAAGTCACCCAGAGCCCCAGCATGAACCATGCTGAGTCTCTCTCAACCTCCTTTTCTAACTCAGGTGAGTTGAGGGTAATCTCCTGATTCACACTCACTGGCATGAGACAGAATTCTATATTTAAAAATCTTAAGGATTCCACAATAGTCAGTTTACTCCACTTCTGGATGTAGGTTCTTGGATTCAACAGCTCTTGTTAGGAGCAGGTCTGGAGAAAGAATCAATAAACAAAAGAACCCATAGGCTGCAAAGGACAAGAGTGAAGGGTTGAAACTTTTCTGGAACTTTAAACTTTATATCTGGGATTCTTCATGCCCCCACCCCCTTGGCCTCATTGCAGAAGAAATGGTGAGTCAAGCCTGCAGCCGAATAATGTAGTCATTCCTTTAATGGAGAAAAGCAGAGTAGCCACTCAGTTCAAACAGTCTGGCCACAAGGTGTCTGTGTCTGTGTCTGTGTGTGTTTGCAGGAGGGTAAACATCACCCCTGTTGCACTTTAGACAATTGCTTTGCAATTTACTCCTTTCAACCTTATCACCAAAAGTGCACATCACCTCAAAAGACAAGGAGATCCTATAGCCTTCGTTTTGATTGGTTGCACTTTTTCTTTCCAGGTTCCAGCATGGTCAGCAAGCCCTGCTCCATGCCAATCAGTGAGGTCAGCAAAAAGAAAGTTGACGTCATTGACCTCACAATTGAGAGCTCATCTGATGAAGAGGAAGATGCGCCTCCCAAAAGGAAATGCATATATATGTCCGACACACAAGCAAGTCCCACCAAAGGGTTGGTTAATTTTTCATGTGAATAATATTATCTGTCCTGGTTTGTTTATCTATCAGTTCCCCATCATGGCAGCTTGGGTTTGGGTTTCTCTTCTCTGCTTGTACATGTGCTGAGTCCATCTCTCTCCACTCTACCCCTGCTTACTTGGAAGCCTCTTCTCTAATTATTTCTTGTTTGATTAAAGATGCCCAAACGCAGCTAGCTGTGTTAAGGCAAGCAAAATTCATTTTTGAAGTGTCTGTCTGCAGGCAGATCAAATCCCACCCTGGGTTTAGGAATTGAGAAATGCTATTGCTTTAGTCTGTTTCAGAGGAACTCTTTCTCTCTACAAAGTGCTCTTCTAGCTCCAGAGTCCAAAATGGTGTGTAAGGTAGTTCATAAAGGAATTCTTGACCTTTTCTTCCTCTTCAAGCAGTGTGGATTACACTGGTTTTTGGCCACTGTAGATTGTATTCCTTCATAGAACAAGAACACCCTTAGGGTTTGCCAACTGCTGATCTATGCACTGAGTGATCTCCCTATGGTCCAATAGGAGGCAGGTTTTTAGAAGCAAGATTTGGCCAGGGCACGGACTCGAAAGGCCCCTCCCAATTCCCATTGGGAACCTGCCTCCTAGTTTCCCAGTCTGCTTTGCTCTGAGGGAACCAGGGTGTCAGGATACATAGGCTTCCAATCTGATGAATCAGGAGTGCTCTTATTGGCACACAAAGTTGGCGCTGGCTGCTTTTGGCCAGTCTGGTCTTTTCCTGCAGTGCAGGAGGACCTCTTTGGATTGCTCTTCCCCACAGCCAGAACAGAAGTGGTTAATCATTTTTTGACTGAGGACAGCATTGACCTATAGGGCTGCATGTCAGAGTGGGTGTGGATTTTGCTGTCTACACAGTTCAGTGTTGGGAGCTTTGCTCTGAAGTACTGTAACGTTTTTTTATGTGCTTGTGTGGTTGGATTCTGCTTTTAAAATCCTCTTTGACTGTAGTTCTAAAGAATGCATTTTGTGAATTGTCCTGCTGGCCTGCCTTGGGCCATGTTGGCAGGATGAGCATCCAAAGAGACAAAAATGAAAATGCTTACAATAAAGACCCACACTGGTTGTGTGTATTCTGATGACGGAGTCTAAGAGGGCTCAGCTGTGCACAGCTTACCTTCCTGCTGACTGCTGGGTTGTTTCTGACATTCCACCTTCTGTTTCACCCACAGGGTGCTCATGTATCAGCCGTCTACTGTACGAGTGCCTGGAGTGAGCACAGTGGACCCTTCTGCTATTCCACCCTCATTAACGGACTACTCTGTACCATTCCATCACCCACCAATATCAAGTATTTCATCAGATTTACCTGGTAAGGCTTCTTCTTCTGAACTTGATTCTGATATCAGTTGGGGCAGATATGACTTAAGAATCAAATCAGCATAGGATGAGAGGATAAAGGGTAAAGAGAGAGGATCATGTCATCTCATTTTTATGTCTTCTTGAGCAGGAAGGGAGAGGTAAAATAAAGTTATTCCTGGGTTTTCCCAGTTCTCGTCATCCTTCACCCTTGCACCACAATGTAACATTGAGATTTCTCCATGATGCCTCTTCTTTCAATGCAATGTTTTTTATTCTAGGTTTGGATTTTCTTTCTTTAATCCCAGTTGACCCACAGGTAAATATATGCATTACAAATTATTTATTTTTGCTTTTGTTGTTGCTTAAACTGGAATAATGTAGACATGAGTGAAGGGGGGCACTTCTGCTATCTGATAGTTAGATATGGGGCATTTTTGAAAATTATTGTGACTGCTCTCCCATGGTTCTCTGTAGCATTCACATCTAAGATTTGAGACTGATTGTTTTAACATCCTCTACGAGGTGTGGGTTAAAAACTTGAAGCAGTGGGAATAATTTCTTGAAGGAATGCTTCCATCATTTAATTTCATTGGCTTCTCCTTCCTTTCCCCTCCCACCCCTTTTAAGCAGGCCCATTAAGCACGCTGATGGTTTGTGGTTAGGTTACCAATAACCAATGATGTACTGAGATGACAGGTTCCTTGTAATCTTAGCATGCCTGTCTCATAGAGAGATTTCAGAATTACCCTTTTTGAGCCTTGCAAAACCGTATTAATTGACCTTGTCTTAACTTTGCTTACTCTAGCTTGGATGCTTGCACTTTTTCCCCCCTGTGTGTTTTGTCTCTCTTCCTTATCTGCACCATTGTTTGTTTCAAGCAGTACTGTCCTCCTATGTTTTTGGATAGTCTCACCTCGACGTTGCCAACAAGCACCACCCCCAGCAACATCATCACCTCCACCAGCCACCACGAGAGCAGCACTCGCGTTAGCTCCTCAGGCCGGAGCGAGACGGCAGTTATCACCAGCAGCAGCGGGAGCAACATTCCTGACATCATCTCTCTGGACTAAAAGCTGGCAAAATCTGCACAGGGTTTGTCCATTCACATGCCTAAATCCCTGGACTATCCGCAACTTGGACCTTATTTGGGGTATTTATTTGAAAGGAGCGGGGGGGAGGGAAACGCTTTGGATTTTTTTTTATTTTTTAACCCTCTATGTGGATTGACAGTACCACAAAAAGAGGGTGGGAAACTTGACTGGAAGGATTATATTTTTGGGGGGTTTTTTCCTGCTCAGTTTGGGAAGAATGTGCTCAGTTTGAGGATGCCAGCCCTTCAAGTTTGCTCTAAAGAAACAGACGTGGGTTTACTATGTGGATTCCAGGGCAGATTTCATATTTTGATTTTATTTTCTCGTTACATTTAGCAATAATGTGAACAGTTTTGTTAAAAATAAAAAGCACTTAATTTCTCTGGAATAACAAACGTAAGGACAAGAGGAAGCTGGCAATTTCTTCAGTGGAGGACAAACTTTTGTGAAAATAATAGGTGTATAAACTGTATGTTTGCCTCTTTACTTCTCCAGTTGCTTCACCATCTCCTTCCCAAATCTGGATATATATTTTTTCCTTTTTGGAAGCTCATGCTGCTTGGAGAATGTTCAGTTAACGACTGCGAAAAAGGCACAGAAATGTGGGGGGAAAGAATGCTATGCAAAGGTCAGCTTCAGAAATTTAATCCATGTTCACAAAACAAAGAATTCAAAACCCAGCAATTAGCTTTCAGGACAGGATTATCAGTTCTCCGTGGATGAAGGAAAAGACTTTCTGCTTTTTCAAGTCCTACAAAATGGCCAGTGCTTCAGATTTGCGTGTGGTGCTAAGCCTCTGCTGATTCAGCTTGTATTATGCCATATTTTGTAGCCACAGAAAGAATCTATGCCCATCATGAGGTAGAAACTGTTTCTACAACTGTCCAGTCCACATTAAGTCAAGTTGCTGCTAGGAAGATTGATCCTCATTCCCTTTAGAATAGTTATGAGAATGATTTACTTGACTGCATAGATGACATAGCATTTCAGATCTCTACTTTGGAAAAATAAATAAAAGCAATTTTCCCATTTGAAGAGGCTAATGAATGCTTTGGGTACTGGGGGTAGGTTTATACTTCGATGCAGCTAGTCCTGGTTCAGATTATTATTATTAATTTATACTCCGCCCATTGGGACATCCTGAAATTGTAGGGGGCTACACACAAAACCTGTCAATGTGCAAGTAGATAAATAGGTACCACTCCAGCGGGAAGGTGACCGGCATTTCTGTGCACTGCTCTGGTTCACCAGAAGTGGCTTAGCCATGCTGGCCACATGACCCAGAAGTTGTACACCGGCTCCCTCGGCCAGTAAAGCAAGATGAGGGCCGCAACCCGAGTCGTCCACGACTGGACCTAACAAACAGGGGTACCTTTACCTTACACACAAAACATGATTTCCTTCTGTCATTGGTGGAAGATTCCCAATTGATTGCTTTTATGTATTAGGAAATAATCCGTCATTTCTGCTTTACTGTGCCTGCGAATCCATGTCTCTTTGTACAGTCAAACCTCTGTTCCCGAACATCTCCGTTTCGGCTCCCGAACGCCGAAAACCTGGAACTGTTTCCGGTTTTCAAACAATTTTCAGAAGCCAGATGTGCTACATGGCTTCCATTTTGAGTTTCCCTATTGTATTGAGGCTTCTGCTTTCGGTTGTCAAACGTTTCGGAAGTTGGAACGGTCTTCCAGGACGGATTACTACTTCCGATTCTTTACCACACTGTTGATATTCTGTTGCCATTTTATAGGCACGTTTGCTTGCAGAAATGAGGAGATACCCAGTAATGGTTACACTTCAGATGTTTTGAAAACTTAAACCACTGGGTAGAATTCAGTTTTACAGTGGTACCTCAGTTTACGAAATTAATCCGTTCCGGAAGTCTGTTCTTAAACAGAAGCACGTTTTCCCTAATGAGGCCTCCTGCCACCGGTGCCCTTCCACCATTCGGATTCTGTTCTTATACCAAGGTAAAGTTCTCAAACCAGTACACTACTTCCAGTTTTGCAGTTTGTACACTACTTCCAGTTTTGCAGTTTGTAAACCAAATAGTTCGTAAACGGGGCTGTTCTTAAACAGGAGTACTACTGCACTCAAGAGTAGACCCACTAAATTAATGGACCTTAACTGTTCAGTTTTGCTCAGGGTAGATTCACTAAAGTGAACAAACTTCAAGTTAAATACATCTATCGCTTTCAGTGAGTATTGGTATCATTCTGTTTTCTTTTTCTATTCTACCTCCAAGCATCCCATCCTGCTCTGTATAGCCGTCCCCAAAAGTAACCTGGTATCGGGGAGTTGTGGGTTGACCATAAAGCCATAGCGATTGCTAGTTTGAGACCTTCAGTCCTTGTGCAGCTTGCAGCATTGTAACTGCAGGTGCCAGGAGGTGAGGCAAATTCACTAAGTTGGGTACTGTCTTTTATTGGAAGTCTCTTAGTTTTTCAGGGTTGAAATACAGCTCTTTGCAAAAAAAATCCTGCAAGTAGATGGTTTGGAACTTTACTCAAGTCTCAAACGTGTCTCCAAGGCAGTAGTTCTCATCTGTTAAAGCTATTGTTTGTACGTAATAGGGCAATTGCAAATAAGATTAAAGGCCCTCAAGTGATTTTGGAACAAGAGGTTGCAAGGCCTCTGCAAAATGAATTGTTTCAGTATGGGGCTCTTGAAATAAATACCAGTGAGTGGGGAAGCCTGCTTACTGCAGAAACAAGAACTTCACCAGATAAGCGGTTCAACACATACTTTTATTTCTCATTAGGTGAACATGACATAATTGCTAGATGTTTGGAGTTTTTCTGTTCAGTTTCCCACTCCGTTGCTGGCTTTGTGAAGCAATCCAATTCTGTGATGAAGTTGAGTGCTAGAATAGGCACCCCTGACCTGGATGAGGTTGTAGTTACAATTTGTCTAGGAAGTTGTCCAGAGGTGGAATACCTTCCTTCAAGCCTTTGCGTTTGCGTGTTTCAACCACGACTTGAAAGGGTCGTGAATTAGCATCATAGGGGTCTCCAGGCAAAATCTGCCAGTGATCAAAGACACATTGTGGGAAAGCCTGGCCACCAGTATTGGATCTCAAATCAGCAGTGAAACCTAGGGAGATGAAAAAAATGAGTAACTTGTAGGGACTAGAACACCCCTTGCAATATCCTCTGGCAGACCTTTCATTCAAACAAAAGTTCTCACTTAGCCACCTTTAGCAAGTTTATCTGATGCAGCATTAATAATGCTAAATTCATACCAAAAGGAAAAGCTTGTTCAATCTAGCTTAAATTTCTTTGATCTTCTACACCTGCCTCTTCCTCACTGCATTTCTTTAACTCCTAAGAGAAGGTCGTAGCTCAGTGGTAAGAGCATCTGCTTGGTATGCAGAATCATCACCAGCCTGAAACCCTGGCAAGCCATTGCCAGCCAGTGAAGGAACTGCTGAGCTAGATGGACCAATGGTCTGACTCCGCACAAGTATCTGCTAATTCATTCTGGGTCATTTTCCCTCTTAGGCTGAGGTACTACTCCATTATGGGGAGCTACTTTTCCTGGCAAAGTTGAAAACAGAAATACTTTAGCCAGGAATGCTAGTTTTTATTTCATTGCATTACAGCTTTCCCCAAAAACTAGTGACTTAACTAGAAGAATGGTATGAACCACCCAGTGGGATTTGATAAGGTCATGAAATCAGTAGTCAATCTCTTACCAAAAGACTCATTAACTGGCAGATATGCTTTGACCACAAACATGGGTGTCCCAGCTACTTGGGACTCTTCAAAAACATGACCACGTTTTCGATTCAGCACACCATAAATGCCTCCAACCACTTGTTCTGGGCACTAGGGAAGAAAAGGCAGTTGTTTAGATTTTTCCCATCAGCTCAACGGAAAGTCCGCAGTACAGTGGTACCTCTACTTGCGTTCACCTCCAGTTATGTATCCTTCGGGATACATACATGGCAAACCTGGAAGTATTTTTCTGGGCTCTATGTGCCGTGTGCATGTGCCGAAAAGGCACCTCCAGTTGTGAATTCCTCAGGATGCAACTGGAGCTCCAGAACGGATCCCATTCGCAACCAGAGGTACCACTGTATCTCCTTTCATCAACAATTAACTAAAGGGCACAGGACCTCTTTAATTTTATGCTGCTAAATGATGTTATTTACAATAAAACGCACTAGAACAGCACTCAAGTATCTAATACAAAGACAGCTCCATGCGACATCTTGAATAAAAGCATTTTTGCTCTGTTGGAGTTAATAAATATTATACATTAATAAACCATTATTCAATTTTATGCTGCAAAAGTCTCACCTGCTTTTATGGTGGCAGACTAGATTTCTCCACTTAAATGGGAAGGCAAAACTAAATGACGAAGGCTGCAATCCATACCACATCCAGTCTGAAGTTAGGGTTACTTCCAGGTACGTAGGGCAGGAATTGCAGCCTTAGTGAGGAATCAGCCAATGCTGCCTAGGTCCAAGATAGTTAATATTAAACATACTTAAAACTCATGTTCTTTCATAGTATGTCAAATGAGGCTCTTCAGCTGCAAATTTGTGCACAAGCAGGGCTAGTAGTAAGAACAAAATCTGTTGGGGATTGAGAGGAATTTCCTAGAAGTCTGTAATACTGCTCTTGTTCTAACAGGAGTGGGATAAAAGAAGAGCGGACCTGAGTCCACTGTGACAGTGAAATCCCAGAACTGAGAACAGGAGTTTTGATTCCTGCTTCAAAGTCTCAGCAGGGACAACCCACCCGGTAGTGACATACCTGAATCTCGACAAGATAGATGGGTTCCATCAATCGGGGCTGGGCAGTCAAGGCAGAGGCATACAAAACCCTCCTTGCAGTTGGGATGATTTGCCCACCACCCCGGTGGATGGCATCAGCATGGAGAGTAACATCATGGATGTCAAAGCGAACTCCCCGCATGTTCTCCTCACACAGAACACCCTGCAAAAAACAACAGTCAAAAGTGGAAAGGAAAAAGACTTCTGATTGCAGTACTATTGGTATCCTAATGCTTAAACTTGTTTTAATTCAGCTGGCAAAAGAAAAGAGAGCTAAGGGTGGTGCTGGTTAAGTTGCTACTTGTCCGGAAATAAAGAAAAACATTACGGAGCATTAAAGTGTTGGGAGGTCTACCTGCCACTACAGAGGCTTGCAAATAATAATGAAAAAACTTAGCATCAAACACCTTATGCACAGCAAAGAAAAGTAAGATAGTAGATGGTGTTTCACAGAAACATTTAATGTGGTTTAAGTCCATTTATATCCAAGTGGAACCATTCCTAGTGCAACAGCCCTAAACAGAAACATTCCACTGAGGTCTATCAGTACTGGGTGCCTAGGAATTTCTCTGTCTTGCTACCTCAGATCTTTTTATTAAAAACAAACCAGGAGTTATCAGGGATTGAACCTGAGAGCTGTAAAATTTACATAATTTCAAAAATCTTGTGTATCAAGTGCTAATTTTATGGCAGACTTGCCTCTTTCGTTGCCCACTGGAATCCGGCGACCACGCTATCCTTTATTTCATTGAGGTACTGGACCCCTTTGGTGATGTCCACCAGGATGTTGGGGCCTGTTCCGTCGGGACCAAAGCACCAGATCTTCCGTGCTTCAGACACATCCCACTCATACTTCTCAGCCAGATACCGAGCCCGTTGCTTCAGCTCTTGGCGGGAACTGACATCCCCTTTGTCTATATCTTCTGCCAACCCGTCAGGGAAAGGGCGGGCTTTCATATACAACCGGTTGTGCTTGTTGGGGGATTTGGACAAGCACATCTGGATTGATTCTTCAGAGACTGTCTCCCGATAAGATACTACCGGGTCTGATTTCTGTTATGTTGCAAAAGAAGAGTGTCTAATAAATTCGAGTCCACTTTACAGATTCATTCTATGCCGAGATCAACCTTTACCACCCAGTTTCACATGTTCATTTCAAGCTAGAATGACGGAACATATTCCCCACTACAAATACCAAAATTGTAGCCTCATTATAACGTGTGTGGCCCCTAGGTGGGGATACATGGCACACCAGGCCAGATATGGCAGTCGGACATCCTGAACAGAGGCTACATTGAGTGTTTTACAGATTTCAATGCCAGATTTAGGCTCGAGCCTTACTAGAATGACTAGTGAGCAATACAGAAGCAGTAATGCGTTCTGACGAGTCATCTAGAAAAACCTGGATTGAGTTTCCTTATCAAGTGAAATCCAAATGAATAATCTGATTAAGAAATCTAGGTTCGCCTTGGCAGCTCTAGTTCTTGCTGTGACCATGTGTCTCACCTCTGCAAGCAAATGTGCCACCCTGCACCACTGTTGGAGATGAACCCTTGCCTCCACAGTCGAGAGGGGCAGGAGCTTGTCTCCAGTGCACTAACCTTCAAATTCCCAGAAAGCAGCACAAGTCTCTTGGCTCTCCAGGTGTCACCTTTGTTCTGTGTGACATCAAGGAATACGACCACCATTCATCTGTACTTCTGAAGTCAGCCTGGTATTGCAGAGAATCCACATGCTTCTCCAGGCAGAGAAAAAGGGTGGTGGCCCTCCCTGATTCTGTTATTTTGCCAGAGCAAAAATATGTGCTCAGCCATGGTTAGCTAGCGAGTACACTGGTTAGATGCTAGTTAATAAGCATTTCCAGAAGCCACGCTGAAATGACTGGGAGAAGAAGCACAAGAGCACAGCTAGAAGTCAACAGGCATTTGCATCTTGTGCTCAAGCATATTCAAAACCTGGGACCTAATGTAGAAATTAACCTTATTGAGAATCCCAGGCTTATTTCACATCTTCTCCCCCACTCTACCTTTGCCTGCCACTCTCCCACCAAAAGAGGTCCAACCTTTGGAAGCAAAATTAAGTCATATACGCAGGTCATATAAAGAGACTCAATTTTCATTATTTTCAGGCTACTGAATTGTATTTTATTTATTAGCTTTGTATACTGCCCTATTCCTACAAGTCTCATTTATTTGGCACCAAACCAGATCCAGATATCTAATTCCCATTTAAAAAAAACCTCATATTCTCAGTCCATCTGGCACTTACATGTTCTAACCCTGCCCACACAGCATGTGAGTTTGCATACCTTGATGGGAATACAGGCATGGTCCTCTTCCAGATCTTTCAGGCAAATTTCCAGATGCAGCTCACCAGCTCCAGCAACGATGTGCTCACCAGATTCCTCAATGATGCACTGGTGAACAGGAAAAGTTGGTTATTGGGTTGTTTCAGGAGGAAAAAGTTATAAAAATTTAGCAGCATTTCCTTATCTGGTAGTTCATGCTGCGGAACGTGCTACAATTCTGCCAAACCATTTTCAAAAGGGCCTTTCCGCAACTGTTATGCAGAAATCATCATGGGAAAAGCTGGGCTTAGGTTGTGATGTGCTTTTCACCCCTGACCTTCAAGCACTGCACCTACCTGTGAAATGCAAGGTACTGCCAGGTAAAATGCAGCACTTCTAACATTTATGCCATGCTCTGTAGCTTGTACAGCAGTAGGTTCAAACAGAGCCACCCCACCAAACAGAAGAAGGGGAGAGAAATGCTTCCTAATTTTGAAAACACAAGAAAGAGTACTACCGAAGACCAAGGCCTATCTATATATGCTTGTATTTATTTATTCGAATTGTTATCACATCCCGTCCTGAGAGCTTGGAAGGGGGAACATTGTCAAACACAACATTCTGCAATTTCAAAGATTCCTACAGAGCTCAGGGATTGTACAGAAGTCTAAAAGCACAAATCAACAGTGCACTAGCAGTATGGATGTTTGTTGCAATTGAGCTCTCTCTTCTACACAAAGGTTAGAACTTCTCACCACAGGGACGACATTCAGAAGTCATAACTAACTACAGTGGTACCTCGGTTTAAGAACAATTCCGTTTACAAACTCCGCAAAACCGGAAATAGTGTCCCGTTTTGAGAACTTTACTTCGGTCTAAGAACGGAATCCGAACGGTGGAAGGGCACTGGCGGCAGGAGGCCTCATTAGGGAAAGCGCACCTCGGTTTAAGAACGGTTTCGGTTTAAGAATGGATTTCCAGAACGGATTAAGTTTGTAAACCAAGATACCACTGTACAGCTTGTTGCAACAAACATGCACTGTGGTAAGCCTCAAGCTTGTATGCTTCTCCCCATTTCCTTGCGTGTGAGAGAGATTTCAGTGACATACACCTTTGGTTTGATGTCCTGGCTTGTGAACTGGTTTGTAAAAACCAGTTTCTTCACATATGGACAAATCAGGAAGGTGCAATTTGTCATGCCAAGAAGCTTCACATTTTCTTGGGTGACGAAGAAGCTTACAAACCAGAGGTTCACTATGTTGTTGTAATGCTAAGGGGTAGGAAACCATTTTTTTCCAGCCAAGGGCCACATCTGATCAGCCTTTTCTGGTGCCAGAAGCAAAAGTTGGCAAAGCAACCAATGGTTAATGTTACCTTTGTACAGTTAATGTAAAGGTAAAGGGTAAAGGTAAAGGTAAAGGGACCCCTGACCATTAGGTCCAGTCGTGACAGACTCTGGGGTTGCGCGCTCATCTCGCATTATTGGCCGAGGGAGCCGGCATATAGCTTCCAGGTCATGTGGCCAGCATGACAAAGCCGCTTCTGGCGAACCAGAGCAGCACATGGAAACGCCGTTTACCTTCCCGCTGTAGCGGTTCCTATTTATCTACTTGCATTTTGACGTGCTTTCGAACTGCTAGGTTGGCAGGAGCTGGGACCAAGCAACGGGAGCTCACCCCGTCACAGGGATTGGAACCGCCGACCTTCGGATCAGCAAGCCCTAGGCTCAGTGGTTTAACCACAGCGCCACCTGGGTTAATGTACCTTTCTACAAACATGCCCCCCCCCCCCCCAAATCCAGGCAGCCAAGAGACATTGCCAGAGCTCAAAAACACATTCCAGTCAGGCAAAAATATTGAAGGAGGGTATGGAATAGGGCTGTTAAGGGGTATGGCCTAGAAAAAGTCCCAAGGGCCAGATAAAAAGGCTACATTTGGCCTCTGGACTCAAAATCCCCGCCCTGCACCATGATTTTGCATCACCACTGAATACAGTACAGACATTAACTGCCCTCCCCATCTGGTCAGGTCCTTTCTTCCCTAGTCACTGCCTGTCCTGTTTATATTCTTCCAGATACATCTGTAGTAAAAGGGAGCAGCAATTTCCACCATCCTGTCCTTATCCCATGTTAATGAGAAAGGTAAGAACCAAGGATGACAGGAAAGGTTTAGTACCAAGTTGTCCCTAACCATTTCAAAACACAATTTTCTTCTTTAGCTGAAACTCCGCAACAGTTAAAAATTATGGAAACAATATTCTGATTGAATTCAATCTTCTTCAGCTAAGAGAAGGCAGCTTCATAAAAGCCAGTAAATCTGAAGAGAAATTTGTTACTCTACAACTGAATCTTCACTTACTCTGGAGCAAATGAGAGAAGCTTATTTCGGAAAACGTGCTTTATTTCTTCCGTTTACATCCTGCTATTTTGGAGCACCTGCGTTCTCAGGCAATCTCCCATCCAGATACTGACCAGACCCACTTAGCTTAAGCAGGGATAATGCAAAATGTTCCTTCAGATCACACCCTGCAAAATTAACCTGGTAATAAATCCCTCCTGTATTCATTAGTTCAGGGGTCCCCAGACTTACTGGGCTTTGGGCCGGAGGGCAGGGGAGTGCGCGCGCAGCGGGCCGGAGGGCGGGGGAGTGCGCGCCCGTGCGCATGCGCACACACTTACTGGCGCACTGGCGCGCTTCCCGGTCGAAAAAAATCGCCGAAAATCGCTTGTGCGCATGTGTATGGGCCTCCCCCGACCCGGAAGTGCACCGGAAATGACCTCTTCTGGGTCGGGAGAGGCCCATACGCATGCGCACAAAGGATTTTCGACGATTTTTTCCGATTTGGAAGATCGCCGCCGCGCTGCACGCTGTAAGAGCGGGCGGCGGCAGCGGGTGGCGGGGGTCGTTGCGGGCCGGATTGCGAGGCCAATTGGGCCGCATCCGGCCCGGGGGCCGTAGTCTGGGGACCCCTGCATTAGTTTTTGACTCTTATGACATGGTGAGGCTTTCTTCCTGGTTGCAACACTACTACAAGTTCCCCATAGATATCATTTCACCCTTTCACTCTGACAATAACCCCAATCTTGGAAGGTACAGTATTTATGGATGTGCTGGATCTTATACACTTCCCACCCCACTATTCACAAAGTAGCAGTTGTTCAGTCTTCAGATGGGAGAAACTGAGTGTCCAAATTAATATGAAGACATAGGCTGACTACAAATGTCAAGGGCTGGATTGCTTTATTTTGAAATTTCTGTCCGAGTTCTGAGCAAGTCTGTAGCTGCTTCCCTTGAGTGGCATGCTTGCAAATGCTATAACGAAAAACTCTCTTCCAGCAAAGCTCCACTGCAAACCAATAATTCACAAAGGTACAGCTAACACTCACCTGGACCATAGGGTCAGACTTGGCGAGACGCTTTAGACCTTCCACTAGTTTTGGTAGGTCGGCAGGGTTTTTTGCTTCAACTGCAACCCGCACAACTGGGCTAACACTAAATTTCATCACTCTCATGTTGTGGGCATGTTCAAAGGTGGTAATGGTGCCCGTCTTCACCAAAAACTGGTCAACACCAACTAGGCCAACAATGTTGCCACAAGGTACATCCTCAATGGGCTCAACATAACGACCCATCATCAAAATGGTTCTACAAAGACAGAGGATGGGTAACAATCTATTTTATCATCGGAAGTATTTTTTTAATTTTAGAAAAAAACCAACCTTTTCACATAAAAGGTATTCTCTCTAATTGCCCTTTTAAATGTCTATCATATCTCTCAGTAACTAAAGTTATAATGGACATGCCATAAAGAAAAATGTCTCAGAAAAAATAAAAATGCTGCTGCCTCTTATCGGGTTCCCCGCCCCCATAAAACAAAAATATACATATATTATAACATTGGGATATCTTTGCATGCATTGACTTCCAAAAGAAATGATGCCATCACCATCTACCTTTGAATGGGCTTCAGGTAGAGATCTTCTTTCTTTCCTGGGGTATAGTTTGGCCCCATTATTCGTACTTTCTGGCCTGTGGAAACAATGCCAGAAAAGACCCGCCCAAAGGCATAGAAACGACCTTTGTCAGACGTGGGGACCATTTTGGAGATGTACATCATCAAAGGGCCCTTTGGATCACAGTTCTTAACACCTGCAGCAAAACAATGCACAGATAGTGAACTCAGCTGAGATATCATGATGAGGGATTTGCCTTCCTTTTTAAAAATGAAACATAAAAATCAGTTATATGTTGCTGATCAATCGGGTACAGGAAACTAATTGGAGAAAAGCAAAGTCTATCCAAATACAGTGATACCTTGGGTTATGAACTTAATTCGTTCCAGAGGTCCGTTCTTAACCCGAAACCATTCTTAACCTTAGGCGCACTTTCACTAATGGGGCCTCCCGCTGCCACCGTGCGATTTCTGTTCTCATCCTGGGGCAAAGTTCTCAACCCGAGGTTAGTGGAGTTTGTAACCCGAAGCATTTGTAACCCAAGGTACCACTGTAGGTGAATGAAATGGGAAGTGTGTTTTGTAGAGGGCTGCTTATATAATAGATAGCTCAGCTGAGGACCTTTTGGAGTGTCAAGTCCTGCTACACCATCAGGTCTCACTCCCTATTCTTAAAATATTTGTACAGTCTCGTAAAGAAGAAGGCCAACATCTGCCAATGAACACAGAGCGTAGTAGAAATAATGATGGGAAATTAAAAAAAAAGATATACAGTAGTAAGAAATTTCAAGAGTTTGCAAAGTAGTCATTTTCTGCCTTGGATTGCTTATGTTATCTTACCCATAGCTGCTTCATCATCAGGCGGTCCCTCATACAGAAGTTCACAGCGATATTTCTGCGCTGTAACAGGGGAAGGCAAGTGGATGGTAATCATCTGAAGTAAGGCATCTCCTGCAGGCAGCCAACGACGCATTACAGCCTGGGAAACAGACATTGAACACAACTCAAGCTACTGTTTCTCCCTTTAGTTTCTTTGTTTGGTTAATTAGATAGATAGATAGATAGATAGATAGATAGATAGATAGATAGATAGATGATAGATAGATAGACAGACAGATACTTTATTGTCATTGTACTTTAAATAGTACAACAAAATTGAATGCTCTCCCTTAAAAACAAAACAAAAACACAATTACAGTCATACACATACATACACTATTCTGTTACACTGTCTTTGTTTAAAGTTGTGGCTTCCAAAGTTTTTACAGTGTTGGAGGAGAAAGTCACTTATGTTTCCTTTTCCTTTTGTGTTGCATATTACCGGTAGCTCTGCTTCCCTTCTGAGGCAGGTTGCTTTGTATATCTTGAAGGGCTCGGTTTAGGTTTTGCACATTTCACAGTAGCGCAGTAGTCTGCAAGTGTGGGTTAGTGAAGAGCAGTAGTTGGGAGACCGATGTTCCTCTTCAGAAATGTGGTGTCAATCTTCCAGTGCCCATCTCATAAGAATATATAAAGTTGGCCATGCCCCAGTGCCCCAGTGCCCTTCCTGTCGTGCTACCCTAGACTGAACTTGCAACTCTGTCTGCAAAGCAGGTGCTGCTTAGCACAGCTGTGCCAAAAGGGACACAGAGACATAGACACACACGGTATCGAAGTACCTTGAGCAGTGGCTTCCCCTCCTTTTCTCGGTCTTCAGCATCCAGCTTGATGTCCAGTTTCTCTATCAGTTTGGATGCTTCTTCCTTCTTAAAGTTCATAATGGCATCGAAGACCTACACAGCGAAAGTATGTTACAGAGATTTTGCTTGCCCAACCGATCTAGCATGCCATCAATCAGCTGCTGAGAACAGAGTGTTGAATGAAAGTCAAGCCAAATGAGAATTTCCTCTACGTCACTTTAAGAGACAAGTGTTGTCACATAGTTTAATTTAGGTGTTCTTAATCTGTGACCTGTAATCATGGGGGGGGGGGTTTCACTCCACCCCCTTGTCATTCTCTTTGCCCACCAAAGGTTGGAAGGTAACTGCATCAAGCAAGGAGTCTCCTATACCTTGGAAAATCAGGGTTCAAGAGCCACCATGGCTACAGGAGGCCTCTTGCTTCTAACAGTTGCCCTCCAACTCACACAGGGGGAAGAATGATGATGAGGTGGAGACTGCACAACCATCCTCACAGCATCACTACAAGGCTTGAAGAGGGCTTATGTGCCAGGTTTACTGAATGCACAGTACTTCCATTTCTACCCAAGGCTACAGAACAGCAGCTTCCATATCTTATAGCTTGCTACCGATACTCAAGGGCACTTTGCATTCTGCAGATCCTGCTAGGTTCAGGATTCTGGAAGCTTAACATTTTGTCAGTGCACCAGTCAATAAGCTGGCCCCCTGACAGTATGCTTTAAGGCACATTCATGCCATCGGTTAAACACTCTATAACTTAACTGATGTGTGTTGCACAGGTGTGTGTGTGTTTGGGGGGGGGGGGGAATCAGCCTGCTTAGTTGGCTGCAAATGCATTTACTCCAGGGATGTTTTATCAAGCCCAGGGAAGCCTGTCTGCCGGCAATAAGTGGCCTGAGGTTTCACATGGATCCTTCCTTCACTCTGTTCTTCAGCACCCTGAAGAATAGCTTGTTCTTGGGAATTCTCCTAACAGACTGAAGGAGGGAATAATTCTCAAGTTTAGGTGATAATACTGTTTTTGTCGAACAGAGTTTCACCTTAAAAATAGGATCCAGGATGAGTTGGCAGAAAGTCCGCGGCAATTTCTTTCCGTCAGGGTTGGTTGCCGATTTACTGAATTTTCCATTTGCCGGGTCAAAGTACCTAAATTAAAAAGCAAGGCTTATTTTTTTTACATACAGTGAAAAGGTTGAGGAACTGAAAAAGAAACAGAAGCTATCTTATTTGGACTTTTCAATTCATCAAACAAAGCACCAGTGATCTCGCCATATCCTTCTGCCTGTGTTTCTTCTTAATTTACAAAGCAGAAAGATATCAAATATACACTTACAGTTGTCACAGCCACATTGACAACATTATTTCTAGTTTTTTCAGTACCTAACCACTTTTTAATTATCATAGGTATTTAGTATCATGAATTTGTAAGAGGAACCACCAAAACCCACAGGTGAGTGTATTGTATATGCAAGTACACACCATGAAATGATTAATTCCTAAACTGACTTATCTGGGTGACACCAACTACCATGCATAAATATATATATATATATGCCCTTACTCACTTGTCTCCCCATAGCTTTTTCATCATGTCTTCTACCTTCTTGGCTCTTTCTGTTGCTGGGAGCTGTGCTTTTTCCCCTTTGGCAGCAAATTTGGCTACATACATCTCGGCAAACTGTTTCAGAGTAAAAGCCCAACCATGCAGGCCAGAGCCAAAGCCGACAGTACCAATGACGGGATCAATCTACAAACAGGAGGAGGGAGGGCCTGCTTTTATCACAGGAACACATCAAGAATGCAACCCTAAACATACCTACATTCCACTGAAATCTAGGCAGCTTGTATCAAAATGAGCATCACCTGGGGCCGAACCATTTTAACGGTGGCTAGTATGTACTTCTTGAGCAGCCACCCAAAAGAGCGTAAAGTGTATTCAATGAATTAAAGAAATCGTGTTCTGCACCCCTTATTTATTACCCTTCTTAACATGCCTCCTACGTGAGAGGTCTAGAGGGTGGCAACCCAAGAATGGGCCTGCAGTTTTGCCTCAACTACTGATCTGTAGAGCACAAGAGGCAGGTTGGACTGTAGCCTGATCTTGTCCAGAAAAGCAATCTGTGGCATCCGTATCACAGCTTAATCATCACCTATGCTTTAAAACAGGTGCCCTCCAGACGCTGTCAGACTTCAATACCCATTAGCCCCAGCCAGATGGCCAATGGTCAGGAATGATGTGATTTGGAGTCCACTGACATCCATCCATAGGGCCAAAGGTTAGTCACCTCTGCTTAAAAGGAACTCAGTGTTCTCCACTGAGACAAAAAAAAAGCTAATAGTGTTATTTTTCATGGCTTTGCCTGCACAAATAACTGCTCAAACAAGCGCTCTGTAGTAGAAGAGACATTCAAAGTACCAGCCTATCTAGCTCAGTAGTGCCTCCTCTGACCAGCAGTAGCTCTCCAAGGTCTCAGCAAAGGAATGCCTTTCTGAGCCCTGATACCAGAGATCCCCCCCCTTTTTTCATTTTTGCAATTTGGAGGTGCCAAGGTCTGATTCTGGGGCCTCTGGTGAATGATGTGAGTGTGCTCTGACAGTGAGCTATGGTTTCTCCCCAAGGAATAGTATAACCTTGAAAGAGCTGCTCAGAGAAACTGCAGCAGCAAATTCCACAAGCTGGATGCTCTCACGTGAACAGTTTTTGCACAGGTAGGCAAGAAAAATAACTTCTGCGCTAGCTTGGTGTAGCAGGATTTGATCCTTCCGAAACTAGTTTTCAGATCCACTCCAATGTCAACGTAAGTCCTCTTTACCATAATATTACCCATGGGTCCAGTTTCACCCTCTCCATAAGTGGATATTATAACATTGACGTTTTCTACGATACGCTGGAAGGTCTGGTAAAGTTCTTCCGGCTCTAACTGCAGCTCCAGCAAAGCACGATCCATCTTGTTCATCATCAGCACTGGCTTGATACGCTCAGCAATTGCTTGGCGAAGCACAGTCTCAGTCTGCACACAAACCCCTAGGCGAGAAAGTGGACAGGCAGTGTTTGCTTAGCCTGCTTCCAGAGAAAACCTGTTGCAGCAGAACTGACTGTAGAAAGGTCAGCCCAGGTCTGCCCTGAGAATTTCAACTCAGTAAAGAGCAGGAACAACAAGATGGCTTGCTGCCTAACAACCTGAAGATATGGGTAACCATTGATTTCACTTGTTTTCATTTAAAAGGTTTAGCTACCGTACCACCTTAGTGAACTGATTTTGTGCCAGTTTACAAAAACAAGACTGTTAAATACTGCTAGAGCATCACCCTGGCATCCCATAGCATTCAGGCTATTGCAGGCTGCTGAAATTCCATACTCTGTGTACGTTTGTAAGTCACACAGCTTATTCTGAAGCCTTGACCACAGGAAATTTTGTTGAGCTTCCTGAGCTGCAGGGAAGCCAGCAAACACATTTTGAAGGTCATTTTCACAATGATAAGGGCTAAGTTACAGGGAACCAGGCAGAGGGCCTTCTCGGTAGTGGCACCCGCCCTGTGGAACGCCCTCCCACCAGATGTCAAAAAGAAAAATAATTACCAGACGTTTAGAGGACATCTGAAGGCAGCCCTGTTTAGGGAAGCTTTTAATTTTTAAGAAATTAGTGTATTTTAATATGTCTGTTGGAAGCCGCCCAGAGTGACTGGGGAAACCCAGCCAGATGGGCAGGGTATAAATAATAAATTATTATTATTATTATTATTATTATTATTATTATTATTATTAAGCATTTCCTTATTTAAAAGGGGGAGTTCAAATTCTCAAGGCTAAAAGCAGGCACCCCCAAACTTCGGCCCTCCAGATGTTTTGGACTACAATTCCCATCTTTCCCGACCACTGGTCCTGTTAGCTAGGGATCATGGGAGTTGTAGGCCACAACATCTGGAGGGCCGCAGTTTGGGGATGCCTGGCAAAAGCCTCAAATATAATAAGGTCTCAGCACACTCTATATAAATTATTAGAAGAGGTTTGCTAGCATTATACCCCACTTTCTTTCCCAAGAGCTGAGGACATCATTTTAGTGCCTCACGACACCCCATGATGTACTTTAGGTTGATAGTCATTCAGTTACCCAAGGCCACCCAGTGAGTTTCACTAAGGAGCAGATAGATACTGGGCTTGTCATATCCATATTGAATCTCCACACTGTACTGGTGTGCACAATGCAGGAAATATGCTTTCAGCTTCCTTTTATTATAACCTGTGGGCTTAATAGATGGCACAAGAAACATCAGCCACATGTCACATAAGCACATATTCCAATTTCTAGAATATTTGTGGCTGGTACATATTTAAAAGTGCTGCACAGACATAAACAGGGACCCACAAATTTTGACCAGCCTTCTTAGCCAACCAAATATCTCTGGTTGCTAGGTCACTCCTCCTCCCCAAGGAGCAGGATCTTGCCTGTGACTTCATGCTATGCCTTTGAAACCTTGTGCAATGCAAGAGACAATGTCCTGTTCCACTCACTTGGTAGAAAGGCTGGGATTGTCACCCTCGGGGTCCCTTCCAACTCTGCAATTTCATGATTCTATAAGAGCAGAACTGCAAAATACTAAAAACACAGTCACTTGTTCTCAAAGGATTCTTATCCCCTGCTATATCTTACTGGCTGCCTCACAAACAACAGATTTCTCAAAAGCAATTAGTTCCCCAGTTTTAGCACACTTACCTGAAACACAGTCAACAACTACAAGAGCACCATCAGTGACACGAAGTGCTGCTGTGACTTCAGAGGAGAAATCCACATGCCCAGGGGAGTCGATTAAATTAATGAGAAAGCCAGAGCCATCTTTGCATTGTTTGATGAAGCCTAAATCATTTTCTGAGAGCTCGTAGTAGAGAGAAATGGCCCTACAAAAGAGATGGAGGGTTTCCCCAAAATGTATTTACATTTATGCATAATTTCTATAAACATCACAGCTGGGGCTTGAGGCACTTTGAACTTGAGGCACTGAGGCTTAAGGCATGTCCCAAGAAGGGGGAACTTGGAGGCACTCATACAGATGGTGTTGGATTCCAACTTGCATCAGCCACAAACAAGCGTGCCTAATGGCCAGGGTTGATGGAACTGGAAGTCCAGCTTTAAGAACTATGTTGAATTAAAGCAAGAAAAGGGAGAATAAAAAAGACTGGAGGAGCAGGACTTTGTTGGTGTGACTTACGGAGAAAGCCCAGAAGAGGAGAAATCCAATTTTGAAGGACAATATGCTGAACTAATAGATTTGATTTGTGTGAAAAATACTGTTCCACCGGTGGGAGAGGTGGAACAGGGAGGAAAGCAAGGAGAAACTTCTGTTTCACTGGTGAGAGAGGTGAAACAGCGTAGGGTGGGAGCGCAAAAGCACCCCAAAAAAGGGAACAGAAAGGTTAATACCCCAGTGAGAGAGGGGAAGAAGCAAACAGGTGGGGTGCAGAAAGAGATTCACAGTGAGAATGGAAATAAAGTGTTGGGATTACAGAAGAGAGGGGTAAGAGTTCGGCAAAAGTTGGACTGGGACAGATTAGGGGTGGGGTGAGGGAGTTTTGGATTATTTGGTATTGATTGATATAAAATGGTCTGACCTCGGAATGTATTAAGGATTGTATCAAGGATCTGGCTGATGCATCTGGAGACACCGACTCCAGGGAAAGGGGGGTGAGATTCTGTTGTGTGGATGGGAATAATAGGGTAAAAGATTTTGATGATAAGTTTAAATATTTTTGGGTAAGAGGTAGAGAGTAGTAGTTAAATAATAGTAATTTTGAAGTGAGAAAGGTTGTTGGTAATAAAGAAGTTAAAACCTAGAAAAAAGAATGTGATTTTAGATTTGGAAACTGCGAGAGGTATTATGATAACTAGAACTCAAGAAGGGGAAATCCGAAATGTTTAGAGTAGAAGTTATAGAATTGTGCCATTGTATTTTTATTTTTTTCTTCTTTTTTATCTATTTTAATTGATATTGAGATGTGAAGAATTTGGGGGAATAAGATTTGTTAAACTGGTTTTGTATTCTTCTTTTTTGTGTTTTTTTTGACAAAATCCAATAAAAATTATTTTTTTTAAAAAAAAGAACTATGTTGAATTTCTCATCCTGCCCTACATGCATTAAGACTAGCTAGGGAGGCACGGCATAGGGTTCCTGCATTTGTAAAAGTGCAGGTGGCAGAGACTAGATCTGTCTCTGTGATGGTTGCATCCTCTCCTTAGGAGAGCTGCATCTGGTCAACTCTCTTGAGAGTTTTCAGAGGGCAATGAAGATTTCCCTTTTTAGTAAAGCATTCAGTTTCCTGGCACAGCCAATGGGATATTGGTTTCATGTTTTTAACCTCTTTGTTTTCAGCTGCTTATGAATGAGATTTAAAAACTCAATTCATTGTTAATTTTGAAAAAAAATATTAAGGCTGCCACAAGAACATCCTGGAGATGTGTGATATGAATATTAATTAGGCCCAAATTAAACCAAGTACAGTGAAACCTCATCTTATGGACGGAATCTGTTCCGGAGGCCCGTCTGTAACACGGAACTGACGCAAGCCGAAGTGCCGCGTCTGTTCATGCAGCGAAACCCGGAAGTAACCTGTTCCGGTACTTCTGGATTGCCGTGGGATGCAACACGAAAACACGTAACCTGAAGCGGACGCAACATGAGGTATGACTGTATAAAAAGATTGCTGAGTTGAAGGAGGGGGGTACATTGGATAGCATATGGATTTAAGGTCAATACAATGAGCCTGAACCTGTAGCCTTCATTTTTCCTATACATTACATACGTGTAATTCAGTGCCAAAATCATTATGATTTGTATCAGTAACTTTGGCCCCTTATGTTTATGGTGTGTGTGTGTGTGTGTGTGTGTGTGTGTGTGTGTGTGTCTACACTAAGGATCACACTCCACACATCTTCTGCCACAATAAACCTGTCAATCTTTAAGTTGCCACAAGACTCCTCATGGTATTTATTGTAGCAGGCAGACAAGGAATCCAACCCCTCTGTAGTTTCTTGATTTTTATAAGAGCAATACTAAGAAAAACCCAGCAACCGTCATTTCACAGTGCACAATTAAATCAGTTAAGAGGAAAACCACTGAACTAGACCCAGTTTAAGCCCATAGTCTTAAAACACACCATTTGCAGATGGCTTGTGCTTTACAGCCAAAGCCATTATGCCCAATATGAGCTATACTCACGTAGACTTGATTGTGATACATCTTTCCTGCTCATCTTTCCGTGTGTCAGTAAATCGTGTTTCACCTGCTCTGGCTGAAGCTATGATACCTGCTTTACACACCAATGAATCTGTAAGCGTGGACTTGCCATGGTCAACATGAGCAATCACAGACATGTTCCTGATGTTGGACTTTTTGTCCATGATCGCACGGATCTGGTCTATTGTGAAATTCACCTGAGCAGGAAAAGGAAAGAAAGAAAAGAAAACTAAGCCTTCCTCCCTACAAAGACAGAAAACACATGCTACCAAATTAACAGCAAAGGACAAAGTGGAGGTTTAAGTGCCTTGACTTGTCCTCTACACTGAGCAGAGCTACTAGGATCAGAGGGCAGCCACGGAGGACCAAAAAAGGTGCCCAAGTGACTTTGCTCCTTTCTCTATTATGAGCATGGTAGGGCACACAACGACCTGTATGTATGGTAGTGATCTGCAGGGGTTGGAACGGCAGCCTGCCCCCCCCCCCCGACAAAGAACTACATTGAAGTCCAGCATTGCTGCACAGGACACATTTTTCCGTACTGTACTCTTTTTTTTTTCTAAATCCACCCACCCTTCTTTCTGTTTTGATGCTTCTGGGAAACGTTTGGGGCCTGGTGAGTCCTAGGGGTAGAATACCTCCCACGAAACTGGAAAACAGAATTGCAAGATGTTACAAAGAATAAAACGAGCCTGCGCCCTGACAGTGGTCTTCCCCATGGTTGACTGAACACTGTCCAACCAGTTAGAAGCAAGAGGGAAGGATGAAGCAGTATGGAGACTTCACATTACAGCCTTTGGACAGTGCCACCATTGCCCAGTTTGCTGCCTTGGCTAATAGCAGTTCCTTTGAGGACTGGCAAGCTTGCCCATACTAAATGGTTTGTCAGAATCAGATGTGCCAAATCAGCATATCTGGCTTTTTTTAAAACAACAACCATATGGGAATGTCCCATAATAAAGTCCTGCTAGGAAACTGTTTTACTAGAAATGAGGAAAATTCTTGGTTATGGCCTCCCAATAAAGATTCTGAAATGGTAGTCTTCCTATTAATGGCAGCTAGGATGAGAATTTGTCCCAATTGGAAAAAACCTAAACCACCTTTTAAGATGTGGAAAATGGGCTATATGGTCAAATGATGAACTTAAGAGGAAGAGAAGGCAGATAGAAAGAGGATAAGTTTGTAGAAGCGTCTGTTTTTATTGGAATAACAAAACACAAAATTTGATCAATTGGGAATATACGATATATATGACAAAAAACTTATCATTTGGATATGTGATTAGTGTTACTGTTGTATTTAGCATACAATTGTTTATGGTTTCTATTATTCAATGCACATTCGATATGCATCACAAAAAGAAACCAAAAATCCTCTGTCTGGAAGAACCCTAACAAATGACCAAGGAATAATTACAACAAAAGTTCATTTGAAGGGTAAACCTTTCCAGACAAAACACCTGGAAAGTCCTGGTGTTGTTTATTGGCTGCAATCCTAAGGACAGGTACCTGGGAGGAAGTCCCATTTAACTCACTGGGATTTCCTTAAAGACACACACAGGATCAGGCTGCATAAGCATATTCCAGAAATGTGTCTGGGCCAAGTCACCTCAGCCATAACAACTTTCAGACTCATCTCCCTTCCCTATCAGAGATGCAGAGATCAGGCTGGCTTACCTTAAATGACTGTTGTAAGTGTGCTTTGAAGACCTGAAATGCATTATACCAGGAATACCCAAGGTGGTGCTCTCCAGATCTAGTGGACTACAACTCCCATCACTCCCATTCAGCATGGTCAGTAGCCCAGGTTGATGGGAGTTATAGTACAAAACGTTTTATATTCTTTTCCTGGAGGGCACCACACTGGCTACTCCTGCCCTATACAACGAAGGAGTGCCAACAATATATTGGTAGCTGCAGTCCTACAGTCTCCCCACCAATGATGAAAGCAGGATCATGGTTCTGTTTCCTTAAATATGCTTGCTACATTCTGCTGCTATTTTAAGCCACAGAGGTGGGGGGGGGGAATGAAAGGGAAGGAAGGCAAATAAATAAACAAAACCACCCCTGAAAACCCATTCTTGCAGTGCCTGCTGCAGTATGTGGGTGCCCACCTGGAAGACACAGCTGATCTTCCCCAGGGCACCTTACAGAATGAACACAAAACAGCAGTGATGAAAGGCATTTGTTTTTTTAAAACTGTGTCTTTTTCTTTCATTATCTCAGATTCTGCCTCTCCTTAAACTGCCTGGCGCTGCATTCTGGGGCACCAGACAGAAAAAACCACTGCAATGAATATGCAGCAGAGTTCTCTATCATGCACACAGGGAAGAAGTGCGTATATACAAACACACACTCACTCACACAGAGTCCCTTGCTACCTGAACAATAGAGCAAGGGAGAAAAACATTTCCAAGGAGAAAGCACAGGGCGCCCAGATCTCCAAACATACCCACTTCCCCTTTCCTGCGGCTGTAAAAAAAAAAAATGATCAGGGCATGAAAATGTAAATAAACCTCCTTCCCTGCTGCTGTCAAAAAATCACCCAAACAAAATTACGTAAATAAACCACTTTTCATTATATGGGCAATGCGTGGGCAGATATAAATAAGCAGGCAAGAGGCGGGAGACCCTTCAACCTCTTCCCATTATAAAAGAAAACCTTTATTATTTAGTATTATTAATGTTATATACAAGAACGTGAGAGCGAAGTAAGATCCTCTTTAGCGGGCATAAGAGGACAGTTACACAATAGACCTCAGGCTCTTAGCAAGGAGTGCGTGTGACAATTATTATTACAGTATTATTATTGTAAGTTTTGGGATTCTGCATAAATTCCACCTCTGAGCCAGGGCTCTTGCAAACATAGATCATCTCAACCAGCTTTTAGGGCACCCCCGTCTTTATACATGCACCCCCCACCTCCAGAAAAAAATTAACCTAAATTCGCATTTTGGGCTACAGAGGAGGTGCCGAAAGGTGGGGGGGGTAGGCGGGAGAAGCCACCCCAATAAAGCTTCCATTCGGCTTGCGAAATATAAGGAGGTCCTAAGTGGCCCCTTTTCTGCCCCACACCTAACACTGCGCCCCCTTTCTCCCCACCGACATCAACCCAGCAGGTGCGCCCTGGGGGGCTTGAGAATGACGTCGCTCCCATCCCCTTGCGAGCAGCTGCCCTTAAAAGAAAATGGTCGCCGCCGGTGTGGTGGGGACCGGGGGACGGGGAAGAAGGGCCCGTGGCGGGGACGGAGGGCGCCCGCGTCGCGAAACGGAGCCTCGGGGACGTCCCCTGGCCTCCCCGCTCGGGGTATTGAGCCTTCCTCTCCCGGGAACCGCTCACCATTTCGGCGGATGGCTCAGGATAGTCCCGCTCCCTCCTCCCCCGTCCAGGAATCGCCGCCGCCTCAGCCGAGACCGAGGAGGGCAGAAGACGGTGGTGGGTTGCGGGGGGGTGAGAAAAGCCGACTCCTAGAACGGACCCTCCGAGCGGGGCGGCCTTCTTGCCTGCGAAGCGGCGTCTATGACCCGCAGCCTCTCACGCTCGGCTCTGTGAGGGAGGGGCACCCGGCGTTGCCATGGCGCCGGAGCAGCGCAGTCCTCCAGGGCCTTGTTTTCTTCTTCCCTGGCAAAGCCCACCACCCTTTTCCCGTGGGCATCTTTGCTTAGACCTCAGTCCTAACTTGTCAATGCACGCTTCCCCCATCTTTGTGCACGTGAAAGCAGGTGCACACCCTGCCGTGCATTGAAGCAAGTGATCTTAGGGACATAGGAAGCTCCCTGTTAATGACTGTTCATAGCATCGTAGAATTGTAAAGTTGGAAGGGACCCTGAGGGTCATCTAGTCCAACCCCCTGCCATCCTGGAATCTTTTGCCCACAAGGGGTCTCAAACCCATGGCCTTGAGAGTCTTGCGCTCTGCTGACTGAGCTACCCCAGCAGAATTGTAGAGTTTGGAAGGGACCCTGACAATCGTCTACCCCATGCAATGCATGGCAGGTGGCTATCCAACCTCTGCTTAAAAACTTTCAAGGAAGGGGGTGGGGGAGTCCACAACCTCCCAGGGGAGACCATTCCACTGTCAAACAGCTGTTACTGTCAGAAAGCTTTTTCCTGTTGCTTTGTCCAAATCTCATTTCTTGTAATTTGAAGCCATTGGTTCGAATCCTACCCTCCAGAGCAGGAGAAAACCAGCTTGCTCCATCTTTCATGGGACAGTGTTTTAGGCATTTGAAGATGGCTATCGTATCTTCCCTTTTCCAGGCTAAACATAACCCAGTGCTTTTTTTCTGGGGGTAAGCAAGTGTACACTGTACCAGCACAATTTTTTCTAGAAGAAAAGCCCTGAACATATCCTCTACCGTTCCTCGTAAGGCCTGGTTTCCAGACCTTTAGACATCTTAGTCACCCCCCTCTGCACGTGTTCCAGCTTGTCAATACCCTTCTTACATTGTGGTGCCCAGAACTGGACACAGGACTCCAGGTGGGGTCTGACCAAGGCAGAACAGTGTGGTATCATGACTTCCCTTGACTCAGACACTATACTTCTGTTGCATTCCTCTTCTCCCAAGCCTTGGGCTAATTAAACAATCCATGGTCTTTTAAACTTTGGGGAGAGTTATTGTTTTTGTTTGTTATGGTTGTATGCCTTCCCAACCTCTTGCGTGGTGCAAGATTCCAGCAATTCCAAGGAGTTGTCCAGGCTTCATGTTTCCTTTGGAATGAGGCACAGTGGAAACTTGGGTGTCTTTATGATATATAGTTTATTTACACATATCTACAACCTGAGCCTTTGATGGAGGGGTTCACAGCACTAACACCCCAAGACGGTCTTGCTTCAGCCATAGCCAAAACCTTGGCTTCAAACAGAGATCAGGCATTGCTCTCCTCCTCACAGGCATCAGACTGCTTCTTCTCCAACTTCTAGGTTTCACACACCCAACTCAGATCTGGCCTAATTTCAACCGGTGGATGGGACTCAGAAAGTACTAGGTGATTGTCAGGAATTATTATAATGATTTCAGCTAGGACTTGCTTCGTAAGACACATCTCCAAGTGATTTCACAATGCAGTGAAAACATACATGAAACAATTCCCTATATAAAAACTAACTCAGATCCAACACAGGTAGAAGCAGGGATGGAAATACCCACTTAAAAGGCTTGTTGAAAGAGAAGAATTTTGAAACAGTGGCAAAAAGACTGTAGAGACTTGCAAAACACTATGCAAAACTTGGGGCACCTGATGGGCCCCAGCCATGGGAGGTTGTTGAGAAAAGACAAGTGCTTGACCCAAGGGCTGGATCCAGTTCCCCATCTCTGCTGTAGTTGTTGGACATCTGTGGGGAGCCAAAGGAGACTCAGGCTGCATTTACACCTTAGATTTAAAGCAAGAATTCTGGAAACTAGTTTGTGAAGGGTGCTGTAAATCATAGCTCAGGGTAAACTACAGTTTCCACAATTCTTTGAAGAGGGAGAATGTGCTTCAAATGTATGATGTGTTCACATCCTCAGAGACATGATCAACTATCCATGATCAGCAGCTGGAAGGGAAGGCATGCTTGCTGGACCTGGATGCTTGATACATCTTTCCCAGTGGCAATAACAAAGAGGACTAGCTTACCTAGGGGCTTCAGGAACACTGCAGCAAGTTACCGCTTATTTTTAAAGCCCCATGCATTCATTCCCCACGCCCTGCTTATGGACTGCAGAGGCAAATTCAGAGACAACCTTGCTTTGCGCTCAACTCTTCAAGCATTTTCAAAGACGGCTGCGAAGCCAGCAGAGGGTGCACGAGGCACATCAGTCCTTTGATCTACTTTGATCCTGGAGAGCTTGTTTGCTGTATTTACATCACTGTCAACAGACTTGATAGCTAAAGATGCAGTTGCCGGTCCAGCAGTGGATAAGTTCTGCAATGCCTCTGCAAAAGCTAAGTGAGCTTTCCAGCCCCGCAAACTGTTAGAGACACAACCTCAGATGTTAACTCTGGACCCATATCTACTCCTGCAGTATTATAGGTGGCACACCCACACCCACCCTCATAAATACATTCTTTCTGTGGTTTTTGTTTTACAGTAATGCTATATTTTTGGCAGACTTTGATGGAAATCATGCAAAGCACAGAGGCTTTTAATTTTAATTCTTCTGGATCTGACTTTTATTCAGACCCCGTGGAAAAGCAAATGATCTATGTGTGTTTGTGCCTTTTCATTTTCAATCTGCTGGGGAGCATGGCAACATGATGCTGGGCAGTGGGGAGAGAAATAATAATAGGGGGTGATGCCCACAATACTTTCCCCAAATTCTAAAAGTGCCTGGATTTTTGTATTTTAGAATTTCTGTTTTTTTGGAAGCCGCCCAGAGTGGCTGGGGGAACCCGGCCAGATGGGCGGGGTATAAATAATAAATTATTATTATTATTATTACAAGTCCCATTAAGTTTGGCAACCCCTTTTACTAACAGAAAACTGGATTCTGCGAGTGCCAGACCTTGGCAAAAATGACACTATCCATGCACAAGTGAGAGACATGCTCAGGGGAAACCCAAAGGTTTGCTGGTGTACAATTGTGGGTTGTTGTCATTGTTGTTTTGTTACAGGGGGCTTTATGGTTACAGGTAGGTAGCCGTGTTGGTCTGGATCGAAGTAAAATAAAAAAAATTCCTTCAGTAGCACCTTAAAGACCAACTAAGTTTTTATTTTGGTATGAGCTTTCGTGTGCATGCACACTTCTTCAGATACGGGGCTTTATGTGAGGCTCACAATAGGGGGCTTTATGTGAGGCTCACAAGGCACAGCATGCTGATTGTTGGTGTGTGTGGAATGGAGTATCCAGGAAAGGGGCATGGCTGGCACCCTAATCAGGAATACAGTGGTACCTTGGTTTAAGAACAGCTTAGTTTATGAACAACTTGGATTAAGAACACTCCAAACCCGGAAGTAGGTGTTTTGGTTTGTGACCTTTGCCTTGGAATAAGAACATGTTTCGCTTCCTGTTGAGTGTGTTTCATTTGTATATTGAGTCCCCCACTGCTATGGGAAAGCACACCTTGGTTTAAGAACTCTATGGATTAATAACGGACTTCTGGAACGGATTAAGTTCGTAAACCAAGGCACCACCGTACTCCAAAAGGCAATATTTTGTTGCTGGTTCCAGTCATCACCATCATTTCGTATTGGGAAGCATTGCTGTCTCCAACAAACTATGAATTTGTCCAATCCTCTTTTGAAGTTGGTGGCACCCTAGATTTTCATGCAGAAAATTGGTAGCTCGGACTTAAGCAAAACATTATTTAACCTGGTTCTGCCATAGAGTTGGAAAGAACCCAAGGGACATCTAGCCCAACCCCCAGCAATGCAAAAAAAAAAAACTCTGCTAAGGCATCCATGACAGATGGCCACCCACCCTCTACTGAATGACACAACTCAGATTTCTTTTTTGTAAATAACAAACAAAAAAGAGAGCTTCGACTGGTGCCTTCTCCCCAGCCTCTCCATGGTTCACTTGCATACTGAATCAGCACAAGGGATTCTTTATTCTAGATCACAGATGCCCTGTTCCAACATATTTTTTAATTAACATTCCGTGCAGGAATGCACTTTATTTCTTGTAAACAACTATACATCAAGAAGACCCAGAGTGACTAGCACTGGCCGTAGCTTTTCAGTCGCTGCTCAGGCAGCTGGCAGCTGTTTTGTCTCCTCCTTCTGTTGGCCTTGTAGGAACACATGCTTCCAGATAGGGAAATGATCCACAGGATATATGGCTGCATTTGTTCATCAACCATCAGACCCGCCTTTGGCCCCATCTCCACTAGACCTTTAAAGCACTAGGATCCCAATTTAAATGTTCGAAATCAATAGGCAGGGAGTTCCAGAGTGTAGATGCTGCCATGGTGAAATATCCATTCAGTACAAGGGCAGAACAGATATTATGTGGCACTTGTAGTAGTGCCAGTGCTGCAGATCTAAGCGGAACAGATTGACAGAGACCCTAAGCTGCGAGCAAGTCTATCATGCTAAGCTAGTTACAGGTAGGTAGCCGTGTTGGTCTGAGTCGAAGCAAAATAAAAAAAAGTAGCACCTTAAAGACCAACTAAGTTTTTATTTTGGTATGAGCTTTCGTGTGCATGCACACTTCTTCAGATACACATGAAACAGAAGTGTCAGACCCTTATGTATATACAGAGGGTGGTGGGGGTGGGTGGGAATGGGTGATGGGCTGAGAGGAGTGGTAAACCTGTTGATGGCTGTTAACGACTGCTGATGACTGCAATTGGTCCTGCGGGGGGGGGGAGCAAGGGCTGAGGCGCTAAAGAAAGCTTGATCATGCATAATGAGATAAGAATCCTATGTCTTTGTTCAAACCCTATGCCAAAGGATAAATGGACATAAATCTGACATCAGGAACCACAAGACAGAGAAACCAGTAGGAGAACACTTCAATCTCCCAGGACATTCTATACAAGATCTCAAAGCAGCTGTTTTATTACAGAAAAATTTCAGAAACAGACTGGAAAGAGAAGTTGCTGAATTGGAACTCATTACCAAGCTTAAAACCATGGAGCCACCTGGGATGAACAAAGACATAGGATTCATATCTCATTATGCATGATCAAGCTTTCTTTAGCGCCTCAGCCCTTGCTTTTCCCCCGCAGGACCAACTGCAGTCATCAGCAGTCGTTAACAGCCACCAACAGGTTTACCACTCCTCTCAGCCTATCACCCATTCCCACCCACCCCCACCACCCTCTGTATATACATAAGGGTCTGACTCTTCTGTTTCAAGTGTATCTGAAGAAGTGTGCATGCACACAAAAGCTCATACCAAAATAAAAACTTAGTTGGTCTTTAAGGTGCTACTGAAGGAATTTTTTTATTATGCTAAGCTAGGGTTGGCACATCAGGAGAGTCCCAGCCCCTGAGATTTCAGGGCCCAAATTGGAGACCTAGGGGTGGCCCCTGGTGATATCATAGAATCATAGAATTGTAGAGTTGGAAGGGACCCCAACCCCCTGTGATGCAGGAATCTTAGCTAAAGCATCCATGACAGATGGCCAACCAACCTCTGCTTTAAAAAAATCTCCAAGGAAGGAAAGTCCACCACCTACTGGGAGAGACCGTTCCACTGTTAAGCTCTTACTGACAGAAAGTTCTTCCTGATGTTGAGTTGGAATCTCCTTTCTTGTAACTTGAAGCCATTGGTTCAGGTCCTAGCCTCTGAAGCAGGATAAAACAAGTTTGCTCCATTTTCCAGATATTTGAAGTTGGTTATTATATCTCCTCTCAGTCTCCACTTCTCCATGCTAAACACACCCAGCTCTCTCAACTGTTCCCCATAAGGCTTAGTTTCTAGACTTCTGATCATCTTAGTTGCCCTCCTCTGCACCCGCTGCAGCTTATAAATACCCTTCTTAAATTGTGATGCACTGGACACAGTATTCCAGGTGTAGTCTGGTCAAGGCAGAACAGAGTGGTAACATGCCATGTCATGGGGTCAACCCTGGTGATTCTTCCTCTGCATTCCCTCTCACCACTGAGCCTTGGAGACGGAGATCAATTGGTAGCAGGGTGGAGAACAGACCTCCCCACCCCAGAGACTCTATGCAATGATTTGCACCTGGCTCCTGCTAGGCTGAAGTTTGCAAAATGCACGCATAGCTCTCTCTTTTTTTAATGCACTCTCACCCACCTGGAGATTCAAGCCCTCACTGGAGGGGACAGGGCAAACCTTGAAATTTCAGGTCAGCCCTGGAGGTCTATGCTAAGCTTCCTTTGGTTGCAATTCCCCTGTTTCCTCATAGTCAGCAATTCCCAGTGTGGAATCATAAGGCAATACCAGGTGCATGGAAGGGAACATGCTAAAGTCTGCAGGGTTGGGTTGATTTTTCCTCCAGGAGCTCTTGTTAATTTGAAACACAAACAGTGCAATACATTTTCTTAATTAGGAGCTAGCAATTAGCACTGGAGGAAATTGAGCCTTAATTGAATTTTTGCCCGTTAAACTTTTAATAGGCTTTTAAAATGTGACACCTAGAAACTTTAATTTCCATTTCGGGCAATAAATAGATGTTACCACTATTTTAGGCTCCACCAGCGACTCATTAACAAAAGGGGAGTGTGTTTGTGTGCTGCAGAAGCTGTGTCAATGCCAAGTCATACCTTTGGCCTAGAAATGGCATTTCTTTATTTTAAAGAAATGCCTTTTTTGTTGGGGAGGAAGGTAATGCAACCATTCCATGGGATTATATTGTTACAAGTTTAGGTTGGTCTCTCTGGACGATGCCCTTCTAGTTCTGCTGATGCAAGCAATCTTTCCTTCAGCACAGGGATCAAGCAGTCTGCATATTTTACTAAGTGCTCTCAAAGTGATCAGCAGTTTTACAGGTCACAAAGCCTTGATTCACAAGCCTACTTTTGTTTTGTGTTTATTGAACACTCAGGGCGGGGGAGCGGAAGGGGAATGCCTGCCTGGCATAATTCCACTGGAAGCTGGCACCATAGCTGCCAAGTTATCCCTTTTTTACAGGGATTTTCCCTTATGCTGAATAGGCTTCCTCGCGAGAAAAGTGAAAACTTGGCAGCTATGGCTGGCACCTCCTGGTTCAATAAGTGCAAATTAACAGACCTTCCGCACCTGTAAAACTGCACACACAAGAGGGAAGTTTTTATTCTTCAGCAGATGACACATAGAATCATAGAATTGTAGAGTTGGAAGAGACCACAAGGGCCATCCAGTCCAACCCCCTGCCAAGCAGGAAACACCATCAAAGCATTCTTGACATATGGCTGTCAAGCCTCTGCTTAAAGACCTCCAAAGAAGGAGACTCCACCACACTCCTTGGGAGCAAATTCCACTGCCGAACAGCTCTTACTGTCAGGAAGTTCTTCCTAATGTTTAGGTGGAATCTTCTCTCTTGTAGTTTGAATCCATTGCTCCGAGTCCGCTACTCTGGAGCAGCAGAAAACAACCTTTCTCCCTCCTCTATATGACATCCTTTTATATATTCGAACATGGCTATCGTATCACCCCTTAACCTTCTCTTCTCCAGGCTAAACATACCCAGCTCCCTAAGCCGTTCCTCATAAGGCATCGTTTCCAGGCCTTTGACCATTTTGGTTGCCCTCTCCTGGACACGTTCCAGCTTGTCAGTATCCTTCTTGAACTGTGGTGCCCAGAACTGGACACAGTACTCCAGGTGAGGTCTGACCAGAGCAGAATACACTGGTACTATTACTTCCCTTGATCTAGATGCTATACTCCTATTGATGCAGCCCAGAATTGGTTATGAAGCAATCAGTTCTGAGAGGAGCTGAACGCTGGTGAGCCTAGCCATTGTAGAAACCTGTACAAGTTGAAAGTCACATTTTTGGGCACCCAGATGTTGGGGGAACTTTTGCACTTTTATCGTTGTTCCCAGAGCTGTATTGACAGCCTTTTACTCAGGGGTTGGCAACCTAAGGCCCATGGACCCCCGCCGCCTGCTCAATCAGCTCCCACGTGCCACACTAAACTGGCACGGAGCAGAGTGGGGACCGCCTTCAGCGATGCTGGCTGGCTTCCCATTGGCTGCAGGAAGCTTCTGCAGCCAATGGGAAGCTGTGCACGCCTCCTCTGCACCGGAAATAGCGTTTGCGCATGCATGCGCACTCTGGCCCACTACGGCGTCTGCGAGACCGTGAACCAGCCCAAGCCACAAAAAACTTTGCCAACCCCTGCTTTCACGTAACAGCAAGAGTACCTGTCCTTTCAGTCATGCAGAATTTCCCCATCACGCAGTACGCAAGGCTGTATTTTCTTTCTCTCTTATAGCAAGAAAATGTTGTCATAACAGTGGCTTGAAAGAAACCCCCCCAGGGCACACCTGACGCCAGGGGCAACAAACATGTGGCAGTTGCATTGGCTAGGTATTGCATTGCACACAACCCCCCCCCTCACCTGCCTTGCATCTCTCCCTCCCAGTAAGAATAGTGAATCACCTGCCCTGACTGACACCTCACATGGGATGCTGTCTCCTTATAAGTTGACCACACTTCAGCATGACCAAGAGACAGGTGGGGTTGTACCTATCATTACGGACCTTTCAAATCTCTTGAGTGGTGAAAGACTCTGGGGGTTCCAAGCGGTCTGTTTCCATGGAATGGAGGTTATCGGAGACTGCGATGTCTTTAGGGCATTGGGTTCTATTTACACATAAACGCAACTCGGGCAGAGGATGGAGGGGGCTCACGGCATTATTGGCATTCATCACAGCTTGGGATCCAGCACAGGTCAAGCAGGTCTCTTGTGTCTCCAGCTTCCAAACTGCTGCCTGCTCAGAGCTCTCACACACTGCTCTGCCTGTTGTTCTCTCACCTAGCAGCTGGGTGAGGAGGGGTGGATGAAAGGCCCAACCAACACTTACCGGTAGTCGTAGCTCTTGCAACCTAGCTTATTCTTTTGAGATGCAGATAAGGGTACTTACAGTAAGTGGCCAGCTAAGGCTTTTGTCTTACAAAGAGGCTTGACTGTCTAATCCTGCAACGGTCACCTCCAGGCTTGATTATTGTAACTCACTCTACGTGGGGCTGCCCTTGAAGCTGACCCAGAAACTCCAGCGAGTGCAGAATGCCTCCTTATGGGGTCTTCGCTGCAGGATCACATTCATCCAGTGCTATACCAGCTGCGCTGGCTCCTGGTGGAGTACAGAATCAGGTTTAAGGTGCTGGTTTTAACCTTTAAAGCCCTATACGGCCAGGGGCGTAGGAAGATAGGGGCGGTGGGGGCGGGCTGCCCCGAGCGGCGAGCTCCAAGGGGCACCATCGTGACCCCACCCCTGGAACGTGTCTCACGCCCCTCCAGGAGGTGTGCCCCACCCCCAGAACGTGCGTTCCTCCCCTCCGGGAGGCACGCCACGGCCCTGAAATGTGTGTCCCGCCCCTCCGGGAGGCGAGCCTCACCCTCAGAACGGGTGCCAACCCCACCCCCGGTGCCGGAGCATGAAGCTCTGCTACTGTATAGGGCATAGGAGCCTCGTACCTACGGGACCGCCTCTCCTGGTATGCCCCAAGGATGACCTTACGGTTTGCAAGTAACAACATCTTGGAGATCCTGGGCCGCAGGGAGATTAGGCTGGCCTCGCTCTGCCACAAGAGATCAGGGCCCTGCAGGATTTGACATCTTTCCACAGGGCCTGCAAGATGGAGTTGTTCCGCCGGGCCTTTGGTCAGGGCTCAGCCTGACTCCCCTTCTCTTTTTGTATAAGAACTAGTATGAAAGAGGCCTCCCAGCCTATTCACAGGTCCATATAAGAACAGCGTAGACAGTTGGACCTGATGAGCATTTACTGTTCCCAACCCTAATCCTGCGGAAAGCCATGTTATTAGTTTTTAATTTGATCCTGACTTGTTTTTAGGAGGTAATTTAATTATTGTTTGATTTTATACCAATGTTATATATTTGATGTTAGCTGCCCTGAGCCCAGTTTTGGCCAGAGAGGGCGGGCGGAATACAAATAAAAGATGATGATAGAATCATAGAGTTGGAAGAGACCACAAGGGCCATCCAGTCCAACCCCCTGCCAAGCAGGAAACACCATCAAAGCATTCTTGACATATGCCTGTCAAGCCTCTGCTTAAAGACCTCCAAAGAAGGAGACTCCACCACACTCCTTGGTAGCAAATTCCACTGCCGAACAGCTCTTACTGTCAGGAAGTTCTTCCTAATGTTTAGGTGGAATCTTCTTTCTTGTAGTCTGAATCCATTGCTCCGTGTCCGCTTCTCTGGAGCAGCAGAAAACAATCTTTCTCCCTCCTCCATATGACATCCTTTCATATATTTGAACATGGCTATCATATCACCCCTTAACCTTCTCTTCTCCAGGCTAAACATACGCAGCTCCCTAAGCCGTTCCTCATAAGGCATCATTTCCAGGCCTTTGACCATTTTGGTTGCCCTCTTCTGGACACGTTCCAGCTTGTCTGTATCCTTCTTGAACTGTGGTGCCCAGAACTGGACACAGTACTCCAGGCGATGATTCCTCCTTGGTCAGACTTTAACCTTTACTGGGTACAGGACCCCAAAAACTCAAAGGGTCTCAGAGCATCATCCAGACTGACTCCCCAACCTATAACAATACTCATATCGGAAGTGCTGAGAGCAGATGGAGGCACACTTTCTGAACTGTTCCTCTGCCTGCTACCTTCCCCGTCTTCCTGCCTCTGCTATGAACAGCAAGGACCCTATTTTTGCCCAGAGGAGGAAACGCAGATCTGTCTCTCACTTTCTCTTCTCTGGTTCTCTTTCCTGCCTGCTTCTGCAGTGAAACGCCCACCCACAGACCTCTTAGCAAGTGCAAATTGTGAGATGATGCTCTAATGGAATTTATGGGGAGTTGATTGAAAGCAGCATTTAATCCTTCAGCATTATGCTTTCAAATAAAACAAGTTTTTGTGTGTGTGTCAAAGCCCTCTGGGTTGCATACTATTCTGTGCTTCGTTCTCTCACAGTGGCTCCCTCAGGATCATGTGTCCTCGTCAAATATACTTCCAGATCCCTGCCTGGCAGTACAGCAGGGCATCCCATAGGCTAGAATCTGTCCCTGTGGCTTTGCATCTCGGATATTGAGCTGCTGGGAAGAGGCAATGGCCGAGAGAGCTCTGGCTGGAAGCAGGAAGGGGCAGATCTGTTCATTTCACTTGCTCACCCTCCCAGTCTGAAGGTCAGATCCTCACCTTTCTGCTTAGTGATTTTTCATTATTTAAAAAAAACCATGTGCAGTGAATCCCCGCTTCTGCGTTTCTTCACTAGCAAATGCTGCACTGGTTGAATTTCTGCCTATCATGCAGCTCATAAAGGCACAGAACTTATTTCATGACACAAGCTGGTCTTGGTATTGCTGCTTCTTATAGGACCTTATGCTGCCAAATAAAAACGAGCAACAATTGCTTCCTCCAGAGTTGTGGGGGGGGGGCAGATAATTGAGTAATTTCAATGCTTTTGAATATTTGTTGATCTTTCTAAAAAAGCTCAACAACTTTGGCCGGGATGTGCCCCCATGCTGTGTGGTGTACATAAAAATGGCTAAAACAGATGGGGAAAATATATCTACCACATAAAACACATTACGGCAAAGGTGGAGCCATAAAATTAAACACAGGCATCTTTTTCCTGCGAGGTGCCTGCGTTTTCTCCTTTGCAGAAATTCTAATTCTATTCCTTTGTATGTTTCATTTTGCTTTGTGATTGTTTAAGGCAGGCATGGCCAAACCTGGTCCTCCAGATGTTTTGGGACTACAATTCCCATTATCCCTGACCACTGGTCCTGTTAGCTAGGGATGATGGGAGTTGTAGTCCCAAAACATCTGGAAAGCCAAGTTTGGCCATGCCTGGTTTAAGGCATATATGCATGAATTAAAAGTTCGTTTTTAATCCCAGTTTTAATAACCCAGAAAAAGTCTCTTTAGCCTTTATTTATTAAATACAAGTTAAACAATGATGGTTAAATAAGAAATAACCAAAATAGGCTGAAGCTCTGCACCCACTTACCTGGAAGGAAGCCCCATTGAACTCAGTGGGACTTCCTTTTGAGCATTGATGAATACGTGTGTTCTGATCATACCTTTAAAATTCACCCTGCATTCCATGCTGGTGCAGAGCCAGGAAGGCTGCAGTCCTCAATCACACTTACCTGGTAGTAAGCCCTACTGAATTCTATGGGACTTATTTCTCTGTAGGCATGGTTAGGATTGTGCTGTAAGCTACTTGCCTATAATTAATAATAATAATAATAAAATTTATTTATACCCCGCCCTCCCCGGCCAAGACCGGGTTCAGGGCAGCTAACACTGACTATAAATACAGTAAAAACATTAAAACACAAACAAACAAACAAACAAACAAACAAACAGTTGATTAAAATATAAGTTAGAATACAGCTTAAAATGCAGCCTCGTTTTAGTGGTAGCCTATGGATCACACTGTGGGTTAAACCACAGAGCCTTGGGCTTGCTGATCAGAAGGTTGGCGGTTCAAACCCCCGCGACGGGGTGAGCTCCTGTTGCTCGGTCCCAGCTCCTGCCCACCTAGCAGTTCAAAAGCACATCAAAGTGCAAGTAGATAAATAGGTACTGCTACAGCGGGAAGGTAAATGGCATTTCCGTGTGCTGCTCTGGTTCACCAGAAGCGGCTTTGTCATGCTGGCCACATGACCTGGAAGCTGTATGCTGTTTGGCTCCCTCGGCCAATAACGCGAGATGAGCACACAACCCCTGAGTCGGTCACGACTGGACCTAATGGTCAGGGGTCCCTTTACCTTTACCTTTTATAGATCAAAGCCATTATGGGGAGAAAACATCAAATATTCACCAGGGCCAACTATCCATGCTGGTCCTACACCAGGCCTTCACATGCCTATGCTTTGTCTACTGAGCATCATAGGTTCATTCCTTGACATCTTTCCAGCTTCAAAGCATCTCATGTAGGTAAGCGGCAGAAGGAACTCTACCTGAGATCTGGTAAGGGAGAAGGAGAGGTTGCCAGCCAGAGTGGCCAGCACAAAGGAACAGTGCTTTGCCTCTAAGACAGCATGTTCATCCCTAACTCAGGAAGACTTTAGGGATGCACTTAATTTTTAAAACTAGAAACATGATGGTCACAGCCAGATACAAATTAATGCCAGTGTGGTTAGAGTGTCAGGCTAAGATTTGGAAGACCAGGGGTCGATTCCCCACTCAGCCATGAAACTCATGGGGTGACCTTGGCAGTGCCACTGCCTCTCGACCTAACCTACCTTACAGGGTTGTTGTGAAGATAAAAATGAGTCAGGGAGTACCATGGACAGCACCTTGAGCTCCTTGGATGGAAATGCAGTATATAAATGTAAGAAATAATACTATTCGCTTGCAAGAGGCACAAGCTTGTGCAGACTAAAGTTGCCTTCACCAGAAACCAGACCCAGGGCATGTTAAGAATTTTGCAGCAACAGACTGCAGGGGGCGGGCGGGGCGATGTTCCTGCATTGCAGGGGGCTGGACTAGATGATACTCGGGGTCCCTTCGAACTCTACAATCCTATCGATTTATGACCACCAGAGACACCTGCCGTTTGCCTTACCCATCTTAAGGGCTATCGGGAGTCAGGAAGGCATTGCTGTATATCTCCTACAATTACCTCCAGCCCATCACCTGCCGCTGGATCCCGATCGACCTTCTGCCCTGACAAAACACGCACACGCAGCTTTTGCAACGAGCCGCCTCTCCTACCGCGACAAGTTTGCGGCATGGGGAGCGGGTTCCTTCTCACAGCTGAGACGTGCTAGCCGTTCAGGCAGGAGTTCTGGCAGAGAGAGGGGTGTGTGCCCCCTCTTTCCTTGCATTCATCTCCCTACAGGACACCTGGAGGTCGCAGAGGCAGGAAATCAGGTCAGAGACAAAAGGCACACTTGTCTTCTCAAGGGCAGTTTCTCCCAAGCACGCTTTCGGGTCTGCCTAAAGTCCCTGGCCAGCGGCGGCCGTCCATGTGGCTCCAAACAGCTGCAGGCGGGAAGGCGCCGAGCGCGCGCGATCTCCGTGCCCTTGAAGAGATGCGCAACGACCTTGCCTGGGCTTGGTAGGGGAGGCTGGACGGGGCGCGAGGAGAGCAACTCCAGCCGAGAGCAGGCGTTGCACATAAATGCACCAGGACCCCCCTCCAGCCTACCGCTGGACACTCACAAACCCGACAGACCTCTCCACTGCAAACGCAGCTCGGCCGCGACGCGATAGTTCCTGCCTCCGCGCCTCGCTCCCCCCCCGGGCCGTTTTGCTTGGAGAGATGTCCAAGCGCCGTCGACTCGTGACCCTCCCTGGGTTCAAACCTAGCCCTGGCCGAACACGTCCCCTTCTACTTCGTCTTCCTCGCTGGAGTCTATGTGCCAGACGCCCATATGGAAATCTCCATGCGCGCACGCACACACACAGCAGCACCTAACCAAAGCGCAGCGTTTTGGAGAGGCCAGCCAGCCAGCCCGCTGCAGGAGTTCCGTTGGGGGTGTCGCCTTTCGCTTTGAACCCTCTCTCGATTTGCTCGGCTTCCTCTCTGCCCGCCCCCTCCCCGAAAGAAGACCGGGGCCGGCCCCTCGTTGAGTAGAAAGGGGGGATTTCGGAGGGGCTTTTATTCCCCGCCCCCCAGGAGGAGGAGGAGGAGGAGAAGCAGCGCCGCCCTCCTTTGCGCGCCGGGGGCCTCCTCCTCTGGCGCAGCGCGGGCGGCGGAGGCGCCGACGAGGCGAGCCGGAGAGCGCTGCTTTGCAGAAGCGAGAAGCCGCCGAGACGCTTTCCCGCGCCTGGGAAGAACTTTCCGCCCGGCCGCCGCCGCCTCTCTCCCTCCGCCGGGGGGCGGCGATGCGGGGCCGCCGTGCCCTTGAATGGCGCGCCTCCGCGTCCTGCTCCTCCTCTTCTCTCCTTCGCCCCAGCCGCGCCTGAGCGGGGCTTGAGGAGGATGCGGCTCCTTCTGCGAGCGAGACCTTGACGGAGCTCGGCTTCCCGGCCCCCTTTCCGCCAGCATGGGCTACACGGACCCCACTTCCAGCCGGGATCTGCTGGGGAACCGAACTTTGCTCTTCATCTTCATCTGCGCCTTCGCCGTCGTCACTCTCCTGCAGCAGATCCTGTACGGGAGAAACTATCTCAAGAGGTACGAGAGGAGTTTTCCTCGCTGTATTTTGGGGAGGGAGGATAAATGAGTTGGGGGCGGTGGTCGCAGATTATTGTTTTTTAAACCCTCCTGAAAGTATGCAAAAGAAGCTTCTGGGACCTTCGGAACCAACCGTGCAAACAACCTCGCGCGCTCTTCCCAAGGAGTGAGCTGAGCAGGACTTTGCTCCCGAGTAAAAACGTGAGCGGGATCGCGCCGTACGACTTGCCCGTCACTCTCTACACCCCGTAACTTGGGCAAAAGCGGGCGCAGGTCTGGGCTGCGGGGCTTGCAATCCTCTTCACAGGATTCAACCCAGCGGCATTGAGGAAGCGCAGAATAGGACTGGGCTGCCTTTGGGTTTGGGGCTGCACCAACCCACTTGCGCCAGATCCGGAGCAGTGCTGGTTCCTTAGCCTGGACGCGTGTTGGTGACTGGTGGTGGTTGTGTGTGTTGTAAAGAAGTGAGGCCAAATAGCCAAGACATGCAAGAGTTCAAGCTCTGTGCGATGCTGTGTGGGCAGATAGCTACAGATGTTTCAAAAGCAGGCACTGTGCATGCCTGGATAGATATAAACACATTTCCTGGTTTAGTGTCACTGTAACAACTCGCTGCAGCCATTCTTCACCTTGTGAGGCTTTGCTCAGTTTGGGCTAGAGGGCTGTTGGAAGATAAAACTTCTGTGTTTGGAGTGATAACTACAAAGTGTACAAAATGCCTCTGTACGGGGCTACCAGATGCTAGGCTCTTAAATTAGTGTAGGGGCAACTTAAACCACCTTGCTGCACACTTTGGAATCCTGCCACTCTGTTTTGGTTGGAGAGCTGGGCAGATGTCCTGTGCCCACAAGGCAGCCATTGCCAGCCTGCAGATTTTTGGGGCTGGAGCTAATGGGAATCTAAAACACACTGCCTTGCAAAAGCTGCCTTAAACCCTCTCTTCCCGCCCCACTAATCCAGCACTCAGACTACGTGGAGACAAAAATGCAGGTTTTAGGGGTGTGTGTGTAAAATAATCCCTTTATTGTCATTGTACAACCTGTGTGCGATGAAATTAAACTAATTTATATATATCTGATCTAATTTGGCATTATATATATTTCTACAGCATAGATATTCCAAGGTTTACTGTGTGTTGAGGGCTGCAGAACAGCCTTGTATTATCAGAATGATCTCAACCTGAGAAATGGAAAAGTTTGCAGCCTTGTTTCATATGCAGAGAATACACCCTATCTTTTCCCCACTCATCTCCTGCTACTCACTGGTGAAATGCTGTCACCCATTTCTTGCCCATAAAGGCGAGTTTCTGTTTTGGGTCCTTTACTACCACTACCGTTACTGCTTGTTATTATTCTTAGATCTTATCTTTCCTCCAAAGAGGTAATTCTCTCCTCCCCCAGCCACAGTTTATCCACACAACAACCCTGTGAGGTAGGTTAGGCTGAGAAATAGTAATTCGCCCAAGGTCACCCAATGAGCTTACTGGCTGAGTGGGGATTTGAACTCTGGCCTCCCAGGTCCTAGCCTAACTCTCTAACCACTACACAACAGTGGCTGTTCCACTTTCCCATTGTCTGTTCCATCACATGGAGTCTTTGCCAAATGGATGCTCTGTACATAAACATATTTTCTCATATGAAATGCATGCATTGCACACTTCTGCCAGAACAAGTAGTAAAAGTGCCTTCCTTCCTGCTTTCATGGAACTGAACCCCATTTGAAAAGGTCAGCTTACTTCTGAGTAAAAGCATGCACTGGCTAGGGCTAAATAGTCATGCAAATGAAGAGGATGCTTTGGGTTCCGAGCCCTGATCAAGAGAGAAATGATCACACCTGGGCACCATTGAAGTCAATGGATTTGTCAGTGATGAATTCAGCTGTCCCATTCACTTCAATGGGATGTGGGCTGCGATGGCCTTTTGCTGAATTGGGATCAGCAAGTGTAAAAATTCAGCAAGTGTAATAATGTAAATTATGAAAGGGGACTTTTCTGAAAGGGCAAATGGGGTCTAGGCGTTCAGAGAATATAACATCAACCCTATGCCAGTTGCGCTGCCTGCCTATTCATTTCCAGGCTCAATTAAAAAGTGCCGGTTATGCCCTTTAAACAGTGGCGTGGGACGCCTGCTTTTCCCGTTTCGTAAGTTCATTAGTAATAATGAACGGGTGCCAATTGCAAATACAGTATTAAGCAAGCTTGGCATTTGCAACATTTTTAGCTTTGTTTACTAAATACAAGTAAAATAAAGCATGCTACATTAGATCACTCTCTACTGGAGCATACAGATTTCCCCACACGGAAACTAACTTGCACAGGAAAACGTTCTGGAAAAAGTTACAACACATATTTTTCCAGAAAACCCATGTCATCGCCTTTCAAGCCCTAAACCCGGCCTCGCCAATTTTGATGCCCTCCAGATGTTGCTGGACTAAAACGTCTGCAATTCCTGACTGTTGGACATGGCGGCTACTGGGAGTTGAAGTCTAACAAGATGTAGAGTTCACCCCAAAGGCTACTGCTGTTCTAAATGATTTGGAATCGGGTTGTTTGCAAGACCTCCTGCATCTATAGGAATGCGCCCAGCTGTCGAGATAATCCTTTGGGGTCTGGCTCATGAGTCTGCTGTCAGGATCTATCGGACTGGTGGGTGTTGGAGACGGGGCCTTTTCTGTGCTAGCCCTGCATATGTTGGGAATTCTCTTCCAGAAGTTTGATCGGCTCAGTTTTTTGGACAGCTGCTAAACAGACCGTAAACGCTTGCTCCAAACTGTGTTCTGTTGAAAGTGCGGTTGCTCTTACCGGTAGCTTTTGAAATTGGCTTGTTTAATTTGTACATATTTTTTTAAAAAAAATCTGGTATGTTTTTCATGGGCTTTCGTAAGCCACCTTGGGAGGGCTGCTTCTTTATTTAAAGTGGGACCCACAACAAAATGTTGCAGCATCGAGTTGCACAATTCAGCCAGTCAGCCGTGTCCTTTCCTAGGTACTCCATTACGTTCCCACTGATTTTTCTCTCTTTCCCACTAGTCAGCAAACATTCTGAGTTCGCAATGAGCTGCTTTTGGCTCCCTCCCCCTTTTAGGATTTTTTTAAAAGGTCTTTTTTTGGGGGGGGGCGGGGTAGTCTTGACAACCCTCAGTTTTTCCTTAGCCACTGTGTTGCATGTAGGTAATGGTATTTTGCTGTATAAAAATTGGATAGCGAGTTTGCTGTTAGTATATCGTATATATAGCACTCCCTCACCCTTCGGCCCACATGCACTCCGTCTGGAAGAATTTGGGCATCGCATGGCAGGACAGACTGACTGAATGAATCTTTATTTGCATCAGCCACAAGCCATAGCAATAAAACAAACAAAATGCGGTATACAGAGGATAAAGGTAAAAAGTCAATCAATCAATCAATTGCCCAGCCCTAGTCAGTCCCTGGGCCTGAGGATCCCTCACTGAGAAGCTGCCTCTTTCAATTCCATAGTCCATCACTTGGCTGAGCTAAGATATGATCTAGGGCTGGGAAAGAGCTTTTCTCTGCCTGGGATCTTGAGGAGCAGCTGCCAGTCAAAGCACACAGCACATAGTTTGGTGCTGATGGTTACCTGGCTTGCTTTTTATTCTTACTTGCTCCCCTCTTCTCTGGAGGTGTACCAGGGACATGCTACTTATGTTCAGCTTCTTCGTGGAAGTGAGCTCAATGGAGATCATTGGATTTTTATTTTTATTTTAGAATAATATTTGCTTTACTTACAATTGTATGCAGGCAGCGGCTGCTTTAGGCGCACCTCATATGTGTGCGATGGTGTGTGTGTGCATCGCGCCGAACCCGAAAATGTCTCAAAAACTATTGGGACAGGGATGGGGAACAGGGTGTTTTTCAGGCTTTTCCAATGGGTGTTCCGATTATACACGATTTCACGGAAGCGTGCAGTGATTCAGAATGCAATCCCTCGCAAACAGGGAGTTGCCTGTAAGTAGAGCAAATTTCCCCAAGCTCAGGAACGGAGAATCATAGAGTTGGAAGGGGTCCCCAAGGTCATCCAGTCTGACCCCCTGCAATGCGGGAATCTTTTGCTTGAACCCATAGCCCTGCGATCAAGAGCCTCAGGCTCCAGGTTAGGGCTTCCATGGATGCCAGCAGTTCATGGATTCCTGGCAGGTGGCATATCCTTTACTGTAGCCACAGCCAACCTGTTGTGCTCCAGATGTTTTCGGCCGCATCTCCCATCAGCCACAGCCAGCATCTGGAGGGCAGCACGTTGACAAAGTCTGCACTAGCACATATCAACCCCCTACCCCTCCGAGAGAGACAAGGTGCCTTCAGCTTACAGCTCTCCATCAGGGGAAGAGAGAAAGTCCTTTAGGAAACAGGTCCTTTTTAACCTTTCACAAAGTGTTTTTCCTCTCTCACACCATGAGGGCTGGAACTAAAAATAATAACAAGGATTTAAACCTGGGATTCTCAGGGAGCTGCTGGAAGCCCCAGTTTCTATTCTGTGTGATCACAGCTGTTCAGAAAGATAGCATCGCTGAAGACAGTAAACGGAGCTTCCGCCACCCAGTATTTTAAAGCACCGCTGACTCTTTCGGAGAAGCGAGGGCAGTTTACACAGGAGGAAGCCCTGCCTGCTATGCAGGATTCCTCTCTCTCCAGCCCTCTCCAGCAGCTGACAGTCCAATGGAAGGCTCCAGTCGTGCCGTGCACATTTAATCGTTCCTCTTTAAATAGCTGTAATTTGGGTGATTATGAAACCCAACATCTCCAGATGTGGCAGAGGCAGTTAATTGGAACTTGGTACAAAACAGACAGGGCTTTCAGAAGTAATAATGGTGCACTATAAATGGATATAATTTATATATGAATGACACAGGCACAGTGCCCCACCTTTCAAGGGTTTATTTGTTTATTTCACCAATGGATCCATCCATCCCTTACCACAAGGAGCTCAGGGAGACGTACATTGGTGCTGCTCCATTTTATCCATACAACAGCCCTTAGAATCATAGAATCATAGAGTTGGAAGAGACCACAAGGGCCATCCAGTCCAACCCCCTGCCGAGCAGGAAACACCATCAAAGCATTCTTGACATATGGCTGTCAAGCCTCCGCTTAAAGACCTCCAAAGAAGGAGACTCCACCACACTCCTTGGTAGCAAATTCCACTGCCAAACAGCTCTTACTGTCAGGAAGTTCTTCCTAATGTTTAGGTGGAATCTTTTTTCTTGAAGTTTGAATCCATTGCTCCGTGTCCGCTTCTCTGGAGCAGCAGAAAACAACATTTCTCCCTCCTCTATATGACATCCTTTTATGTATTTGAACATGGCTATCATATCACCCCTTAACCTTCTCTTCTCCAGGCTAAACATACCCAGCTCCCTAAGCCGTTCCTCATGAGGCATCGTTTCCAGGCCTTTGACCATTTTCGTTGCCCTCTGGTATCTTCTTTGGCGATCCCTCGTAGCCGAGTAAGATTGTCTTCTATAAACACGGCTTTAACAATGAGTCCGTAAGTGACTGTGGAGGCCAATTCTGGATCCACACGTCCTTCCACAGTGGGGACATTGGTTTCCAGGCGGGGGTTGATCATGGTGTGGATTTGCCAAGCATGCCTTCCTCTTAGCACCTTTCTCCCTTGCTCCCTGAGTTCAAGGGTCTTCAAAGCCCACGACACCTTTGGTAAAGGCTGTTCTCCAACTGGAGCGCTCGCAGGCAAGTGTTTGCCAGTTGTTGGTGTTTATACTACATTTTTAAAGATTTGCCTTGAGAGAGTCTTTAAACCTCTTTTGTTGACCACCAGCTTTACGCTTTCCATTTTAAAGTTTGGAATAGAGTAGTAAGGTAGTGAATGTAGGAAATGAACCCCACTGGAACACAAATACTGGTAGGAAGCTCCTTTATTCTGAGTCTGACCATTGGTCCATCTAGGGCAGGCATGTCCAACAGGTAGATCATCTGCAGTAGATCCCTGGTAGATCATTGGCTCCCCCCCCCACAGAAGCTGAACAACTGTGGCTCCCCTAAAAAAAAGCTCAACGTTTTACCTCCTCCCTGAAAACCCAACAACTTTGACCTGAACCCCCCAAAATGCGCCTTCCTCCTTCCTAAAAAAAGCTCAACAATTTTGACTGGACGCAAAAAAAGGGGGTAGATCACTTCCAGTTTTTAACTCTGTGAGTAGATCACAGTCTCCTGGGAGTTGGCCACCCCTGATCTAGGGCTTCTGCAAAAGAATGAAAGATCATTATCCCCCATTTGTTCTTCCAACCTCACAGTGCCTATGGCAGCGGTGTCTCATTGACCTGTAGAAACAACTCTATCAATTGAAAACAGAGTCGTTATGTGTAGCTTTGTTATCCATGAAAATATTTGAATGAAAACAAATTAAAAGAAGAAGAAGTATACTTAGGGACACCATCTCATGAGGTTCTATATTAGCAATGGGTGGGGAGGCTCTGGGCCAGGGGCACTCAAAAGTAGCCTGGCTGCTGTCAGATTTCAGTGGAGGGCGGGAAAGGGTGCAAAGTGTGGAGTTGCAGCTTCTGCAACTGTTTCTCTCTGTTTCTCTCCCAAAGACCACCCACTGCCAAATAAAACAAAGAAGCAATCCAAAGTAGATGGGAAAGTGCCTTCAGAAGACTTGTGTCCTTTGCAAATACAGTGGTACCTTGGTTCTCAAACTTAATCCGTCCCGGAAGTCTGTTCCAAAACCAAAGCGTTCCAAAACCAAGGTGCGCTTTTCCATAGAAGGTAATGCAAAACGAATTAATCTGTTCCAGACTTTTAAAAACAAGCCCTAAAACAGCATTTTAACATGAATTTTACTATCTAACAAGACCACTGATCCATAAAATGAAAGCAATAATCAATGCACTGTACTATAAAATAAATAAGACAGTATTGTAGATGATAAAAATTAAAATAATTTTTTCCCTTACCTGCACTGCTGATAGTCATTGTTTGGATTGGGGGGGGGTCTTTTATTCATTTCCGCAGTCACACATTCAATCAGTAGCTGAACTGGGTTCCACACAGTCCCAAAAACAAATGAACCGGAAAAGCCTCAAAAACGAAAGCGCCAAACTTAAACCGTTCCGGAAGTCCATTTGACTTCCGAAATGTTTGAAAACCAAGGCACAGCTTCTGATTGGTGCAGGTGCCCCGGAAACAGTAGCTGATAACCGCATCGGATGCTCAGCTTTTGAAAAACGTTCGAAAAGTGGAACACTTACTTCTGGGTTTTGGGAGTTTGAGAACCAGAGCGTTTGAGAACCGAGGTACCACTGTAAGCCAAAATTGCTCTCCATGTATTTTGTGACTGCATTCATGCACTTTTCAGGACATAGCTGCATTTTGAAGTTTTGGGCTGGTAAATAGCCACCCCTTGTGTAAGACCCAAAGAAGGTAACGATATTGCAATGGTACAAAATGTACCACCGACTGCTCATGCTCACCCTCCACACTTGTGTGTACATTTAACACAGAAGTAGAAATCCTGGACAGGGCATGTGTTGAATAAGGAACTATAAATAGCCAGAAGTTTATTCCATCTGACTGCTCAGTAGTGCCCACACTGACTGGCAGCCACCCTTCAGGGTTTAAGCTGGGGGTCTCACCCAACCTTCCTGGAGACGCCGGGAATTGATCTCTCTTTTTTGGGGGGGGGATGTTTTAGTAGTTGTTTTTTAGTACCGATAATGCTGTAATGTAATTTGGTGGTTTTTTTGTACAATCAGGTGGTGTATAAAAAGGTGCCACAAGTCTCTGTGTGGGGAGGGTGCTTCGCCAGCATCGATAGACGAGAAATATAACGGTCGTTGCTTGTCTTGATTTTCCTTGTGGGCAAATTCAATTTGTACGCCCTGTTCACTGTTCAGGAAAGACCATGTGCAGGTGTATTTTGGGCCTGGGATGAGGCAGGAGAGCTGGGGTCAATTTCTGTGTCCCAAGAGCAAGGTCTGAAGTGGTGTTGACTTCTTATTCTGCATAGGCTGTGGATCTCCAAAAGGGTGTCTTGGACACAAACGCCTGGTGATGTCTCCCATTTCTCCTGCATTGCATGATCCTCTTTCCTCCACTTACCTTTTTTTTTAAAAAAAAAAAGCATGAAAAGGGTGGTAAAGTAGGGGAGATAGATCACACACACTTGAGCTGTGATTTCAAAAGATCCCTGCAGGAATGTTGCAAGCGCTTGCTGTTCCAGCGCTCCCTGCGAGGTAGTATTTTTTTGGCTGTGAAAATAGCACCGCGTAAGAATTCCCGATACATACATCAGCACCTCTGCTCTTAAACTGCAGCCTTGTTAACAGCAAGAACATTTCATTCTGACTCATCCAGCTTTCTCTCTCTCTCTCCCCCCCCCTCGTTTGGGTAAAGAAAATAAAAGCCAATCAATAAAAAATACTTTCAAAGGTGTCCTTGCCTCAGCACAATTTCCTCCTCCCACCCAAGCTGTGTGTGCTTTAATTGTTTAGTTTTCAACCTCTAGGCCTCCCTTTCCGACTTGAAAAGCTCTCAGCAGTTTGCACCGATTAATAAAACAATGCCAAGCCAGCGTTGAAATGAGTCCTTAAAAACACAGTGTGTGAGAGCACCACGCAAGGAGAAAATTCAGTGAAGTGGGAAAGCCCTCACTTCAAAACCTAAGAGCTTGTGGCTGCAGTCCTGAAGTGTAGGTGGGTTCCCACGAGGCAAGATACAGCGATAACAGCAAGAACCTTTATTGAACTACATAACTGGGAAACAGAGTCAAAGCAACTGCTTATATACATTTCTGAAAGCCTAGGCCACGCCCACTCACAATGTGATTGGCTGCCTAAACTTCCAAACTGCGAATCACGACTCAGAGTTCAAGGGCCAATGGCAGAGGCCCAAATCCTGAAATGTTCTGTGATTGGACAACATGTACTGAATCAGAACACAGGAGCTCGGATTCCTTAGTCCAGACTCAAGCTCAGGCAAACACAGACCACTGAATACATAACAAGTCCTACGCCAGGCACCCCCAAACTCAGCCCTCCAGATGTTTTGGGACTACAATTCCCATCATCCCTGACCACTGGTCCTGTCAACTAGGGATGATGGGAGTTGTAGGCCAAACACAGCAGGGCAGCTGCTGTGAATCACCAGTTGGGAGAGAGCTCTTGTGCGCAGGTCCTGATTGATTGCTTCCCACACACACCTGGCTGGTCCCTGTGAGAACAGGATGTTGGCAGTGATGTGCGGGGAATTTTTTCATAGAGGAATGGTCAGGGCCAGAGGAATCAGCTTGCGAGGGCAATTGGTGGTGGTGGTGGTGGGGGGGTTGATGTTGTGAAGTCTTGACATTGCATGCATTAGCATTGCACCTCCCTCTCTAAGCAGGGCAGAAGCTTCCCAGGCTTTGGGAAGGAGGTGCCAGGCTTTAATACTTTAATACTCTAATTTAGCAGGAACATTTAGGGGACTAGCCTAGTCCCCCTAGTCCACTGATCACACACAACTGGATGTCAGATTCATCATCACCATCACTGATTTATTAATCACCTTCTAAACCAGGCATCCCCAAACTTCAGCCCTCCAGATGTTTTGGACTACAATCCCCATCATCCCTGACCACTGGTCCTGTTAGCTAGGGATCATGGGAGTTGTAGGCCAAACACCTGGAGGGCTGCAGTTTGGAGATGCCTGTTCTAAACCATCACCTCTAGGAGATTGACGCAGAAGATAATTAAAAACAGCAAAGACATTTAAAACAAATAAACAAAATCCCAACAAATGGACACCAGTGGTAAAAAGACCCATTTATCCGACTGGGAAAGCCTGTCGGGAGAAAAAAGTCCTCACTTATTTTTAGAAGGTGCAGGTCTCTTGTCGTATCTTGACAGGGGTGCTGCTCCACCGAATGGGGCTCTGTTTGGCCCTCAGGACATTCCCCAGATGTGGCCCTCAAGGCCCCTCTGTTTGGCCCTCAGGACGCTTCTCAGCTTGTGTTCAAGTCCAGGCCATGTCCCCCTCTGGCCTTGCTTTGCCATCTTGATGAGAGCTTTTGCCCGGCTGACATGCAGCCTTGATTATAGGCCTGGGTGTAGAAACCTCTGGCTTTCACAATGCAGCCTGCTTTGCAAGAAGGGAAGAACTGTGTCTGTTGCGCCATCTACTTTCCTTCTGGCCCCACTAAGTACTAGGGTTGCCAGACTCAATAGAGGACAGGACTTCTGTGCCTTTAATTGCCCTGCTCTCTTTTGAGTCTGGAAACCTTAAAGAGAAACCAGCAGACCCTTTGTTTAATTTCCAAGCAAAGGGTTTCTGGTTTCTCTTTAAGGTTTCCAGACTCAAAAGAGAGCAGGGCAATTAAAGGCACAGAAGTCCTGTCCTCTATTGAGTCTGGCAACCCTACTAAGTACCAGTGAGCTACCCATGGGGGGATGTGTCCCTTTGGCTGGAAAAGATTCCCCTCCTCTGCTGTGAATTTAATTATCCACTGTGTGCAGAAATGCTTCCTTTCGCTTGTCCGTAATCTCCTGCTCATCCGTTTGATTGGATAACCCCGAGTTCAAGAATCAGGAGAGGGAGAGAGAGCAATGTCTCCCCATCCACATTTATTCCACTATGTGTGCAATTTTATGAAAGTCAATCACATCCTCTCCACCTCAGTACCAAACTGGAGGTGCTGCTTCTTGCATAGTTTCTCTTTGCTTAGTTAGGAGCGTAAGAAGTTGCTGGCTCTGTTGGATTGAGGCCAGCACCCTGCTCTCACAGGGACCAACCAGGTGCCTGTTTGAACCCTCCAAGGAGCACCCGAGCATCACAGCACTCAGGTTAATTTTTTTGTTAAACATGTCTGCAGTGGGAGGAAAACTCCTTTTGAGACCACCAGCGAGACGTTTTTCTCCCGTTGCAAATCCCAGCTGTGGGGTGTTTGGGGATTTATTTGTTTATCTCTGCTATTTATACATTTCCTTTCCATACTTTCTAAGTGGTGTGCAGGAAATGTGTATAAAAACAGACAAGAGGCAACTAAAATCCATCATAGAAAACTAAGAAATAGCAAAGTGTTTATCAGGTGCCTGAGGTTCAGACAGGAGGGGGGCTGTTGAATCCTAGTTGGAAGGGAGTTGGGTGGTGGTGGTGGGCAAAAGTTTAACACCCCTTCACCCATCTCAGCGCCCTTTCCCACTATTTGTTTAAGATAAATGCAGCAAGCAAGGAGAAGGGCTGGACCTCAGTGGTAGAGAATCTGCTTGGCACCAGGTTGAATCTTCAATGGCATCTCTTGGTAGGGCTGTGAATGTCCCTCATCTGAAATCCTGGAGAGCTGCTGCCAGCCAGTGCAGACAATACTGACCTAGGTGGGCCAGTGATCTGACCCAGTGTAAGTTCAGCTTCTGAGGTTCCAAGGGGAAAACAACCTCACTGGTGTCATGTATAATGGTTGCTTTATCTCTCCCCCCCAAAGTTAAAAAAGAAGCCCCACACTTACCTTGTAGGAAGTAAACCATGAAAATGAGTACAAAATGAGAGAAAGCGTATGAGATACAATTGCAAGGTGTCGGATGTTGCCGAAATGTCTGATTGCCGCTGCTTAGATTGTCCGGCGTCAAATGTTGAATTTTGGCTATTCGCTGAACATGGCGAACTCAGCCAGTATTTGGAGAATAATATTGGCTGCCAACATTTAGGGAAGACCTTCAGAGTAGATTAATTTGTTTGCAGCTCTCCTTCAACAAACTGGGTCACATTATTTTGCTCCTTGTCCTTTAAGGATGCGGGGGGGGGGAGGGGACACATGGCTGTGACTCTGCCTCCTTGCCCTTCTTTCCCATGATTGATTTCCTTTTCGATGGTTAAATCCAAGGGTTGTTCATCACTCAGCAGTCCACAAAGCCTGGAGGCAGGAAAACCTGCCATCCCTCCTTGGATGACCTTGGGTGTGCTTGTTTCTGGCCAATGCATGACTTGCTCCTTTGTTGACAACTGTGCTCCATTCTCCCATCAACTGCTACATGCAGTTCGGTGCTCTGGAAATGTCTATGCCAAGACAGTGTGGCAGCAGCTCCCCTTGGCACAGTTCTTTGGCATCCTTCTGCCAGCGCTAGGGACGAAAACCAAGTGAGGCGAAATAATGAAGTTCCTATTTTTCACCCTTTGTCGCCTTCTCTGGTATTTTTGTGTCCAGTTTTTCTGCTCTCCGTTGATGGCAGTTCTCTGAGCGTCATAGAACAACAACAACTTAACATCTCAATTACGGAAAGGCAAAAACTGAAGCAGCGGTTATGCCACTTTAAAAAATAAATTTTATAAAGGCTGATAGAGAAAAATGCAAAAAATTAATATATTTAACCAAACCAAGACTTTTATCTAGATACAATAACAACACAAAGGGGGGAGAGGGAGAGAAATAGAGAAAGTAAAGGAAAGAAATAAAAAGAGTAGAAAAGAGGTTAAAAGAGAAAGCTAGAAAACTAAGAATCAGAAAATAAATAACTTCTGATTCTTCATCTATCTGCTATATTAAAAAAAAGCAATATTCAGTTTGTCCAATCCACCCAACAAAGCCACTTTCTATAAACAAACATGATCTTCAATCCTCAAATCCATATATCATTATTTCTTTTTCTTTTTCATGTAAAAAGTCTGTGAGGGGCTTCCAATCTCTAATCACATGTTAACAATGACTTAACAATGTTTAGTCTCTGACTAAACACGTCAGTTTAGCCATTTCAACTAAGTCTGTTAGTTTTAACAGCCATTCTTCCATTGTTGGTAATAATGGGTCCTCCCATCTTTGTGCATATAAAAGTCTCGCAGCCGTAATCATATATTGTAACAAAGTTCCACAGTCCTTTCTAACTGTATATATCCATAAGTCCCATCAGGAAGAGTTCTGACTTCAGCTGAAAACCAGCAGTTATACTATCAAAACAAACCAGCTTGAATCAGAGAGCAGCAGAACATTGCAGCGGCGGACAATTTGAACAGAGACAAAAGAACAATAATAATGAAAATCACTGAGTTAAACGAACATAGAAAGTATATTGGTACCGTTAGAGGTCTCTTGGCATCCATTTCAAATGGGTGACAGTCTGTACTCTGTAGGAAGCTGTGTACTGGTAAGGTTGCCATACACCTGGTACAGTCATACCTCGATTTAAGTACGCCTCGGTTTGAGTATTTTCAGTTTAAGTACTCCGCGGACCCGTCTGGAACGGATTAATCAACTTTCCATTACTTTCAATGGGAAAGTTCGCTTCAGGTTAAGTACGCTTCAGGTTAAGTACGGACTTCCGGAACCAATTACACTCATACCTCCGGTTAAGTACACTTCAGGCTGAGTACTCCGCGGACCTGCCTGGAACAGATTAATCCACTTCCCATTACTTTCAATGGGAAAGTTTGCTTCAGGTTAAGTACAGACTTCTGGAACCAATTGTGTTTGTAAACCGAGGTACCACTGTATTTCCGGAAGCAATTTTGTGTCTGGATTTTCACTTTTTGAAACATGGCAACCCTATGTAGTGGTCATTTCTGAACTGAACTCTTCATGACAGCCTCCCTGCCCATTCCACATAACAAACTACCCCCATAGCTGTGGCCTTCTGAGGTCCCAAGTGCATTTAAAACAGTATCATAACACTTTAAACAGCCATTGCTTCCCGCCCAAGGAATCCCGGGAGCTGTAGTTTGTTAAGGATGACTGCTCCCCTAACAGAACTACAATTCCCAGAGTTCCCTGTGAAGAGTGATTGACTGCTAAACCGCTCTGGGAACTGTAGCTCTGGGAGGGGAATAGGGGAGGCCTTTGGCTCGCTCACAACAAAAGGGTGCTGGGAATTTTTTTCAAGGGAAAGTTACCGTTTACCCCCAGGGTCATGCATGCTCATGCAGGCTATGTCTTCCTCTGCTAGGGCTTATTTGGTGGGTTCCTTTCTTGAGAAAAGCTTGTTTGACGTGCAGAGGAAATAGTGCCCCGGGAGATGATGCCATCGTCCCTGCTGTGACGTATGTTGGTGGCGAATTTTCTCTGCCCATCTCTCCTCTGCTATGCACTGCAGCTCTGCAGACACAAAGCCCAGAGCCCAAATGAAAACACTGAGCACCTCCTTGACCCAGTTCAGGTAGCACCCTAATCTGGAGGTGCCTTTGGTGGAGGAGGAAAGCAATTCGACCAGAGGAGCCCTTCGAGGAGCTGGACATCATTCTGGCCTGTAATTGCTCCTGACCTGAAGCCCTCTTGGGAGTTCTCTGGGCTGCTGTCAGGAAATCAAGTTTAACCATAGCTGCCAAGTTTTCGCTTTTCTCGTGAGGAAGCCTATTCAGCATAAGGGAAAATCCCTGTAAAAAAGGGATAACTTGGCAGCTATGAGTTTAACAGATGTCTCCCCTGCCCCCCCCCCCAGCTCATTTTGGAGGAAGGCCAGAGGAAGATCAGTCAGACTAATTTGAGGAGTGGAAAGATATGTCTTATGAGGAGCGGCTTAACATGCTTGCCCTTCAGATCACAGCGAGTGAGGGGATCCAATTTAAGCACCCTCGATTCTAAGGGAGTTCAAGTCAGGATGCTGTTATGGACCCAGTGGCTCATTATGTAATAGAAGACGTGCCCAAGTGGATCAGGCCTGTGGCCCATCTTAGTCCAGCATCCTGTTTTCACAGTGGCCAACTGGATGCCTGTGGGGAACTCGCAAGCAGGATTTGAGCAAAAGAGCAACTCTTCCCTCCTGTGGTTTCCAACAAACTCGTACAGTGGTACCTCTGGTTGCGGACATGATCTGTTCCGATGTGCCATTCGCACCCCGAAAAGTCCGCAACCAGAGCGGTGCTTCTGTGCACGCGCGAAGCACGATAGAGCACTTTTGCGCATGCGCAAAGCACGTGGAATGCTTCTGCGCTTGCGCACGTGGCGAAACCCGGAAGTAAACACTTCTGGGTTGGCCGCGTTCTTAACTTGAAAAGATGCAACCTGGAGCAGATGCAACCAGAGGTATTTGGAAGCATTGCTGCTTCTGACTGTGGAGGCAGAACATAGCCGTCATGACTGGTAACCATTGATAGCCCCCTCCTCCAAGAATTTGGCCAATCCTCCTTTAAAGCTACCCAAGTTTGTGACCGTCACGTCCTCCTGTGGGAGGGAGTTCCACAGTCTAACAATACGCTGCCTGAGTACGAGAGAGAAGCCTCAAGGCTGTAGCTGATGGCGGTGTGGTGCAGCGGGCAAAATCCTGGATTCGGCTGCGAGAGCCAGCATCCCGATCTCCTTTCAGGAAGGGAGTTATGGGGAATATCACTATCTCTTAGCCAGAGCTGGGTGATATATTGGTAAGTCATCTGAAACCTGTATAGCGTTCAAATCGCCATACCAGTTCCAGACATTTTGAGGTGACCGTGCACCCCAGCCCTGTCTGGAGGTGGTAGGAATTGAACCTGGGACCTTTGGCAGGTAAGGCAAAATGCTCTGCCACTAAACTATGGTCCTTCCCTAAAGGTGAGTAAGGGGATGGATGGACGCGATAGATGGGAATGAAATTCTCTCTTTTTAAAAATAATTTTTATTTGATTTTACAAATATAGAATTATAACAGTACAAATTACATATCCATATTTAGAGATTTTCCAGAATCTCTGGACTTCCCACCTTCCCCTCCATGGGTCCTATTGTACACCATCTCCCAACTGCATGTTATTTCATAATCCATGTTTTGTATCTTCCCATAATGTCCTTAGTATTTCCTACATTACAAGTGTTATTAGAATCCTGCTAATGTTTTCACCTGCTTACAGTGGTCTCCTAGATACATTATAAATTTCCCCCATTCTTTACTGAAGTTTTGGTCTTCTTGGTTCCTGAGCTTTCTGGTCAGTTTTGCCATTTCAGCATAATCCAACAGTTTTACTTTGCTATTCCTCTTTGGTAGGGCCGGAATTAGGTTTGATGAGGCCCTAACCTACTGAAGGTAATGGGGCCCTTTATAAGTCCAGCTGTCCTTTGTCAACAACAAATTATCGCTGGTTTTTTTTTGTGTTCAACATATGCTATATGGTAATTTATGGACCTAATAGGCATCTAAAGCCATTTGCACATAACAAAATATGTATTTTATCACATTGGTTTTATTTTATTTGTTTTTTTATCTCATATCTTGGAAATGTACACCCAGGTTTTATTCCCTTTATTTTTTTGGGGGCCCCCAAGAGAGTGGGGCCCTAAGTTATAGCTTGTTTAGCTTATACTTAAATCCGGCATTGGTGTGGCTGTTGTCGCATACATAAAGAGCCTTTTCTGGAAGGGAATGAAATTCTGCATGGGTTGGGAAAAGTGGACAGAGAGAGAATACGCAGGTTGGAATCATAGAGTTGGAAGGGGCCCCAAGGGTCATCCAGTCCAACCCCCTGCAATGAAAAAATCTCAACTAAAGAAGATGCCTGTCAAGCGAAAGGAAGCGCTTTGACTTGGAAAGCATTGTTAAGCTGTTTTTGTTTTGTTTTTAACTTATTTAGAGCATTTGTAGCGTGCTTTTCATCCAAAAGTCTCCCGGAGCGGCTTACATGAAATCAAAACAAGACACCCCCTTCCTGCAGGTTTTTTGATGCTGGCCTCTGCAGTAGCTGCATGGGACACCCCAGAAGAAGAAGAAGCAGCAGACTTCCAGAAAAGTTGCATTTGCTGCTGCAACGTGTAGAATTGGGCCACCAGTAGGGACGCCTAGCAAAGGCAAATTCAGATGCAGTCTCCTAACCCAAAGAGAAAAGACCCTGACCTTTCATAATGATAAAGTAGCCTTCCCCAAGTTGGTGCCCTCCAGATGTTTTGGACTGCAGATCGTGGCTGGGGCTGATGGGCTTTGCAATCCAGAACACCAGGAGGCCACCAGCTTGGGGAAGTCTGCACTAAACCAATGAACGGCCGTCCTCGAGGTTCCTGCCCTTTGCAAAAACGCATTCCGCCCACCGTGTAACAGGGGCAGGAAAGAAACTGAGCCGATGAATGATGCAAAATACCAATTGCCTCGTTTTCTTGCTAGTGGGCTGCAGTTTAGCTGGCAGAGTGGAGAGGAAATGGCCAATTGGACCGGCAGCCTCAATTTCACGGATGGCGGAGCTCTGAGGAGTGGCGGTGACACTGGCACCAGGTACAGTCGCACACACCCAGGGCGTTGTGGTGGCGGGGTTGTGGTGACCGTGGTCTCCGGGGAGTGTGTCTAGGCACAGTCAGGGCAGGCCCCACAGCTCAGTGGCAGAGCGCTGCGTCCTTTGCATGCATGTTTCCTGCTTGGCAGGGGGTTGGACTGGATGGCCCTTGTGGTCTCTTCCAACTCTGTGATTCTATGAACCATGAGGCCCCAGGATTTCTGTTAGAAGCACTGGGAAAGTCCCTGAACCCACAGAGAGATCCCCGCAGGTCAGAGCACCAGGGTTAGGTGGAGCATTAATCTAACTAAGGGGATGCGGGTGGCGCTGTGGTCTAAACCACTGAGCCTCTTGGGCTTGCCGATCAGAAAGTCGGTGGTTCGAATCCCCGCGACAGGGTGAGCTCCTGTTGCTCTGCCCCAGCTCCTGCCAACCTAGCAATTCGAAAGCACACCAGGGCAAGTAGACAAATAGGTACCACTGCGGCGGGGTGGTAAATGGCATTTCCGTGCGCTCTGGCTTCCGTCACGGTGTTCTGTTGCGCCAGAAGCAGTTTAGTCATGCTGGACACATGACCTGGAAAGCTGTCTGTAGACAAATGCAGGCTCCCTTGGTCTAAAAGCGAGATGAGCGCCACACCCCATAGTCACTTTTGACTGGACTTAACCGTCCAGGGGTCCTTTAAATTTTTACCTTTTAGATCTAACTCGGTGTATGTCATGGACTGGCTAAGAGAAGAAAATAAACATTTGGGGAGGGCGGGACATTCAGCTGCACAAGTGCAAATCCTTGCGTTGATGGGACATGTTAGTTGGTCTGATTGACAGATAAGTCTTCTAGTAGTAGTAGTAGTAGTAGTAATAATAATAATTTGCAAACCTTTAGCAGTCTTTCCCCAAATTGGTGCCTCCCTCCAGGAGTTTTGGACCACAATGTCCCATCAGCTGATGGTAGCTGTAGTCCAAAATAGCTGGCGAGCACCAGGTTTGGGAAGGGTGATCCAGAAGGATAAGGACATAGGATGATGGCTCAATCAATCAATCAATCAATCAACTTTGCTATTGTCCTTCATCCAAAGAGGACAGGGTGGTTCATAGCATAAAGATACAAAAATGTAAACGCAAAATGCATAATAAAAGCAGAACAAACCCAGTAACCTCCCTCCCACAAACACGTTTAAAACGCCGTAGAATGCCAACCAGCCAAACGCTTGGAGATTCTGGGATTTGAATCCAGGGCTGCCTACCCTTGAGCTATGGCCCTCTCTCCCCGCCCAATGCGATAACAGGATTGGCCTCCAGATTTGTCCAAATGTGCCCCTCGTGCACTGTTAGCTCTGCGTTCATTTCAAACGGCAGAGTTAGCATCTGAAGCAATGTGACCCTTAAGGAAAAGATGAGCGAAAGCTGATCTGGACGCTGCAGTGCATCGTAATGGGCTAGGATGGCTCTCGTGCAGCAGCTACGTGACTCAGGCTGTTATATTTGCAGAACCGTCACTCAGAGCCGCTCGTCCTCCTCCTCCTCGTGCTCTCCAAAGGCAGCTGGCACAATCCGTGACCCTTTCCACTCACATATGGTAACTCCATAAGAGCCTAGTGCTGAACTTACTATTTATTTTAGTTTGTGATTGCAGTTTTTTTTAAAAATCCCACCTTTCATCCAAGGACCTCAGGGTGACTTTCAGGCTCCCCCCACCCTCATTTTTATCCTCAGCACAACCCTGTGAGGTGGGCGAGTATGAGAGGCAGAGGAATTTGAACCTGGATCTCCCTGGTCTTAATCCAGAACACCAACCATTCTGGCTCTCTTACTCATTTTCACCACCCTATTTTCTTGAAAATAGGTGTGGGGGGAAAGGGACTTTCAGCTATTTTTGACCAAAAAAACAAAAATGGGGGACAGTTCAGGTGGCGGCGTCAATGCTCCTCTGAGCTCTTTAAATTTCCCAGAAGCCTTCTGGGGAAAACACTTTGTGGTGGCATAGCATTGTTGCCAGGAGACTTCTGGGAAATTAAAATGGTGGCCAGCCTGACAATCTGAAACCTGTGTTGGAGAAAAAGTGAGGTGGGGGTGGTGGTTTCAAGGCACCCCCTTCCAACTGAGAGCTTTAGGGTCATCCTAAATAAACTTCCTGGTTTAGCTTACTACCTGTGACTTCAAAGGTAGGGCCAGGAATTGTCCAACGGACCTCAAGACATGGCTAGTAGGCTGTGTTCAGGTTGGTGGAAGGGCCATCCCTCAGTGGTAGAGTGTTTCCTTTACATGCAGAATCCCTGATGTCTCCAGGTAGGACTGGGAATGACCCTCACCTGAAACCTTGGAGAGCTGCTGCCAGTCAGTGTAGACAATAATAAGCTAGATGGACCAATGATCACGATCATAATCATAATATTTATACCCCGCCCATCTGGCTGGGTTTCCCGACTCTGGGTGGCTCCCAACAGAGGACTAAAAACATAATAAAAGTCAAACATTAAAAACTTCCCTAAACAGGACCTCCCGCTGTCGCCGCGCCACCAGCACGCGATTTCTGTTCTCATCCTGAGGTAAAGTTCTTAACCCGAGGTACTACTTCCGGGTTAGCGGAGTCTGTAACCCGAAGTGTTTGTAACCCGAGGTACCACTGTAGTTGTTTATTCCCTTGATATCTGATGGGAGGGTGTTTCACAGGGCGGGCGCCACTACCGAGAAGGCCCTCTGCCTGGTTCCCTGTAACCTCACTTCTCGCAGTGAGGGGACCGCCAGAAGGCCCTCAGAGCTGGACCTCAGTGTCTGGGCTGAATGATGGGGGAGGAGACGCTCCTTCAGGTATACCTGGCCGAGGCCGTAATTGGTTTAAGGCAGCTTACTGCCACCCCAAGTTGCGCAAGCCTTGTCTAAAACGGCCATTAGGGTTGACCTTTTTCTTGCTTGGTCCCAGAACTCTTTGGGAATCCCAAGGACCCAAGGATTACACGCACATGAAGGTGGCTTATGGTTGGTGGAAGGACCCTGAGTGAGAGGCAGGGAAGGGGAGACCTCCCAGGATGAGAGATTTGGAAAAGAAAGGAAAGCTGCCAGGTGAGAGCTGGGAGGGTCCACCACTTTCTGTGGGTGGCAAAGGTTGAGAGCTACCATTGAGTGAGGACTCTGCCTTTTCTTTCCTCTTTCTTTCTCTACTTTTGTTTTTATTTAGATTAGTTTCTTTTCTCTTACTGGACCATGAAAAAAGCTTTAATATAATCTTGGGAAAATAAAATAAAGAGGGCAGAGGGGGAGGCAAATGCATGGAGAGAGAGTTTGAGGACCTAGAATGCTTCATCACTGCCCTGTCCCCTCACGACAAATCGGACAACAGAACATAAGCAGCAGGGAAGGACTAGGTTGGTGGTCCCTGCTGACCTCAAGACATTTGATCCTCGAGGGTAATCGTCCTCCCTCTTTGCAAACCAGAGTCACCTCCAGCTTCATTCTGCAGTGAAACCGTAGTCCTGGGCATTTGGGGGTCATGAGTTGCTAGCGATTAGAAGGATCCAAAGCATGATCTTTAGCAAGGTGACTTTGCTCCGATGTTACAGCCGCCAGCTGCAGCGCTTGGAAGTTGTGACCTTGTGTTGTCGCCTGGGAGATGGTGCTTCACTTGCCCTTGCGCACCATACTGTTTTCCACTGGCAATGCATTGTATCTTGGGATGTAATGACCCTCTCTTTCGCCCAAAGGTTCCCAGAGCAGCCTGTGGCAATTAAAGCAGCAATCAACAATCAAAATCACATTCTCAGTGTGGGGACACTAACTTACTAACGCCCACAGCAGCAATGCAGGGTGAAAACCAGTAACCATTCTGACAGTTTGGGTTTTGTTGTTTCCTTTGCTAACTGGTGGGACCCAGGTGGCTCTGTGGGTTAAACCACTGAGCCTAGGGCTTGCTGATCAGAAGGTCAGCGGTTCGAATCCCTGTGGTGGGGTGAGCTCCCGTTGCTCGGTCCCAGCTCCTGCCAACCTAGCAGTTCGAAAGCACATCAAAATGCAAGTAGATAAATAGGAACCGCTACAGCGGGAAGGTAAACGACGTTTTCGTGTGCTGCTCTGGTTCGCCAGAAGTGGTTTTGTCATGCTGGCCACATGACCTGGAAGCTATACGCCGGCTCCCTCGGTCAATAATGCGAGATGAGCGCGCAACCCCAGAGTCGGTCACGACTGGACCTATTGGTCAGGGGTCCCTTTACCCTTTACCCTTGCTAACTGGTGGTCTTCCAGATGTTGCCAGCCCCCAGCCTGCATGATGGGAGCTGTATTCTAACATCTGGAAGGCCACAACCACCCCAGTCTATTTGAATGGACTGCTGCTGCTTGTTTTAACTTGCTGTGATATTTTGTATGCTGAAATAGTACTCTTATTGTTTCCGACTGTTTTCTTAGCCACCCTGGGAACATAAATAAGGGAGGAATATTAGAAAGCAATCTTCAAAGGAGCGTGAAAACTGCCTGTAGTTGGCAATGGAAGGACATTGTATTTGGCACTGGGTGAATTTTGGATGAGGAATGTTTGAAAGAGCTTGGCATGTTTAGCGTGGAGAAGAGATGGGCCGTAGCTCAAGGACAGAGCAGCTGCTTTGCATGCAGAAGGTCTCAGGTTCAATCCCCACCATCTTCAGAGACCCCTGCCTGGAGACCTGCTGCCAGTTAGTGAAGACAGAATTGATCTAGGTGGGCCAGTAGATCTGATCCGGTATAAGGCAGCTCCTTGTTGCTGGCATCCATCTTTCTTGAGAGACAATAGAGTGCACCTCCGGGGTGAAGCCAAACTGTTGCATTAGCAGCACCAAAGTGACCTCTCTAGGGTGCAAACCTGGGCAGTGTGTCTGGAGGTCCTGGGCTGCCCAGACGACAAGACCCCCCCCCTCGGCCTCGCTGCTGTGGCCCAAAGGAAAGCAGAGAAATACGTTTGGCACCAGCTTGGCTGCAGGAGTTGCCGGAAGGAGACATAAAAGGCTTAGGGATTCCACTCTGTATCTGTGTAGGGTTTACTCCTTAGCCTTTTCTTCTCCTGAAGATATCCTGCAAAGCAGCAGAGAGTTAGAGCCAGTGTTTTCCTTCTAAATGGGCTACGTTCCCAGGTTGACAAGCCAAATCTGCCCCTTACTTCCCTCCACAGCACATGCAGAAACCCCTTTCTTGACCATTGGACCTGTTCTTGGTCTCATCACCTCAGTCTGCCAGAGCCTGTCTTTGTATGCAGGAAAAGTCCCTAATTCACCAAGGGTTTGAGACCCATCGGCTACCCTCACCTGGTTTAGCCAGCTAGTAAAAACTGTTTCCAGGGTGTGGCCGCTGTTGCATGCTGAGCCACAGGTGAGTGCTGAGTGCAGGGTGGGGACCAAAGGTGGACAGACGACCCCAGAAGGAGCATGACGTGTCACCCACCAGAAGTCCTACCCCTCCCCTAAGACCCCATACACTCCAAGGCAGTTCCTTATATCCCTACGTTAAGGCAAGAATATGCAACTTGGGCAATCAATCCTGAAATGGACTCTGTGCCCAGTAGACAATTGCCTGGTTTCATAGAATCATAGAATCATAGAGTTGGAAGAGACCACGAGGGCCATCCAGTCCAACCCCCTGCCAAGCAGGAAACACCATCAAAGCATTCTTGACATATGCCTGTCAAGCCTCTGCTTAAAGACCTCCAAAGAAGGAGACTCCACCACACTCCTTGGTAGCAAATTCCACTGCCGAACAGCTCTTACTGTCAGGAAGTTCTTCCTAATGTTTAGGTGGAATCTTCTTTCTTGTAGTTTGAATCCATTGCTCCGTGTCCGCTTCTCTGGAGCAGCAGAAAACAACCTTTCTCCCTCTTCTACATGACATCCTTTTTATATATTTGAACATGGCTGTCATATCACCCCTTAACCTTCTCTTCTCCAGGCTAAACATACCCAGCTCCCTAAGTCGTTCCTCATAAGGCATCGTTTCCAGACCTTTGGCCATTTTGGTTGCCCTCTTCTGGACATGTTCCAGCTTGTCAGTATCCTTCTTGAACTGTGGTGCCCAGAACTGGACACAGTACTCCAGGTGAGGTCTGACCAGAGCAGAATACAGTGGTACTATTACTTCCCTTGATATTTATACCCAACTTCATGTTGGTGAAGGAGGTTGATTAAGACAAACTGGGTGGACGTACTTCCTCCCTGTTTCCCGTTTGTGCTATTCAGCTCCTGCCAGCCCAGCTGCGTGCAACTGCACCAGGCAGAGTGGGAGTTAATGGACACAGAAACCACGCCCACCAGGGAGAGCGGATGGACAAAAGTACAGCAGAGCTCTTCCCGGTGGTGGGAACTCCCAACATGCTGCCTTTGGAAAGAGGCCTTTCTGCACATCTGCAAGCTGACTAATCAACTGCAGAGGAAGGAGGGGGCTGGGAGAGGATGCAAAGTGAAGTCCGGTGGAAAGGAGGCTCTTAGAGCAACGTGCTGCTCTGAAAAGTGGAGTTAATGGAACTGACATGAGATCTGAATATAGCACAGGATTCAGAAGTGCTTAGACTTCCATTTGGAGCTGGCATGGATGGATGGTCTCCCAGGTGGCAATTCCAGCCTCAAAGCCGTTTTATCCAACGTGTTATGGCCCTGCCAGATGTTAACCAAGGTGTGGTGAGAAGCTTGCCCACGGTCTATTTATTTTCCTACATTGAGGTGAATATTTAAATGCCATCCTGCACCTTACGGTCAGAGGCTGGTGTGCAGAAAAATTAACAACATGCACAAACTTTATAAAAAACTATACCAACTTAAAAGGGCCGAAAGTGTAAAAGACTGGTAGCCATAGAACAACAGTACGACAGGAGGGGAAACCATCAAATTCATCCAAACTTTCCTACACTCCACTTTGGGAAGATGGAACAAACTTGTTTTCTCCTGCTCCGGAGTGTAGGACTCAAACCAATTGATTCAAGTTACAAGAAGGATGATTACAACTAAACATCAGGAAGGACATTCTGACAGTAAGATCTATTTGACATTGGAATGGACACCCTCAGAAGGTGGTGAACTCTTCTTCATTGGAAGTTTTTGAGCAGAGGTTGGATGTCCACCTGTCATGGATGCTTTAGTTGAGATTCCTGTTTTGTGGGTGGTTGGACTAGATGACCCTCGGTGTCCCTTCCAACTCTACAATTCTATGATTCTATGAATACATTACTGGTGGCCATTGGTGAAACAGAAGCCAGGGAGATCCGTCTAGGCAGAATCCTCGTTAACCACCTTGGTTGAGTAGGACACACTGGTCAAGACAGTTTATCTGTGATCAGTGATAAGAGAAGAGGGTCTGGGTGGAATACATCCCAGAGGGGCTTTGAGGTCTGGAGTCTCTTGTCCAAAACCTGGTAGGTACACAGGTTTTCTCAAGCTCAAGTCTTACATCTAAGAGGATAGGATGTTTCTAGTTCTCATGGTGAAAGAAAAGGAAGCTTCACTAAATTGGACATTTTCTTGTTAAAATATAGGAGACAGAGAGACAGAGAAGTGTGTGTGTTTATGAGAGAGGGGTTTCCAAGATATGCTGGTCTAAATGACATGTAGGGAATTTGGCGTCTCTGGAAGATGCAGCCCAGATTTTGGGCTCCTTCCAGCAGAGTTAAGATTACACAGTTCATCTGAAGGTCTCGGAACACAGCCTCTTTTATTCTTTCTCATAATTTTATGTGGCAAAATGCTGGACAGGCATCTTCCCTGCTGCTTTCGCCTCTGGATGGACCTTTGTTTTATTTTTATCCAGTTATCTGCGTAAACAGGAGATGACCAAGGGAAAGAAAGAAAGAAAAAAACCAAGACGTCTTGAGGAGTGTTTATATCCTTCTCATAAAATTGGTAGCTAGCACTGGCCCACCTTGCTTTCCTTTCCTTTCTTTCCTCCTCAATCTTGGAGTCCCTCCATGATCCAAGTTTCCCTCTAGCCTGCCGGATTCCCAAATAGCAGATGAGCTGTGAAATGTGAGCTGGGTTTTTTCTAATTTAGGTATTGCAGATAGCACAGCCAGGGAATGACGGACGTCACCCTTGAAGATTTATTTGTGTTTCACAGCTGACTGGTCCAGCATCGCCACCCCACCCCACTTTCTTGGCTATAACATTTTGTAGTAGGAAATGTCTGTGTTTCTCCCATCGCTTTGGAAGGTTGGAATGTAAGAAGAGCCTGCTGGATCAGGCCAGTGGTCTATTTAGTCCAGTATCCTGTTCTCACAGTGGCCAGCCAGATGCCTATGGGAAACCCTCGAGCAGGATTTGAGCACAAGAGCCCTCTCCCCTCCTGTGGTTTCCAGTAACTGGTATTTGGAAACAGTAGTGCCTCCAACTATAGCGGCAGAGCATAGCCATCATGGCTAGTAGCCAACAATAGCCCTCTCCTCCATGAATTTGTCTAATTCTCTTTAAAACTGATTCAAGTTCATGAACTTCACTGCTGAAATCCTGAGTAGGAGCACTCAACACAGGGATAGCTCAGTTGGTAGAGCATGAGAGTTTTAATCTCAGGATTGTGGCTTTGAGCCCCACACTGAGCAAAAGGTTCCTTCACTGCAGGGGGTGGAGTAGATTATCTTTCCAGCTCTACAATTCTATGATTTTGTTGAAGCCCCCTGCTTATTTGGGCTCAGTTCAGAGTGCTAGTTTCAACTTAGGAAGGCCTATGCAGCTTGGGACCAAAGTATCTCAATGACTGCTTTTTCTTGGGCAAAACTCCTCATTCCTTGCAGTCATTTAGAAGGGCTCTTCATTGGATTTTCTCTCCTGTTCCAAGCCATGGCACGATCAGCACCTTGGAGAGGGACCAAGGAGTGTGTTTCAGGACCATGGACAGTGATCCTGCAGTTGAAGTTGTCTTAGAGCAGGCACGTCCAACAGGTACCGGTAGATCACGATCTACCGGTAGATCACTGGACAAACACCGAACTCAAAAAAGGGGATAGATCACTGCCAGTTTATAACTCTGTGAGTAGATCACAGTCTCTTGGGAGCTGGCCACCCCTGTTTTAGAACAACTGGCAGATCTATAGAGGCATTCACAGGCTGGAGGCCCCTCCCTCTACCTTCCTCTGTGTCCACTGGCTTCTTCTAAGCCCTGAGGTTATGAGGACAGCTCATAAAGGTCTCTCCAGCCATCCAGGGCCAAAGATCTCCGTAGGGTTCCCATTGCTCCCCTTATTTCACCCTCCCCAATCTAAAAACCATCCCCCTAGCCTTTCCCCATAGGAGAGTTGCTCCATCCCCTTGCCCTGTGGGCTGCCCTTTCCTGAACCCCTTTCACAGCTCTACAATATCTGTTTTGAGGGGAGCTTCTGTATTGGCAGGGACTGATGGGAATTGAAGTCCAAAACATCCAGAGGTCACACTACAGATTGGTGAAGGCTGAGTTAAGTGAAGAATGTCAGGAGTTGAACCCGGGGCCTTCTGCACGCAGAGCTTGTCACTGCCATTGGGCTGTGGCCTTCCAGCTTTCGGTGCAAAGCCTTGGGCTTCCTTTATCTGCCATCTGCTTCTAGTCTACATCAGTTGACTGCTGTCTGCTCCCCTGCTTTTAAATTTAGATTTTGTATGGCTTTATGAGGGTGCCCTATTTTCAGTGTTTGATCCTGTCTGTGTAATCTGTAGCCCTTCTTCATGATAAGGTGTGTGTGTGGGGGAGGTTTAGGCAAAATCTGCTTTCCTTGCAGTTTCAGCCACAACAATTTGGGTGGTGGTACAGCCCACCCACCCACCCCCACTTTGGAAATACCCACCCCACAAAGTTATATAATTTTAGAGTTGGAAGTAGCCATAGAGATAATCTAGACCAGAGGACATGGAACCTTTTCAACTGGAGGGCCACGTTCCCTCATGAGAGGTCTTCTGGGGGCCATATGCTAGGGATGGCCTGAGGCAGAATTGGGCAGAGCGATGGGTGCAACTCCTACATTTGTGGACTGTGTTCTAACCATGTAAATGTCAGAGGTTTATTCTATACATAGAAACGCTTCTCCATCTTCCATGCTGGCAGTCAAAAGGCATCATCACTCAAGGAAGTGATCATTCATCATCATTCAAGGAAGCCCTACCCCTCTGTGTTAATAATTCCAGTAAATGAGAGCCCACCCACTCCCTAATTTTATTTTACTGTTTACAGTGGTACCTTGGTTCTCAAACTTAATCTGTTCCGGAAGTCCGTTCCAAAACCAAGGGGTTCCAAAACCAAAGCACGCTTTCCCATAGAAAGTAATGCAAAATGGATTAATCCGTTCCAGACTTTTAAAAACAACCCCTAAAACAGCAATTTAACATGAATTTTACTATCTAACGAGACCATTGAGCCATAAAAGGAAAGCAGTAAACAATGAACTGCAATCACACAGTCAATCAATCAGTAGCTGGACTGGGTTCCACACAGTCACAAAAACAAAACAAAAAGAACCGCAAAGACGCAAAATAAATAGCAAAAACAGACAGACCTCAGCGTAACACTCAAAGCCAGGCATCCCCAAACTGCGGCCCTCCAGATGTTTTGGCCTACAACTCCCATGATCCCTAGCTAACAGGACCAGTGATCGGGGAAGATGGGAATCGTAGTCCAAAACATCTGGAGGGCCGAAGTTTGGGGATGCCTGCTCAAAGCGAAGCACGTTTGGCTTCCAAAAAAAGTTCGCAAACTGGAACAATTACTTCCGGGTTTGCAGTGTTTGGGTTCCAAGTTGTTTGAGTACCAAGGCATTTGAGAACCAAGGTACCACTGTATTTATTAAATTTATACCCTACCCTTCTTCCCAAAGGAGTCCAGGGCAGCAGATGCCTTTGTGATTCCATAACCCAACAAATAAAACTTCCCATGCATTTTGTTTCAATGTCAAAACAATTCTTAATGTTGGAAAGTTTCTCCTAATCGACTTCCCTGCAATTTTGACCTCAGTTTTGCCCTCTGGAGCAAAAGAGAAGTGGCCCACATCACCTTCTGCATGACTGCCCTCCAGATATTTGAAGCCTGCTATCGTATCTCTCCTTAATCTTCTCCAAGCTAAACATATCCAGCACTTTCAATCATTCCTCCTAGGACTTGATTTCCAGGTCCCCCACCAGCCTTCCTCTGGACACATTCCAGATTGTCAATTACCTTCTGATAATATGCTCCTCAGAGATGGGCCTGGTACAGTCCAAAAAATGCAACTTGACCTGATTTTATATATACATGCATGCATGCATGTGTGTGTGTGTGTGTCTGTTTCTGAAATAGCTAGTGATTACATTTTTGTTTTCTTTTTCTTCTCCAGGTACTTTGAGTTTTATGAAGGTCCTTTGGAGTACAACTCCACAAAATGCCTGGAGTTGAGGCAGGATATCATTTCGGTGAAGGTTCTCTCGATGTAAGTGGGACCACACCATTTTAATTCTCCAGCCTTAAGCAATTGTGAGTGATGCTGATGGGCTTTGACCAGGTAGACCTGGGTTCATATCCCTGATCAGGTACAGAGCTCAGAGGAACCTTGCACCTTGATTCTTAACATAGGCTTGCTAAGCAATGATAAGGCAGGGGCAAACATGTTTGCAGGAGACAATGGCGAAGGCAGGTCTTGGACACCTGCATTTGACACTCCAGCTTTCAGGCAGGACCCATCACCTGCCTGGATTCCAGCTGCTGGCTTACCTTGTTCCTGAGTTTTGATTTTTATTCTCATCTCCCTTCCCTTTCCCTTTCCCCGTGCGTGTGGCTGTTTTCCCTTGGCAATTAGCCTCATGTATGTGAAATGCATTTAATCCCAATCGGAAGCATTAGATGTGTCATCTCAACTGGGCACACATAGATAAACATACATCATTGGTGGGAAATCAAAATGGCTTCCTCATGCGGCCAATTTAGGAGGGAGCCACTAGAGGGCACTTTTTTAAAAACAACAACAACAACAACAACAACAACAACAACAACAACAACAACAACAACCATGTGTCCTCTCAGACATTCTCCCAGGCATTGAGACAGCCCTGTGTTGTGTATACAGTGGAACCTCTGTTATCGAATGTACTCGGTTCCGGAAGACTGTTTGACTTCTGAAACGTTTGAAAATGAAGGCACAAAGGGCAGTCTGCAAATTTAATTGAAAAAACTGAGAAACACTCAGTGGAAGGCGTTCAACTTCTGAGGCGCATTCAAAAACGAAAGCATTTACTTCTGATATTCGGTGTTTGAAAACCGAAACGTTCGACTTCCGAGACGGTCAAAAACCGAGGTACCACTGTATACATATAAATAAATGTTGATGATATGCCAGTCCAGACTCTTTATATTCAAAAGGAACTTTACTTTCATAAACATATAACTGAGAAGAACATACAGTATCTACATTCTAATGCTTATTCACTTTGTTCCTTATAGAGAGCACAGATTTCTCCCTATTAACACATAGGGATCTTCCTCTGTCCGCTTCACCCCAGAGAGGCCACACTAACACAACATTGTCCTCAGCAGCATCCAGAGAAACCTCTCTCAGCAGCTGTTCTCCCTCACGCACAGAGAGAGGAGACCAGAAAAACAGTTAAAAACGACAGTTACTGGAATAACAGTCACAACAGAATGGAATGCCTCTCTCATGTGACTCACAGCCAGCCAATCACACTAGAGCTACTGCCACAGGAAAAACCCTATGCAACATAAGCAAACATTCCCATTTCAGGAAGTTAAACCATTATCCGTAACACCCTGGACAAGTGGAAGCAGCTGGATTAAAGAGCAGTTAGCATTGGCATCCGCATAGCAGATAGTAGAGTCACGCTGACTTGGCATAGTTGGCTCTCGCCAGCCCCTCCACCAGGAAGTGCCCTTGTTTCCCAATTTGCACTGTGGTTTTCTTGCTTCCTTTCTGAAACCCTTCGCCTGCCCCCATGCGCTGTTTTGTGCCCCGAAAAGATTTCAAAATTATCATGCTCCGCTGGTCTGAAGTACAAAATGACCTACTTCTTTGAAGAGTGACTTATGGAAAATCCTAAATCGCTCCCATTTTAAATATTAAACCCCTTCTCTCTAGAGGGGAAGCGAGCGAGGGAAGACGCTCATTGTGTTTGAGACAAGGTTGGATAAATGTGTGAAGGGTGTGTAGAGGATGGCTTTCTAACCCGGCACAAACCTTTTTTAAAATTTAAAAAACTTCCCCTGTAGGTTTTGGAGTGCCTTCCTTCTCCTGGGGTACTACAAACTGCTGCAATTCAAAGGCAGAGCATTGGGTGGTTTTTTCTAAGGGCCCCTGAGGATTGGAGGGTTTTATATGGGTGCATTCTGCAACATGTCATTGATGCAAAGTAGTGCCTTAGCAGTGGATTCATACTGGACCACCCACACATCTCTTTGCTTTGTTAGTTTTTCTGCAAGGTTTCCCTGTATTCTTGCTGTCTGGAGGGGCACTCTTGCACTCCAACACAACAATAGCAAACCAACAACAACCAAAAGAAAGAAACTGGAACATTTGTGGTATAAAGATTACATTATTTCAGCTGCGGGACATGCATTGACTGGAAACGAAGCAGTATGTCCACCCAAAAAGACGGTTTGAGCATATTACACCGATCCTGGTCCGACTGCACTGGCTACCAATTAGTTTCCGCGCCCAATTCCGCGCCCTTAAATGGCCTCTTTCCATATGAACCTACCGGGACCCTGAGATCATCTTCTGAGGCCCTCCTTTGTGTGCCTCCTGCTCGGAGGGTGGCAACACGAGAATGGGCCTTCTCTTCAGTGGCTCCCCATCTGGGGAATGCTTTCCCCAGGGAAGTTCTCCTGGCACCTTCATTATACACTTTTGGGCGCCAGGCAAAAACGTTCCTTTTTAACCAGGCCTTTGGTTGATTTGATTGGCATCCTATGCCCTTTTAAAATGGCTCCTTTCGGTGCGCTGTTCCCACCAAGCCCCCCTTGCAAGCCTGCTGTTGTGAGGGGGTGTGGCGGGAACAGCGCACGGCAGAGGATACAGTCGACCGCCCCCTGCAAGTGCGGAGGAGGAGGGGCAGCGGCAGAGCTAGGCTGCTTCAGCAGCAGCGCCTCGCTCGCCGCCTCGAACATGAGCAGCGCCCCTGATGGGGAGGCGCCCTGGCGCACTGCGCCACTAAGCCAAATGGAAAGGACGGCCCTGAAACAGTATAAACAGGGTGATGTATAAGCACCCTATGAGCATGAATAATCATAAGCATGTAAGGAAATGGGTGCTTGGAGGGGCCTATAGAAGGCAAAGAGATGGCAAGAGGTAGCCACGATGAGGCAGAGGAGCACCTGGCAACGTTGGCATCTGAGCCCCCCCCCCAATTAAATGAAGTGAAGGAATCAGGGAGGGCACAAGCATGCAGAGCTGATATCTTATCATGCTGGCTGCACGTTAAGATTGCCTTCTGCAAGGAAGTGGAGGTTGAAACTTGTATTATCTATTAAAGCGTCAGTTGATAACACTCTGGGAATTTGCCACAATGGCTGAGTTAGCTCATTTTCTCAGATTTGGGGCACAAAAAGAAAAGACGTGACACATTTTATGAGAAGGTGGGGTGGTTTTATTGAATATATTAACAACAGAAAAGGAAAAGGGCTGTTGGCAGATACAGCTCATGGCTTGCGTTCCAGTGCTTTAATAATAATTTAGTAGAAGATGGAAAGTAGCCTGGTGGCATGCAGAAAGATACCTCACCCTTAATTGTTAATGAGATACCAGAAATGACAATTTAAATGGAAACAGCCTTGTTTCATTTTCATTTTCCGTGCTATCTTTTTGAACCAGATATAAACTGCAATTAATAATACCTGTATATAAAATTAGGGGCTGCCCTAGTTTTATATATCAAGGAAATGTGGCCCCCGAGCTGTAAATGTTTGCCTACCTCAGGCTAGTTCTCACCACAGTGGCAAACTTTGCTTCTGCGTTGGGAGTCGTTAGCCTCTTGGACCCACCCTCTAAGTTTAAATAAATGATCCTTTCTCCCTTTCCCCACTTTTAGGGTGAAGCAGACAGAGTTGTTTGAAAGGTGGAAGAACCTTCAGATGTGCAAGTGGGAGATGAACATCACCGAAGCCAGGCAGTTCAAGTAAGAGGCGTCTCAGCTTGGGAGTGGCAGGACCTCAGCAAGCACTGTTAGCTGAAGACCTGCTCTTGGCTCTTGCATTGTGCAGGAGCTGCTCTTGGTTTTCTAAGATGGAAGATATTTGCTCACAGTAGCAACATGGGGTGGCTAAGGGTGGGTCTGAAGCCAGTGGTGGGCGGGGCCAAAGCAAAAAGTGGGTGGGGCTCTCTCTCTCCCCCCTCTTGTCTCTCTCTCCCCACGCCCCTTTCTCTCTCTCTTTCTATCCCTCATTTTCCCCTCTGTCTCTGTTCTGTCACCCTCATTGCCCCCTTTCTTTGCCTCTTCTTCCTCTGCCCAAGTGGCTTCTGGTGCCAGGAGAGACCTCTCTCTCACCACAGAGGACTTTTGAAATCAGGCTGAGGGCCACATGAAATTAGGACAGGGGCCACATGCATGGCATCTTGAGCTCAGTGGAGAAACAGTAGCATACAAATGCAATATTGACATCAAGTTCAATTTTTCAAGTTCAATTTTTATTACAGCAAAAGCCAGCAATACAGAATATCATAATTCCAAACGAAAGAAAATCAGCAATAACATCACCAGGAATAGAACAATTACACAAAAGGAATTTGCAATGTGTCATTCAATAGAAGGGATTTACGTTTCTTAATAGCTAAAGTGCAGAATTTGGCCACGTCATATGATACTGGGCTTGTGGAATCTTCCAGAAAGAATTTTCGTAAGATTTCGGGGGGAAATTCCAAATAATATTGTAAGGGTGTAAATTTCGATAAAAGGGGTAAAACAAGTCAAGCTCGTTCTTCACTATAAAATTTACAAAATAAAAGAATGTGAGTGACAGATTCTACCTTGTTAGACATGCAAGGGTAAAGGCGCTCATGAATTGGTACCCGCATAAATTTGCCGTACAGCACCACTGAGGGCATTGCCTCAAAGCGGGCTCTGGAGAAGGCCCATCTGTAAGCTTTGTTAGTGATGTTAGATAAGTAAGGGGCAGCTGTAAAATTAGGCCACGATTTTAGACATCTATAATTCTCCGGGAGCAAGGCATCTTCTTGTTGTAATTCGACATCGTAAAGTCTCTGAGTAATAATTATTTTTGCCTTGTTCAGAGTTCCATTAAAAAGATCTTCAGGATTTAGGCCAATTTGTTTGATCTTGTTAGTTATTTGCATAAGCCAGGGTGGAGCAATATGGACATCAACAGCAGCTGATTCACAGCTCCCTGCCGTACTCGGTGTTTGCCTGGATCGAGGGTCTGCATCCGTCCTGTGCTGCGGTTGGCTCACGTAACCCTGTTGCTCCTTCTTTAGGGCTACTCTGTCGAGGTGCTGCAATGCCCCAGCCTTCCTCTTCACCACCCAGAAGAACACTCCTCTGGGAACAAAACTCAAATACGAAGTGGACACAAGCGGCATCTTTCACATCAATCAAGAAATATTCCGAATGTTTCCAAAGGTGCGGTACATGTTGTTGACTTAACATAATCTCAAGACGCCGTTTCTATTCAGAGCCGTGCGTCAGGTGGCAATCTTATCATCATCTGCACTGCAATGACTTCCTGCGTAACCGTTCTGATCATAGGCCAACTGTTCTCTTTGCCTTCACATTCCTGTGCAACAGCTGATAGGCAGCTTAGTTTATATTTAGCAGCTTTACATGATGGGAGTATCATATCCATGTGGAAAATGACTGATCAACAGCCGAGTGTTCTCTAGCAGGGATGAGTGCAGAATTGCTTCTGGTATACAGCTAAGAAAATGAGATGATGCCGAATAGTGACACTGAAAGACTGACTGACAGCAGTGCTTAGCATTTATATAGCACATTAAGAGTTTCAAAGTGCTTTACGTATACAGCGCATTGCTCCTTACGGAGAGCTCAGTGGTTGGTCTGGGAGCACCAGTTGCATTATTACTGTTTTCAATTAATTTATATTACCAAGGTGGCTTCTAAGTGGTTTACAGGTGTGAAACCAATTACAGATGCCAGTACTGTAGCATTGTAGAAAGTGGTTGCAGGTGGACAAGATCAGCAGTCTGGAAGGCTACTGGAAGGCCACTTATAACAACTTGAAGACAGGCAGTCAGGTCATGCATCCATGCAGATGAAGGCATTCGGTTGTGCTGCTGCAGATACACCATGGCGTCTCGGTCGTTCCTCCTCTGGTCCACTGCTTTGAATGCATGACTGCCTGCCTGTCTCCAGGCACTGCCGTCATCTGCAAGAGATCCCCACATGGCAAGGTTGATGTTACCAGCCTTCACACCACGGTTGCAGACATCTTTGTAAAACAGAGTTGGTCTGCAAACGGGGCCTGGGGCCTGAAGCCAGCTCCCCACAATGGCAGTTTTATTTTCAACCCCTTTCCTAAATTGCATGCTGGATCAATCAAATGTTTGACCCTTGGTGTTATTGCTTCCCATAGGTCAGTTCCAACCTAATGTTGCTGGTCCATCTCTGAACGTGGTTCTCTTTGTCCCCAAATCTCAGGGGACTCTTTGTTGCGTCATTGGGCTTTCTGCCATTATGAGCACCATGTAATGTGTGCTATAAATAAATAACATTAAAAACAACAAAAACAACCACACCACGTTTCATGTCACCGTTTCCTTCAGATGTATTTTTGTTTTACTGTTGTGGAATTACTCATAAACTATGCATGTACTAATAGCAGCATTTGCATGCTTATATAAGCAAGTCTTTCCATCTCCGTGAGGTGCCAGACATTATAAGGAAGCTAATGCGTCAGATCATTTGTCCATGTAAACCAGGGATGGGTTTGACTCCAACTTCCATCAGCCCCAGCCAGCATCAATAATGGTCAGGGAGGATGGGAGCTGTAGTCCAACAGCATATGGAGCAACACATGTTCTCCATCCCTGATCTCATCCCAGTTCCAATAGCAACTCTCCAAGTCCTCTGGGGTTGAGGTCTTTTCCTGGCCTTGCCTCCTTATGGGACCTATGCTTGCAAAGCCCGGATCTTACGCTTGTATACCAGTCAACTGTGCCCCTTCCCTGCGGTTGCTGATGCTCCACGCCTCACTCAACCCATGCAGGCCAAAAACTGCTCATGATGGCAGCAGATGTGTGTCTTCATATGTAGGCCTTGCCTATCACACATGATGTGTGTGTGTGTGTGTGTGTGTGTGTGTCAGGGACTAGCAGGGTGCACAGGGGGCGGGGCTTGAGTCTGACTTGGGAGGGGGGACCTGTGAGGACCTGTATGAACCAGCAGGCAAGAATTGGAGGCAGGGGAAGCTTCAGAGCTGGAGGAAGAGGTGGAAGAGGCAGGCCAGGCAAATGAAGGGCCAAGTGCTTCCCTCCCCTCCCCTGCACCACTGCCTTCCAGAACCAGGAGAGATTTGAAGCAGGTGTGGAAACAGCTTCCATGCAGGCTGGTAAGCACCCTTTATAGTATTCCCTGTTTTGCTTGTGTGGAGGAAGACACCAGGCAAGGCAGCAAGGCAGGTTTTGTTGCTTCAGCACCATGGAGAGCTCCTATTGAGCACTTTGCTCCAACATGAAACAAGGACTTTTGAGACTCGTGCATCCAGTCTATGTCTCCTATGCTCTTCTCACTATGTTGGAGCCCTGGAGGCTCTCAAGGGTCCAGAACTCTGGCCTGAAAACCAGCACTTTTCTTTCACTCCATGACCTCCCGCCTTTGTGTTCTTTGTGGGACATTGCACTGGTGAGGTAGCTGAAGGGCACTTGTTTCCTTGGGATCTTGACGGGGCAGCCTTGGGTTCAGTTGGGCTCTGATCACCAGAATTCAGGCTAAGAGCTGGGAATCTGGTCTGGCTCCTTAGCCAGGGACACTAGCCTCCAACTCAGTGTCCTGGTCACTGCTGGTCATGATGGGGCAGGGGGTGAGGCCACCAAGATCTAATAACATGGATGTTTTGTACATATCACCTAAAATGCAACAGCAGAGCTTTCCTGCAGAGCCAGTCCATCCATTGCACTGCCAGTCACTGACTGTAGAGCAGGCTTCCTCAAACTCGGCCCTCCAGATGTTTTTGGCCTGAAACTCCCATCATCCCTAGCTAGCAGGACCAGTGGTCAGGGATGATGGGAATAGTAGTCTCAAAACATCTGGAGGGCCAAGTTTGAGGAAGCCTGCTGTAGAGTAATCAGATGCAGGGAAAACTCAAGAGATGACCATACCTGTGTGCGCATGTATGAGCCCAGAGCCCAGTGTTTCATCCTTTCATCCAAGGGAACAAAACCCGTTCCTGCAAGGGTTGCCACTTCTAACGAACCCAAAGCCAAAACAATGTTTAAATACTAACGAACTTAATTTGAATGTATTAAAATAACAGAAAGAAGAAGATACCACTGAAGAAGCCCAATATTGGGCGAAATAGGTCTTAAACGCTGGCAACCTGTCTGTCACGTCGCTGCTGATCCACCCTGTATCGCATGTACTTTGCGTTCACCTTATTTCATGTTAATACATTAAGACTTTGGTTATTTCTGTGCCTTCGTGTTCTGCCTGTGTTGTATCACACTTCTAACGAACCGGCTTATTCCATTCCACTCTAGGAAATGCCGTACTATCGCTCCCAGTTCAAGAAGTGCGCTGTGGTTGGAAACGGAGGGATTCTGAAGAACAGCAGATGCGGCCGGGAGATCGACAGTGCCGATTTTGTGTTCCGGTAACAGTTTTGGTGCAATTCCTTCAAGGGATTAGCAGTTGTGTATAGCACATGAATCTTTTGCCGTGAGTTTTTAATGTGTATGTGAGCAACATTTGGGATCTTTCTTCACACATGGTTCACTGGGCCAAGGCACATATCATCAATACCAGGCAGTAAAAGAGAGCGAATGGGAAGGGATGCCTGACTTAAGAAGTAGGGGAAATGTTTTAAGCATTGCATCCTAGAAGGAGCCCAGAGTCTCTAAAAGCTCACTAAACTTCTTTGGGAAGCCAAGCAGAAAGCACATACCGGTAGTTCAGCTATGGGATTCACTCCCACAGCAAGTAGTGATGGATCTCAACGTGGATGGTTTCAGAACAGGATTGGACAAATTCATGGGGGGAGAAGGCTATGATTGATGGGGTTCCCAAAGGCATCTTGTTGGCCACTGCAAGAACAGGATGGGCCATTGGCCTGATCCTGCAGGCTGTTCTAGTCCAAAACATCAGTAGGGTCCCATGTTGGGGAAGACTGCTGCCGTACCTGCAGGGACACGGGTGGTGCTGTAGTCTAAACCACTCTTGAGCTTGCCAATCGGAAGGTCGGCGGTTTGAATCCCTGCAACAGGGTGAGCTCCTGTTGCTCTGTCCCAGCTCCTGCCAACCTAGCAATTCGAAAGCACACAAGTGCAAGTAGATAAAAAGGTACCTCTGTACCAGGAAGGTAAACGGCATTTCCATGCGCTCTGGCTTCCGTCACGGTGATCCGTTGCACCAGAAGCGGTTTAGTAATGCTGGCCAGATGAACCTGGAAAGCTCTCTGTGGACAAACACTGGCTCCCTCGGCCTGAAAGCGAGATGAGCACCACACCCCCATAGTCGCCTTTGACTAGACTTAACCGTCCAGGGCTCCTTAACCTTTTTTTACCTTTAGTACCTACATAGGAAGGAAATTGGCTTGCACTGCTTCAGACCACCAGTCCATCTATTTCAGTTTTGTCACCACTGACTGGGACACCCCCAGTCCTTACTTGGAGAAGTGGGGGGGGGGGTTGAACCTGAGACCTTCTGCATGCAAAACATATTCTCTACCACTGAGCTATGGACAACCCTTGGCCATGCCTCCTGTTCCTTGCACTGGTATACAAATCTAAAATGGCCAGAGTTCTCTAAAGGCAGAAGGTCTAGAGCATGGGTAGGCAAACTAAGGCCCAGGGGCTGGATCAGGCCCAATCACCTAAATCTGGCTATGGACGGCCTGGGAATCAGCATGTTTTTACGTGAGTAGAATGTGTCCTTTTATTTAAACTGCATCTCTGGGTTATTGTGGGGCTAGGAATTCGTTCACCCCCCCCCAAAAAAAATAGTCCAGCCCCCCACAAGGTCTGAGGGACAGTGGACCGGCCCCCTGCTGAAAAAGTTTGCTGACCCCTGGTCTAGAGATCACTACTGTGTCTGATGCTGCTTGGCTCCACCTAGAGTTCAGAGGGTGAAACTGCCCATCTCACTTACCCCGTTTCTCAGAGTATGGCACAAGACAAGAGGCACTCCATTTAAGCCCTTTTTGTAATTTTAAACAATGTTGTACATTAAGGAATCACAAGCTGCATCCGCCCCTATTGTTGACTCTTTCTGAAATGTTTTTGATCATGGAATTAACTATAAAGGTAATATTTGTGCTGAACATCCAGGGCAGTGCTTCTCAAGCTTAGGTCTGTTTTGGGACTACAACTCCCAACGCCCCCTAGCTGGCAGGACCAGTGGCCATGGATGATGGGAGTTGTAGTCCCACAACAGCTGGAGACCCAGGTTTGAGAAACACTGGTCTAGGGGGGAAAGAGGACCGAGGGAAAGATCTTGAAGAGTGCCTGTTTTAAAAATCTCTTTAATTGAGGTGGAGAATGGAGGGTTACCACGAAAAATGACTTCTCCTGATGGGTCATTTCTCTTGTGGCTCTGAGAGCATGATTTCTAACCATCTGATCAGTGGGTACAGGAAGATATTCCTTTCAGAGGAAGCAGTCTGCAGAAGGGGAAAGAAACCCCCACTTCATTTGGAATCAAGGAGACCTAGGTTCAAATCCCACTTCCATTAAGCCAGATCACTCTTTCTCTCTCAGTCTATTCAGCCTACACATCTTAGCTCCTCGAAGGAGAGAAATAATAATGGCTCCTTTGTTGCTCTGTTCTTTTTAGGTGCAATTTGCCTCCCATTTCTGAGAAATACGTTGTAGATGTTGGTGTAAAGACTGACGTCGTGACAGTTAACCCCAGCATAATCACCGAAAGGTCAGTGGTTTGCCTCTTCCTTGCCCACTCCTGCCTACACTTTCCTCCTCCTGTGACTTTGTGAAATTGACAAACCTCAGGAAAGGAGCCTTATTATTAGCTCTGGCGGTTCTTGCTCTTGACTTCGTAATTTCATAGCAACTGGAAATCAGAACAAAACCGGGCCTTCTTCTCAGCGAGGAAAATGTGTTCAGAAGGTCCCTGCAGACTTCCACCCTACAACTCACCTGCTCTTTTTTTTGATATTTTTCTTCTTCCTTACTGAAAAAAAATAAGATCCACAATAAGTAATGCATTAAACGGCAATATCCCTAGATGATCTGCATTTTCAGGAGAGGAGGAAAAGAAATACAAATAAATCCACTAATTATCATAGAATCATAGAGTTGGAAGAGACCACAGGGGCCATCCAGTCCAACCCCCTGCCAAGCAGGAAACACCATCAAAGCATTCTTGACATATGCCTGTCAAGCCTCTGCTTAAAGACCTCCAAAGAAGGAGACTCCACCACACTCCTTGGGAGCAAATTCCACTGCCGAACAGCTCTTACTGTCAGGAAGTTCTTCCTAATGTTTAGGTGGAATCTTCTTTCTTGTAGTTTGAATCCATTGCTCCGTGTCCGCTTCTCTGGAGCAGCAGAAAACAACCTTTCTCCCTCCTCTATTATCTGCCTTTACGAGACTCCCAATAAACTTTATAGTTATACTACCTTGTTGTTCCAGAAACACAATAGGTAGGGACTGTTTTTCACTAAAAAAAAAAAATCCTCGTCTGCCCTCTCTATTTTTTTACTATCATTCTGACAATTTCTGTGCTGCTTAATTGCTACCACCTCTAAGAAGTATACAAAAAAAACCCTCAATACGACGAGTGGACTAATACCTGTAAGTTTCAACTTGTACAATATGCATATCCTACCTCCTGAGAATCCAGTGTTTCAATGATGACAGCTCTCTCTGTTTCAACCTCTGGCTAATTGCCTCTTTCTTTTGATACGAAGAAGGACGCCTAGCGATAACGCCATCCGTTCCAACTTACTTCCTCCTCCAGGTTTTTGGATCTCACAATAAAACGTACAGAAGTATATTTATTTAATATAATGCACATTTCCGCCTACCCACGCTGAAGGCCTCTTAACTCCTGTTGATTTCAAGCCCACTGAAATCAGCAGGACTTCAAAGAGGTTAAATTTGGCGGAGGCCTTTCCCATTTAATCCTCCCCCGCCCCCAGGCATGTTTTTCTTTTGCATATCCGGAGAATGGGCGTCATGCTGCCAGAAACAGAGAGGGTTTTTCCTCTTGGGCTGCAGTCCTGAAGCCATGCAGGGAAGGGGTGGTTGGGTGGGTGGGAAACCAAAGATTGATGAACTACCGCACCTTGTAGTCTGCCAGGCTCCCATCAGCAGGGCAGAAAGGTGGGTAAGGACCCTTGTACTTAGGGGACGGCCTCTCCTGGTATGTCCCTCAGAGGACCCTAAGGTTCACAAATAGTAACAGCTTAAGGGTCCCAGGCCCTAAAAAAGCCAGACTATCCCCCACAAGGGCCAGGGCCTTTTCAGTGATGGCACCGACCTGGTGGAATGCCCTGTCCCGCGAGACTAGGGCCCTGCAGGACTTGATCTCCTTCCGCAGGGCCTGTAAGACAGAGCTATTCTGCCTGGCCTTCAATTTGAATTAGCCTGATCCTTTATTCCCTTTTCCCTTTCCTCTTCTATGAAGAAACCCTTTCTGGGACCCCACATTTAAATTCTTCCCTGGTCTCCTTGCTGGCCCTAGTTAGCCCTGGTGATCATTTGATGTCTACTGACTGGGTTTGTTTTTTTTCTTTTCTCCCAAAAAATGACCCCTGAAATTTTGAATTTTATTGATATTGATGCTGCATTTTATGTTGTGGTTTATGCTGTTTTTAAGTCGCATTTTAATCAATGTTTTATATTTGCTGTTAGCCGCTCTGAGCCCAGTTTTTAAACCGGGAAGGGTGGGGTATAAATATAATAATACAGTGGTGCCTCGACTTACGAATTTAATCTGTTCCGAAGGCACCTTCATAGGTCGAAAAAATTGTAAGTCGAAAAGCGCCATTGGAAACGCGATTGCCCATAGGAATGCATTGGAAACGGAAAAATTTGTAAGTCGAAGCAACCCCATCTAAAAATCCGTAAGTCGAAAGAAAAAACCCTATCTAAAACCGCCGCGGTTTCCGTTCGGATGTCAAGAAATTCGTAAGCGTGCGGCCATTTGCCCCATTCTTAAGTCGAAAAATTCGGTTGTCAAGTCGTTCCTAAGTCGAGGTACCCAGGGGCGTACCCAAGGCACGGGAGGGGAAGGGCCACAAAGTGCGAACGTGGGCGGGGCTACGGAGCCCAGGTGGAGCGCTGCACACAATCTTTCACATGACGCAGTGTACGCGCACTGTTTGAATGGGAACGCTCATCAACTTGGTGAGGTCCCGGCCCTCTCAGATGTTCTAGTGTGAGGGCTGAAGCCCCCGAGGTGCCGAAGAGTGGGCTCCTGTGGTTCCTTCCAACTCTAACACCAGTGCAAGACGGGCCGGGCCTTGGCTGTGGGCAGAGCCGCCAAGCAGTCCCAGCAAGGGCGGCGCTTTTACCTGCCCGCCGGCCAGTGCGCCCCAGGCTCGCGCTGTCCGAATTGCGCGGGCGGCGCTTCCTTGCTACCTGCTTCTTCCATGGCTGGCGAGCCTCTTCTGGCTCGGGCTCCTTCCGCGCTGCCTTCCTCATAGCGGCGCTGCCGGCGGGGCTGGTGGGCAGAGGCGGAGCACAGCCCAGTGGAGCGCGAGTTTGACGTGCCCGCCGCGCTGCACTCTCCAGCTTCCCGTCGTGCTCTCTAGTTCCCTGCCGCGCTTGGCCTTGTCGGAGGGCACGATGGGGAGCTGGAGGGAGGGCGCGGCAGGCAAGAACGCCGAACTCGCCCTCCGCTGGGCTGTGCTCCGCCTTTGCCTCTGCCCACCAGCCCCACCGGCAGCGCCGCTCTCGCCCACGGCTGCCATCCACAGCATTGTCTGCTGCCGCCGGGAGCGCAGCCTCCTTCTTCCTTATCACGCCTTCGGCAGCAACGCGGCACAGGCCGGATCGTGGCCCTTGGGTCCCTAAAGCGCCCCCTAGTGGTTGCCCCCCAAAATACAGCCGCCTAACCACAGCTCCTTGAATGCTAGGCATGGCGTGCTTCCTGGCTGCGTTCTGGGGACGCTGCATCTCCCAGCCGCGGCTGCAATGCTGCCGGAAGGCCCGCTTCCGTGCCCCTCTCACGGCTGCACCGGCCCTGCTTCTGGGGGGGGCAGCTGCCTCCCCTGCCCCGCGCTGGGTACGCCCATGGAGGTACCACTGTAATAATAATAATAATAATAATAATAATAATAATAATAATAATAATTAGTAGTAGTAGTAGTAGTAGTAGTAGTAGTAGTAGTAGTAGTAAGGCAACACTCTTTTGCCATCCTCTGTCCCCTTCCAGGTTTTTCCAATAAATTCTCTTCCCTCAGAAACAATGGGAGGAAAATTTACTCGTTGCATCCCTGGTTTTGGGGGAAGGCTATGGATCCTTCCCAGTCCCTGCCTTCCCTTGACCTACCTCCCTTTTACCTCTACCAACAGTGGCTCTTCGGTGCTGGTGAGACCAGTGGTGGGATAGCCAACACTGTGTTGTTGGACTACAACTCCCATCATCCCAAAGTATTGGTCATGCTGGCCGGAGCTGATGGGAGTTGTCATTTAGCAATGTCTGGAGGTCACCACGTCAACTTGAGGTTTCCATGGCAGGGGGGAGGGAACCTACTAGGTTTGGACTCCATGGTGGAATCTAGACACATATAAAAAAAACACTGAGAATGCTTTTGTAAAAAATGTTTTGGAAAATATATTGAATTTGCCATAATCACCATCGCCACCTGTTGTCATGTTTGTATAATGCACTTAAAATGCCCTTAAAACGTTATATTTGTAGCTGTGTAACTGAGCTCCTTGCCTAATGGTGGAGCTCTTTCTTCATTCTTGGAAAGGGAGATCTGCTGTATCTTTTCACTCCTGAGAATCCCAGGGTCCACATGGACTGTTGAGCTTGGGTCTAATTCATCTCGTGGATCTGTCTCCTCCATTGAAGTGAATGGGGAAGCCCTTGCAGGCCTGGGAACTCAGCCTCATATCCATGACCAAAGCCACTGTCTAGAGATGCCACCATCCAGTGGTTAGACGTACAGATGGCCGACTTCCCCCAAGGCTTGGATCAGATTGGCTCAGGAACTCTTTGAGCTATTTTCCCCAACATTGAGAAATGGCTTGGCTTATATGGTACCTGATTTGATCTGAACTTATTGCTCAGTAAGTCCCAACCATCATTCCTTAGGTTCAACAGTCATCAAACAAACCTCTCTTGCAAGGTGTCTGGCAACTGAGATTTTGATTCATACACCTCAGTATTCCACCCCAGCTGCAGAAAAAAGAGCAATACTCCCTTGCAAGTCTGAAAAGGGGCCACCCAGGGGCGTAGCATGGGTTGCCCGTGCCCAGGGCGGGGCAAGTGTTGTGCCCCACGCGGTGGACTGGGCAGCGTTCAGTCCCTTCGCTGGCCAGCATCTAATCAATGGAGTCTCCTTGCAAACTAGCCCCAACCTGGGAGCAGAGATAAGACAGACAAACGTGAAGCTAGGAGCACCACTCTACTGTCTTGCCCTCCTGTCCTTGCAGTGATGTGCTCTGGGCAATGCACTTGGCTCCAGCAGTGCTTTCCTGCCTTCCTCTTCCTCCCTCCCTCCTTGGTTGTCCCTTTGCAGGCCATGAAGAGAAGGAGGTATCGCCCCAGCCCGAAGGCCCGGTCTGGGCACCACTTTCCTCCTCACGGCTCCAGCCTTGATGAGGGAGCCTGTTGTGGGGGCACCTAGTTGCAGCCCTTCAGATATTCGCGCCCGGGCCATGGCCCCCTGGCCCTTCCCACCCTACGTCACTGGGGCCACCCTACCAATCTGTTATCTGGTTCTCTTATATTGCTGCTATTTTGCCTGGAATAGGATGCACAAAACCTAAAGCTGTTCCTAGCGTTGGCAGCAGATGCGAGAGTTTAGTTTAGTTTAGTTTATTGTTACGGTTCCTGACCAGCGTTGCGAGAGTTGTGAAGTTGCCTCGGCTCTCCAGCCTCCCTGATTGCTCTCCCTTTAATCCTCCCAAATAATCAGGTTCCACAAGCTGGAGAAGTGGAGGAAGCCCTTTTTCGAGGTCTTGCAGGTGTACGAAAACGCCTCGGTCCTGCTGCCGGCTTTCTACAACACCCGCAACACGGACGTCTCTACCCGGGTCCGGTACGTCCTGGACGACTTCGAGTCCCAGCAGGCTGTCTACTTCTTCCACCCGCAGTACCTGATCAACGTCTCGCGCTACTGGCTGACTCAAGGGGTGCGCGCCAAGCGCATCAGCACGGGCCTGATCCTGGTGACAGCGGCCTTGGAGCTGTGCGAGGAAGTGCACCTCTTTGGATTCTGGGCTTTCCCGATGAACCCCTCAGGGATATTTATCACCCACCATTACTACGACAACGTCAAACCTCGGCCGGGATTCCACGCCATGCCTTCGGAAATCTTCAACTTCCTCCATATGCATAGCAGAGGCATTCTAAGGGTACACACGGATGCCTGCGCCTGATGCTGAGGGGTCAGGACAAGAGGAAGCTTGGTTATTCTCCCGAGTCGTGTAAAGGAAAGGGAGGAAGGGAGACGACACGCCGGCAGCCCTGGGTCTCGAGAACCAAATTGCACAACTGGTTTTTTTGTAAGGGGAAGAGTCTCCGCAAGGCTGCTTTGGCACCTTTCTGCATCCGTGTCTTGTGAAAGAGTCCCCGTGTTACGGCTATCAGCTGCCACGTTCTGAAAAAAGACTTGCGGCTGTGCAGATTGTGTAGGAGAGGGTGGAGTGGTGGTTGTTTTTTTTTTATATAACGACATTGAGAAATTTATGCAATAATGTTTGATAACCATACATTTCTCCAAAGGCTTTGCGTTCCTCGTGAGCTGGGGTTTCCGACACCCTCCCTCGCTTCGCCAGCCTTGTAGGGTGGCTGCCGTTTGGGCTGAAGCCGACCTTCTCTCCACCGCAGGAATCCACACCCTGCCTTGGAGCCCGTGATGAACAGGAGAAGCACATTGATTAGTGGTTTTAAGCCAGAAATAGAGCACATCACTGTAACGATTCCTTATTTCGCCTCGAGGAATGCACCAAACCTGAGCGTACTTGACAAAGCTGAGGATCTAGACCCGTTGTTCTTAAGGTGTAGTGCCAATGCCCTTATGTGACAACGTTAGCACTCATCAGGGGGTGCTCAAGGAAAACACTGTAAGGCTGCATCTACTCTATACATTTGAAGCCCAAGGCTTCCACGGCAAGAATTCTGGGGACTGTAGTTTACCCCCTCGCTGAGCTACGATTCCCAGCACCCTTAACAAACGATGGTTCCCAGGATTCTTTGCGGGAAGCCACGAGTGTTACTTATTTATTTTTTCCAATAAGATTTTTGTTATACAGCTACCTAAGTTGCAAGGTAAGAAAAAGAAGCAATAGAAGAAGGGAAAGGGACAATAGAGATAGAGAGAAGAGTGGAAAGGGAGTTAAAAAGCAGAAACAGAGAAACTGCTTTAAATGTGTGGTGTGGATGTGGCCAAAGGGGCATTGTTTCTGTGCCCTGTCTGCAAATCTGCTGTTTCCCCTTTTAGTTTTCCATAAGTACCACGGGCAGGAAGATCAGGGTTCAGAGGTTGTTGAAATAATACACATCTCTTTCCTCTCCCTGCCAGGCTGCTCTCTTAAACAACTTACTGTGGATTCAGGCCCGTCCTAGCCGTAGAGGCTAGTGGCGCGGAGAACCACGGCGCCGGGCGCTGGAGGGCGCTGGAAGGGTGCCAAGTGAGTGCAGGGTTCTGGCGATCTGGCCAGGACTGCGCTCCTTCTCCGATGACTCCGCGCTGCGCCTCCTTCTCATTTCCCCAGCGCTGGGTTCCGCTCAGTCGAGCTTTGCCACCAGCGCGCGCACAGCGCCCAAGCAGCTCTTGCTGGTCCCGCGGTGCGCGCGCTGGTGGCAAAGCTCGACTGAGCGGAACCCAGTGCTGGGGAAACGAGAAGGAGGCGCAGCGCGGAGTCCTCAGAGGTGGCCTCCCGCTGCTGCCATGGTCCACTTGGCACTCCCGGGCCCTTGGAGAGGCTTTGGAGGGGGGCGCTGGAGGGACCTAGCGCCAGGGCGCTGGATGGGCTTAAGACGGCCCTGTGTGGATGAAACACCCCATAACCACTTTCAGTTTATTTGCCAGTTTCACAACCTTAGGGTTAAAGAAAGATTTTTAAAAAAGGATCTTCCCCTTCAAAGCATAGAACTATTTTGGTTCTGGTTCACGTTGGAGTGGTGCAGGATGCAGGCTGCAAACCATTGCCTTAGCAAAATGCATAGAAAGCTTTGAGCGCACCTGATATTGGAGTCGTGTAAATAAATAACACAGGCGTCAGTGTCGTTGCAATAGCTGGGAGCTGTTTCTCATTATATGGCTGCGGTGGTGGAGGGATGGTTCATGCGGCCAGCTGATTGACAGGAAGCGGCCCATGGCATCGATCCTTCAGTTGGAAGCTGGATCATGAGAAGCCACCCTCAGGTTCCCTTTAGAAAGCCATAAATGTTTTCTGTGTAAGCCGATGGGTAGTTATTACCATGTGTATCTGTCACTGTGAAACGTACCAAACATCTCCAAAGGCTTATCAGTGGCTGTAGAAGGCAGCTCCTTGGACAGATCGTGAATTGGAGGGTTCGACTGCATCAAGATGGATGGGACACTGGCTTCTCTGTGGTGCATCCATGGATCACAAAATACCTGTTATATAATAGGTTGCGTGGTAGAGGGAGGGATTGTCTAATGCGCGCGGGGGGGGGGGGCAAACTCCCAAGAGACTGCGATCTACTCACAGAGTTAAAAACTAGCAGTGATCTACTCCCTTTTTTGGAGTTCAGGTCAAAGTTGTTGAGCTTTTTCAGGGAGGAGGTAAAATGTTGAGCTTTTTTTTTAGGGGAGCAACAGTAGTTCTTTGGGGGAGCAAATGATCTACCAGTGATCTACCGCAGACGTCCAGTGATCTACCGGTAGATCACGATCTACCTGTTGGACATACCTGGTCTAATGCAAGGACCCATGGGGATATTCAGAGACACACTGCACCCTCCCTTCTGCATTGCGTTTTGCACCCAGGTCGCCCTGTTTCAAGGGTGGAAAGCCCTCATCACAGCAGCTTCCTGCAATGCAGCACATTAATTTTTCCCTGTAGGGATCATGCTGACCCCCATGGAAGAAGAAAAGAGGGAGGGATACTTTTGGGTACGCCATAAGCATGGAAGTGCAACCTGTTCCCTGTGACCTTAACCAGTGAGGCTCAAACCTGTGCTTATCTGCATAGCTCCACCCCTTCATTTGCATAGCCACACCCAAGGTTTTTTCCCTTTGTCGTACAGAAGTGTGACATGGAATATGGCTTTTCCCAATATAGACAGATAGAATTATATGCGTTGATCGGTTTGTGCCAGTCACTTAACTGTAGATTGGGCTTAAAATATTTTGTGACCCTATGCAAAATGAGTTGCACATCTTTCCTCTTCTTTGCCTTGCCATTAAGCGCTGACACTTTCCTGACCCAGCCGATCTCCTTCCCCAAATGTCAGAGGGCTACAGAGGGCTCCCCCTCACTGGATTTGTGTGTGTGTTCTGCAACACAGTATTGGCATTCTGCTTATAAGTTGTCCTGCGATGCTTCCCCATTGCAATATTGGCATCTAGAGGGGGACTTTTGCATTGTAGCGCAACAGAAGCAAGACTAAAGATAAACTGGAACATTTGTGGTATGAAAAGTTACAGGATTTCCGCAGGGAAGTTGCAGGACATGCACTGACCAGAGATGAAGCAGTAAGCCTGTCCTGAAAGGTTTTGCTGGTGCAAACGATAATGAAAGCGAAATTGCGTATAACTGAGCCTAGGGCTTGCTGATCAGAAGGTCGGCGGTTCGAATCCCTGTGACGGGGTGAGCTCCCGTTGCTTGGTCCCAGCTCCTGCCAACCTAGCAGTTCGAAAGCACGTCAAAATGCAAGTAGATAAATAGGAACCGTTTACAGCGGGAAGGTAAACGGCGTTTCCATGTGCTGCTCTGGTTTGCCAGAAGCGGCTTTGTCATGCTGGCCACATGACCTGGAAGCTATACGCCGGCTCCCTCGGCCAATAATGCGAGATGAGCGCGCAACCCCAGAGTCGGTCACGACTGGACCTAATGGTCAGGGGTCCCTTTACCTTTACCTTTTTGCCCCGATACCATCGTGAGCACAAACAGTCATGAATGCACAATAAAAAAAGACATTTGGAAGGGCTCTGAATGAGAGGAACGGTAGTCAAGTGAGGTTCAGCAAGCACAGGGATCCTCTAGCTTTAAACTGTGCACACAAGAGGGAATTTTGCCTCCTTGCACCAACTCGGTGCTATGAAACAGTTAACTAAAATTCCCACTTTTGAGCCTTCTGGAATGAATGATTGAATGAACAAGCAAATGAATGTCTTCTTCAAGATGAGAGTGCACCTCTAAACCTTCTGCAGCCAGTCACTTGGTGCTATGAATTAGGAAGAATAGGATCTTCCCTTTAAAAAACAACCGCAAGCATTATAGTATTTTTGGCATGACATTATTGTACAAAGCACTGTCCTATTTCTCATCAAGCCTCAATGGTTGTAAGATGTGTGTGCATTGGGGGGGGGTAATAACTTGAATATTACATGGTTGCAACTTCATGACTGAATCGTGCACATTTTTGAGATTTGGGGAGGGGTTCTTCATATTTCGGTTGTTCGTTCTGTGGTTTTATTTGGTTGCAAAGGAAGGATATTGAGGAGCTAAAACTGGATAGAGTAGAGCAGCTTTTGATTTCACCCGAGCCTTTGTTTATTGTGCATTACACTGAGATGGGGTGAGGTTGTTTCTTTTAAATTGTCAACCCATTGTAAAGCCTACTGGATTTATTTGAGGCATTCATAAAGAGATGAAGTAAAGGGATGGGGAGAGAAACAATGCTGACGAGACCATTTTGCTTCTGATTTAAAGGCAGGTTTATCCTTCTGCTCCTAACACAACTTGAAATATGCATTAAAAGCACATTGTACAATAAGCCCTGTTCATACTTCTTGACCTCACATAGGTGGGGAGGGGGAACCGATCCGCTTCGTTTACATCTGATTTGTTAATGCCCTTGTTTTCATTGAGTAACCATTTGCTGAAATCCTCAGACCTTGTAATTTTATTCCTTTTGATGTGTGTTTCCTTCAAATTGACCGCACGATGTGAAAGAAAGCCTATAAATTGATGTAAGCCATAACTTTAAAAACAACAATCAGGGTATTTTTGCCATCAGTCACATTGTGTCACTGTGTTTGGGAGACAATTTAGCATTTAACAAATAAACCAGTCTATGAGTTTAGGTTCTTTGTGTGTGTTTTACGTGAGTTGCTATGGTCTATGGACCAGATGTAACATGCCTTTGTATGATTACATATTCTCTCTCTCTCTCTCTCTCTCTCTCTCTCTCTCTCTCTCTCTCTCTCTCTCTCTCTCTCTTATATATTACTCCTGAATTTCAAAGTATACATCTGTCACTCTGAACTCTTTGGAAGAAAGGTGGAAGAAAGTTAATAAATTAAGCAAGCAAACAAGCAAGCAAGCAAGCAAACAAACAAACATAAAGTGAAGTGAAAGAGTGCACTTCTGAGTCTTGCAAGTACTGTAAGGCTTTTTGCCATTTTCTGCTTGATAGCAGCGATTACACAACTTGCCCTGAGAAGTAGGGGTGCGTTGTGTGTTTGTGTGGTGTGCGTGGTGAAAGAACCATCTTGTCTATTCATGTGCATTCTATAGAAATGACATTTCTGGAGTGCTTATCTAGCCTTTACGTTCCCTCCCCCTCCAAATTACTCCGGCGATGCAAGATGGTGATGAATTCAGGCAGAATCGATTTTGATTGCAGCTTTTCAGCACCACTTCCATTTCCAGGAACGGGGAACATTTTTTCTTTACAGCTGCTGGCGATAATCCTTTACCATTATCCCTACACACACAAAAAGGGAAATGCAAAGAATGGAACGGATGACTCGACTGGCTTGCACAGTTAGATATGATTGCAACTGTGAAGTCAAAGAAGGAAGGAAGGAAGAAATCCAGCAATTCTCTCAACTGGTGGCCTGATCCTGCCATCAACTGTGACAGCAAAATGGGTACCATTGTTTCATCTGCTGTGTCTGCCAGCCCTGCTGATGTTGCTAGTGTTGTATTATGGTCCGTGGTATCGAACTGATTAATAATAATAATAATAATAATAATGATAGCAGCAATACTGTAGCGATCAGCCTTAAAGTTAGCCAGGTTGTAGAGGGTTAATTTCAGTAGAACTCTGAGGACCCAGGGGGAGGGCTCTGGGAGAGTATAAAAAACCCCACCCCTGGAGTCAGTGAGGGGAGTTGGTGTTGATTAGGAGTTGGTTGGTTATTTGCAGAGAGAGCTGGTTTAATATATTGAGGTGAAGAATAGGTGGTGATTTTAGTCAGACAGGATACAGAGTTGAGTTATTTAGTTGACTTTAGTGGTAATAGGCCAGTAATTTATAATTAGAGGTAATAGGCCGGTATAGGAACCATCTGAAATTTGGAACAACCTAAGATTTGTACTGCAACCATTAAGCTTATGAACACACAATAAAGCAACTTCGTTTTATTTTACCTTATCCTGGTCTGTGGTGTTTTGAGGAGGTATTTATTTTGTTGTTGGCACATCACCAATAGACCATAAAACGTCCGGGGGTGATGTGCAGGTCAGAGTGACCGCAACAAATACTATATACTTTAATTAATTGTTGTTATTTATTCCTTCCAAAAGAGTCCACGGGAGCCATGCAACATAATAGTACAACCTAAATAAAAACACATTTTCAGTATACATACACAACTTCCAAGCTGTTGAATGTACACTCCTTTAGTGGGTGTTTGGGAGGGGCACAGGGGTGGTTACCCTGGGTGCAAAGTTGTTAGGAAGCACAAAATTTCAACATCAGGTGCTGCCTCAGTACAGCTGTGTGCTTCCATCGCTGGGCTCCATTGAAAACGGCTTCTTGATGAGAACCAGGAAGTGACCTCTCCATACAAGTGGAAGTGACCTCTTATCTCTGCAGTTGCAATCTCTTGGGTGACACAGATGCCGTTAGGCAGTTGAATGTGTGTACCTACTCCCATCAGTTTCCCTCCCACCCTGCCTCTGTGTGGCCCCGGGCACTGGCAACCCATGCTACGCCACTGCTCTCCTTTGATTACTAAGTGCCAGGGTGAGCAGGGTGTTTTCCCCCCAATACTAGGTGCCAGTAATGCCAAGCACAGATTATCACCAGTTTAGAACAACATCTTTGTCCATCTGGGGGTAGTCCATCTCTTTATGGCGATGGCCCCTCTCTTTTAGGGGAAGTGCCATAACTCAGTGGCAAACGCATTGTTTGCATGCAAAAGGCCACACCTTCAATGGTAGCCCAGCAGAGTGAAAAGAAAGTCCTACACCTTCTGAGCAAGAGCAGTCAATCTGAGCAGTGGAGATCTGGCCATTCCTGCAGCAATGCCTTTCAGGACCCACCACCATGTGTACCTTGCCTTGATGCTGGCTCCTAGCAGGAAGGGAGTTTGCCGTGGGCCGACTAAGGCTTACTTACGTCACTCACTGTTCCTTCTAATCAAACCCAGTGTTGCTCTGCAGTACACAGATGTAAATTCATTTTGCTTTGCTCGGTTGCTGCAGTCACCTTGTATTGAATGAGGTCACTGAGAACCTAGCCAGTTTCTCCCCCAACCTCCTGCTTTACACACACACACACACACACACACACACACACACACACACACAGAGAGAGAGAGAGAGAGAGAGAGAGAGAGAGAGAGAGAGAGAGAGAGAGAGAGAGATGTGCTTGGTAGCCATTGTTTTCAATTGATCAAATATGCTGGATATTTTCCCCGCATCTCATTCTGCTCTCCTCTCCTCTGTCATTTCTTCCAGGTGTGTTTTCATTTAGTGAAATGCTCTCAGCCTCTATCTGTCTTAGAAGTGCTTTCTGGAGAGGGAAGATATGTTTTTTTACTGCCCCTATCCTTCCCCCAGTTTATTTGGGGTTCAGGCTGCGGGAAGAGATGTTCAGATGCTACTGCAGCATTGGCAATGTAATAGCCTCAGACCAAAAACAGTCCACATTGCACAGCAAGCAAAATGGGGTGGGTGAGGGGAAATAATCTGAAAAGCTGGATCAATGGACTCTTTGCAAATAGTGCTTTTTAAAAACATCTGTATAGCAAAACCTTTAAAAGATATCAGGGGCTCATGGCCAACTCTCAACCTGTGGTTAGGTCAGGAAGAAAAGGTGTAGCACAGCCCTCCGAGAATCCTCCTAAGAAATAGGAGGAGTTGCAGGATCTAAGTTTTGAACTTTGCTGTAAACTGGACCATTTCTGGGCACAATTCAAAGTGCCGGTTATAACCTATACAGTAAATCCCTATATGGATTGGCCCTGGCTACCTGAAAGATAGTATATCCCTATGCAAACCTGCCCAGGTGCTAAGGTCCTCAGATGAGCATCTTCTCTTGGTCCCATCAACATCAGAAGCTGGGCTGGCATTGCTTCACTCACTAGCTGGCAGCCACACAGACAGCAGCATGATGACATCCTTACAATTTTATTATACAGTACGATAGATATATGATCAACACATAACATAATATCCACCCAATAAAGTTATAGAAATCCAGTGCATGGCATATAATGAATATATACTAAGCAGCAATAATAGAACTGTACAGTTGGAAGGGTTCGAAAGGGTCATCTAGTCCAACCCCCTGTAATGCAGGTATTACAACTAAAGAATCCCTGACAGATGGCCATCCAACCTCTGTTTAGAAACATCCAATGAAGGAGTCCACCACCTTTCAAGTTTAAGTTATACACAATAGGGTATATCCAAATAAGTTCTACTCAGACTCATATAAATCAGTGGACCTGCGTGAGTAATTTCCATGATTTCAGTAGGTCTTCTTTGAACATGACTAACATACAACCCAATGCCACCCCAGCAAAACATTGCACAACTCAGCCCATGTGAAATAGAGTCTCATAACATAAATCGTTACCTACTTCTCTTGGGTACAACCACAAAACATACATATCTCTCTGTACAAAACTAGCTCTTAAGGAAAATGACAGACCCTCCCAGCTCTCACCTGGGACCTTCCATTTCTTTTCCCAATTTCTCACCCCTGGGAGATCTCCGCTTCCCTGCTGCTCATTTAGGATTCTTCCACCATATCTATCTGCCACTTGAATTGGTGTGTGTGTGTGTGTGTGTGTGTGTGTGTGTGTGTGTGTGTAAGTCCTTGTCGCCTAATGGCTCCTGCCAAAGGGACAACATCAAACACATGACCTCAGACCCCACCACGAATGATCAGTTCAGGATTCAGAAATATTTGAATCCCTAACACACATCTTCATTTTTTTGAACATGGACACCAACTCTGTTTCTTGGAAGTCCATCCATCTGTATTTCCCTATTTCACTCAGGTGCATCTCTTTGGGCAGAATTGCACATCAAATTGAGCTGCCTCTGCACCACCAAAAATGGCATGTCTGTAGACCTTTCTCTCTCCCATTCACCATCTTGAACATGTGGCAAATCCTTCTCCGTGTCCTACCACCACCCTATTGTGGCTTTATCCACTCTAGCCAATTCATGATGAGAAACATGCAGCACAATGACATTCAGAGGGCTTTTTATTTTTTTATTTTTTACAGCGCATTATGGAAAGGGACTGGGGAGAACTCAGCACCGACCTGCCATTTACAACAGCAGTCCTGTGATTAAAATCTGTTTTTCCGAAGCAGTTGAGGAGGAGGATATTCCACTCCAGGAACAGCTTCAGTCCAATTTCTCTTATCTTCTCTTTTCAGGCCCCTATCAGGATGAAAAACGAGTGCTTGGAAGTGAGCACTTTTCTGTCCCCCTCCTTTTGCTCTCTCTCTCTCTCTCTTGTTATTTTAAGACACCGGTATAGCAGTTCTTGGAGGTGTTTACTCTCTGATGCATACAAATTACTGAGCTGATTGGGCAATTATGATTAATCTAAAGGAACAACGTTGACACGGTCTCTGAATTACCTTTTCCTAAAGTGGCAGATGAATATATGCGCATGAAATATGAATCACCCCGGATCCTATCGGGATTCAAACCCACAGTGGCTCATCTGATTCCCAGTTTCCAAGGGATGCTAAATGGAGATTAGAGCTGCTACGTTTGCATGCTAATACCAGAAGCACCCTGAGCCGAGATGTACGAACTGAAGCGCTTGCTCTTAGAGGACGGCATTAATGCAGGGAGCATAATGGAAACGTAGCAGAATGGAGAGAAGCAGGGAAACACGGTTATCTCAGGATACAAACTCTATAGAAAGGGCAGGGAAGGGAGTACTGGAGCTGGTGCCACTCTGTACATCGGTGAGGACATGGAGTCCCCAAGGGGGAAGAATCGTCCGCAGAATCATTGCACGTGGTGATACCAGGGCCCAAAGGTCATTTAGTACTGGGTGATGTGCCATCATCTCTGGAATCAAAATGCTGAGATATATCTTGTCATGAAAAAGGAAATCAAGGAAGCCTCCAGAAGAGGGAATGGTGTAGTTATGGGTGACTTCAACTACATACACCGATCCTGAAAGACCTATGTTGGCTGCCAGTATGTTTTTGAGCACAATTCAAAGTGTTGGTGCTGACCTTTCAAGCCCTAAATGGCCTCGGTCCAGTATACCTGAAGGAGCGTCTCCACCCCCATCCTTCTGCCCGGGCACTGAGATCCAGTGCCGAGGGCCTTCTGGCAGTTCCCTCACTGTGAGAAGCAAAGCTACAGGGAACCAGGCAGAGGGCCTTCTCGGTAGTGGCGCCCGCCCTGTGGAATGCCCTCCCATCAGATGTCAAAGAGATAAACAACTACCTGACATTTGGAAAACATCTGAAGGCAGCCCTGTTTAGGGAAGCTTTTAATGTGTGACACTTTAATGTATTTTAATCTTAAGCTGAGGCTCCAATACTTTGGCCACCTCATGAGAAGAGAAGACTCCCTGGAAAAGACCCTGATGTTGGGAAAGATGGAGGGCACAAGGAGAAGGGGACGGCAGACGACGAGATGGTTGGACAGTGTTCTCGAAGCTACGAACATGAGTTTGACCAAACTGCGGGAGGCAGTGCAAGACAGGAGTGCCTGGCGTGCTCTGGTCCATGGGGTCACGAAGAGTCGGACACGACTAAATGACTAAACAACAACAACAACAACAACAACAATCTTTGTTGGAAGCCGCCCAGAGTGGCTGGGGAAACCCAGGCAGATGCGTGGGGTACAAATTATTATTATTATTATTATTATTATTATTATTATTATTATTATTATTCATAGACTGGTGTCAGGGACTGGCTAGAAGAGGAATAGTGGTGGAAGCTGGCCCCCCACCCCCAGGGACACCAGCCACACCTCAGAAGAGGAGACGAGCCAGGAAGTACTAGAAGCAGAGAGCTTGAGGGATAGTGAAGACAAAGAACCAGGCCGGTGGCCCAGCACAGGGCAGGGTGATGAAGTTTCCAGTTTGGATGCCAGTGCCAACAGCAATGACACAGGGGAGGAAGACCCTGCAGCTCTCCCACAGATCCCTTCTGACAGCTGTCAGATGTCTCACCACCAGACCCCAGGATCTAATTCATCTTCTGTGCCTTCCCGGGGGGGGGGGGTTCTTGGGTGGGCAGCCTCCACCACCACTCTTCCTCATCTGGCCAGTCCCTGACAACTGGCTACATATGTATGTTCCATTCATGGCATACCCCTCGCTGCTCCTGTTTTGGTTTTCCTTAGCTGGAAAGTCTGTGTGGGTAGGAAGTAGCCTGTTGTACAAAGTTAAAATTGGCATCCATTGCTCCACCCACTCTCGCCTCTGGCCCAGCACAGGCATGTAGCCCTTAGAAGACTGCCCAGACAGAACAGCTTCCCCACCCCGTGATTAAAAAAATTTTGTTGTTGTTGTTGTTGTTTAGTCGTTTAGTTGTGTCCGACTCTTCGTGACCCCATGGACCATAGCACGCCAGGCACTCCTGTCTTCCACTGCCTCCCGCAGTTTGGTCAAACAAGTGGATAAAAACGAGGGGGTAGAATCTTCAGAAAAGGTGAACAACAACAACAACAACAACAACAACAACAACAACAACAACAACAACATAATTTATACCCCGCCCATCTGGTTGGGTTTCCCTACTCACTCTGGGCAGCTCCCAACAGAATTTTATTTTTAACAACAACAACAACAACTTATGTCTGGGTTTTCCCAGTTCCTCTGGCCGACTTTTAAAAACACAATAAAACATCAAACATCAAAAACTTCCCTAAACAGAGTTGCCTTCAGGTGTCTTCTAAAGTCAGGTAGTTGTTTATTTCCTTGACATCTGTTGGGAGGGCGTTCCACAGGGCGGGTGCCACTACCAAGAAGGCCCTTTGCCTGGTTCCCTGCAACTTGGCTTCTCGCAACAAGGGAACTGCCAGAAGGCCCTCGGTACTGGACCTCAGTGTCCGGGCTGAACAATGGGGGTGGAGACGCTCCTTCAGGTATACTGGGCCAAGGCCGTTTAGGGCTTGAAAGGTCAGCACCAACACTTTGAATTGTGCTCGGAAATGTACTGGGAACCAATGTAGGTCTTTCAGGACCAGTGTTACATGGTCTCGGTGGCTACTCCCAGTCACCAGTCTAGCTCTGTTGCCTTAGACATGGAGTGAAGCAAAATAAGAAAGGTCTAGATCAGGTATCCTTTCAGAGATCAGGCCTGTTATTATGAACCTCAGTTGGCTGTTAGGCCAATGAGGACATGGTCTAAAAATAGCTTTTGACTATTGACACCTTTTGCATAATTTATTTATCAAGTGAAGTATTTAATGGTTCATGTCCGGTATCAGAAATGAATGTGCACTAGTTCTTGGCTGCCTCATAGAATTTTGCAGCTTGCTGAAAAGGGGAATACCTTTCTTGAAATATGCTCAAGAAAACCAGCAGGTTCTAACCAATTAAATATCCCCTTTTTTGTGCCACCTCTTTTTTTTCACTCAAGTGGGCAGCATGTTAAACTTAGGCCTCAAAACCTCGGGTTCAAATTACCTCTGCAAATACCAGGAGGGGGTATCTGAAATCTATCTGTGCAAAGTGAAATAATACATCTTAATTTCAAAACCAATAATCTTGCCTTGTTGGCACATGCTCTACCTAAGTAAAAAGCCTTTCCAAAGTTGTTTAGCTCTAATGGACTGAGCTGTCTACACCATATCTAGCAGCAATAGCAAGTTCTTTATTGACCTCAAACCAGAAAACAGAGAAACACACACACACACACACACACACACACACACACACCTGCATGGTGCAAAATAAACCTTGATAAGCACTTTGGGTGCTTTCTCTCTCTCTCTCTCTCTCTCTCTCTCTCTCTCTCTCTCACACACACACACACACAAAATCACAAGGTAGATTGTGTAGGCTCAGTGGCGTAGCAAGGTCAGGTGGTACCTGGTACGGAAAATTTCTTGTCACCCCCCCCCCCCATTGAAATTATTAAAAGGAAAAATAAGATACAGTAGGCAGCATTCTGTGAATTCAAGCTGCTTACACAGATATACACACCTGATAGGAGACAGATAGGAAAGGTCACACAACCCAATCGGTTTCGTAAGTGGACACTGTCTTACGTAAATTGTCTCAAAGGTTCCGAAATAGGTTATGAAACCTACTGCAGACAGAGCACAGCAAACCGAAAGAACAACAAAATTACAAAACCAAAACGGTAGCGAACCAGGAGGGCCTTGAGACTGCACAAAAGCTGAACAAACAGGCATGCTGTATTGAATTGCATCCCTAGTTGAGATTTGTCATTCCAGTATGTCGTCAGGGTTCTAATACATTTATTTCTGCATCTGCTGCCCATTCCTATAACCTTTTATACGATGAGATCTTATGCACACACATCTGTGCCCAGCAGCTACAGTATTTCCCATTTCTTGATGCTTCTTCGCTGGAGTTCCTGACAGACACTGTTCATTGTTTTGGCACTGACTGTATATTTTCATTTCCCCATGGAAAGGGGAAGCAGTGACAAATCCAATGGGTAGGATTGGGCTGACCCTGGAAGAGCACACCTACCTGTGCCTACCTAGAAATGAACTATAGCTGACTCCTGAGCCTGGTGTCCTCCAGAAGTTTGGGATGACAACCTTCACCATCCCTGACCCTTGACTGTCCTGGCTGGGCTTGATGGGAATTGTAGTCCAAAGCATTTGTAGGGCATCAGGTTGGGGAACACTGCTCAGCTCTTGTCATTGGTCAATTTTTTTGTGTCCTGCTCTAAAATAGGAATATTATTGCTTTAATATTATGAGTCTTGATGATTTTCTGACATCTTTCTGTCACGGTCCGGTCGGCGGGCGGTTGAAGCCCTGGATGAGAACGTCAGGACCAGAAGCAAGATGGTGGTGTAGAAGCAGGAACAGGTGCAGGGTTGAGGGTCCAGCAGCAGGCAGTCGCAGGGTCAAGGAGCAAGGCAGAGGCGAAGGTCTGGGAGTCAAGGAGCAAGGCATTGGCAAGGCAAAGGTCCAAGGGTCGAGGATCAAGGCGTTGGCAAAGGCGAGGGTCCAAGGAGCAAGGCGTCGGCAAGGCAAGGGTCCAAGGAGCAAGGCGTCGGCAAGGCAAGGGTCCAAGGAGCAAGAGGCCAGATGCAACCAGGCAGGGATAGCGTTGCTGTAGCCAAGAGCTGAAGAAAAATGCTGAGCTTTTATCCCTCCCAGCTCTTGCCACCAGGTGCAGTGAGTTATCAAATGGCCTCACCTGAATGGCCACTCCTTGCTTCTCCAGAACAAGCTGAGGAAGGCCCCAGTCCTGCAAAGTACTACAGGCCCCAGAGCCTGACTCCTGCCCATACTCCTGACATTTCCCCCCTTCAGAGTAAGAAAGGCTTTCTCCATGTTCTGGATATGAACACTGGAGATTATGGTCCTGGAGGGCAGGTATAGTCAAACAAATCTTAAGGACCCATTGTGTCCTTGTGGAATGACACATTTGCCTCTGTGTAGCCTTGACGATGTATCTAGTCAAAACTGGTTGGCTTGGGCATGGAGGAAACTGCCATTTATCTTTGGCCTTCTTCTTCAATGACAAACCTCCTTCTGTAACTAGTTTCCTGCCCAAAAAATTGCAGCGGAATGTATTTTGTTTAATAGTAAACCCAGGCATCCCCAAACTTCGGCCCTCCAGATGTTTTGGACTACAATCCCCATCATCCCTGACCACTGGTCTTGTTAGCTAGGGATCATGAGAGTTGTAGGCCAAAACATCTGGAGGGCCGCAGTTTGGGGATGCCTGAGTAAACCTATCTTCTCAGTTGTCATTCATTGTAAAGGTGACCCCCTCAGCATAAGGCAGATGTGTCTTTATAAGGCTAGCTTTTTTTTTGAAATAATTTTACCAGTTTAAAATTAAAACAAACAATCATATACATCCACATTTAAAGATTCTTCTGAATCTCTAGACTTCCCACCTTCCCTGCCATGGGTCCTATTGTCCACCTTCTCTACTGCATATATTCCAGTAGTCCATATTTTATATAACTCCATTACAGTGGTGCCTCACTTAATGAATGCCCTGCTTAACGAAATTTCTTCTTAACGAAAGGTTTTTTCTAGTGGAGGTTGCCTCGCTAGATGAATTCATTTTATGAAAAATTCGTCTAGCGAATCGCGGTTTCCCATAGGAATGCATTGAAATTCAATTAATGCGTTCCTATGGGCAAAAAAAAAAAATCCAAAAAATTCAATGTATTCCTATGGGATTTGCTAGACGAATTTTTCGTTATAAGAAAAGACCCGTGGAACGAATTAAATTCGTCTAGCAAGGCACCACTGGATCTCCATATTACTCACTACATTACAAGTGTTATTGCAATCCTGCTAATGTTTTCATCTGCTTACAGTAGTCTCCAAGATAAATCCCCCCCCATTATTTGTTGAAGTTTTGGTCTTCGTGGTTCCTGAGCTTTCTGGTCAGTTTTGCCATTTTGGCATAGTCCAACAATTTAATTTGGACCATTCTTCTCCAGTAGGGATTTTATCTTCTTTCCATCTCTGAGCTAATAACTTCCGTGTGGCTGACGTCGCGTACATAAAAAGTCTTTTCTGCTCCCTGGGAATATTAGCACCTACAATTCCTAATAGAAAAGCCTCTTTAAAAATAAAATAAAGGTTAATTTAAACTTTTTTAAAAAAATCATTGTATATCCTTCCCCAGAATGCTTTTATTACTTTACAAGACCACCACATTTGATGAAAGGTGCCTTCTTTTTCTTTACATTTCCAACAGATACGTATTTGTACTTGTCCTATACATTTTTGCTAACTTACTAGGAGTCAGATACCACCAGCAAAAAGGATAGCTTTGATAGAGTAAGGTTTGTTGATTTGCATAGCTAATTGCAGTGCAGTTTTACTATTTGGCTTTAATTCTATTTGAATCACCAGTCATGTTTGGGAATGCTAGGGCTCTTCATGTTTGGTATGTGGCCTAGCTAAGCTCCTAAATCTGGGATGGGGAGTCTGTGGTCCTCCAGGCATTGTTGAATTACAATTCCCATCAGCCTCAGTTAGCATGGCCAATGGGCAGGGGTGATGGGAGCAGCGGTCCAACATCTGAAGGGCCAAAACGTCCCCATTTCTGTAAGAATCCCAGTTCCCCTCTTAGAGCTGCAATTTCCACAGTTGTTTAACAGCCGATGCTTTTTCCCAGGGAACTCTGGGAATTGTAGCTCTGGGAGGAGAATATGGGTCTCTTAACTACTCTTAAGAAACCACAGCTCCCAGAATTCTTTGGGCGAAGCTAGGGCTGTTTAAAGCGGCATCGCAGCATTTTAAATGGACGGCGTGAATGTGGCCTGAGGCAAAGTGTGAGAGTTGTTGGGATCTGAGAAGCCAAGAAAGGTTGAGATCTTGCGAGAGATTGAGTTTCTCTTTGTCAACGGCTCTGCTATAATGGTTACCTGATTATCATATCGAGATTTAGCAGGCCCACATTTGAGAAGGCTTGGCTGCGCTTGAAGATATAGTGGTGTGTGTGTGTGTTGCAACTTGAACTTGAGACCTGCCAGTGTCAGAGATAGTGAGGGACCAACAGAAGACTGTACAGAACGCTCCCTTCGTGTATTTACTTGTCCTCTCCTTTTACAGCTCAGGTTCTTTCCTTATAGCTTCTGTTAACTCTCACCATTGGCCGTGCTGCCCGGGGCTGAGGAGAATGGCAGTGTGAAGCAGGAATTTCAGGGCAGACCAGATGGCACAGCTACTTTCCACCCCTCAGAGTTTGCCGATTGAGGCAGCTGTCTCACTCTGCCTCATGACCCCAGTGTGAAATATCTGGAGGGCACCAGGTTGGGGAAGGCTGCACCGGACTGACCTAGTGGAATTTCCCCCCATGTCTTAATGCTTTGATATTAATAGGAGAGCTTTTTGCTTAGGTTCAGCATTAGCGAAAGTAGCTACAAAGCGGTTAGTGCAGATGATAAAGCAGGGATCAGAGACTTCAGGATCAGGGTCTGAATGTGGCCCTCAAAACTGCTCTACCTGGCCCTTGGAATGCTTCCCAGGCCACAATCCTCACTGGCTTTACTTCAACCCCTGAATGTTCTTGCCTGGCTAGAATGTGTATCCTTTAACTCTGCCAATGCATCTTCCTAGCCTGGATGGGGAACAACAACAACAACAACAACAACAACAAACCGATAAAACATCAAACATTAAAAACTTCCCTAAACATGGCTGCAAGTCCCAGGAAATCATTAAAAAATTTTTTTTATAAGTTGTGTGTCTTTATTTCTCAATTTGATCCTTTTACATGGTTTTGTATGTATTGTGGTTTTTTACGCATTGTGACTTGCAGCTATTTTTATTGATCCTAGTCTAGTCATTATTTACTGTAATTGTTAACCGTGAATTTCCATTTCATTATTATTTGCTGACGTTTTGAGAGTCTACTGTGTGCTCTTGCATCCTAATAGACAATTGGATATTACTTTATTTGATATGAGTCATTCCATTTTAAAGTTATGTTTTATTATGACTCGTTGTATTGGATCGGATTGTTATAAGGGGTGTGTTCTTTGTTGTATATTTTGTTGCCATAAACAGCTTTGTGTGTAGTAATATAGAAAGGCGGTATACAAATTAAAAGTGAAAAGTAAGGAAAGGGAGGGGTGTAGGCAGAAGCAAGCCTAGTGTACAAAGGTAGAATTCGCACTCATTGGCCTACCCGCTTTTGCTTCTAGCCCCGCCCACCACTGGTAAATGGCCCTTGAAAGCTTGCTCAGAAGAAAATGTGGCCCTCAGATTGAATGAGATTCCCCAGCCCTGACAAGTAGCAAAGAAAGTGAGACCCACAGAAGTCCCATTGATTCCCTTGATGTTCAATTTTCTGCCTTCTCTCTCGTCTCCCCCTCCAGCAGAGGTCAGTAGGTCCCTTCTGGCTTCATATTTTTTTAAAGCGCTCATTAAGTCTGACGGGGCTCATGGTTGGCTGGCAATGTGCACTTAAATATCAGAAGTGAGAGCTGGTCTGCCTTGAATTCTTGCTGGTGTCAGTCAAAACTCATTTGACAACGTGGCCTCGTCTTGGGTAGCAACGGCTGGTCGCTGGTCGCTCCCTGTCCGCTCTTTTAATAAAACCGCTTGTTCAGAATCAGAGACGTGAACTAGGAGGGAAGACAAGACAATTCGCAATGTGGTGGAAAAGGAAACTTCTGTCTTCTCATTCGCAGACTGGTAGGACTTTGCTTCCATTGTGATGTGTGTTTTCTCAGCAGCACTTTAGACTACAGTGAAAATATTTAGAACCTAACCTATGAGTTGTTTTAACTGGTTTTAATCTTGCAATCTGGCCTGGGGACCTTATGCTGAAGGGTGCAAAATACCACTACTGATGATGAAGTTGAAGAAGAAGATGATGATGTGTGCTGTCAACCTGGGTTGTTTCTCAAACCAAGTAACACAATTTGCTCTCACGATGAATCTGCTAACTCTAACAGGACCAAAGAGCCCCCCTGTGCTGTTGTAATAGCCCTCTCCAAGCATGTTCAAATGCAATTCTATATTTGGGACTTAGATGGGCAAAGGAGGAGTGGTTTATTATAGGAAATAAGGAGTTTGAGTCTGAAGCTACCATCAGATTGGGCATGCCAGAAGAGATACGAAGAAGTGACGAGCTGAAGGAGATGTTGTTAGGAAGTCTAATATTGGCGCAGAGTTGTTGATGTGTTAGACTTCTTATTTGCCTGTTCAGCAAAGGTTTCCAAGTGCCTTACAACATTTAAAAACATAAACAAAAATACATTAAAACATCAACAAATTATGACAAAACGTCAGCAAATCCCCCTTTGGGTAGGAGTGGAGGTTAACAGCACAATCCTGTTCATGTTTACTCAGAAATAAGTCCCATTTTGTTCAATAGGGCTTACTCCTGAACAAGTGTGCTTAGAATTGCAGCCATGACGAGTTTGTGTCAGTTTTGATACTGAAAATTCTTTGGCTATGACCTGAAAGTGTCAATATTTATGTTGTGAACTGGCGGTGATCTTCGGATGAAGGTTGACAACAACAACAACAACAACAACAACAACAACAACAACAACAACAGGTATTTAGCTCCAGAAATTGATGACTAATTATTTCTCATTGGGAATCAACACTGGGCAGTATCTGACAACTTATTGTAATTAATAAACTTTTGTTGGATTTCATCAATTGATTGACCCAATCAGGGAATGTTCCCTTGGATGGGCCAGACCAGGCCCAGACTGTCATGTTTTGCCTCCTGAGGTAAAATGGGAATGTGCCCCCCCCCGCTGCTCCCCACCGAAGCCTCACTTAATGGGGTCACATAGCAGCTGCAACTTCCGGTAAAATCTTGCAAGATCTTGCGGGAGCTGCCGTGAGATCTTGCATGAGCGCAGCAAGATCTCCAGAGAGTTCTGTGAGATCTCACGAGTTCTCGCTGGAAGCCGCCACTGCATGACCCCAGTGGTGGCAGCAGGGGTGGGCAGGGTCCTTGCAGGGGCACCAACCCAAAGATTCTGCCACTTGAGTTGGTTGCTTCAGTCTGCCTCATGAGTGGGTCAACCGTAGACCAGACAACGCAAACACCTGGATTTCAAAATTATGGTGCTGAATTTTTATTTTGAAGTTTGGATGACAGATTTCAGACGTTGGGTTTCAAAATCAAAATCTGAATCATGAAATTTGATAACTGGGCAAACTCCGTTTCATGTCTAGGTGAAAAGGTACAACAGCCTCTTCTGCCTCATTGATTCCATGACTTGATTGTGTACTGCTTATTGTAAAAGCACCTAATCTAGAGTTGGAGAATGATTCGTTCCAGAAGCTTCTTCAGCTTTGGAGAAGCAGATTTAAGATTTCACGAGGACCAGGACTATGGCTGATGGGTTCTCCAGATATCGATGGGCTTTGGGTAGGGAAGTCACTCCATACCTGGTCACATGGTTGTTCTCAGTCCAAGGATGGTGGAAGTTCTACTTTCAGCTCACATTATCATCAGCCTTTAGAACGGGAGCCTTTAGAACAGGAGTTGAGCATATGCTCTGGCCACTTGGGGAAAGGCTCTGGCCTTGCATGCTGGAGGTCCCAACTTCAATCTCTAGTGTTTCCAGGCAGGGCTGGGGGAAAGCTCCTTCTGGAAGCCTTGGAGATCCACTGCCAATTGGTGCCAATTAGCAGTGGCTTGCCAAGTCAATCTTGACCAACTAGGAGGGTCTGATTTGGCCCGTGAGGCCATTTCCTGCAAAACCATGCTCACCCATCCTCTGACATCACTGCTCCCCGCTTCCATCAGTGCCGGATTAACAACTAGGCAGAGTAGGCACTGGTTTACCCAGGTGGCGCTGTGGGCTAAACCACTGAGCCTAGGGCTTGCTGATCAGAAGGTCGGCGGTTCAAATCCCTGTGACGGGGTGAGCTCCCGTTGCTTGGTCCCAGCTCCTGCCAACCTAGCAGTTCAAAAGCACATCAAAATGCAAGTAGATAAATAGGAACCGCTATAGCAGGAAGGTAAACGGCGTTTCCATGTGCTGCTCTGGTTTGCCAGAAGCGGCTTTGTCATGCTGGCCACATGACCTGGAAGCTATACGCCGGCTCCCTCGGCCAATAATGCGAGATGAGCGCGCAACCCCAGAGTCGGTCACGACTGGACCTAATGGTCAGGGGTCCCTTTACCTTTAGCTTTAAAATTGGAAATGTATTAGGAGATAATCTGCAAAGGCCCCACCCCCTGATTTCGAATTCCTTGGGGCTTCCACAGGGTTTAATCTGGCACTGCCGCCCATTGGAACATTTGCACACAAGTGCAGGACAAATGAAAAAGGATGTCAGGCAGATGTCCAGCTTCAAACCAAGAGGTGTGGATCATATCACTGGGATTAAGTGAGCCCAGACTCCCAGGTAGCCAACCGCCTATTAAGAAACCAGGCTCTAAATTTTTCACACGGAATGACTTAATCGGTCTGAGGTTGCACTTCTGTTGTGTTCTTCAGTGTTGGTCTACTCTGTGAAGGGACTTTCCTCTTATCGGTTTCAAAGGCTTGAATTTCTCCTCACTGCTTCCTTTTCTTTGAGTAGGGGCTTGGGTTGCTAATCTCCCTATGACATTAGAAGCCCCATTTTGCCATTGTCTTCAGAGGCCTTTTCTTCTGGGGGACGGCAAAGGTGGGTAACTGTATCGCTCTCCTCTTATTTCCGGAGTCCGGCTGCAAAGTGGCATAATGTTCTTTTATCATCTTGCCAAACTCTTACTTTAAATCCAGGCTGGGGAGGGACTCCTATTTCCCAACCAGGTCTACGATCCCAAAAGTGGTTTAAGAGCCACTTCCTCTTCCTAGGGAACTTTTGGAATCATAACTCTAGGAATAGGAGGCCTCTTAGCACCCCTAACCTCACATAAGAAACTGCAACTTCCAGAAGTCTTTGGGGGAAAGCCATGACCATTTAAAGAGATATCACAGGGCTTAAAATGTATGGTGCAGCTATGGCTCAAGATCAGCATGGTGCAAATGGATCAGGCCAAATATGCTATGATTTACTCCTGAGTAAACATGCTTGAGGATTGTGCTAGAAGCGAATGATTGCAGCTTTCTCCTCTGCTGTTTTGGAGAATTCGCGTCGCCCTGCCTCACAGTGAGCTCGGCTTCAGTGAGACGCCGCTCTGAGCGCAAGCTGGCCTCAATTTCCTTCTGCCCCGGAGACAAGGTTAGGATGGCAGGAGAGCGGATAGAAACCATAGCCCCCCGAGGTGGCCTGAGCCTCCCTCCCTGTCACCCTGTGTTTGTTTGATCCGTGTGGCAAAGCCTGCTCCAATTTGCCACGATGCCTCCCAGCGCAGAGTGCAGGCGGAGAAACAGACACTGTGGCATGATGATCAGACAGAGACAGGGAACAGAGAGAGTCAAGGTTGCCTTGGGTGCCGCAGGGGATGTGACAGGAAGATGACAGCCCCTTGGATGAGGAATGCATCGCATTGTACTAAGGGCAATAGGCAAATTCACGGAGGAGAGGGCTATCAGTAGCTACCAGCCAGGATTGCTACTTTCCTCCTGATGGGCTTCCCATGGGGATATCTGCTCTGGACCAGATGAACCTTTGGTCAGATCCAGCACAGTTCTTCTTATGTTCCTAAAAACAGAGGCGTAGGAAGGTCAGGTGGTACCTGGTGCGGAAAATTTCTTGTCACCCCCCCCCCCACATTAATTTTATTATTATTTTGCCTGCAAAATTGGTTTTACATTACAGTGGTGCCTCGCTAGACAAATTTAATTCGTTCCACGGGTCTTTTCTTATAACGAAAAATTTGTCTAGCGAATCCCATAGGAATGCATTGAATTTTTTTTTGCCCATAGGAATGCATTAATTGAATTTCATTGCATTCCTATGGGAAACCGCGATTCACTAGACGAATTTTTCATAAAACGAATTCGTCTAGCAAGGCAACCTCCGCTCGAAAAATCCTTTCGTTAAGCAGAAATTTTGTTAAGCAGGGCATTAGTTAAGCAAGGCACCACTGTATTTCATATTTTCTTACAAAGGAATGTGGATTTTGAGCCTCTGATAACAAGTGACTATGGACAGATACTTAAATCTACAGGGTGGATTGTGTTTTGGCTTGTGTTATTTTATTTATATTTATTGTTTGTTTATTTAATAAAATTTATTTTTTTAAAAAAACCTACAAAGTGGTTTACCAAAACAAAAAACACACAGCACAGCAGTAAAATCAAGAAAAATTAACAATCCCACTTTAAAACATACAAAAGCTAAAATATTAAGATAAAAATTTCTTCAAATTCCTAAGCATCTAGGTATGCTTGCCTAAAGAAGAATGCTTTTAGCAGGTGCCCGAAAAGAGTCTAGCAAAGGCACGTGCTTTGTTGAAATTTCAGCCTTCACGACATAGGAAAACAGCCAAGTAAACAGCTATTTTCGTGGAGGAGGATCAAGATATTAACTGATATGCATGAAATGTCATATGTAGCTATATAATCCCTAGTGTAGTAAGATAAGACCTTTGGAGCAGGCTTTTTTTTTTTTAAAAAAAAGTTTTTTATGAACCGGTCTAGTAGGGCAGTATTTGTTCCTTGATAATTGGTCACCCCCCCTCCATGCTGGCACCTGGGGCAAACTGCCCCCCGCCCCCCTTTCCAAGCCCCTGCCTATAAAGTCATGGCCCATCCCAGATAAATAAGGCACATATCTCATTGTCAACTCTTTATTGGCACAAAAACCACTTAAAGCAGCTTTCATGACGTTCCAGATATGTACACACAAGCACTTCTAGCCTCTAGGCAGCTGTCCACAGGTCTGGGCCCTATGGAGCAGGTGGAGCAACAGTGGGGCCCCTTCCCTCCCCCAGCTTAAATACCCCCCTCTGATGGATTGCGGGCCAGCAGCCTGAGACTTCTTCTGCATGGAAGTCATCACTGATTTTATCTTACCTTATCTTTTTTTTTTTTTTAAAAAAAATGGTTTTACAAAGTCAATCACACAATTAAGATTCTTAAAAATATTAAAATAAAACAAGATTTTCCCGATTTTCCCACAGAGAAATAGGACCCTTCCCCCCAAAGAGCACATTTACAACAATGAGGTCTGTGTGCAGTCCATGAGATTCTTTTGTGAAGAAATTATGCCACATGGTCTCAACGTGTCCAGAAATATTTTTGCATTTCTAGGGTGGCGGGTGTCAGTAATATATATAATGGAATCGCCTGGGTTGTTTACAGCTTATCTTAGCGGATCACATTTCCCCGGAAGAGCCTTGACATTCATGCTTGACTTCCCCGACTCTCTTGGTAAGAAATGAAAGAGGTTTCAGCTTGCTGACAATGCCTTCCTTTGGACCCCATTGTCATCTCAGCACCAGGCTCTGAAGCAATTCGATTAGTCGGGGTCCCTTTCCTGTTGTCTTCAGAAGAGGACGACTCAGAACCAGGGGAGTGGTGGTGGGAGAACATAATGGCTGGATGCCGAAGAAACATCTGCTTGAGTGAGTGAGAGGAACCAGAGGCAGAAGAGCAGTTTTGTTCCTGCACCACTAGGAGGACTAGACTAGGTCCAGGGCTTTTCTTCAGGCGGAACTCGCCGGAACTCAGTTCTGGCACCTCTCAGGTGGGTGCCATTGCCATTACAAGAGTACAAAGGATGCACTGAGCCTCTTGGGCTTGCCGATTGGAAGGTCGGCGGTTCGAATCCGCATGACGGGGTGAGCTCCCATTGCTCTGTCCCACCTTTTGCCAACCTAGCAGTTCAAAAGCACACCAGTGCAAGTAGATAAATAAGTACCATTGCGGCAGGAAGGTAAATGGTGTTTCCATGTGCTCTGGTTTCCGTCACGGTGTTCTGTTGTGCCAGAAGCTGTTTTGTTCTGCTGGCCACATGACCTGGAAAGCTGTCTGTGGACAAACGGCGGCTCCCTCAGCCTTTGACTGGACTTTGACTGGACTTAACCTTTGACTGGACTTAACCATCCAGGAGTCCTTTACCAACAAGGGAGGTGTTCATGGTGAATTCCGGCATTTCTTTTTCTTGAAAAATAGCACTAAGTCTCATGGCCCAAGTGAGACCAACGGTGTGATGCCGAGTTGTGTGTTGGACTGGACCAGGGTGATCTGGTCAGATCTCTGCCTAGCTTATTGGACGATCAAGCCCAAGGCATTTTGGAAGGTAACTGGACTGGGGATTTAATTTTACTTCAGCGTTGTCAACAGGGCAGCACTGTGGGCAGAAGGCTGTGTGTGAGCAAGCTCTCTGTCTCACACACAGCTCTGGTGCCTGCCCCTCAGCAATTGCTCCCTGAGGCAGCTGACTCCCTCCACCTAACGGTAGAGCCGCCCCTGGGATGAACTCAATGCCGGATGCAATCTCTCAGCGTACCGTCACAGGCTAACATTGTTGCTCTGTACGTTGCTTGGAACAACTTGGAGAAAGGGAGAGATACCTTACCACCAACCACACAAAAAAATGATAATGAATCTTTGAAGTGCTACAGTGTGTTTTGCTATTTCACCCTATTACATATTCTCTAGGAGGGCTGATGAGGAGGAAAGGAAGTAGCTTGAACTGGGAGGAGTGGACGGGGGAAAGGCAAGACAATTCCTCAGTTCCATTTAGGATGCCATGAGCAGGGGGTTGTTCTGCCTTCTGAATTTGAGGCTGGGCTGAGGCACAGTTAATGTGAAAGGGAAGAAGTGTTAAAACATTGCCCTCTTCTGGACACAACTGGACACCTGATATTTAGGAACGGCAAGCTCACCATAGTCACATAGGAAGCTCCCGTATTAACTGAGTCGGACCATCTAGGTCAGGGCGGCCTAACTTTTCATACCAAGTGGGCTGCAAGAGTACTTTGACACGGAACCCATGGGCTGCACACTGTCTTGTCGCACTGCAGAAGGGAGCATGTCCAAAATTTGACACAGACACAGACACAGACACACACACACACACACACCGCCCTCGTATTGCCTTCCCAAAGCCAGCTAAGCAAGGCACTAGGCTTTGAGGAGGACGTGTTAGGGCTCTGACAGGGTCCTAGAGTTCTCCCACCTTCTTCCCAAAGCTGGGAATGCACTAACTGGGCTTGGGGAAGGAGGTGGGAGGACTCTAGGACCCTATCAGAGCCCTCACGCCTCCTCCTCAAAGCCCAGTGCCCTATGTATGAAGGTTAAAGTGTATATTCACAACCCCACCTTCTTTTGCCTCTGGCCCTGCTCAGCACTATCGTGTGGCCCCCAGAAGGCTGCTTGGAAGGGAATGTGCCCCCCAGGCTGAAATATGTTATCTAGCCGAGCCTTAGAACTACAGGCCTGTGCTTCCTCCATTATACTTACAGCTCCTGTTCCCCTGTTCTCCCTGATTTCCCACTTCCTTTTAGTGTTGAAATGCATGAATTTTATTTTATTTATTTATTTAAGCTCAGAGGAGAAGGGGTTGGGGTTTTGTGGTGCATTCAGCTGGAGGGGTTTGCAAAGCAGGGGGACATCTCATTGTTTTGCAGAGCTCTTTGGGGGATGGGGGAAATTCAGTTTAGTTTGCATTGCTCCTCCTACCCAATTTGGATTTCTGAAACAATATGCAGAGTGATTCTTTGAAATTTGCACTTTTCCATATTTTTCAGCGCAGTTCTCTAGCAGGGCCGGTTCGTCGTAGACCCCCGGTGGCGCAGGGCACCATGGTGCCGGCCCGCCAGGAGGGCGCGTGAGCTGCGCCCGCCCGCTGGCCGGCCGGCCGCCGGTCCGCTGCGCAGCTGTGCGCGGTGCCCACCTGCCCACTGCGCTGGGAAACGGGGCGGGAGGGCGCCGGAGAGATTGCGCTGTGCCTGCCCGCCGCGCAGCAGCGCCGCGCCCACCCGCCCACCGCGCTGGGAAACGGGGCGGAAGGGCGCCGGACTGATCCGGCGCACCATGGCGACAGGGGCGCTTAAGACGGCGCTGTTCTCTAGTTCATTAAATATGCATATACTGAGGTAAAGTGTGCATTAAAAGGCATGGTGTAAATTACGTACCAAAAAGACATTATTTAAAGGGATATTGCTTTGGAAAAATGTGCACATTACGAGAACTTTGCACTACAATGTTAACGAATATTCATGAGGACCTATTATTATTATTATTATTATTATTATTATTATTATTATTATTATTTTACAAACTGATGTAGAAAAGTGGGGAACTGAATTTGAGACTGGAACAATGAGAAACTGAAATTGACAGATCCGGTCATCCGTAGGGAAACTGAAATTGACAGATCCGGTCATCTGTTGGGAAACTGAAATTGACAGATCCGGTCATCCGTAGGTGCAAGCGAGAGAGCTTTGAAATCTCCCTCTGGCTGGCTTGGAAAACAGCTGGACCCCACAGCTGTCTTCAAAGCTTCATGGCTCCATGTGAGTTGCAGAAAGGAAGGGGAGAAGCAGCCCCCTTTCATTGAAACTCAGATTGCTTTGCAAAACAGCTCCAGCGCCTGTCCCTTTCCCCAGGTCTAGTGCACAGGACACATGGGGGGCAGGGGGGTGCACTGGGTGGCCTCTTACTGCGGTACATGCAGCATGCCCGAGCTACACGTCCCTCCTGGGAGTGACACAGAAGCTGGGATAATTGCTGGTGCATCAAGACCAGAGCATCTCATATTAGGAGCTTATATTGCAGCTGGAGACTCTACTGGGCATCCCCAACCTTTGGCCCTCCAGATGTTTTGGACTACAATTCCCATCATCCCTGACCACTGGTCCTGTTAGCTAGGGATCATGGGAGTTGTAGGCCAAAACATCTGGAGGGCCACAGGTTGGGGATGCCTGCTCTACTCCTTCCTGGCTCTCATTCAGGTCCTAAACAATACAGATGCTTCCATGTACTTTCCTCTCCTCCTTGAGTAGCCTCATGTGCAGCTTGACAGTCACTGAAATTTTTGCTTGACTTCCATCTCCTCTGCTCCTGTAGCCAGGAACCCAGGCAGATGAATTAGGGGCCCCCAGAACTGGCTTAGGGATGTCCAGACCTGATGACCTCCTCAGGGTCCTTAGCAGTGTGGAGATCTGGTGGAGGTGGTACGTCCTGCTCCTATAGATCCTCCTCTGTGGATACTTCAGGTCTGAGGTCCTGGCAGGGCTGATCCCCGACAGATAATTTAGTGGTTTGCAAAGTTGCAGTCCAAGGAAGTGGAGGAGAGTTTTGCCCTTCCTGCAACTCCTTTTCCTCAGATGTCACCTCAAATTACGCACAGAGACACCGTTATTTATTTGTTGTGTTTGTCCATATGCATCTACAGTATTCACCCCAAAAGGTGCACTCCTCCATGGTCTCCCAAGGCAGCTGGATGTCAACAACAATGCATGTATATCCTACCTGGAGCTCAAAGAGCTCAAGATGGCAAATGATGTTCACACCCTCCCATTCTGTTTTATTTATCACAACAAGCCTGTGAGGTAGGTTAGGTTGAGAGACAGTGACTGGTCCCCATTTTCACCCAGTGAACTTCATGGCCAAGTGGGGATTTGATTCTATGATTCTATGAATGTTCAGATATAACTTTTCAAGAATCTTTTTTTCTTTCCAGCAGGGGGCACTCTGTCCTTAGACTTGAGGTTGGCAAACTAACAAGAGGATTCCCATCAAGAGAGAGAGAGAGACCTCCCTTTTCCTTCCTTTTCTTCACTGATTTCAGGCAACACACTGTGTTGTGTGATGATAAACCATCATGACTGAATCTGAGCAAACCAACTGAAGGCCAATTCACACGTCTTACCTCCCTTCTTATAACAGGCACACAGGGCTTGTTTGTTTAAACAATATATAATGCTGCTTTATATACCTGCCTGCCTTCCATCTTAGAATCATAGAATCATAGAATCATAGAGTTGGAAGAGACCACAAGGGCCATCCAGTCCAACCCCCTGCCAAGCAGGAAACACCATCAAAGCATTCCTGACAGATGGCTGTCAAGCCTCCGCTTAAAGACCTTCAAAGAAGGAGACTCCACCACACTCCTTGGCAGCAAATTCCACTGCCGAACAGCTCTTGCTGTCAGGAAGTTCTTCCTAATGTTTAGGTGGAATCTTCTTTCTTGTAGCTTGAATCCATTGCTCCATGTCCGCTTCTCTGGAGCAGCAGAAAACAACATTTCACCCTCTTCTATATGACATCCTTTTATGTACTTGAACATGGCTATCATATCACCCCTTAAACTTCTCTTCTCCAGGCTAAACATACCCAGCTCCCTAAGCCGTTCCTCATAAGGCATTGTTTCCAGGCCTTTGACCTTTTTGGTTGCCCTCCTCTGGACACGTTCCAGCTTGCCAGTATCCTTCTTGAACTGTGGTGCCCAGAACTGGACACAGTACTCCAGGTGAGGTCTGACCAGAGCGGAATACAGTGGTACTATTACTTCCCTTGATCTAGATGCTATACTCCTATTGATGCAGCCCAGAATCGCATTGGCTTTTTTAGCTGCTGCATCACACTGTTGACACATGTCAAGTTTGTGGTCTACCAAGACTCCTAGATCCTTTTCAAGCCAGGTGTCACTCATCTCGTCTCTCATGCAGCCGTTGACCAGATCCAGACCTATTTAGCTTTGGTAAAGGTGATGCCCTCATGTGAGTCTGGGACATACATGGTCTGGAGCTCACACAAGTGATTTATTCAAGTGAATAAAGTGTAACATTGAAGGAGATCATGCATAGGGACATTAAAAGTGTTAGGAACCACTAAGTGAAAACCACTCTATTGCTGCAATGCTGTAGTCCATAGGAAGCTGCCTTGAGTCATTAGCTCAGGATGCCCAAAACTGAATGGCAGCATCTCTCCAGGGTTCCAGGCAAGAGCTTCAGATGACGACTGCAGGGTCTAGGTCAGTTCATATGGGCAGAGGAGGTCATTTAGGTATTGTGACCCTGAGCCAGTCAAGGCCTTATAGGTCAAAACCAAAACTTGGAATTGGACCCAGAAACTAATTGGCAGTTTCTGCAATGAAAATAGGGATGTCCTGTTTCATCACCACCATCATTTTATTATTTATACCCCGCTTATCTGACTGGGTTGCCCAGCCACTCTGGGCGACTTCCAACGTATATAAAAACAGACTAAAACATTAAACATTTTTTTAAAAAATTTCCCTGTACAGGGCTGCCTTCAGATGTCTTCTAAAGGTTGTATAGTTATTTCCTTGGCTTGAGGGTCGCCTAACTCCATACCCTCCAACATTTGTCTGATAAAAATAGGGGTGTCATAAAGAAAAGTGGGACATTCTGGGATCAAATCAGAAACCAGGACGGCTTCTGTAAATCTGGGACTGTCCCTGGAAAATAGGGGCACTCGGAGTGTCTGATATATTCCATGCGTAGAGCAGGCTCCATGCTGTAAAATTTACTATGGTGTGAAGAAAGCCACATTATTTTGAGGGCAGGACCCAGCACACAGTGCCCCACACAGAGGATCAAATGTCAACTAGGGTTATGATTCTGCTATTCTGTCATTTTGTGTGATGCCTGGGACCTCAGAACATGGCTTGAGAGCTTCCTATGGAAAACCAATGACAATAGGAGCCGCGATTTTAAGTTGACGGTCTTGCCGCTAACTTGGTTGCTCTTGCCTGATCATTCTTTATGCATCAGTGACCTTCTGTTCTGCTATTCAAAGAAAGAACGAAAGAATAAAAGGCATCACAGTGTTCTTCGGTGTATTACTTTAAATTTAATTACAGCAGGTATGTCGGCAGGGACAATGGCTTTGATGGAGAACTCTGATCTTTGATTTAATTGTCCAAGGTGGGAAAACTCAAACGCTTGATCGTGGACACTGGCTTTTCACCTGCACATTTGCTCACTGTTATTCTCGCCAGATCGCAAGTGAAAAGAAGACTTTAAAAAGGTGTTGAAATTCAGAGCAATTTACTGCTGATAATAGAATCTAGATGTGCTATGGGTAAATAATCTTGCTGATCTTTTTTTTTTTTGAAATAGAACTGTTTTTCCATGACAGAGACCTTTGAAAGGAGTCTTTGACGGGAGGCATAAAAAACAGGGGCATAGTGTGGGGTTTGTGTGTTTAAGGCGGTTGTAGCACAATTTCGAAGGGGTGCGAACCAGGTGCCCCTACACAAGGCGTTGGCTTCTGGAGGAAACCTGTGTCACCCTGGAGCAGGCATCCCCAAACTGCGGCCCTCCAGATGTTTTGGCCTACAACTCCCATGATCCCTAGCTAACAAGGCCAGTGGTCAGGGAAGATGGGAACTGTAGTCCAAAAATCTGGAGGGCCGAAGGTTGGGGATTGCTGCCCCGGAGCATCCTGGCAGGTCCTGTTCCAAGCTCCCCATCCTTACCTGCCTGCCACCAGGGGTCTCTGGGCCCCAGAACCTGGCCTGGCCTTGCTGCCGTGTCCCTGGCCTCTTGGCTGAATGGCCTCCCATCCAGCGCTTGCTAACTCCTTGCTTGGCGTGCTCCCCAGACGGTGAGCAGGTGTGGATGAAGGGAGGTGAGCAAGGGGTGACCCCCAACATGCACTGGCCTGCCGCTCATCTTCACAGGCGCCGGGGGGGGGGGTTCACCCACCAAGGGCCACGTCGACTGGCTGGGCTTCCCCCTGTGCTGACAGGCAAGAAGTACAGTGCAGCCCTGCTTGGCCACAGTGGAGGGGGTTCACTCTGGCAGTACCAATGGGGAGGGCTCCGCCTCCATGCCCTGCCCCGCAGTGCGTGTGCCCGTCCGCCCCAAGAGCTGGCAACCCATGCTACACCACTGATCATAAAACAATCCAGCATGAGAATCCCCTTCCCCTATGGGTCCCAAATCCCTACATATATATATAAACAAAAGCATTTTCTGTAGAAAGCTAGACTAATGTCCTTTACAATGTGCATGTTTTCTATGTGCGGGGATATTTTGGGGAATAATTTAATTGTGCAATCTGTTCCTTCTCCTCCGCAATCCTCCTAGTGGTGCAGCAACGAAACTGCTAGCACATTTGCTAAAGCTAAGCAGGGTTCAGTATGGTTTCAAATTGGATGGGGAACCACAAGCTGGGATTCCTGCATTAAAGGGGGTTGGACTAGATGACCCTTGGGGTTCACTTCCAACCTTACAATTCTACAATTCTAAGTGATGTGGCCCAGGAACGGTTATAGCTGTGGTGTAGTGGAGGGGGAATGTAGAGGAGCACAGTAGGGCACAGAGATCAGGAATGATGATGCCATTTGCTGGAGCACCTGAGGAATTGATGGGTGCTCTTTGCTCTGGCAAGTGAATGAGGTGATAGCGAGGCTTTTGAGTTCGTTTGTCATCTGCCCTGGGAGTCACTTGAAAGAAGCACAATTTAGAAGTGCAATAAGTAATAAACACAGAGGGGAAAAAATAGCAGAGTTTAGATACTTCTTTCTTTCTTTTTGAAAATCATTTTTATTTGATTTTACAATGCAAAATCATAAAGGAAAATAATCAAATACATACCCATATGCAGAGATTTCTCCGATTCTCAGGACTCCCCCCCCCCATCCCCTCCCTGGAGTCCCATTTAAAACGTTTAAGACTGCATCTTCTTCAAGCTCTGTAACTATTGTATCAATCCATATTTTCCATAGTAATTGTTACACTACAAGTGAAGTCAAAATCCTGCCAAAGTTCCCATCTGCTTACAGTGGTCTCTTAAGCAACGTATAAATTTCTCCCATCCTTTTGTAAAGTTTTTGTCCTCTTGATTCCTGAGCTTTCCAGTCAGCTTTGCCATTTTGGCATAGTCCATCGGCCATTCTTCTCTGGTTGGAAGAACTTTGTCTTCTTTCCATCTCTGGGCATCCCAGAGACAGAGTTCAGATACTTCTTAGCCTTTCTTTGGCCAGGCTCCTACTTCATACTAGCAGTTTAAGTGCGAACACCTCTTTGATTTGATTTAACATGCGCATTCGCTTTTCCCAACGACAAAATATTGATCTTGAGGCGGCTTAATGATGGCACTACTGAGAGATTTCGGGGACCAAACCTTGGAGCTCACGCAGGCAAAGTATTTGCTCTCTCCCCTGGTCTATGGCACTTCCCCTGTCGACTTAGGGAGTTTCTCTGCGACAAAGTTTGAGATCCCCAGCTGTAAAGCAATCCTGAGACCCATGAATAATGGAGAGGGAACTGCAAACCAGCCAGATAAAGTAGCTGGATCTCTCTCTCTCTCTCTTTTCATCTGTCCGTCTGTCTTGGGGTCAGCTGACCGAAGGAGCACCAGGTGATCTCCCCCCCCCATGCCAAACGTAGCCAAGTCTTCTGAAGCTCAAAGTGGGGCTGTGAGGAGAGCGGCGTAAACTTGCCCCAATGCATAAATCTCACTCTGGGCTCAGGCCACGGGAGAATTTCATTATGCGCTCCCTCCCTGACCTACATTTGAAGGGATTCTGGCTTTCATTGGCTAGGTGTGACATGGTAGACTCATGGCAGGATTTGATCTCAGGAGAGGAAAGCTCTTCTTTAAAAAAAGATGCCGAAGACGGCCGAGGTAGGAGGAAGCAACTCTGATCAGGCCAATGAATAAGTAATGGAACCGAAAAGGAGAGAAGGAAACGAAAGATGTGAGCAGAAGAGGCCTTTGGGCCAAACAGGTGGAAGACAGGAGGGATAAAGTTAAAGGCAGTCAAAGAAGCAACCGTCTGATGGGATTATTGATTGCAAGCAGGGAAGGAAGTTCACAGCACAGGCATCGAGGGAGGTGCAGATACGAGGGAGCTTAGAGGAAACTAGCATCTTTCAAGAGGCAGAAGAGCAAAGAGGGACACAGAGGAGAGAATCAAGGGAAGAAGGGTTGAGGGAAGTCCAAAGAGCCTGAGAGGAAAGGCCGTTGCGGAGGGATGAGGAAAGAGAAGGGAAAGTGTAGGTGATAACTGGGGGGGGAGAGGATGAGTAGATCATCAGATGAGGAAGACGAGGGGGTGGAGGAAGATGAGGAGATGACAGAGGACGAGGACAACGAGAGGAGTGAGAAGAAGAAGAAGAAAAAGAAGAAGAAAGAATGGAGCGACAGCGAGGAAGACGACGACGATTACGGTGGGAAGAAGAAGAAGAAGAAGAAAAAGAAGAAAGGGAAGAAGTCCAAGGACAAAGACAAGAAGAAGAAGAAAAAGGATGATGAGAATTTTGCTGAGATGTATGAGCAAGAACTTCGGGATTATCACTCGGATTCTTGCCATGAAAATGAAGATGAGTACAACAAGAAAAAAGGTAAGCCGGGAGAGATGATGATGATGATGATGATGATGATAATAATAATAATAGTTATTTATTTATTTATTATTTATACCTTGCCCATCTGGCTGGGTTTCCCCAGCCACTCTGGGCAGCTCCCAACAGAATATTAAAAGCATGACAAAACATCAAATATTAAAAACTAAAAGTCTTCTAAAAGTCAGGTAGTTGTTTATTTCCTTGACATCTGATGGGAGGGCGTTCCACAGGGCGGGCACCACTACCAAGAAGGCCCTCTGCCTGGTTCCCTGCAACCTCATTTCTCAATGAGGGAACTTCCAGAAGGCCCTCAGAGCTAGACCTCTGAACGATGAACGATGGGGGTGGAGACGCTCCTTCAGGTATACTGGGCTGAGGCCATTTAGGGCTCAAAGGTCAGCACCAGGACTTTGAATTGTGCTCAGAAACGTACTGGGAGCCAGTGTAGGTCTTTCAGGACTGCGGTTATATGGTCTCGGCGTCAGGGATCCCTTTGCACTGATGCTCAAAGCTGTTTTAGTGATGTTTGATTTACATGACAAAGCGCCAGATCAGTGTGATGTGATGGGCTAAGTGATGGATGGAGACCTCAATGTATATCCTGCTTAGCCATGGAGCTTAATGAGTGACTCTCGAGCACCCAGGGGTGTTGTGAGGATGGAATGGAGCGTGGGGCTGGATTGGACCTTGCATGCTGCCCCGAGTTCATTGGGGAAATGGGGGACAAAACCAGAAGAGCTCGAAATGGTGCTTTACACGGGGGGGGGGGGAATCCTTGCCCCAGGCAGCCTACAGTCAAAATTTTGACAGCTGGAGTGACAGCAAAGGAAAAACTGGGAAGGAGGGTGCAAGGGTAACGAGAGACGAACGTGAGGATCATTGAAGATGCGGACTGCATTTAATTATTTACTTACTTACTTATTTAAAATATTTATAAGCCACTTTTCTAGTTAAAAAAACCACCCAAGGCAGCATTTAGAAACCAAGAAAATCAATGATGAAAGAATAAAAAGCAGTAAAACACTAAATGATTCAGATCACCACACCCCCCTCCCTGCCATAAAAAAATAGAAGGAGAAGCAAATAATAAAGTTAAACCATAGCATTAAAGTTCAAAAATTCAGTTTGTACAACAGCCCTTTTGGGTAGGCCACTTGTTATCATCCACCTGAGATAATAACTTGTGAAAAGAACAAAGGCTGAGTCCAAGCAGCACCCTCTCTCATAGGACTGGCTGCATGCTTAGGACTGGGGTTATTATGGGGAAAACGAAATTGTGTGTCTGGTGACCAGCTCCCTCCCAGTGTGGCTCATACAAAATGTGGGGTCCTATAGTTCCTCTGCTCTGTTGGCAGTGGATTTCTGGCTGACGGGTCGGGATCCAAGGTGGGTTGCAACAGCAGAGCACCACCGTAAAAATGCATGATAAAATCATTAAGAAATTAAGAAAGTTCCTAAATGCATGAAAGCAAGCCCTGTGTCTGAAAAGGTTGAGGACAAGCACGCTGACCCCAGTTCTACCAAATATGCAACTATGCAAGTTTTGAATCACAAAGGGTCCCTCTACTACAGTGTTTCTCAACCTTTTTTGGGCCACGGCACACTTGTTCCGTGAAAAAAATCACGAGGCACATCACCATTAAAAAGTTAAAAAATTTAACTCTGTGCCGCCCTATATTATAATTATGACTGTAAGAAACACTTGCCAAATATTGCTTTCCGGCAGGTTAGTGATTAGTATTGGCAGCCGCCAGGCTCGTTTGCACTGAGCTTTGGGAAAGAGGAGGAGAAATATTGCTTTCCGGTGGGTCAGTCTTGTTTTTTGGCGGCCGCCAGGCACGTGACAATGCAAATCACCCTTCTCGTCGCCGCACGTCGCGGCACACCAGCCAGCGTCTCGCGGCACACTAGAAACGCTGCTCTACTACCCTGTTGTGAAAGCAAGCTTGAAATCGTAAATGTGTTGTAAGCTTTGAGCTATTTGCGTCGGTTCCATTTGAGGCCATCTTTATCTTCCTTCGGAATCATAGAATTGTAGAGTTGGAAGGGTTCAGGAAAATCATCTAGTCCAACCCCCTGCAATGCAGGACTATTGCAGCTGCCCCATCCATAGCTGCCAAGTTTTCCCTTCTCTCGCGAGGAAGCCTATTCAGCATAAGGGAAAATCCCTTTAAAAAAGGGATAACTTGGCAGCTATGGCCCCATCCAATTCTGGGCACCACAATTTAAGAAGGATATTGACAAGCTGGAGCGTGTGCAGAGGAGGGCAAGCAAGATGATCGAAGGGTCCGGAAACCAAACCTTATGTGGAACGGTTGAGGAAGTTGGGTATGTTTAGCCTGAAAAGAGGAGACTGAGGGGAGAGGAGATATGATAGCCATCTTCAAATATCTCAAGGGCTGTCTCATGGAAGATGGAGCAAGCCTGTTTTCCTCTGCTCTGGAGGGTAGGACTTGAACCAGTGGCTTCAAGCTACAAGAAAGGAGATTTCAACTCAACATCAGGAATAACTTTCTGACAGCAAGAGCTGTTCTACAGTGGAACGGTATCCTTCGAGAGGTTGTGGACTCTCCTTCTTTAGAGGTTTTTAAAGTAGAGGCTGGATGGCCATCTGTCATGGATGCCTTAGCTGAAATCCATGCGTTGCAGGGGGGCTGGACTAGATGACCCTTGGGGGTCCCCTTCCAGCTCTACGATTCTATGTGATTCTTAGCTCTGAGAAGTGGAAGGATCCACCTTGCCTGCAGGAAGCATCAGGCCCTTGATATCTCTGTACAAGTAGCTCTAGGAAGTCAGAGGCTTCTGGCAACCTGAAATATCCAAACAGCCTCGGCGAGGAGCATTGCTCTTTCACGGGCTCATCACGGGGAATGAATACTTGTAAGATGATATGTATTTAAAAACAGGCTGCATTCAATAATGAGGGAAATGAAGAGGACCAATTTACTAATTAATTTACACCTTGTCTTTCAGATCTCTTGGGGTAGGTCTGAAAAGGCAAGTGTGACTTTCTAGTGTTACTTTCCGTTCTGCTTCTCAAAACCTGGGTGGGTGGGTGAGTGATCTGATTTTATATTTAACAGATCAGTAGATCACTGGGCATTTGACTGCTGAAGATCTTCTATGTACATTGTAAAAATAAACCTGAAAAATACTTCAGCATCAATGAAAAACAGGGATGGGGAATTTATTGGACAGCTCTAACAATCAGTAAATCCTTCCTGATGTTCAGTCAGAATCTCCTTTCTCGTGACTTGAAGCCATTGGTTCGGGTCCTACCCTCCAGAGCAGGAGAAAACAAGCTTGTGACAGCCCTTGAGATATTTGAAGGTGGCTATCATATCTCCTCTCAGTGTTCTCTTTTCCAGGCCAAACATACCCAGTTCCCTCAACTGTTCCTCATAAGGCTTGGTTTCCAGAACTGTTGATCAGATACCCCCAACCCTCAACATTTTCACTTTGCCTAACTCAGGCATCCCCAAACTTCCACCCTCCAGATGTTTTGGACTACATTTCCCATCTTCCCTGACCCCTGGTCCTGTTAGCTAGGGATCATGGGAGTTGTAGGCCAAAACATCTGGAGGACCGCAGTTTGGGGGTGCCTGGCCTAACTTCTCCAGAAAAGTATTGTGTACAACAATACATGCACTGAGGTAATGTGTGTATAGAAATGCATGCATTAATGGGAAAATGATACATACAAAAATGAATTATTCTAGGGAAACTTGTTTTGTATAAATAAGAATTGTGTAGAAAAACGTATATCAGGGATCAGCAGAGGGCCGGTCCACTGTCCCTCAGACCTTGTGGGGGGCCAGACTATATTTTTTTTTTTTTTTGATTGTAAAAAGCATCTTTATTAGGTTTCATAAAACATAACAATTTAAAATCGTAAAGCCATAATATTGAATATGAATCATATAATACTATAATACACATATAATACTATATACACATATTCCTAATCAAAAGAAAAAAAAAGAATAAACAGAAAAAAGAAAAAAGGAAAGATAAAAGAATTACCTTCCGAGTCATTTCCCACCGCTTACCTTCTGAATATATTTTAAAATTGCGTTACTTTCATTTGTTATAACTGTCTCAATTTTGATTTATTTTATTTTATCATATTATTGTTTTCCAAATTCTAATTTTCCTCATGACAATCTAATTTAAACAGATCATCAACTCTGTTTTAACACCAATTCTTTTAAAATATTCCTCTACCACTCCCCATTCCAATTTAGATTTCTGTTTAGAGGTATTTCGAATTGCTGCTGTCATTCTCTCTAGGTTCATGAATTCAATTAGCTTTAATTGCCATTCTTGGATTGTGGGTAGATCTTCTTTCCTCCATTTTCGAGCAATCACTAATCTTGCTGCCACACTCGCATATAAGAATATATTTCTCTTATTCTCAGGAATATTATCTGGGATAATGCTCAATAATAAATACTCTGGTTTTTTTCTAAAAGTCAACCTCAACATTTTTTTCATTTCTTCATAGATTTCGTCCCACCATTTACGCATTTTTCCACAGGCCCACCAACAATGGAAAAAATTTCCTCCTTTTCCACCACATTTCCAGCAATTATCTAAATCATTCCTATAAATTTTGGCTAATTTACTGGGGGTCAAATGCCATCTATAGACGAGTTTTAATATATTTTCTTTTATATTCGTACTAGCTGTGAATCGCATTGAAACTTTCCATGACCTTGTGGGGGGCCAGACTATATTTTGAAAAAAGAAAGAAAGAACGAATTCCTATGCCCCACAAACAACCCAGAGATGCATTTTAAATAAAAGGACACATTCTACTCATGTAAAAACACGCTGATTCCTGGACCATCCACGGGCCGGATTTAGAAGGCAATTGGGCCGGATCCAGCCCCCGGGCTTTAGTTTGCCTACCCATGATGTATATCATAGCAGAAGTTCACATTAAAATGCTGATGAATTTTCAGGAAGACTATAAAACTCTCTCTCTCTCTCTCTCTCTCTCTCTCTCTCTCTCTCTCTCTCTCTCTCTCTCTCTCTCTCTCTCTCTCCTCTCTCTCTTATGAGCAAATGCAGAGAACTGCATGTAAGACTGGGGAAAAAGAGAAACCAACACTGACAGATTCACCCCTCTGTAACTGAACCTGTGCTCATTCTTCTATGGTTGTACCTCTACAAAGTTTGCAAAGGGTGGAGAAATACATCACTTTCTATCAAATCAGCACGATTAGCATTGCTTGCTAATCACAATGGATACCTGTGGTGTGGATTTGGCACCTCTCTGGTAAATGTGCTTCCCTGCCCAGCACAAACTGAAATTAGATCACAAAATCTGCCAGTTTCTGAACCAATATCTGCCAGCGCTTTGAAGAAACCAATATGTGTTTTCCTGGCTTCCGAAAGGTAGACCGATGTTTTGCTCCCAGCTAAGATTCCGAATGACTCAAGGCACTCATCATGCAATGAGTCAGAAATAATAACATTTGACTTTGCAGTGGCTCACCAAGAATAATAAAGCCCTTGGAATTCCTGCATGTGCCTGCTCAAAGTTGCAGTGCTTGGAATTGCAAATATAGGAAACAGCAACCTTTGCCAACCTGATGTCTTACCAAGGTTTTCAACTGCAATTCCCATCAGCCTCAGCTGGAATAGGTGTTTTGCTTGGGGCTGACGGGAGTTATAGTTTGAAATTTCTGGAGGGTGCCAGGATATGCTATATAAGGGTTGCCAGCCACTCATAATTTACATGGACTTGTCAACTATTTCAGGAGCCCTGTCTAAAATAAGTAGAAAACTTACTCTTAGGGCTGCAGCATTTAACTGATTTGTTTTATTAATCAATTTCTTTTTAAGTAAACTTCAAAGATGACCCAATTAATTGGTCAGCAGCTAAAAATAAAAGGCATTATTTTTAACAACAACAACAACAACAACAACTTATGGCTGGGTTTCCCCAGTTCCTCTGGGCGACTTTTAAAAACACAAGAAAAAAAATCTAACATTAAAAACTTCCCTAAACATAGCTGCCTTCAGATGTCTTCTTTATTTCCTTGACATCTGATGGGAGGGCGTTTCACAGAGCGGGTGCCACTACCAAGAAGGCCCTCTGCCTGGTTCCCTGTAACCTCACTTCTCGCAGTGAGGGATCCGCCAGAAGGCCCTTGGAGTTAGACCTCAGTGTCCGGGCTGAAAGATGGGTGTGGAGATGCTCCTTCAGGTATAATGGGCCGAGGCCATGTTACAGGTGTTACAAATATCAGCCAATGGAAAGATGCATCTCAAAAGAGGTGTTCTCAAATTATAACCCAGAAGGTTATAATTTGCACAGCCACAAACCATGGTTTACATTGGCTTCCAGTCTTCCAACCAACCCTGAAACATGTCTTGTCACTGCACACATCACACCAAATTAGAATCAAGCCTCTTTAACTGTATCATGTTTGCATCAAACAAAAGGGTGTCATTTGTCAGAACTTAAGGCCATAGGAGGCCTTAATTTCGGGACTTTGAGGCTCTGACCCAAGGAATCAGACCATGCACTGTTCAGGAGTCAGGGCCAGCCAGAAAGCACAAGCGAGAGAAATGGCTGCTTTGTGAGAATGATATTTTAAGGGATGCCAATAAAGCTGCACATGTTAAATAGTTGCATCCCAGAATGCCTTGCAAGACTGCAGAGGATTCTGGCATACAGCACTTGGATTGCATGTGGCTCTTGGCTTAATTCTCTTGTAATGGAGAAAGGGTAGACACTGCAGGGATGGGGCAGGAATTCGATTCTTTTTTTCAGTTTAGTGAAAAATTAGCCCATTAATACTCCTCAAACCTAAACGTGAACCAAGCACAAGTATCCTTTGAAAGTTGCAGTTCTCTGAATTTTGCAGTGCAGTTCTCCAAGCAAATAATGTGTTCAAAAATGCTTATATTGGGGGGAATGTGTGCTTAAAAATTCATTATGAGTGAAAATAACATACCAAAATTCATTTTGATTGCTTGCAAAAATGTGTTTGCAAAATGGTATATGTTAGAAGAAATGTACACTAAAATGCTGATTATTATTATTATTTCATAACTTTACCTGCCATTCTTCACCTGAAGATCACAGGGTGGTTTGCTGTTTGAAATCACAATAATACATACTATGATGAATTTTCATGATGACTTGTTTTTAAAAATTGTAAGCTGCTGCAGGAATATGGAGAATTTGAGGTTGGAAAAATGAGAAACTGAGGCACAATGAAATTGACAGAGTTGTTCACCTCTGCTTCCCGTCCTAATCTTCCTCTTTTTATACTTTCAGAAGTGAGGCATTGAAAAGATCTTTGCTCTGGATCCTGACCTTACTCTAAAACGAATCTTGTTTCAAATCTTGACAGTGGGTTCCATTTTGACCTGTTGCTCCACTTCACCCCGGAGAGGAAGACACATTCTTCCTGCTGGTTTCATGTGTTTCCTCCCATTTGTCCCCACAGTCTACGAAGTGGTGACGGTGACAGGAGACGTCCGAGGAGCGGGGACCGATGCCAATGTCTTTGTTACCCTCTTTGGAGAATTTGGCATCACTCCGAAAGCCCATCTGACCAGCAAGTGAGTCTCGCTAGGTATCTGTGAACTCAGCAGCTTTCTCTGCAGTAAGCTAATACGAGAGATTTTGGTTTGCAATGTATCTTGATTCACACTGATGGATGCAGCACATTCTAAACGCATGCGAAGCCTGTGAGAAAATTTGAGCGACACCTGCATGTATAACCAGAACCCTCACAGACCCAGACATGTGTTAACCCTTTTGTTACCGCTCTGTTTTGAAATGCCCATTCAGAAGCCTTTTTTCGTTTACCCCCTCATCCCAAAACGTAAAAGCTCATCTAATGCATATCCCGACCATTCTGTAGCTTTGCAGAAAGTGTACTATAGTTAACTGAGCCACTTAAAAGCGCATTGAAGTACAGCGTGTGGTTATTGTCAATAGGCGAGACTGTGCTTTTGCATAACTGTTTTGAGGCGGGAAAGATATTGGAATGGGAACAGACAGGCTCGGTGCAAAGAGGCGAGTCTGACATGTGTAGACCTTGTTGCATAGTGACAGGCGAGCTGTGTGAATGGTAAAATGCTTATATGTCCTGCTTTTCATGAAATATAAGTACAGATTCAATAGACCCACATCCAAGCAGGTTTAGGGGGCTGTGTAAATCAAAAATTAGGGTGGCTGAGCCCCTATGGTTCTGAATCAGAAGATGTCACAATCATAGCATTAATGAAAAAGAGGGATGGGTAATGTATAGAATCATAGAATAGTAGAGCTGGAAGGGACCCTGAGGGTCATCTAGTCCAACCCCCTGCAATGCAGGAATCTCAGCTAAAGTATCCATGACAGATGACCATCCAACCTCTGCATAAAAACCTCCAAGGAAAGAGAGTCCACCACCTTCTGAGGGAGTCTGTTCCTAGGGTTGCCAGCCTCAATAGAGGACAGGACTTCTGTGCCTTTAATTGCCCTGCTCTCTTTGGAGTCTTTGAAACCTTAAAGAGAAACCAACAGACCATTTGTTTAATTTCCAAGCAAAGGGTCTGCTGGTTTCTCTTTAAGGTTTCCAGACTCAAAAGAGAGCAGGGTGATTAAAGGCACAGAAGTCCTGACCTCTATTGAGGCTGGCAACCCTATCTGTTCCACTGTTGAACAGCTCTTACCATCAGAAAGTTCTTCCTGGTGTTGAGTCGGAATCTCCTTTCTGGTAGGGTTGCCATATTTTGAAAAGTAAAAACCAGGACCCCCCAAAAGTTGTTAAGCTTTTAAGGAAACCCCCCAAATTGTCCAGGACAAAATGCTGCCTTCCAGAGATTCCCCCTGGACATCACTTTGGCCTTTGAAATCCCTGTAATGTCCCAGAAAATCCAGAAGTATGGCAGCCCTATTTCTTGTAACTTGAATCCATTGTAACTTGAATCCTGCGACAAGGAAGATGGCTGGTACAACATCCAGAGAGAGCCAGTGTTGTGTAGTGGTTAAGAGCGGTAGACTCGTAATCTGGTGAACCGGGTTTGCGTCTCCGCTCCTCCACATGCAGCTGCTGGGTGACCTTGGGCTAGTCACACTTCTCTGAAGTCTCTCAGCCCCACTCACCTCACAGAGTGTTTGTTGTGGGGGAGGAAGGGAAAGGAGAATGTAAGCCGCTTTGAGACTCCTTCGGGTAGTGATAAAGCGGGATATCAAATCCAAACTCTTCTTCTCTTCTACAAAGCGGTTTGTTTTCTTAATGGTCCCACAGTCTTACCGGAGAACGGTCAACAGTACAATCCTACTCGTGTGTCGGAAGTCACACGGAGTCTAATGAGGCTTAGCCCCAGGTAAGTGGGTAAAGGATTGGCTAAAAGGACAACCCTAACCTCACTTCCTGGGAGTAAACCCCCTTGAATCCACTAGGACTTACTCATGAGTAGCCATGGCAAGGATTGCACTGTTAGGCTCCCATACTTGTGTTGCTCCAGGTTCTCTGCTATGCTCGGTTGCTTTCCTTTGGGTGTCAATGTATCACCGAAAATGTTAATTCCATACCATAATGCCACATTTTCTCCATGTCTACAGCACTGACAAGAGGTACCTGAAACTCTTTTAAGTTCCCCCCTCAAAAGATCTTCTTTCTCCAGTGAAGCAACTCAAACACGAAAACCTTATAAAGACAGATAATATGGGAATGGTAAAGGAAATGCATGAAATTTCAGGCCTCTTTGCCATATTTGAGAGAATTAACTTGGAGGTGGTGGAGATGATTTCAGAATACTCAAACGCATTCAGTGCACCAATTTGGCTCCTAGTACACTGTAGATGTTTTAGACCACCATTTCCATCAGCCCCAGCTGGTGGTGGGATAGAAATTGAGTTTTGTGTGCATTTCAGTGAGAAACCACCCAATTCACACTCTTCAAATGAATGTGTGAGGTGAAACATGGCTATCCTTTGAATTTTGCATTTCTGTGAATGTTACGTAAGGGTTCTTCAACCAAACGTTGTGTACAAAAGTGCACCTATTAGTGAAAACAACATACAGAATTTATTAATTCAGGGGGAATTGTTTGCAAAAAAATGTGCATATTATTCAAAACAAGAATGGGTTGATTAGGAGAAATTTGCTGATGAATTTTCGTGAGGGTTTTTCTTCTTAAAAATAATAAATTGCTGCAGAGATGTGGAGAACTGAAGATGGGGAAAATGAGAAATTGAGACCATATTTGCACCAGACATTTAAAGCAATGTGTTATTATCTTAAACAATCATGGATTCCCTCAGAGATTTGCAGTTTGTTAAGGATGACGAGAGTTGTTAGGAGACCCCTATTCCTCCCCACAGAGCTACAATTGCCAGAGTTCTCTGGAAAGAGGGACTCACTGCTAAACTGCTCTGTAAACTATAACTCTGTGAGAGGAATAGGGGTTCCCCTAAGAACACTCATCAGCCTTAACAAACTACAATTCCCACGATGCTTTGCTGTGTGTGTGGGGGTGGGGGTGGAGCCATGATTCTTAAAGTGGTATAATACTGCTTTAAATGCCTACTGCAGACGGGGCCTGAGATAAAATGACAGATTCATCCACAAACATTGCAGCTGCACAACAGCGCCCATAACAACATGTTTCTTATTTTCATTTACGTATTTATTTTTCATCATTTACATACTGCTTGACTGTAATAAAAAAACCTCTAAGAGCTTTACACAAACAAACAAACAAAACACTAGAACAGGCATCCCCAAACTGCGGCCCTCCAGATGTTTTGGCCTACAACTCCCATGATCCCTTGCTAACAGGACCAGTGGTCAGGGATGATGGGAATTGTAGTCCAAAACATCTGGAGGGCCGAAGTTTGGGGATGCCTGCACTAGAATTATCAGTGAAAGATATGCCAGCATTCCACATAGGCTTGTCAAAGCAGAAAAAAAGAAAAAGGTTTTAAGCAATCACTGAAAGAACTTTTTGTGTTCTTTGCCATACTGAAAAAGTACTTTCTCATGCATCTCCTGGTCATCCCAGTCAGTCAGTTTCATTGATGACCCCAGAATGAGCCGTTAAGCATTCATTGCTAGGAATCTTCTTCAGCATTAAAATTAACTCTCTCCTGACTTAAACCTGCAACTGCACTCCACCTTACCTTGCCAAATGTCACAAAAATAGCTTGCAATTCTTCCGAAACAGCTTCCCATTTGACCTTTTAAAGTTCTTATTCAATGAATACCCTGCTTGATGTATTTATGCACCGTTTGATTGTAAAAAGAAAAAGAAAAACACCCTCAAAGCAGTTTACAAAAAGACCAACCATAAAACCAGCAAACAATTACATTAAAGCATACAAGCAGTTAAAATACCAGAACAGTTTAAAATTGACACCAGCATTTCTAAACATCAGGGGTAGGCTTGTCTAACCAGGAATGTTTTTTAGCAGGCACTGAAAAGAGCAAGGTGCTTGCTTGGTCTCAATAGGCAGGGAGTTCCGAAGTGTAGGTGCTGTCACACGAAATGATTGAGTTCTTAACAAATGTGGAAGGGGTATTATGTGTCACCTGCAGCAATGCCAATTCCACACTCGAGTAGGCAAATATGTGGCAAGGCGATCTCGTAGGTAAACTGGTCCCAAGTTATTAATAGCTGGGACGCGGGTGGCCCTGTGGGTTAAAACCACAGAGCCTAGGGCTTGCCGATCAGAAGGTCGGCGGTTTGAATCCCCGCGACGGGGTGAGCTCCCGTTGCTTGGACCCAGCTCCTGCCCACCTAGCAATTCGAAAGCACGTCAAAGTGCAAGTAGATAAATAGGTACCACTACAGTGGGAAGGTAAACTGCGTTTCCATGCGCTGCTCTGGTTCGCCAGAAGCAGCTTAGTCATGCTGGCCACATGACCTGGAAGCTGTACACCGGCTCCCTCGGCCAATAACGTGAGATGAGTGCCGCAACCCCAGAGTCGGGTCATGACTGGACCTAATGGTCAGGGGTCCTGTTACCTTTTATACTAATAGCAACACCTTGAAATTAACCTGGGAGCAAATCAGCAACCGGTGTCGATCTCTGAGCACATGCTGACAAGGCGTCACCCCTGTCTGAAATCTTGCTGCAGGGTAATTGCTTTTCAGGGCTTCCCAATTCCCATTCTTCTCTTCCCCATGGTCTCCTCAGAAACAAAACAGAACAGAACAAACTTAACAGGCAAAACCAGAAGGAATTTATTCCTGCCTGTTAGCTCCAGCTAACATTTGACAGTAATAACCGATTCAACGGCAAGGGTGGCAAGAGAGCATGACGTCTACCCCACCCCACCCCCGCTCCAAATTTGTCACGCTGTTCACGGAATATGGCAAAAGGATGGAATCTCATGCATCTCTGCGGCGGGCTGTTTTCGGAGCGTTGACGGATGATACGCCTTGCGGAATGCATGACATTTTAGACCCCCTGTTTCGCTCCACGGCGCCGATTGCACAAAATGCCATGCATTTCCTCAAAGGTGGCACCTTTTTGGTCACCACAAGGCTTTCTGCTTCTTTCCCTTTCACCACTGCGTGCTGCCACATCGGTGCATGGCAACGTCACCTCTGCATTTCGGCGACGCACCCCAGAGAATGGTCACCACAAGGCATGCTGCAATCACGTGAAACATCTTTGCAATAGGTTCCCCGTTCCCCACATAAACATACAGGAATTTGCATGTCTCTGTGTGTCATCAAGATAAGAAACATCCATTCCAGAGGTCCCCCAAAGTAGATTTCACTTCCTGCTTATGTTGCATCTACGGTATATTGTTTTAGGCTGGGGTGGGGGCAAGTCAGTCTGAACAACATCTGTGGGTGCTGTCCAGGCCTGCTATCCAGTGAAGTTTAGAATTTATTGATCCAAGGAGCCCACTGGGCCTCTTGGGTTTGTTGATCAGAAGGTTGGCGGTTCAAATCCCTGTGACAGGGTGAGCTCCCGTTGCTCGGTCCCAGCTCCTGTCAACCTAGCAATTTGAAAACATACCAGTGCGACTAGATAAATAGGTACCACTGTGGCGGGAAGATAAATGGCGCTCTGGTTTCCGTCACAGTGTTCTGTTCTGCAGAACCAGTTTAGTCATGCCAGCCACATGACCCAGAAAGCTGTCTGTGGACAAACGCCGGCTCCCTCAGCCTGAAAGCGAGACGAGCACCGAAACCCCATAGATGCCTTTGACTGGACTTAACTATCCAGGGGTCCTTTACCTTTACCTTTTACATAGTTCTCTTCCTCCTCTCCACTTTATCTTCCCAACAGCCCTATGAGGTGGGTTTGGTGCGCTGGTGATCTCCACTAGGGTTGCGGCAGGGCAAAGCGTCTTCACCCTGGCATGTCCTTCACCGGGAATGTGGCTGGGTGAAGTGTCTTCATAAAGGTCTTACCTTTACTAAGGCATGGCGGCTGGCAGTGGCTAGGGGATGGTGGGCTGAGACAGCCTGGCTGGGTTGGGGGGGTGGCATACGTGTGACATCACACATGTGCGACACCCCCCTCTATGTTGGGCACAACTCAGTGCCTCTGCCTAAGGCTGCAATCCTGTGTACAATTAAAGGTATCCCTGAATGTTAGGTCCAGTCGCAGATGACTCTGGGGTTGCACGCTCATCTCACTCTATAGGCCGAGGGAGCCAGCGTTTGTCTGCAGACAGCTTCCGGGTCATGTGGCCAGCATGACTAAGCTGCTTCTGGCGAACCAGAGCAGCGCACGGAAACGCCGTTTACCTTCCTGCTGGAGCGGTACCTATTTATCTACTTGCACTTTGAGGTGCTTTCAAACTGCTAGGTTGGCAGGAGCTGGGACCAAACAACGGGAGCTCACCCCGTCGCGGGGATTCAAACTGCCGACCTTCTGATCGGCAAGCCCTAGGCTCTGTGGTTTAGACCACAGCGCCACCCGCATCCCACTGTGTACCATTATCTGGGAGAAAAAACAATAGAACTTACTTCTGAGTAGACATGCATAGGGTTGCAATGGAAGAGACTGAGCAGATGTTCAGGATGTTCCCTGGTTCAAATCTCACCTGTGACACGAACTCTCCAAAGTAAGAGTTTTGTCCTACATCTTAGATTTCCATGCATACCAACGAAAAGGTAATAGCAGCACCCCTTCTTCACGAAGCAAGCTGATCCTAGTTTCTGCATATTGTGGAACTTGGGAGAACATGGATCATTGTTTCCGTCCTAGTACCAACTTTCCCTTCCTCTTCTCTTTCTTAAATTCCCTGCCTTCACTATTCCTTGCTTTTCTCCCTAGTAAGACCAGCTACCCTGGCTTGTAGCCAGCACTCTTCGGTTGTTAGTACTCCTCTTCTCTTGACTGCGTCCCCCAATGCTGTCTTTCATGTTTAAGAAACCAAAACAATGGCAGAAGCACAAGACACGCACAGCGTGACCCTCAGTCCGAGGTGTCTGTCCCAGCCAAAGTGACCCCTCCCTTTCCTCAAGGGAGACAGACTGTGAGAATTCCGTGCTGCCTCTTTCATTCTCTCAGCCTTGGAATGTTCATGGACATTCTGATGCCTCCCACCAACTCAGCCAATAGGAGCCAGAGGCTTCATGGCCACCGCTGTGCATTACAATAGATAACGGGAGCCCCCCCAAACTTAGGTTCAAATTATCAGGTGATGCGTCAGCTGAGTGGTGCAAATGCATGTGCAGACCATCTGTAACGATCACTGTTAACTCCTTCTTTTCAATAATTGTTCTTTCTGGGGGCATGTGTATATTTCAGGAGCAGCTCTGCCTTTGAGAGGAGCAAAACGGATGTGTTTCGAGTGAGAACCAACAACGTTGGGACAATTAAGAAAATAAGGTAGGGTAACAGAACCTACCACAATACGGAAGACCCAGAATATTGGGTTCCCCTGAACTACATAGTCTTATCCAGGGGTCAGCAAACTTTTTCAGCAGGGGGCCGGTCCACTGTCCCTCAGACCTTGTTGGGGGCCAGACTAGATTTTTTTTTTGGGGGGGGGAGAACAAATTCTTATGCCCCACAAATAACCCAGAGATGCATTTTAAATAAAAGGACACATTCTACTCATGTAAAAACACGCTGATTCCGAGACCATCCACTGGCTGGATTTAACGGCCTGAAGGAGCGTCTTCACCCCCATCGTTCAGCCCGGACACTGAGGTCCAGCGCCGAGGGCCTTCTGGCGATTCCCTCGCTACGAGAAGCCAAGTTACAGGGAACCAGGCAGAGGGCCTTCTCGGTAGTGGCACCCACCCTGTGGAATGCCCTCCCACCAGAGGTCAAAGAGAACAACAATTACCAGACCTTTAGAAGGCATCTCAAGGCAGCCCTGTTTAGGGAAGCTTTTAATGTTTGATGGATTTGTGTTGGAAGCCGCCCAGAGTGGCTGGGGGAACCTGGCCAGATGGGCAGGGTATAAATAATAAATTATTATTATTATTATTATTATTATTATTATTATTATTATTATTATTATTATTTAGAAGGCAATTGGGTCGCATCTGGCCCCCGGGCCTTAGTTTGCCTACCCATGGTCTTATCAGACAAATTCATGGGCTTTTAGCAATAAGGTGCATATCAAGTGCCTGAATTATAGGCAGCCAAGATGGCTTTTTAGCAGGGCCAGATTTAGGTTTGAGGAGGCCCTCAGCTACTGAAGGTAATGGCCTTCATATGTCCAGCTGCCCTTTGTCAACAACAAATTGTCACTTTTTTGTGTTGAATATATGCTATATGGTAATTTATGGACCTAGTGGCCATTTGCCACTGTTGCTGTATGTAGGTTTTATTTCATTTTTTAAAATCTTATATTTTGGAAATGTACATCCAGTTTTCCCCCTTTAATGGTTTTGGGGCCCCCAAGAGAGTGGGGCCCTAAGCTATACCTTGTTTAGCTTATACATAAATCTGGCATGGCTTGCTAGATAGAATGATTGCTCTCCTCTCCCCATGCCCTACTTCTTCCAAACCCCTCCAATCCATTTTTGGGGGGGGGGCACCCATGGGAGAAGAAGGGGTGAAAGCTACAGTGCACAAGCAGACGTCCTTGCACAGGGCCCCAGCCATAATCCCCACTTAGCCCCAAATTCTTGACGTGAAATTCCTGCATTCTGTGTTGTCCCCAGGGATAAGCCATCTGAGCACGTTAAAGGCATCACTTGGAATATAGAAATTTAGGAAGCGGCCTTAAACAAAGTCACACCATTGGTCCATCTAGCTCAGTATTGTTTTCTCCGATCGGCAGCAGCAGATCTCCAGAGTTGCAGACAGGGATCTCTCCTGGATCTAGAGATGCTGAGGATTGAATTTGGGACCTTCCATCCACAGCAGGGGCTCTAATACTCAGCTACTGCCTTTCCCCTATAATGGCACCAAAATATCATATATGTGAGCAAATAGCCCATCATTTGGCGATTCTGCAATGTGAGAATATCCACCTGCCCTTGGAGGGTGTATGACTGGATGAAACCCTTTTAAGGAGCTTAAAAGTTGTGTTTAAATCAAGAGATTAGGAAACTAGTTAAATCAGGCCATTGTTATAAAGAAGAACCCTAGTCTGTCAATGGAGCTGAACTTGATTCATGTTACAACATTACAATGTTACAATATTAATATTGTAATATATATATATATATATATATATATATATATATATATATATATATATATATAATATAATATAACTGCAATATTTGGCAATCATTGTTAATGATTTTTATGCAATTTTACATACATCTTTTCACAAAATCTTTTTGCTTAGGTGAGTTTAAAATTACTGGAATTACACAGAAACATGAAAAACCCAATTATTTTTTAATGTCGTTATTTACCAAGCAAAACTAAATTATATCCATTTAACCAAAATATCTTTTGAAATTCCCAAGTCATGTAACAATTCTTTTAGCGCCCCTCATTTTGGGAATCTGAAAGTTGAATATTTCAGCATGCCCTACTGTTACATTAAACGCGAAGGTGCAGCAACCCCCCTCCCCAAAAAAAACCCAGAGTCTTTTTCTGATCTGTGCAACAGAATTGAACACGACAACACAGGGATGAATGCCAGCTGGTTTCTGGATCGTGTGATAGTGACGGACATGAACAGGCCCCACCTCCGCTTCTACTTCCCGTGCAACAACTGGCTGAGCAAGGATGAGGGTGACGGACTCTATGTCAGAGATCTTATTGGCAGCCTTAACCCCATGGATGTTCCCAAAGGTATGTCATTCCACAAAGTGCTGAACTTACGACTGTGCAGAACAGCGTCAAAATGGGGCAGTTGATGCTGCTGCTGGTTATAAAGTGAAAGAATATGGTAATGAATTAAGTCTTGGGGCAATAATGCCGCCAGGAAATTTAACAGAAGGCAAGGGAGAGCGGGTATGGTTGGTCTTCTGCCGTGGGGTCGCTCTCCTCCTCAAATTTATATCCCACCCTTCCTCCAAAGGATTTCAGGGCAGCAAACATGCCTATACTAAGACCATACAGGTGAAACTTGGAAAATTAGAATATGATCGAAAAGTCATTTATTTCAGTAATGCAACTTAAAAGGTGAAACCAATATATGAGATAGATGCATGACATGCAAAGCAAGCTATGTCAAGCCGTTATTTGTTGTAATTGTAATTATTTTTCGTTAGGCGGGTCAATTATAAATGGAATGTAATTAATGAAATGTAATAGCGATGTTTATTTTTTGTATTATTGTAACTATTTGTTTTATTACTGTGGAATTTCCAAAGAAAGCATTTGTAAAAATTAAAAGAAAAAGAAGAAAATAATAAGTTGCATTACTGAAAAAAATGCACTTTTTGACGATATGCTAATTTCCCAAGTTTCACCTGTACAATTAAAACTTCTAAAACAAGTTAAAAACAACTATCTAAAAACAGTTAAAAATACCTAAAAGCAACTGTACTCAAATTAATAATTTCTGAGTTACCAGGGACAGGACCTTCAGCCTAGGTCAGCAGGACTGTATTGCATTTTTCTCCTAAATGTTAACAGTGAGGGAGACTGGTGCAACTCATTAGGGAAGGCATTCCACAAGCAGGGAGCCACCACCAAGAAGCCCCTGCCATGGGTTAACGCCAACCAGGCATGCATCCAGTGGCAGCACTATCACAGGGGCCTCCCTTGCTGGTCGTAGGTTCTGAGATGGTTAGAATCATAGAATCATAGAGTTGGAAGAGACCACAAGGGCCATCCAGTCCAACCCCCTGCCAAGCAGGAAACACCATCAAAGCATTATTGACATATGCCTGTCAAGCCTCTGCTTAAAGACCTCCAAAGAAGGAGACTCCACCACACTCCTTGGTAGCAAATTCCACTGCCGAACAGCTCTTACTGTCAGGAAGTTCTTCCTAATGTTTAGGTGGAATCTTCTTTCTTGAAGTTTAAATCCATTGCTCCGTGTCCGCTTCTCTGGTGCAGCAGAAAACAATCTTTCTCCCTCCTCCATATGACATCCTTTCATATATTTGAACATGGCTATCATATCACCCCTTAACCTTCTCTTCTCCAGGCTAAACATACCCAGCTCCCTAAGCCGTTCCTCATAAGGCATCGTTTCCAGGCCTTTGACCATTTTGGTTGCCCTCCTCTGGACACGTTCCAGCTTGTCAGTATCCTTCTTGAACTGTGGTGCCCAGAACTGGACACAGTACTCCAAGTGAGGTCTGACCAGAGCGGAATACAGTGGTACTGTTACTTCCCTAGATCTAGATGCTATACTCCTATTGATGCAGCCCAGAATTGCATTGGCTTTTTTAGCTGCTGCATCACACTGTTGACTCATGTCAAGTTTGTGGTCTACCAAGACTCCTAGATCCTTTTCACATGTACTGCTCTCAAGCCAGGTGTCACCCATCCTGTATTTGTGCCTTTCATTTTTTTTTGCCCAAGTGTAGTTCTTTTACATTTCTCCTTGTTAAAATTCATCTTGTTTGGTTTGGCCCAGTTGTCTAATCTGTTAAGGTCATTTTGAAGTGTGATCCTGTCCTCTGGGGTATTAGCCACCGCTCCCAATTTGGTGTCGTCTGCAAACTTGCTCAGGATGCCCTCAAGCCCATCATCCAAGTCATTGATGAAGATGTTGAATAAGACTGGGCCCAAGACAGAACCCTGTGGGAAGGCGCTCTGTTAGGAGCAAATGTGTGCCCAATCTCGCTTCTTCGGGAACTGTTCTTTTCTGTGGTTTCCTCCAAGGATATATGTATTGCAAACACTTGCATCACTTCCAAACCAGTGAAATGCTCCTGGCTTCCCTCAAAGAATCCTGGAAACTTTAGCTTTGCTGTGGAGGGTGCCGCGGATATTGTTTTGGGAATGCTCGCCTGCACTTTACAGAAGTGCAGCTCCCAGGGAAAGGGAATGAGCAATAATCCAGTGTGAGTGTGAAGTTCGCCGCCATGTCGATCCATCATTTTACTTGCCGCAAACCAGGCAGGTGGCTCACAAGCAACACCAGCTATCTATTGGGAGCATGTTACATAGGTATATGTAACACGAGCAGGGAGTCCACCTCCCCCTGGTGTCAAAGACTTGTGAAAATGGAGCCCGCAACACTCAGGTCAATCATAGTTCATCTCTGTTGGCTAAAAGGTCAGTTCAACGGAGATGAACTTGGAGTACCTCTTCCCAGTTCAGAAAGAGATCAGACTCTTCCTGGAAGGGAACAAAACTCTGATGGGTGGGCAGCTGTTATATTACAAGGGCTGATTGGGATGAAGAAACACCCCGACCAAGCAATAAATAATAATAATAATAATAATAATAATAATAATAATAATAATAATAAATTTTTATTTATATCGCCCTCCCCAGCCAGAACAGGGCTCAGGGCGGCTAACATCAAAATACAGTCGGCAACTCAGTACACTCCAATTAAATAAAACCAAACAAATCTAGCCAAACATCAAGTACCTATCTGGCAAAGGTCCTATCCCCCCCCAAAGTCATCTCAGCTAATGGGGGCTTTCTTCCCAACAGTTGTTTTCCATTTTTGGGCTAACAAAACACTAGCCGCAGTAGTGGCATACATAAATAACCTTTCCCGACACCTGGGAATTTCTGTCTGAGTTATCCCCAACAAAAAGGACTCTGGTTGTTTTTTGGGGGGAAAGTACTTTAAAACATTTTTTTCAGTTCATTATGAATTATTTCCCAATATTCTTTTACCCTTTTACAGGTCCACCACATATGATGGAATGTACCCTCAGTCTCATTACATCTCCAACACTTATCTGATTCAGTCTTATACATCTTAGCAAGAAAGCAGTCTTTATCTTTTTGACAAGTGGGAATGTGTTGCAGGGGTGCTATTGTTCACCACCAGCACCCATTTCCTGCCCCCTGGTTTTCTTTTCCAACAGGGATTCAACATTGAGCATGCTCAGTCTGTCGCCATCGGGCTGGTATAAAGTGGGACTTTTTTTGGTCCCTCTTCTGATGTGGAGGGGGTCATACTTACGTATATACTCCCTCTTGCTTCTTAGTAGCCCCAGATTTTTGGCACTCATTACTTTGATCTGCTGGGATAGCTCAGCTGGTAAAGCATGAGACTGTTAATCCCATGGTTATGGGTTCGAGTCCCATGTTGGGCAAAAAATCCCTGCATTGCAGGAGGTTGAACTAGATGACCCTTGAAGTCCTTCCCAACTTTACAATTCATATATATATATATATATATATATATATATATATAACAATTTATTGATTTCTGAAAAATAACAACAAAAAACAGTAAAAAGGAAAATATCATAAACAGATTAAACCATTTTTTTGGTCAACTTCCCTCCACTCCCCTCTTAGTTGCAATTAATAATATACTTGTTTATGTGTTTATGCACATCCATAAAACCTTATATACTTAACAATCCAATTTTAAAACCTTCTTCATCTTATCACAAGTGGCTTTTAGAAGTTATACTACAGTGGAACCTCGGTTTATGAACACCCGGTTTATGAATTTTCGGTTTACGAATGCCGCAGACCAACCGGAACGGATTAATTCACTTTCCATTACTTTCAATGGGAAAGTTTGCTTCAGTTTATGAACGCTTCAGTTTATGAACAGACTTCCGGAACCAATTACACCCATGTTTCGGGTTAAGTACGCTTCAGGTTGAGTACTCCATGGACCCGTTTGGAACGGATTAATCCACTTTCCATTACTTTCAATGGGAAAGTTTGCTTCAGTTTATGAACGCTTCAGTTTAAGTACTCTGCGGACCATCTGGAACGGATTAATTCACTTTCCATTACTTTCAATGGGAAAGTTCGCTTCAGTTTATGAATGCTTCAGTTTATGAACAGAATTCCGGAACCAATTGTGTTCATAAACCGAGGTACCATTGAAATGTAAAAGTCTGTACACAAAGCTTGAAAAATACACTTTGAGCAATTATCCTTTTTTGTAACAATATGTCCTGCATAGTTCAGTAATTTATTTTGCCAATCTTCTTTATTTTCTTCTTCATCTTCTTTGGCCGAGGCTTCTTCCTCCTTCCATAGGGGCTGGCTGGTCTTGGCCTGGCATCCAGTCTCGCGTATCGGAGCAGAATCTTTCGTTCAAACAATCCATCATGTCCTGTACATCTCAATATAATAACATCATTTTTTAAAAAACAACAATCATTTCCTACATTTTCTTTGAATCTTTATATGTCTTTTCCCAGGCCTTTTTGACAATTTTACATCGCCACCACATAGCGGAGCATCTTAAACCTTTTGCCCCCCCCTTTTTGTTTCTGCTCTAACACAGTCAAAGCCTCCCACCAACTTTACTATTCTGATTCTATGCAGGGCACATCTAATGCCAAGCCTAATTCCACTCTGCTGCCTGGTGTCTCACAAACAACTATGCAGAGGGTTGCGTCGGGAAACTGGGCAACAGTGCACAATTTATGACCCAGCATAAGCAAGGATTATACAGTGGGTTGGCTGGAGTTTGCGAAGGATCTGCCTCTATGAGCTCTGGCTGTCATTTGGTTGAGTTCACATTTGCTGATTCCATCCGTCTAATCCACGCAAGGCATCTAGCAGCTGGGCTGATTTGCACCGAGCGGCTCTTGCCAAACCGACAAGCTGGAGTTGGAGAACCGCATGGCTTTGAACATGCCCAGTGGCACAGTTGGCGAGCCATGGGGGCAGCAAACTGGATGCCTTGCCTGGTTGGAAGGCAAAAGGGCTTCCAATTTTCTAAAGCCCTATTTTTAGAGAGCTGCATCTTTAGCAAATACCTTCAGCAAATGAGAGCTCAAATGTGCAGAAAGGCTTTGGTCATTACTTAAAGCTGCCATCCTTATCAAAGTTTGTAAAATGATGTATGGGGAAAGTGGATAGAGAGACTCGAAACTCGTGGCCCTACCAATCAAGCTGAATGTTGGAAGATTCAGGACAGATCAAAGAAAGCACTTCATCACTCAGCGTGTCGTTAAACTGTGGAACCCACTGCCACATGAGGCAGTGATGGCCACCAAGTTGGACGGCTTTAAAAGAGGATAAAAAGGTAAAGGTACCCCTGACCCTTAGGTTCAGTCGTGGACGACTCTGGGGTTGCGGTGCTCATTTCGCTCTACAGGCCGAGGGAGCTGGCGTTTGTCCACAGATAGCTTCCGGGTCATGTGGCCAGCATGACTAAGCTGCTTCTGGCGAACCAGAGCAGCGCACAGAAACGCTGTTTACCTTCCCGCTGTAGCGGTACCTATTTATCTGCTTGCACTTCATGCTTTCGAACCGCTAGGTTGGCAGGAGCTGGGACAGAGCAATGGAAGTTCACCCCATCTCGGGGATTCGAACTGCCAACCTTCTGATCGGCAAGCCCTAGGCTCTGTGGTTTAGACCACAGCGCCACCCCAGATAAATGTTGAAGATGTGCATTAAATAAGGCAGATTTCATACATATCTCTCGGAACTGGTATCAAATAGAAACATTCTGGAAATTGGTTCAGGTTAATAATATCTCTGGCATGTTAGGATAATATATACCCTTGGAAGCTAAAAATATCTCTGCTTGGTTTTCTCAAAGATGTTGTTTCGGAAAATAACCCAGAAATAGCTTTCAACTTTATAACAGCTGCTAAGATTATAGTAACTAAAAGGGGGGGATGAAAACTCCTAATATCTGAATGGAATGAGAAAATTTGGAGCATAGTAACGAGGATTAAGCTAACCTATTATAAAACAATACATATAAACTAGCCTAACAGGTATATAGAAAAATGGGTGGTTTTTTTCAATGTTTTGAACAAGTTCAACAATAACGTTCAACCTTATGCTGCTTTCAAGCTATTGTAACAGTATCTCTTTATGCTGTTTGGTTGATTTATAAAATAAAATGTACTGTATATATTAATAAGGAAAGGAAGCGAAAGGAAAGTCCGATGCTGTAAAGAAAAATATTGCATAGGAACCTGGAATGTAAGAACCATGAATGGAGGTAAGCTGGATGTGGTCAAAAATGAGATGACAAGAATAAATATTGACATCCTGGGCATCAGTGAACTAAAATGGAAGGGAATGGGCGATTTCAGTTCGGGTGACTATCATATCTACTACTGTGGGCAAGAATCCTGTAGTAGAAATGGAGTGGCCCTCATAGTCAACAAAAGAGTGGCAAAAGCTGTAATGGGATGCAGTCTCAAAAATGACAGAATGATCTCGATACGAATCCAAGGCAGACCTTTTAACATCACAGTAATCCAAGTTTATGCACCAACTACCGGAGCTGAAGAAAGTGAAATTGACCAATTCTATGAAGACCTACAACACCTTCTAGAAATGACACCAAAGAAGGATGTTCTTCTCATTACAGGGGATTGGAATGCTAAAGTAGGGAATCAAGAGATAAAAGGAACAACTGGCAAGTTTGGCCTTGGAGTTCAAAATGAAGCAGGGCAAAGGCTAATAGAGTTCTGTCAAGAGAACAAGCTGGTCATCACAAACACTCTCTTCCAACAACACAAGAGACGACTCTACACATGGATATCACCAAATGGGCAGCATCGAAATCAGATTGATTATATTCTCTGCAGCCAAAGATGGAGAAGCTCTATACAATCAGCAAAAACAAGACCTGGAGCTGACTGTAACTCAGATCATCAGCTTCTTATAGCAAAATTCCAGCTTAAACTGAAGAAAGTAGGAAAAACCACTGGGCCAGTAAGATACAATCTGAATCAAATCCCTTATGAATACACAGTGGAAGTGAGGAACAGGTTTAAGGATTTAGATTTGGTGGACAGAGTGCCTGAAGAACTATGGATGGAGGCTCGTAACATTATACAGGAGGCAGCAACGAAAACCATCAAAAGGAAAAGGAAATGCAAGAAAGCAAAATGGCTGTCCAACGAGGCCTTACAAATAGCGGAGGAGAGGAGGCAAGCAAAATGCAAGGGAGATAGGGAAAGATACAGGAAACTGAATGCAGATTTCCAAAAAACAGCAAGGAGAGACAAGAGGGTCTTCTTAAATGAGCAATGCAAAGAAATAGAGGAAAACAATAGAATGGGGAACACCAGAGATCTGTTCAAGAACATTGGAGATATGAAAGGAACATTTCGTACAAAGATTACCATAATCAAGGACAAAAGTGGTAAGGACCTAACAGAAGCAGAAGACATCAAGAAGAGGTGGCAAGAATACACAGAGAAATTAAACCAGAAAGACATGGAGGTTTCATACACCCCAGGTAGTGTGGTTGCTGACCTTGAGCCAGACATCTTGGAGAGTGAAGTCAAATGGGCCTTAGAAAGCACTGCTAATAACAAGGCCAGTGGAAGTGATGATATTCCAGCTGAACTATTTAAAATTTTAAAAGATGATGCTGTTAAGGTGCTACACCCAATATGCCAGCAAGTTTGGAAAACTCAGCAATGGCCAGAGGATTGGAGAAGATCAGTCTACATCCCAATTCCAAAGAAGGGCAGTGCCAAAGAATGCTCCAACTACCGCACAATTGCGCTCATTTCACACGCTAGCAAGGTTATGCTTAAAATTCTACAAGGCAGGCTTAGGCAGTATGTGGACCGAGAACTCCCAGAAGTGCAAGCTGGATTTCGAAAGGGCAGAGGAACCAGAGACCAAATAGCAAACATGCGCTGGATTATGGAGAAAGCTAGAGAGTTCCAGAAAAACGTCTACTTCTGCTTCATTGACTATGCAAAAGCCTTTGACTGTGTCGACCACAGCAAACTATGGCAGGTTCTTAAAGAAATGGGAGTGCCTGATCACCTCATCTGTCTCCTGAGAAATCTCTATGTGGGACAAGAAGCTACAGTTAGAACTGGATATGGAACAACTGAGTGGTTCAAAATTGGGAAAGGAGTACGACAAGGTTGTATATTGTCTCCCTGCTTATTTAACTTATATGCAGAATTCATCATGCGAAAGGCTGGACTAGATGAATCCCAAGCCGGAATTAAGATTGCCGGAAGAAATATCAACAACCTCAGATATGCAGATGACACAACCTTGATGGCAGAAAGCGAGGAGGAATTAAAGAACCTTTTAATGAGGGTGAAAGAGGAGAGCGCAAAATATGGTCTGAAGCTCAACATCAAAAAAACCAAGCTCATGGCCACTGGTTCCATCACCTCCTGGCAAATAGAAGGGGAAGAAATGGAGGCAGTGAGAGATTTCACCTTCTTGGGCTCCTTGATCACTGCAGATGGTGACAGCAGTCACGAAATTAAAAGACGCCTGCTTCTTGGGAGAAAAGCAATGACAAACCTAGACAGCATCTTAAAAAGCAGAGACATCACCTTGCCGACAAAGGTCCGTATAGTTAAAGCTATGGTTTTCCCAGTAGTGATGTATGGAAGTGAGAGCTGGACCATAAAGAAGGCTGATCGCCGAAGAATTGATGCTTTTGAATTATGGTGCTGGAGGAGACTCTTGAGAGTCCCATGGACTGCAAGAAGATCAAACCTATCCATTCTTAAAGAAATCAGCCCTGAGTGCTCCCTGGAAGGACAGATCGTGAAGCTGAGGCTCCAATACTTTGGCCACCCACCTCATGAGAAGAGAAGAATCCTTGGAAAAGACCCTGATGTTGGGAAAGATTGAGGGCACTAGGAGAAGGGGACGTCAGAGGACAAGATGGTTGGACAGTGTTCTCGAAGCTACGAACATGAGTTTGACCAAACTGCGGGAGGCAGTGCAAGACAGGAGTGCCTGGCGTGCTGTGGTCCATGGGGTCACGAAGAGTCGGACACGACTAAACGACTAAACAACAATATATTTAAAAAGAGGGTTGGATGAATTCATGGAGGATAAGGCTGTCAATGGCTACCAGCCACGATGGCTTTGCCCTGTCTCCACAGTCGGAGGCAGGAATGCTTCTGAATATGAGTTGCTGGAAACTGCAGGACAGTAATTCAGCACTGGACTGTGGGCCTAAATTCAATCTACCAGGCCCCTTTATATGGCCATTTCTAGGAAACTCCGCCCTCTCACCAATCGCGTGACATAATTTGATGTCACCTGTCAATAATTTTGATTGGCTGTCCACTTCCCACACTATCCATGGCCCTCGGGGTGAGACACCATTTTACATATTTATGTGAATTTTACTTATTTGCAGTTGCCCCTAAGGCTAAGGAGGAATTGAAAGCAAACTACTTAAATGTGCAGAAAATGAGTAAAAATATATAATTTCTTTGTTGTGCTGAGCTGAGCTTTTTTTGTGTGCTTAGCTGCTTTACTTTCCCTTCAGTGGCCTTTAGCTCCACCCATTTTTGCTGTTGGCTCCACCCATCACCAGAATGCGGGCCCCTGGAAATTTCTCCAGATTTGAATCTGGCCTTTGGGCTGAAAGCGGTTCCACACACCTGCGGCAATTGCTCTCTCCCTTCCTTCCATTTCTGTTTGCAAGAATCCGAAAAACAAATCTGTGGCATGCTGAAGGGACAAAGATATTTTGCAGATCCCTAGACATGTATTTGGACGTGATTCCTGGCGAATCAGTCTTCTCCATCTGTTTGCATTTCGACCCTTTTCTGCTGCTGCTGCTGCTTCTTGCTGGTTGCCAAGATGTCGGGGTGCGTGTGAAACCAGGAACCGGTCCAAGCTTAATTAGCCTCTCCTTCCTGCCAGATTTAGTCAATGATGCCACTAAACAGGTCTTCCGAGGGAAGCAGAGAAACTCACACAGCCCTTCCAGGCACAAGAATTACTTGCCTCGCTCTTCCACTGTTACTTCTTACAGACATATAGTTTCATTCCCTCCCAGCTGGCTTCATGCCTGGCGCTGCTGGAGAAATTTAAAGGGATCCCTAGACCGGAAGCATCCCTCCCAGGAACCCCAAAGAGAAAGATGTAGGCTCCAGGTGAAATATTGAAATAAAAATACACATAGGGGCAGACTCAACAATAATGAGGAGGCTGTGAAGAACCACATCCGAAGCAACGTGGTTTTTTTTATACACTTCCAGATTACATACGTGATTTCTATTCACCAATCAAGGGATTGCAGCAATCTTAACATTTGCAACCCAATAGCATCACCCTGAACCAATCAAATTTGTTTGACTCTTTAGACCAGCCCTCATCATCATATCATGTGATTGCATATAATCATTCCTCGATTTCTTTCTTTATTAAGACTTTGATGAAATTTTCCTGTTCATTTCCTAGCCAATGTGTTTCCAACCAGCAGAGGGAGCAGACACACTGTGCTATGGGAATTGTCCAAAAAGGGGTGGTTAGAACTAGTCAATGCACCTCTGCTTTCACCCATGGTCTCCTCTCACAACTTGCTTGTAGCCATCTACAAGAGGAAGACCATTTTTTTTAGAGGTGAAGCTGAGCATCTATATCTCCTCCCGTTCCTGCGAAGCCATTGCTACAGGATGATTAGAACCTTACAATGGATTCTAGAGATTCATGCAAAGTTGGGCTGTTCCAGCTCTGGCCCGGAGTCTAGAGAATGCACAAATGATGACTATCTTTGCATTGAGTAATGGATCTATTGTTCACGAGTAAGCCACTAACATATGAATGAGGTTTTTTTGTGTTGCCTCGGGCTTCTTTGTCATCATCTTTATTAATAGCCAACTCTCCAATTTTTTTTTAAAAGTTTTTTTTAAAATTAAATTTCTGTTTTACATTTTGGAATATTCACTTAAACAACCTTAAAATATAAATCACTTCCCTTCCTCTCTTTCCATGGCTCTTTTTGCACAACATAAATCCCTGCATATTTTATATAAACTAAACCATTCAGCATTCCATTATTACATCCATCAAAACTGATTCACACTGTTGAATTTATCTTAATGCTGCCCACGTTTTCAAAAAAAAACACAATTTTCCTCCATATATTCAATAAACATACTCCAATTTTCTTTAAACATATGTTCTTCTTCTCTTACACTGTATGTTAGGTCCACAAACTGCACATATTCCATCAATTTAAGTTGCTAATCTTCTTTAGCTGGGACTTTAGGTTGCTTGTTTTCCATTTTTGGGCTACCAAAACACGAGCTGCGGTAGTGGCATACATAAATAATGTTATGTACTAAGCTTGGATCCTAGAACAATAGGCAAGTAGGATCCTAGAATGCAACAGGAGAAGCTTGGCTTGCATGAGAAGACCAATCAGGCTCCAGGGAGAAGTTAATCAGCCTATTAGGCTGGTAGGATCGTAGAATGCAACAACTGATTGGCCTGCAGGAAAAGACCAATCAGGCTCCAGGAGGGAAGCCGAATCAGCCAATCAGATGGGACTCATTGTGTAAATGATTTATATATATAAAAGCCTGAGGATGGGGGGGGGGGCATTTCATTCACTGTTTTTCAAGCTGCAATAAAGAGCATGAAGTCACTACAGGACTCAGAGTATATTTCAAATATAACCTTTTCCAACACCTGGGCCACCTCTCCAAGTTCTGAAAGGTGCCTTATTGATGCACAAGATGGTGGTATCAGCTGACTTGAGGGAATCCTGAGGTTAACAAAATAACAAAGAAATCTTTTCTTTTCTTTTTAATGCCAGTAAGGAACTTCAAAACATGACCCAATGAGGGCAGTGTGGCCAGGGAATGCTAACTGGTACTGTTGGAGTAAAAACATATATAGTCAGGGGTAGGGGAATTGAATGGAGGAGCTGTGTTCCTGAAGATCATCACCCCATACTGCAACATTTTGTTGCAGTTCCAACTCATTATGCATCTGAGAATCTTTATCCCTGATAATGAGATAATGTGTTTTTGCTCTCTCTCTTTGCAGTGAACAAATATGTGGTCAAAGTTTTTACCGGAGATCTAAGTGGCAGTGGAACAGATGCAGATGTTTTTATTAACCTCTTCGGCCAGAATGGAGACACAGGTAGTATATTGCGAGGAACTGTTTCCTTTGGTCTGCAGCAAACCAAACAGATGAACAACGAAATAATCCACAACCCCCGAGATGTTATTCTGAGAAAGGGGCGTTGCTGTTGGGGATATTCCTGGAAGCTAGCCTAGTGGTTACACGCAGCTTTTCTCAAACTTGGGTTTCCAGCTGTTGTTGGACTACAACTCCCATCATCCCTAGCTAGCAGCCCAGAGGTCAGGGATGAAGGGAGTTGTAGTCCCAAAACAACAGGAAACCCAAGTTTGAAAAACACTGGCACGGTGTTGGACTAGGAGCAGAGGGACTTGGGTTCAAATGCCCACTCCGCCATAAAGCTCACTAGATAATCACCATCTGTTAGCCTAATATAACTTGCAGGGATGTTGTCTTGATACGTATTGTGTGTGAGAGAGCGAGAGCGAGGGGCAGGGGAACTTTAATCCTGTGGGCCAAATGCCTCTCCGTCCTACTCTCAGGAATCCCTTAAATCACCCCCCTCCCCAGCCACACCCCCTCTCCCCAGGGGATGACCTTCACCAGCTCTGCTTTGCACTTGCAGTGTTTTTGCCTGGCTGGAATATGTCCTTGAACTCTGACCATGCCTCTAGGTTTCCTGGATAGAAAGGTGTGTGCTTGTGTGTGCCTAGGAGCCAGCCTGCTGTATAAAGGTAAATTTGCATTCATTACTCCTCCCACTTTTGCCTCTGGCCCCACCCACCGCCGGCCTGTGGCCCCAGCAAGGTTGCCCAGAAGGGAATGTGGCCCTCAGGTGGGAAGAAAAGTTACCTACCTGTCCTCGGAGGAAGGGTGAGATAAAAGGGTAACAAACACAAAACTTTTCCGCCCACTCCCTGTTTCTCAGTTGCTGCTCTTCCCAGTGCTACAATGCCTGTGAGGTGCTCAATGCTGATTGATGCAAGCAGATTGGCATGCAAAGCAAGTGAGCTGAGCACACAGAGCCAAGTTTTGCTCATCAGGAGGAGTGCAGCTGTTCTGCTGGAATTTTTCAGAAATACCCCCCCCCCTGCATGTTTCAGTCCCATATTAAACAACCATCGAGGCAAATTACTTGGTCTCTCAACAGACTAAATAATTTTACTTGATTAAGCACATACCTTTTAGCAGATTATTGATTAACGAATCTATCAATAAAATTTACATGCATTTTGCGTATTGACGTACTTCAAGGCAGGCTCCTCTTTGAGATGCTGAAGAAAAGTGTAGGATGATGATGATGATGATTGATGATAATAATAATATAATACAAAGAAGTTGTTTGTGGCTTAATAAATGAAAGCTACCATGTTTCTCCAAAAATAAGACACCGTCTTATATTTATTTTTCCTCAAAAACACACATGGTGGCTTATTTTCAGGGGATGTCCTATTTTTAAAAAATTAATTATGGTACAGTTTAACCTACAAGGTTAAACTGCCTATCATTATGGCTTATTTTCGGGGTACGGCTTATTTTCGGGGTGAGGCTTATTTTCGGAGAAACACGGTACCACTCACAATTAGGCTATCCCTGTTCATGCCCTGTTATACTAAGACACACCAGAACCAAAACAGCCCCCACTCTCAAAATTTGCAAATTATGCAGTTCATTTGCAGTTCCATTGATTTGCAATGTGCCCTTACAGGTTAAAGAATTGCCTTCCACCAACCATAATTTTTAGTTGTTGAAGTTACTGTTTAAAAGATGAGAGACTTCTGCGTCCAAGCCCCCCCCCCCCAATATAAGGGTGCTTTCTGGGCGGCTATGGAGGGTGGAGCTGAACTGCTTCTCTCCCAGAGGCAGCGCTGCTGCCCCCTGCTGGCTTTTCTCATTGACTTTGTGGGTGCCCAGCCTCCACAGTTATATTATTGCGGGTGCCCAAGCACCCATGGGGACGCGGGTGGCGCTGTGGGTTAAACCACTGTGCCACTTGGGCTTGCCGATTGAAAGGTAGGCGGTTCGAATCCCCGTGACGGGGTGAGCTCCTGTTGTTCAGTCCCAGCTCCTGCCAACTTAGCAGTTCGAAAGCACACCAGTGCAAGTAGATAAATAGGTACCGCTCCGGCGGGAAGGTAAATGGCGTTTCCGTGCGCTGCTCGGGTTTTGCCAGAAGCGGCTTAGTCACGCTGGCCACATGACCTGGAAAAGCTGTCTGCGGAAGTGGACGAATGGCGGCTCCCTCGACCTTTAAAGCGATATGAGTGCTGCAACCCCAGAGTCTTTCGCGACTGGACTCAATGGTCAGGGGTCCCTTTAAGCACCCATGGCCCCCTGGAGTTGGCTGCTGTGCAGGGAGGCCACCAGCAGGAGAGCGTTTAATCTGCCAGAACCTCCCTAGTGCACACAGAGAAAGCTCTGTCAACATGGGCATCTTGTTCACGGTGTTTCACCAGTGGTAATGGTTCCAAACTGGGGCATTTTGAGGACAGCTGGCAGGAGCGAGCCAGCAGTAACTCACACCAAGCAAGCTGGAGTCCACTCTTCATTAGCAACACAGGACTTGCATGGAAGTGTCAGGCATAATGAGCACAGAAACTCAGGCCTTGCCCCCCTATGGATCAGCTGCTGAGACTAAAGGCCCCCGCCTCCCCACAGCCATCCGCGCCTCCTCCTCCGTGTGTTTTGCGTGTGGAGACCCTTTAACCTGGCCTAGAAATAAATTCAAACAGGACTCAAATTTTGGTTTGGTTTTTGGCAGAATTTAGGCCACAACTCTATTGGGTTACAAATCAAGTGAGTAGTTGCATGGGCTCTGGTTTGGCTAGCTACCTGCAGCCCTGCAGGCAGCGCTGACTCTGGGCAGCAACCAGAAGTCAGCCTTGGGTGAGTACCTGTGACAGAGGTAGACAGGGGTGCCTGCCACGCCTCCCCCAGATGAGCCCTGAACCCAGGCTCAGGGCACAACCCCGCTTGGGGAAGACCAACCACGAGTCCTTGGATTCCTTTTAAAGGAATACCCGACGCATAGGGATGGCTAGGCATCCTGCCACCCCTATCAGCATGAACCAGAGCCTATCCGCCAAGCTTACAAGTTGTGACGATTTGCTACGCGGCAGGCGAAACCCAAGTGGCACCAGCCAGTCAGCCAAATGGGGAAAATTCCTGCCATGCCCCTGTCCCAGCGACAGACAACACATGATGGCTAGCAAGATCAAGCACAAGCCCTAAAGATAGGGAGAGGTGGGCGGGTGTTCCGGTGCACTGAGACCCGAAAGAGAAGCTCAGGGTCACGTGCAGCAGATAAATAGTGGTCCCTCTAACTCTTTGATTGGCATGCCCCTAGCCCAATTGCTCCCTGTTAGAGGGACCACCCAATAGGGTGTTGTGGCTGCTCCAATGGTCCCGCCCCAACACCTAGGCCTGATTGCCGGGTCCCACCACAACACATGCCCTCTTGTGAGGGAGGACCCGATTTCCAAGCAATTGGAGACTGTGCCTGCGTGTCTGCCTTTGCCCTGCTTTATGCCTCTCCTGCTTCTGGGAGACCAGTGGGGAAGAGAGCTTGTTGCAGCAGGAGGGGGTATTCTACACAAGATTGACCCCCATCTCTTGGCCTCCCTCCTCTCTTGCTTCTGCTTCTGACTCTGCTTCTGGACCTCTCTCTCTGCCACAGACGGTCTCTGCTTGCTAAACCCTGTTACCTCTTCAGCTTCTGACACCTCCTCCCACTAGTCTTCTCTTTCTTCTCCTTCTGACCACTCACCATCGTCCCTCCACCAATCCCCTGGCTCTGAGCCTTCTTCCCTTGGGGGTTCCCCAGCTGGTTCCTCCCGGTCCATTACAACAGCCAAAAGAAGCCATAAAAATACAATTAAATATCACAAGGCACCTAGCACAGCACATGCTATTGCTACAACAGGCAGGGATATAATTAAGTGGTCCACGAAGACCCTTAGATATCTTCAAGATGTCTGAGTGGGTGGAATAAATGGGAACCACAAGCATTTGCGATCCATATATATATATATATATATATATATATATATTGTTGGGGCCTGTCTTGGCTACCCAAATCAAGCCCTGGATGATGTGATCTTCAATTCAATGTCTCTGAGAGTTCTGTACGGAGGTGGAAGAGCAGCAGTTAGTAGGCAGGAGGCCCTGCTCTGTTCAACTAGCTGTGCTCCTCATACAGTGGTACCTCTATTTACGAATTTAATGCGTTTCGAACACACATTTGTAAGTCAAAAAGAATTGTAAGTCGAATCCCATAGGAATGCATTGGGAGAAAAAATTCGTAAGTAGAAGCAACCCTATCTAAAAATTCGTAAGTAGAAAAAATCCTATCTAAACCGCATCCAAGATGGCGGACAGAGCTCCATTCGTAAGTAGAAACATTCGTAAGTAGAGTTATTCGTAAGTAGAGGTACCACTGTATTTAGATAATCCCAATGTTTCCCACTGCCTGCCAATCACAGAGATGGGATTTGCATGCTCCTGTTGCGTTTGTGCCTGGAAATGGCTCCGATGGCTGACCACATGCAAGGGCCTAGATTAGGCACATGCCTCCGACCCTGAATCTCCCAGCTGAAATCTCTGAGGCCTTCATTCCTGCACTGAACAGTTCCTCATCTGTTTGCCTTTCCCTTTCCATGTCGTTTGCTTCTCAGGAGAGCGGAGGCTGGACAACGACAAGGACAATTTTGAGAAAGGTGCAGAAGACAAGTTTACCCTTGATGCTCCCAACCTGGGAAAGTTGAGGAAGATCACCATAGGCCACAATAACAAGGGAGGCTCTGCTGGGTGGTTCTTGACCAAGGTTTGTGCAGATGAGCTGATTGTTCTCTAGGGGCGTAGGAAGCTGCCTTATACCGTGTTTCTCATATTATAAGACACGTCTTATATTTATTTTTTCCTGAAAAAAACACAGCATGGCTTATTTTCAAGGGATGTCTTATTTTTTAATTAAGTACCGGTACCGGTATCTGTACAGACCACAGACCTGCTCCCACCGGGTCTTCGCGCGCGGCAGGCGAAGGCTGCATCCGGGTCCTGGGGCTGCGCGCGCGGCAGGCGAAGGCTGCATCCGGGTCCTGGGGCTGCGCGCGCGGCAGGTGAAGGCTGCATCCGGGTCCTGGGGCTGCGCGCGCGGCAGGCGAAGGCTGCATCCGGGTCCTGGGGCTGCGCGCGCGGCAGGCGAAGGCTGCATCCGGGTCCTGGGGCTGCGCGCGCTGCGCGCTGAGGCTGCATCCAGGTCCCGGGTGTCCGCGCGCAAAGGCTGCAGCCGGGTCCTGGGGCTGCGCGCTGAGGCTACAGCTGGGTCCCGGGTGTCTGCGCGCGGTGCACAAAGGCTGCAGCCGGGTCTTGGGGCTGTGCGCGCTGCGCGCTGAGGCTGCAGCCGGGTTCTGGGGGTTAACGCGGCAGCAGCAACCCTTCTTTGCCACAGACCTGCTCCCACCACCCGGTACGGCTTATTTTCGAGGTATGCCTTATATTTTTCCACCTCAGGAAAATCCTGCCATGCCTTATTTTGTAGGGATGCCTTAAAATATGAGAAACACGGTAGAAAGTCAGCCACTGGGTCCATCTAGCTCCTTGCAGATTTACATGGACTGGCAACAGTTCCCTGGGATCTCAGAAACAGGTCTTTCCCAGAACTACCTGCAGATGCCAGGGATTGAACCCACCCTTATGAATTGTTAAAGAACCACGGGGAGGGGAGCCCGAGGAAGTCCCCATAGACAATGTGAAAGGAAAAAGGAAGATGAAATATGATTTTGTGTTTATGTTTTGTTTATTTTTTCTCTATTTTTCTTTTGTGTATTGTAATCAGTGTTGTGTTTTTTCATGTGTGTTCTTTTTTCTTTGTATTTTGAAAAACTTTAATAAAAATTATTATAAAAAAATAAAAAATAAAAAAATGAACCCACCTTGACCACCAGCCTGCTGCCACCCATTCCTCTGAGTCCCTCCAAGTAAATTAACACACACACTCTATTTTTGTAAGGAAGGTTGTGGCTCCCCCATTGTTCTCAGGCAAAAGCATAGTGCTTTTGTTGACAGGGCCTTTTCAGTGGTGGTTCCCAGGTTGGGAACCTGTTTGCCCCTCCCCCTCGGGGGTGAGGGCTCTTTGCAGAGAATTGGGGGGGGGTACAAACTCAAGAAACAATAAATAAAGGAAAAGTATGGGCCGTGTGTTTGTTCCCATGAATCCAGCTAAAAGTAGTTGTATTAAATGCTGTGATCTTTCTTGTACCAATCTTCCTCTCCTTGTTCAAATGAGTCTCTGCTCCTGCCCTAGGTTATCATTGAGGACATAGGCAACAAATGTATTTACAACTTCCCATGTGGCCGCTGGTTTGCTCTGGATGAAGATGATGGGAAAATCCAGCGGGATATTCTAGTGGGAGGAACAGAGGCTACAGGTAAATGCATTTGCGGGTAAAAATACTCGTTTGGGCTTGGCCTAAATATTTATCATTCAGGAAAGGGGAACTAATGCAGCTTTTGCAAAAGGGCACAGGAAAAACCACACCTTCCTTCTGTATCCACAACTGGGCATCTTCCTTGAAATGAACATTTCAGGCTGTGCTCTCTGCATCTCCCCAATTTTTTTTAAAGTGGGGGATAACTTCCTGCCTACCATGGAAACAAGGGCTTCTCCTCTACAACAAGGGGATATACCCTTCTGTTACGTGGGGGGCCAGCACAGAGGACTTCTGCATTTAGGTGGGGGGTCCTTGACTACAGCTTTCTTACATTAGATCCACGCAGCATTGTGTATTGCATCTTTTAAACACGGGGCCCACTGGGACTGGTGGGGTGGAAAACAGGGAGGCCAACAGTAGGTGGTGCTAGAGCTAAAGACAGGCAGAGCCAACTGCTTTTAGTTCCCTCTCCATCCTCTTCCCTGTTGAATTCTACAAGGGCAACACTAAGGAGGAGGAAGCAGACAGGATGTAAGCAAGACAGCAGGCAACTGAGGTCTGGATACAGGCTGACTGAGGTTGGTGGACCAGCTGCCACTGCATTGAAAGGCGGCATTTTGGAAACACGGGGGCTTAGTCAGGAGGATTCTTTTCCTCTGTTAATTGATATAACCCCCCCTTTAAAGCCTTCAAAATTTACGGCCACCAACTGCATTCTTGAGGAGCAGATTTCGCAGTTCAGCTATGTACTGCGAGAAGAGCCAGTGTGGTGTAGTGGTTAGAGCATCAGACTAGGGCCTGGCAGAGACCAGGATTCAAACCCCCACTTGGCCATGATGCTCACTAGGTGACCTTGGGGGCCAGTCATTCACTCTCAGACTAACCACCTTGAGCTCCCTTGAGGAACAGGTGGGATATAAATGCAACAAATAAATAAGAAATAAAATAAGCAATAGGTGGTTCGTGACTTGTCTCAGGTCAGTGATGGAGCCTGGAGCACGAATACCTCTGCTAGGTAAATTTGATTTCAGTGGTCCAGGCAGCCGGATCTGCAGGTTTGAAGCAGGAACAGCTGTTGGAGAGGGGCAAAGCCCTGGAGCTGGTCTACAACTGGCATTGCTGCCATATATTGGGATGGTGAGGGTTGGGGCAGGGTGGCAGCAAGGTCAGGGTGTTAGTGAATGTAGCCATGCTGCTGCTGGGTGTGGGAGCCAGGTCTGTGACTCCACACACACCTGCTGGCTGTTCCTGTTTTGAAAGGTACAGAACAGGCTTCTGAATTAGAAAACCCATAAGGGCACCAAGCAAATGCCCTGGTATTTGTTGTGGGAGATACTGCTGCTGGTTTCCCAATTACAGTGGTACCTCTACTTACAAATAACTCTACTTACGAATTTTTCTACTTACAAATGGAGCTCCGTCCGCCATCTTGGATGCGGTTTAGATAGGATTTTTTTCTACTTATGAATTTTTAGATAGGTTTGCTTCGACTTACGAATTTTTTCTCCCAATGCATTCCTCTGGGATTCGACTTACAATTTTTTTCGACTTACAAATGTGTGTTCGGAACGCATTAAATTCGTAAGTAGAGGTACCACTGTACTGGAAAATAAAAAATGCATCCAAGTCAAGGATGCTTTTGATGCTCATTTTGCAGCCGGTTTTAAGATTACGGAGGCAAGCGGTCTCTTCTTTAACCCTGCAGCCACTGTCAAAGATGGCTGGTGGCAGCCCTGTTTCAATTTCATAGTGAAACTGGCAAATCAGAGGAATTCTAGCCCGTTCTCTCTTTTTTCCTCAAAGTTTTTTATTCATTTTATAACAACAAATAATAAAACAATAAACACAATAACACATAAACACAGCACAATACAAAATACACACCAATAAAGAAAAGAAACGAAAATGAAAAAACAAAAAAATATATAATTTTCCATTCTTATTGTTTCCTAACCATTTAAAAAGGACCTCCTCAGATCCCTCCCATCTGTGCTTCATTGTAATTCATCTTTAGTAACTTCTATATTTTAACTCTATACCATACTTTCTATCTTACTTAACATTATTTCTAAATATTCACCCTTTAAAATCATCACCTTATATTGTCTTCACCTTGAACCATAACTCTAAAACTGCAACATATACTACTTCCAAATCTCTCTCAAACAATTAAATATTGCAATGTTTCTTTAAATAGTCTTTAAATTTCTTCCAATCTTCCTCCACCGACTCTCCTCTCTGGTCGCGGATTCTCCCGGTCAGTTCAGCCAGTCCTATATAGTCCATCGTTTTCACCTGCCATTCTTCAACCATTGGTATTTCCTGTGTCTTCCAATTCTTGGCTATCAAAATTCTTGATGCTGTCGTGGCATACAGAAAGAAACATCTTTTTTTGGAATTTCTTTTCCGGCTATACCCAATAAGAAGGCTTCTGGTTTCTTTATAAATGAGTTTTTCAACATTTTCTTTAACTCATTATACATCTTTCCCCAGAAGTCTTTTACTATGGAGCAAGTCCACCACATGTGGTAAAAGGTACCTTCAACAGCTTTACATTAGAATTCTAGCCCGTTCTCGAGGTGACAGAGAGCAGGATTTCTCTCTTTTTAAATATATATATATATATTGATTTTTTCCCCAACAACACAAGATAAAGAAAACATAGCAAAAAGCATAATAGAACAACACAATACACATAATAATACAAACCAAGAAACATAATAACTACACAACATAACAAAATATCAACATTACAGCATTTCAACAAAGACAATAATATGTCTTTGTCGACTTCCTCCATTCCCTCCCAACTATGTTTCTATATATCACTTCCTTAGTACTTTCCAAATCTTGATTCCAATCTTTTCAATACTTCTCAAAACCTATTAATACTCTTAATAACTTATCAATACAATATATATCTTATGTTTATCTCAAAATATAATTCTATTCTAATTAAATCTTAACGAAAAAACAATACCATAATACCACTTAACTAAATCTTAATACACATTACACTTATCTAACTCTCTTCTACAACCTCCTTTTACTTCCAAATCTTTTGCTAAATACTGCTAATCTTACAATTCTTCTCTAAATAAACTTTAAATTTCTTCCAATCTTCTTCCACTGATTCTTCTCCCCGATCCCGGAGTCTCCCAGTCAGCTCGGACAGCTCCATGAATTCTATCAGCTTCATCTGCCAGTCGTCCACCGTCGGTATATCTTCGGTTTTCCAATTCCTTGCTACCGTGTTTCCCCTTTTTTAAGACACCGTCTTATAACTTTTTTCCCTCAAAAAAACACACAGTGGCTTATTTTCAGGGGGTGTCTTTTTTTTTAAAAAAAAGTGCTGGTACAACTGGGACCCACTGGCTCAGGATGCTCGGTGCTCTCTTCTGCACATTGCTGGGCGCGTTGTTGGCGCTGCCAGTTCCGAGCGCCTGCAGGGTGGGGTGGGGGTGGCAGTGCTTTAAACCCCCAACCCTGTAGAAAGCAATGGAAGTTATGGACTGTAACAATCCTTAAGAGGCGCAGGTCTTAAAAAACCCCTGGTATCACCCTTGAAGCACAGCCTTCCAAAGTCAGGGGGGAATAGGTCTGTTTAGACAAAGGAAAGGATCGGGGGTGATTCTGTGCCCTGGGACCCACAGAACTACTTTAAAAATCCCAACCTGGGGGGGGGGGGTCAAATAGTGAAGCCCCATAGCCCTGTAGCAACAGAAGGCACATTCTGAAGCACCCGAGCTGTTCGGTTCCATAAAAAATCCAGGAATTGTAAAATTAACAACAATAATGGGGGGGCACTCTATCCAAAGAGTTAAGAAGGAATGGGAAAGTGTTGAGTTATATATGGAAAAATATGGAAAGGAAAGTTAGTTAAAGATAAAAAATAAATAATTATCGCAAGGGGAAAAATAACATCATAAAGGGTAATAATATTAAATATAAAATAGACAACACAACAGAAAAAGCAAGTATATGACTAAATGAGATCGCACAGGAGTGAGGGAAGTGGGGAGAGAGGGAGGGGGGTAAGGAATGGAAGGAGGCAATGGTTGGAGGAGGGTATAGGGGGATGAATTAAAGGAAAATTAAGACTGAGAAGCGCATGGTTTTTGTTTTTTAAAGATGCAAAGGCTTGCAATCAGCCAAAGTATAGAGCCCAACTTCTAGGAGACTGCGATCTACTTGCGGATTTATAAACTGGAGGTGATCTACCCCCGTTATATTGGTGTTCAGGTCAGAGTTGTTTTTAGAGAGAGGAAATATCCCATTTTTGAGGTTAAAGTAAAAGTTCCTGACCTTTTTTTTATAATGAGGAAATGCTGCTAAAACTCCGTTCTTCATTCCACGAAGGGGAGAGGGGGCGGGGCCGGGTGCTCAAAGACAAAAGAAATGGAAAAGGAGATAGCGATCAAATCCAGCCTCGCATTCATGCAGCCGTCGGGAGAGGCAGGGGCTGCAGCCGAGTGCTGCTTCACAAACAAACGGGGGAAAGTGCTTAGAACCCAGAGAATCCAGCTGAAAAACACGAAGCAGCAACAGCAATTGCACACACACCATCCCAAGCCAGCACAGTAACCAAGTCCCAAAAGCAAGAAAGGACTCAGCAAACACTGCTGCGGCCGGCGTTGCTGCTGCTGACTCGGGGAGCTCAGTGATCTCTTCCGCACAGCGCCTATCACTATGGCTTATTTTCGGGGTACGGTTTATATTTCTCAAATGCTTAGAAATGCTGCTATGGCTTATTTTATGACTACGCCTTAAAAAGGGGGAAACACGGTAGTACAATTCTAGCTGCAATTGTGGCATACAGAAAAAACCTAATATCTTTCTTGGGTAATTCCTCTCTAATTATCCCAAGTAAAAAAGCTTCTGGTTTCTTAACAAATGTGTTTTTCAACACTTTCTTCAATTCATTACAAATCTTGTCCCAGAAATGCTTTACTTGAGGACATGTCCACCACATATGGTAAAAGGTTCCATCCACATTCTTGCATTTCCAACATTTGTTCTCCTGTTTATGATAAACCTTAGCTAGCTTTACCAGTGTAAGGTACCACCTATACATCATCTTCACCATATTTTCTTTCATTACATCTTCATATGAGAGCAGGATTTCTCTTGCCCGATCAGAACCTTATGAGAACCTTATGATAGCCATGTTCAAATATTTAAAAGGATGTCATATAGAGGAGGGAGAAAGTTGTTTTCTGCTGCTCCAGAGAAGCGGACACGGAGCAATGGATTCAAACTACAAGAAAGAAGATTCCACCTAAACATTAGGAAGAACTTCCTGACAGTAAGAGCTGTTTGGCAGTGGAATTTGCTACCAAGGAGTGTGGTGGAGTCTCCTTCTTTGGAGGTCTTTAAGCAGAGGCTTGACAGCCATCTGTCAAGAATGCTTTGATGGTGTTTCCTGCACGGCAGGGGGTTGGACTGCATGGCCCTTGTGGTCTCTTCCAACTCTATGATTCTATGATTCTATGACTCAGCGCCTTCTTCTCGACATTTTGCCGTTAAGCTGAGAAGGCAAAGTTTGCTCTTGCAAAGGTGCCTTCAGGACAACCTCCCCCCCCAACCAAAGGTTGCTGATGCTCTGAAGGCCACCCAGGGCTTCCTGCCACCTGGGGAGAAGGGCAGGGGGTGGGGAAAACAGGCCATCAAACAATATTCCAGGCCTCAAGGCATCTGGGCAAGCAGCGGGCATGCTGGGGGGTGGGATGCTTTATCCAGGCTTCTTCTAGTGGAGTCACAGCCTCTATCATGTGAGGCACCCTTTCGGAATGGTTTAATTATTGATTTGAGCAATGGGTAGAAAAGCTGTTGCTGGTGTGCTCCACACCCATTGGTTTTATGCTTTGGATTCTTGGCTGGGGGGGCCAGCATATTTGAAAATGAGATCCTAGATGTTTAAATACAGATTTCCTGCCTCCTTTTAAACGCATGGCTTTGGAAACACTGGGCTGAGTGTGCTCCCTTCGGCTGTCTCCCGGGATGGATGCATTTCTCTCCCTCCCGAAAGATGAGCATGAGGGTAGCTCTGCACTGAGTATTATTTATTCAACCTGCTTAGTGTCATCATGCGGCTTTCGGCATCGTTGAACTGCTGCTCAGGTCCCCCTCTTTCCCCGCTAGTGTGCAATAGAGGCTATCACTGTTAAGACCTCCTGCCGTGGGCCTTTCAATGTTATATGCAATTTAACAAGGTGAAATCTTTGCGGAAGGAAAACTACCGTATTTACAGTACGCCGCAGGCAGCCTTGAAACAACAGAAGCCCCCGCAAGGACAAGCCTGGTTCCTGCATTTTACTTAAACCCCAGTTGCGGCTGGTAGTTGCAACTGCTGTCGTTAGCCCCGAGCTTTGCTGCAAAATCAGCCTCGGAGGATTCACACATGTAAAGCACATGACTGTCATGGAGTTCTCCTCAGTATTGATCCAGAGTCGATTACAATGTATAGTTACAGGGAACCAGGCAGAGGGCCTTCTCGGTAGCGGCACCCACCCTGTGGAACGCCCTCCCACCAGATGTCAAAGAGAACAACAATTACCAGACCTTTAGAAGGCATCTTAAGGCAGCTCTGTTTAGGGAAGCTTTTAATGTTTGATGGATTTCTGTATTTTAATGTTTTGTTGGAAGCCGCCCAGAGTGGCTGGGGGAACCCGGCCAGATGGGTGGGGTATAAATTATTATTATTATTATTATTATTATTATTATTATTATTATCATTAGAGTAAAAACTTAAAACACGTTGCAGGATTCCCAAAAAATAGACCAGAGGTAATTATATTTCATCCAGCAGAGCTTTACTGCTACTGAAGGCAAATAAGCATAATGGTCACAAATCTAATATATTCAGGATTGGCACTGTCCATAAGAAATCCAGTTGCAGCAGACTTAAACTTACAGTAACTTATAATAAGTCTAAACCTTAACACTAAGCATATTATGTACAGAACACCACACCAGACGGAAAAGAGATAGAAAGTGAAAGTGAAACCCAGGCTCCTTTTGGCTCTACTTTCATAGTCAGCATGACCTTGACAGAAAGAGATAATAGAACCACTTTAAACCAGCTGTGCTCAGCTTCTCTGAAGGAATAACCCAAGCACCAGGAACCTCCTGCTTGTTTCTTTCACACAGAGAAGCTTCCAGAAGCTTCCAGAACTCTCTTGAATTAAATAGAATAGGAAAGATCTCTACACATCAGGTCAATACTTTTTGTACCAAGAAATGCATACTGACAAGCCCTCCCCCCCCCCAACAAAAAAAAGAATCAAGGGAATTGTAGTTTGTAAAAGGTGCTGGAGGTTGTAGTTCTCTGAGGGGCAACTACAGTTCCCAGGATTCTTTGGGGGAACTTTCATGCTTTAAACGTGTGTTGGCTATGATTTAAATGTATGGTGTTTTGTGACCTACGCATCTGTTGGAAGGGTTGGGTGCTAGTTGAAGCCCAGTTATGGTTTTGAAGAGGACTAGTCTTCCTGGCACCCCAGATAAACAGTTTCTTTGGCGACCCCTTTATTCACCTGCTTATTTATTTGTTGCATTTGTATCCTGCCTTTTTCTCTCCACGGTGGCCTACATAGTTCTCCTCACTCCTCATCCAATGCTCACAACAACCCTGTGGTGTAGGTTGGGCTGGGAGGCAGTAGCTGGGGCGAGATCGCCCATTGAGGTTCATGGCTGAGTCTCAAGGACTGGCTGGATGAGCAGTTGGAGCCCCCTGCCCAAGAGCCCCCCAGGGAGGACACAGAAGTGGGACACTGAGGAGCTGGTGGGACACTGAGGAGCAGTCTGTGGAAGAAAAGAGCTGGGAGGTGCTAGAAGCAGGGGGGGTGAGCGATCAAGAGGGGCCAGGAGAAGGAGGGTCACCCAGGATTGTCCCTGCTACACAACAGCAGGGCAGTCCCAGTACTGCTGTCTCTCCTCCCCCTCTGACTCCCTGCATGATGCTGAGCAATAATAACAATAATTTTTAATTTATAGCCCGCCCATCTGGCTGGGTTTCCCACAAAATATTAAAATACAATGGTCCGTTAAATATTAAAAGCTTCCCTAAACAGAGCTGTCTTCAGATGTCTTCTAAAAGTCTGGCAGATGTTTTTCTCTTTGACATCTGGTGGGAGGGCGTTCCACAAGGCGGGTGCCACTACCAAGAAGGCCCTCTGCCTGATTCCCTGTAACTTGGCTTCTTGCAGCGAGGGAACTGCCAGAAGGCCCTCGGCACTGGACCTCAGTGTCCGGGCAGAATGATGGGGGTGGAGACGCTCCTTCAGGTATACTGGGCTGAGGCCGTTTAGGGCTTTAAAGGTCAGCGCCAACACTTTGAATTGTGCTCGGAAACGTACTGGGAGCCAATGTAGATCTTTCAAGACCGGTGTTATGTGGTCTCGGCGGCCGCTCCCAGTCACCAGTCTAGCTGCCGCATTCTGGATTAGTTGTAGTTTCCGGGTCACTTTCAAAGGTAGCCCCACGTAGAGTGCATTGCAGTAGTCAAAGCGGGAGATAACCAGGGCATGCACCACTCTGGCGAGACAGTCCGCAGGCAGGTAGGGACTCAGCCAGCGTACCAGATGGAGCTGATAGACAGCTGCCCTGGACACAGAATTGACCTGCGCCTCCATGGACAGTTGTGAGTCCAAAATGACTCCCAGGCTGTGCACCTGGTTCTTCAGACAGGCCTAGAGAAGGAGACCACCCCTTGATATAGCCTTCATCTGCTTGGGAGGGATCCAGAGTGAGAGCTAGAGGGAAGGGTGGAGATACTGGTCAGTTTCAGCAGTGTCTCAGCTGGATGAACCAGAGGACTCTGCTGTGTTGCTATTTTTTTTGTCAATAAAGAGTGAATTGCATTCTGTGCCTGCCATGTGTATGCTTCCCAGCTCGCTTGACAGTTCCTTGACACTGAGTAAGGATTGAACTATGGCTGAGTGGAATGTGCTCTTGAACTCTAACAATACTGTACCTCTTCCTTGACCATATAGAGGGGTGTATGAATGCGGGTAGAAACCAGCCTTCTGCACAAAGGTAACGTTAGCAGGCATTGCTCTGCCTCTGATCTCACCCACCTTTGGCACGTGGCCTCCAGAAGTCCTCCCAAGAAGGAATGTGGCCATTGGGCTGGCAACTTTCCCCCACTTCCCCGTAAAAAGTGTTACCGAAAGAGCAGGTGCCAGGACTTGCACTGTGGTGGTTCCTCACCTCCCTCCCTGCGTCTCTCCCATCTCCCACCATCCAGGCATTGTCTACAACGTGGCTGTGGTGACGGGGGACATCAGAGGGGCTGGCACGAACTCCAAAATCCACATGGTCATGCACGGCTCCAAAGGGCTGAAGAACAGCGGGAAGGTCTTCCTGGAAGGAGGCGAGTTCGAACGTGCCAGGACCGATCTTTTCAACGTGGAGATAGCTGCTCTCTTGAGTCCCTTGAGCCGCGTCTCAATTGGACACGACAATGCAGGTGTCGGCTGCGGCTGGTACTGCGAGAAGGTGAGGATGGGCCACTTCATGTCTTTGGACAGCTGTCCAGTCACTTTCCCCTTATTTGTGGTCTGACCAGAGTGACTTGGAAGGCTTGAAGGATGTTGCACTTGTTTCAGTGATTATGCTGTCGGGTTAGCCAGTTGATACAATGCAATAATGCATCCTGCAAATCTGATTTCACCTAATATATGCCATGCGGCACTGGAATTATGCAGAAATCAATTGCGTGCTCATTAAGCGTCAGGGCTGCTCTGCAGTTGCAGGGTTTGGGGACGGCATTCCCTCTCCACCTCTTAAGTCACTCTTACAGTTGTGCAGAAGGGATGTGGATGGAGGTCATTTGTGGCTGGTTTGCGTTGATTTCTAGGGAGAGGCAGCAGATTCCGGATCAAACCCAAGAGCTGTGTCATCCTGCGATTCGTGGATATTGCGGTTTTGCAGTTCAGTTGAAAAGGTGGGAGGAACACATAGCTGCCAAGTCTCCCGTTTTCCCCGGGAAACCCCCGTTTTTACTTACCTTTTCCCGGTGGTCCCCCGTATCACTTCGTCTCCCGTTTTTCTCTGTTATTTTCTCCTGCCGGCGGCCATTTTTTCTTTCCGATTTGCCCTTCTATGGGCACCAAAAATGCCCACCGCCGGCTTCAAAAGTCGCACCTACGCATGTCCGGAAGTGCATAGACGCGACTTCCGGTGTCGTCGTCGGCCATTTTTGGTGCCCATAGATGGGCGGAGCGACACCGGAAGTTGCGTCGACGCACTTCCTGACATGCGTACAAGTGACTTTCGAAGCCGGCAGCGGCCATTTTGGGTGCCCATAGAAGGGCAAAGTGACACCGGAAGTTACGTCGACGCAACTTCTGGTGTCACACGGCTGCCGGTCCCGGATTCTGCAGTCCGGGACTTGGAAGGTAAGGGAACAGGAGAGAGATGGGTGGCTTGTTTTAGGAAGGGGATGGTGTGATTGCCAGCTCCAAATATTTGAAGGAATAGGGACAGCGGATAAATTCAATTCAGTCCACAGTTGTAGGCTAACCTAACTAATCAGCATTTCCTGAAATAATGTGGGAACCAAAACACAGCCATCCTTTGAAAATTTGCACCTCTCGGAATTTCGGAGTGCCGTTCTCCAGCCAAGTAGCGTGTCCATAAAAATGCATTGATTTGGGGGATATTTCATGGCAAAAAAGTGTATATTAGGCAAAATTGTATCAGGAGAAATTTGCACTAAAACGATGAAGGATTTTCATGAGGAATGCATAAAAAGAATACTGCAAAGGAACTCAGCTCGGTGGTGGAACATCTGTCTTGCCTACAATAGGTCTCAAGTTCAATTCCTGGTGTCTCCCAGTAGGGCTGGGAGCGTCTCATGCCTGTGTCAGTGTAGACAATTCTGAGCTAGATGGAGCAGAGGTCTGACTCTGTATAAGGTAGCTCCCTATGTCCCTATGACATTTTGAGGAGTGTTCTACAGTGGAGGACTAAAGTTCTCCAACAGCTCAAGAGGGACCAAAGCAGTAAAACTGCGAGCACATTTGCGAAGTTAAGTCGGGTCCGGTATAGTTTCAGATTGGATGGGAGACCATGTATTGATTGAGGTTCCTGTATTGCAAGGGATTTGACTAGTTGACTGGTCCACTGGACCAGCTTCCTTCCAACTCTAGAAAAAAAATCTAAAAAGTTGTCAGAAAATTGTTTCCTGAGAATTTTTGAACCAGCCCTCCTTACGACCACCTTGACATTGTCAGTTTGCATTTCTTAGTGCAGAAAGTATTGATCTGATGCGTAGAGATCTTTCCTATTCTAATTAATTCAAGCTTCTTTGTGTGAAAGAAACAAGCAGAAGGTTCATGATGTTTGGGTTACTCCTTCAGAGAAGCTGAGCACAGCTGGTTTAAACTGGTTCTCTTTCTGTCAAGGTCATGCTGACTATAAAAGTAGGGCCAGAAAGAGCCTAGGCTTCACTTTCTCTTTCTATCGCTCTTTCTTCTGGTGTGGTGTTCTGTACATAGTATGCTTAGTGTTAAGGTTTAGACCAGGCATCCCCAAACTGCGGCCCTCCAGATGTTTTGGCCTACAACTCCCATGATCCCTAGCTAAGAGGACCAGTGGTCAGGGATGATGGGAATTGTAGTCCAAAACATCTGGAGGGCCGAAGTTTGGGGATGCCTGGTTTAGACTTATTATAAGTTACTGTAAGTTTAAGTCATGTCTGCTGCAACTGGATTTCTTATGGGCAGTGCCAATCCTGAATATATTAGATTTGTGACCATTATGCTGATTTGCCTTCAGTAGCAGTAAAGCTCTGCTGGATAAAATATAATTGATATGATAGCCATGTTCAAATATATAAAAGGGTGTCATATAGAGGAGGGAGAAAGGTTGTTTTCTGCTGCTCCAGAGAAGCGGACACGGAGCAATGGATTCAAACTACAAGAAAGAAGATTCCACCTAAACATTAGGAAGAACTTCCTGACAGTAAGAGCTGTTCGGCAGTGGAATTTGCTACCAAGGAGTGTGGTGGAGTCTCCTTCTTTGGAGGTCTTTAAGCAGAGGCTTGACAGGCATATGTCAAGAATGCTTTGATGGTGTTTCCTGCTCGGCAGGGGGTTGGACTGGATGGCCCTTGTGGTCTCTTCCAACTCTATGATTCTATGATTCTATAATTACCTCTGGTCTATTTTTTTTGCGAATCCTGCAACGTGTTTTAAGTTTTTACTCTGCTAACTATACGTTGGGATTCTACTCTGGATCAATATTGAGTAGAATTTCATGACAGACATAGCCTTGCATCTTTGTCTTAAGAGCATCAGAAGAGGCCGCAGGATCAGGATAATGGTCCATCGAGTCCAGCATCCTGCCAACCAGATGCCTGCAGGGAAAGCTGGATTCGAGCACTTAATTTCGACACCTTGCTCATGTCTGTGCAGAGTGCCAACTTGAATACAATATTCAGGGGGAGGGGGAGGTAAGCCTGGCCACCCATAATTGATCACATGACATGGGGCACACACACACACACACACCATTTGAATGTCAATGCCCATTAACTTTGGGGGCCCCTGAAGGGACCTTGGCCCCTGGGAGTTGGCTCCTATGTGTTTGGGAATGCATTAAGTCTCACTAGGAGGGTGTGGGCAATGGAAAAGTGTATGGTCCATTCCAGCGCTTCCTTTCCCCTTCCAGGTGGTGGTGTATTGCCCATTTACTGGTATCGAACAGACGTTCCCATGTGGGAAGTGGCTGGATGAAGATGACGGCGATGGACTGGTGGAACGGGAGCTCTACGAAATGGTCTCGCTGCGTAAGAAGAGACTGAAAAGTAAGTGCCAAAGAGCAAAGCTCGAAGGGCATCCATCATTATTTGAGAATCCTCCTGCCCATGGGAGCACTCAGGGTTCCCCCCCCCCCCACTGCTGACAGTTCTTTCTTGGTACAGAGAACCAAAAATTCATAACTGAGCGCACTGCAGGCCACTGATCTGAGTCATAAAAGTTTGGGCCTTTTTAGTTTAGAGGAAATGTGAGTAAGAGTTGACAAGCTACTAATTTATATAATCATGTGTGACATGGAGAGAGTGGAGAGAGAAAAGGTTTTCTCCCCCTTCCACAAAGCTAGAACATGTGAACATCTAGGGAAGCTGGATGTTGCAAGATTCAGGACGGATAAAAGAAAATACTTCTTCACGCCTCACGTAGCTAAACTATGGAACTCTCTGCCACTGGAGTTAGTGATAGCCATCAGTGCTAGAGTGCCCAGCCTGTTAAATAGAAGATTCCAGGTATGTTCTCAATCCCCACTGGCTCCAGGGTGTCTGCTGTCCTCCATGGTGACACAGATCCTTTGGGGACAAAGAGCTGCATAAGGTTCATAACTGGCGGGGAGAATTTACATTGTCCCTCCTCCCTCTGGTCACATCAGTACAATGAATGCTTATAAAACTAGTTAAGGCGCTGCATATCAAGGTGCCTCTGGGATGAACAGTTTGTCCCGTTTAAGGAGCGATTCCATTGAATCCGCGCTCATTACAGCGAGCATCACTTAATGTGGCAGCCACTTTATCTCTGCAGCGCAGTCCATTCTGCGAAAGCATTTATGACCTTTAAACTGCCATATTATCGACCCTGACTGCTATTGACAGTGTAATCCCTTTGTGGATGTTGTATATTAAATGGGCAGGAAGCAGTGCCCTTGAGTAATTGGTGACCTTTGATCGCCATACAATGGGATAAACTTGTATTGTCATTTCCCCCATATGCTTGCCAGGGCAGCAGCTTTTCTTACCGCCCTTTTGCAAGACCTCTGTCAGAAATAATTTTCAGAAAGGATATGCTTTCTCGTTAGAGGCTCAGGATTTTTCTCCAAACCAGTGGTGTGTTGCCATGAAGAGTGGGGAATATTTGCACAATTCATGCCAATCATCATAGCTGTGTGTATCCACAACTTTTCTCCAGTGACCTCAGGGCAGGCACCCCCAAACTCGGCCCTCCAGATGTTATGGGACTACAATCCCCATCATCCCTGACCACTGGTCCTGTTAGCTAGGGATGATGGGAGTTGTAGTCCCAAAACATCTGGAGGGCTGAGTTTGGGGGTGCCTGACTCAGGGTGATGTATATGGGCTATCCTGCTTTATCCTGCTTGGCAGGGGGTTGGACTGGATGGCCCTTGTGGTCTCTTCCAACTCTATGATTCTATGATCCTCACAATAACCCTACGAGGTAGGGACTGTACCACCACTTCAGGGCCCCTCCAGCCTATTATTATTATTATTATTATTATTATTATTATTATTATTATTATTATATATAAGAAGAGAAGGGGCGATCTCCCCTTTGGCTGGATGCTCCCCCCTAAAAAAAGGGCAACAATTTTCAGCACCTCTTTTTCTAGAACCCCCCCCCCCCCCGTGCCTGACACACCACTATATATGCAATGATTTCTCTCCTTTTTTTTGTATGGAGAAACATTCCATCTTGTGAGCCTTAAGTAGTAAAGACCAGACCCCGGTTGACACCTTAGTGAGGAGCGTTCCTCATAGAGCTTTATAGCTGAGTCAGGGTTTGGCACTGTCTGTCTGCTGGGAGTCATGCCGTTTGGGTGTGATTTTGAGGCAGAAGATCAGGGCCCTACTCAGAAAAAAAAAATGAATGGGAGGGACCCTAAACACAGCAGGACTGGGTTTTCACATTTCGAAGTCACCCACATTACTATATAAAAGCACACCCCTGCTCTGCAACGAGACCATTAAGTCCAGTGTCTTAACTCACCAGTTACCTGTCTGCACACCTGCTCCCAGGTCCAGACTCACAACATTACAGTCCACTTTGTGAAACAGACCCTTGGGAGGCAAGCAAAATTCATATATGCAAGTGGAAGCAATGGATTGGGGCTAGCATGAGTGCGAGGTTGAGCTGAAATGGAAGAGAAGGTTTTTATGGATCCTTTGCAAAGCGATTCACATTCCTGCGCCTGCAGGCTATGAAAAGAGATTCCCCTGGTGAACATCTGAGCAGCATAACTGGTGTTCAAGGCACTGGGCATGTGCTTTATAAAAAAAGGAAGATAACCTCTCTATTCATCTCTGGTTGTTTGGTTTGGTTTCCTTTATCACTAGCTTTCACTATTCTAATTCAGTGATTCAGAATCTTTTGTTTTATAAGAAAACCCTTGGTCCCTGTGGATATGGACAAGTGACATTAAGGGCGCAGGGACAGACGCCCCCATCTTCCTCCAGGTTTACGGTGACAAAGGGAAGTCTGACGAAATGAAGCTGGACAATAACTCTGATAACTTTGAAGCTGGACAAACCGACAAATTCATGGTATGCCTTCCTTTCTGCCACGCTGTGTTGCGCTCCAAACACAGACTTGTGTTTACTGTCGTGTTAACCTGGGAATCAGCCCAGACGCTTCCGGCAGTTAGTGCTGGCTAAATGGCACAGAAGAATACCCAGTCAATTCCTCGTGGTTTATGTGAAAGGGTTTAATAGCCCTTATAAAAGGAAGGCAACAGCAAACTTATTGGAAATGTCAGCTATGTTGGCGCTTCATTGACTCAGAATGCTGAACATGTGGCTAATTCTTGCCTTAAATACAAGGTGAAAATTATGGTACCTGCGTTCTTCTCTGGTTCAGATTTAATCTGAACCAGAGAAGAATCCTGCCCCTTCTCTCCCCCCTCCTGACCACCTGTCTCCAAACTCATACTGCCCAGTGACAGAACATTAACTGTATCAACGTCAGCATTGACTACATGTAAAAGGCCACTGCAAAATGTGAAGGGTTGCATAGCTGCCAAGTCTCCCGTATTTCCCGGGAAACCCCCGTTTTCCCAGCCATTTCCCGCTGGCAGCCCGGATTAACCCCCCCCCCGTAAATCCCCCGGATTCTTACCGGCCTGGGGAGGCTCCTTTTGCGCATGTCTGGAGTCTCTGGACATGCGCAGAAGCGATTTCTGGTGCTACGGCCATTTTGGAAATGGGCAGAGCATGCGTAGAAGCGACTTCTGGTGCTGCTCTGCCCAGTTCCAAAATGGCCGCAGTGCGACTTCCGATGCCGTGCCACTGCCGATCCCGGATTTTTCAATCTGGGAGTTGGCACCTATGAAGGGTTGGCAAGATCTCCCCTCTCCCTGCCAGGCATATAAACGGTTCCGTTAATGCTTTCCCTATGTTATGTAGTGTGACCCATGATTGAACATTGACCATAGCTTGCAAAAGAGAACCTTATAATTAATTCACTACAGAGATGTATGCATTCTCCAATTTTCTCCCCCTGCTTCCTAATTTTCACAATACCCTAAATTAACCTGACTAGGAGCTAGCCTTGCTCCCGGTACTTTGAAGCCTAGCATTCAAATAAGAAAGTGCTTCACGGCATGCAGTTCGATCCATCTGTCTTCCTGAGTAGACTTTCCTGTGCCATACACACTGACCCCAACATTCCCCTAGCTTACTGTATGGCTAGGGATCAACACACATCAGATCAGCACATCTCTGGGGAAAGCTCTGCTCAGATCACACACACAGACTTAGCTACCAGGATTTGTTCCGCTTCTGACCTTCTTGGGGAAGCAAGATGTGTTTGGGGAGAGGAGTTTGTTTTCATGATGCAGTCCGCGCGATCAACTGGAAAATTAGCATCACGTAATTTTAAAGTGGGACATGGAAAGCTGCCTTATAATGAGTGAGACCATTGGTCCATCTAGCTTAGTATTCTCTACTCTGACTGGCAGTGCCTCTCCAGGGTTTCAGGCAGGGGTTTCTCCTGAGTCTACCTGGAGATGCTGGGAATTGAACCTGAGACTTTCCGCATGCAAAGCAGATGCTGTACCGCTGAGCTTCATCCCTTCCCAACCTAGGAAATGCCCTACTGGACCAGGGAATAGCCCCATCAAGTCCTCTTGGAAATCCATCCAAGTTGGTGGCCACGACTACATTTGTGCAAGCAAATCCCACAATTTACATGAGGGATGGGGAACATTTTGCTTGGGGGCCAAATGTGGCCCTCCATGCCTCTTCATCAGGCCCACAGGACTGTTCCTAGACCAGACCCTCTCTCTCCAGGTCACATCTCTCACTGCCTCAGATTTGCACCGTCCTTGAGTAATTTTGCCTGTCTCTTTTGCCTTTTTGCTCCACTCACCTTTTGCATGTGGCCACAGAAGGTTGCCTAGAAAGGCCCTCCACCCAAAACATGTTTTACAGGTGGATCACTTAATCCACCCTCTTGATCAATGCAAGAACCTTGCAGCTACAGCAAGCCTCTTTCCTTTTCGCAAGTGCCATTGATACAGAAGGAAGCTGTGCAAGAGCACTGTTCTTGTGCAACAAGCTTTTGGCTCTACCAGAGCTTGCACAGGAAATGCAATGGATTTTGCTGCTCTTGTGCATCTCCAGTTTTATTTTCCTGGGGGGCTGATCTTCCCCCAGATTGTGCCTGTAGTAGAAAAATGCCACCACTGATGTGTTTTACGCATGTTTCCTGCAGATTGAGCTCCCAGATCTGGGCAATTTGTACAAGATCCGGATATGGCACGAGAAGAGGAGCCCATTCGCTGGCTGGCATCTACATAAGGTAAAAAGCCAGTGGGACAGATTGCACTATGGGGGCAAGATCAATTCCCTGTAGTAAGCAAGAGCTTATTGTTTCCATGAATTTGCATCCTTATCTAACACTTGAACACTGACATGTGGCTGGGGCAGCCCAGCCAGATGAGCAGGATATAAATTATAACATCATCATCATCATCCTTATTATTATTATTTGCATGCTTGGTTTACAGTGAAACTAATGAGTCTTAAGCTTCAGGGCCCCTAATCCTGGAGGGTCCCAGAAGTGACATTAGAACACACTGCTTAAAAAATTGGGTTTAGTCAGTGGTGTAGCGTGGGTTGCTGATGCCTGGTTTGGGGAAAGTGGTTCACCCCCCGGTGGACTGGGCAGTTGGGGTGGGGACTCATGCAGAGGATGAACAGAGTCTGCTTCCATCATGCTCCTCGCTCGCTTCCTCAATCCACTGCCTACTAGACCAACCCGCCTGCTGCCGTGCCTCAGCTGCCAGAGCTCCGTGCCTGATTTCACCCTCTCAAAAATGTGTGCCCGGGGCCACGGCCCCCTGGCCTCCCCACGCTATGCCTCCGGGTCTAGTAGACCCAATTTGAGTCACAGCAACTTATTGTTGTATACATTTCAACAGTCCCAAAGTCTGAGAGTCAGTAGCACAGATGTTGTTAAGGTGTAGTGATCGGTCATGGAACAACCCCATTGAAGAAGATAACAGTGGCTACCCAGACCCCATTGTTGGTTGTGAAGGGGCTCCCATGACAGTTCAAGCTCCAGGGCCCCCAAAATGCAGGTCTGCCGTGGAACCCTGCTGAGGAGGCCCTGAGCAACTACCATGGAACTCCTCTGTGCTGCAAAATCTTATTCCTTAGGCTTATTATAGGGTGAAAGCTTGATTCATACTGTGTTGGGCCTCTACTCTGATCATAGCTGCCAAGTACCCTGTTTTCCCTGGGAAACCCCCGTTTGTACTTACCTTTCCCCGGTGGTCTCCCGTATCACTTCGTCTCCCGTTTTTCTCAGTTATTTTCTCCTGCTGGTGGCCATTTTTTTTCTTTCCGATTTGCCCTTCTATGGGCACCAAAAATGGCCACTGCCGGCTTCAAAAGTTGCATCTACGCATGTCCGGAAGTGCATAGATGCGACTTCCGGTGTCGGCCATTTTTGGTGCCCATAGATGGGCGGAGCAACACCGGAAGTTGCGTCGACGCACTTCCTGACATGCGTACAGCGACTTTCGAAGCCGACGGTGACCATTTTTGGTGCCCAAAGAAGGGCAAAGCGACACCGGTAGTTACGTCGACGCAACTTCCGGTGTCACACGGCTGCCGGTCCCGGATTCTGCAGCCCAGGACTTGGAAGGTAAGACTGATGGTGCTTTCTAAGGCACTCTCAAGAGTTCGCTGCAGCTCTAAGTTGCAGGGGCAAGATTGGCAGCAGAAGGATCATGATGATCTTTTCATAGGGCAGAGGTGACTAGCCTTGGCAAATTGGCACCAGCCATTTGATTCTCGCCTACTTCATAGCAATCGTCACAACTTTGTGAGGTTAGGCATTGGGCAAACCTTTATTTGGCTGGAGGGGAGGTTGTAGCCTTCACCTGCCCCTCCTCATTAAGGGTATCCTGTTAAAGGGATTGAGGGGGAGTGGCTTCTCTTTGATGCCCTGATGGGGGCTAGGGCGATAACACTCCCCCAATGGGGACCCCTCAGGTGTACCCCTATTTGATGTAGTTCATAGGGCTCCTCCAAATAATGGATTGCCCTTAGATGCAACTCCCAGCAAATGGACTGGAGTTATATAGTCTGGCTTCACCCAATTCCTGTCTCAAACCACTCACATCTGTGTCCTATTTGAATCCATAAACCAAATACTGTTGGTCTGTGTGTGTATTCATCCCCCAGGGAACTGCAGGTCACAGGGTCTTGGCACACTGTTTGCTTCTTTTAGTCAATCAGTGGGTGGGGCATAATGTGTACTACTTTGGATAGCGGGACATGGGTGGTGCAGTGGTCTATACCACTGAGCCTCTTGGACTTACCAATCAGAAGCTCGGCTGTTCGAATCCCCACCACGATGGTGAGCTCCTGTTGCTCTGTCCTGGCTTATGCTAACCTAGCAGTTCGAAAGCACACCAGTGCAATTAGATAAATAGGTACTGCTGTGGCGGGAAGGTACATGGTATTTCCGTGCGCTCTGGTTTCCGTCATGGTGTTCCGCTGCGCCAGAAGTGGTTTAGTCCTGTTGGCCACATGACCCAGAAAGCTGTCTGTGGACAAATGCTGGCTTCCTTGGTCTGAAAAGTGAGATGAGTGCCTTTGATTTATGGATTGTCTTAAATTTGTTCTCTGGTCTTTGACCGTAATAAAGATTTGTTGTTGATGAGTGCTGCACCCCATAGTCACCTTTGACTGGACTTAACTGTCCAGGGCTCCTTTACATTTACCTGTTTGGATAGCACTGAAAAAACCCTAGAAATGTCTTTCTTTTGCTATGCAGGCGTGTGCAACAACAATAGCAAATCACCATTTACTGTGGCAATTAGAGACTTGCAGCTAGGTACCAGGAACGATCTTACTCCTTATCTTATTTACCACATACCAGAGTGTATGCATAATACAGTGGTGCCTCGCAAGACGAATTTAATTCATTCTGCGAGTCAATTTGTTTTGCAAAAAATTCATCTTACGAATCGTGGTTTCCCATAGGAATGCATTGAAATTTCTTTTTTTGCCCATAGGAACACATTAATTAAATTTCAATGCATTCCTATGGGAAACCGCGATTCGCAAGACGAATTTTTCGCAAAACGAATTCGTCTTGCAAGTCACAATCAGATCGCAAGACGCATTCGTCTTGCGAAAAATACGTCTTGCAGGGCATTCGTCTTGCGCGGTACCACTGTACAGAAGAGGCCCATGTGCTGCATGAAGGTGATAAGAGAGTCCTTTGTTTGCTTGCTTAATTAATATTAATTAACCAGAGTCCTTATATGGAATGATAGTAGGGTGTTATCCCAAATGATTGGAAGGTACTCCATACATATGTATAGTCTTAACTGATAAGGGAACAGTATATCAGGAAGCCCCCTTCTTCGGGAGGGGGCTCAGTCCTTTGGATGTTAATCCACTGAGCCTGTCTGTCTGGCCAGCAAAGACAATAAACGTTCCTTTGTTCTTCTCATGCAACAGCGTGGTGTTTTCCTTTCAGCCAGTAAATTTGCAACATTACCTTTTCTTTTAGGGAAAATAAAATAAAATAAGGCCACATTGTTAATAGACCTTGGCTTTTGAGCCTCTAATATGATTTGATAGCTTTCTGCCTTATTTTGTGCTGCACAGATGTTTGGGGGATCTAGCTGGAAGTCAGTAAACCATGAAGCATTGCGGATGCACGCTGGTTCCCAAGATTCATCCACCCAGTCATTCTGACCTCGTTAGTCTTGGTTTGCTGTCGCTTCCACTCCTGGAGGAAAGGCTGATGTCTAGCTGCAAAAGAGTCCCTTGTTCATTCTCTAGTGAGAGGATTGCTAACGAGGCTGCAATGTTTAGTTGATTAATCTCTTAGATTAATCAGTTTAAAAACCTTTTTGCAGCACAGTCTTAAGCATGTCTGCTCGGAAAAGAAGCGACTGCTTCTGCGTTCAGTGCTGTGTAATAAGTGCGGTCAGGATTACAACTTTACCTCACAATCATATGGGCCTATTGAGGTGTAAAGTCCCCAGCCAGGACTGGGCAATATCTGGAGGAGACAGTTTGGAGTAGAAAAGCAACTAGGGGGAGGTGCTTAACTCTAACCCAGCATGCCATTTCCCACACTCCCTCCCCACAGCTGCTTCCCTAACCCCCTGTCTGAGGCTCCAAATGTGCCAGGTTTTTCACAGCATAAGCAAATCCAAAAAAAATGCTGTTATATGGCTGCACTCATGGGTCCACCTCCTTTTGTCTTCTGGGGGAAGAAAAAGAACAACAGGTTATTTAGCTAGCTGAATTTCAAGGTTAATAGAGGCCTCGCCTGGAGGAAATAAAATAACTGAACCATCTTATTAATCAACACTCATTTCCTCCACCTTACAAAGGGACACAGCTCCAGCATGTTTGGTAAATTGCATTTTTTCCTTACTCCAGTTTCAACCCTCCTTCCCCTCCTTATTTCATTCATGTTGAACTTATTCAACATTTTGGCTCAATTTGGGTTTGATTAAAGGTAACCCTTTTAAAAACTCTGACAAAAGAGAAGTACACATTCAACTGTGACCGCTGGCTGGATAGCAACGAGGACGACAACGAGATTGTGCGGGAACTCACAGCCGAAGGGCCACTGGTGCCTGAAGTGAAGCCAGGTGAGAAGAAAGAGGACCTCCATGGGTGGGGGGGGGCAAGGATTTGGGTAGCAATTAATCTCCCCCTGCCCCACCCTATAAGTTGTCAGTATGTGACAGTGGCCACACATGGAGGCACGTGGGAATGCCTTCAACTGACCAGCTAAACAAGGTGAGGGCAGGTGATGGGTCCCAAATCCTCAGTGATTTAGGGATTTCCCTTGCGTGCAAAGACAGGCTCTAGCGGATTAGGCAGATGAGACCAATAGTGGGTCCAATGGGCAAGAATGGCCGAGGGCCTTCTCGGTGGTGGTGCCCGCCCTGTGGAATGCCTTCCCATCAGATGTCAAGGTGATAAACAAGTATCTGACTTTTAGAAGACATCTGAAGGCAGCCCTGTTTAGGGAAGTTTTAAATGTTTGAAGTTTTAATCTGTTTCTAGTGTTCTATTGGGAAAACCCTGCACAAATCCGCAGTGGGTCCCTAAGATGGTTGGCTGGATGGTCATTGTCTCTCGAGATAGACAAATGCCAACAACAACAAATCAAATTGCCTATGGTGACTGGCAGTGGCTCTGCAGGGAATCTCCCCAGCCCTACCTAGAGATCCTGGGGATTGAACCAGCGCTGCACCACTGAGCTGTGGTCTTTCCCTTAAACGCAGCTCTGCTGATCCATACTGGTATACAGTACAGATATACACCGTAATATGCATTGTATAACATTGCTGCATCGTCTTAGCCAAACGTAGCCTGGCATTCCATGGAAAATAAAGTTGTCCTCATTTAAACTGCTACCGTCACACGGTATCACGTGTGCGTATTACGGATATGGCACAACCCCCAATCAGCCTCAAGTGCTTAGGCCCACAGTTGAATAAAAACAGAATTCTGGATTACAGTGGATCTGAGACGTCTCTGGCAGCACCTTCCTGCTCATTGATCAGTATGCAGAGGAGAGCTGTTCCCGAGAAGTTGTGCAGATGATTATAATTGCAAATGCTATGATTAACATGTCAACAGACCTTTGATGAAGTTTATTTTTAATCCGCTGTGTGAAGTGGCTGCGAGGAACAGTGCATGTTCCCTGGTTGGGCACTGCGCATGGAGCAAAGGCCACGCGAGGAACAAAGTTTGGCTATGCTATTGCTTCTCCATTTCAGGATCTGGCCACTTTGGTCCAATGCAGATGTCGCAAACTGTGATTTGCTAATTGGGAGCCAGCCTCAGAAGCACATGCTCACTTCCTGGTATCCCTCTCTGGTCAAAATCCCTGCTCCAGTATCTTATCACACTTAGAGAAAGATGGAAGGATCTGCCAATCTCTGTTTTAGCAGCCTTTTCCTGGAAGTAGCATAGCAGGGCTAAACAGGAAGCCCCAGCTGATTTTCGAGGCAACGGGCATCCATTCTCTCTTCAACACCCTCAAAAAAGTTTTCACACAACACAACCCCATATAAACTTGCAAAGATACGTCCAACAATGCAGGATAAATGTTGGAAATGTGGTAGTCATCATGCGGGTTGCTTAAACATTCTGTATTCTGGAGTTTCCCAGTGTTTTCAAATTTACTGGCATACTATCGAAAACTTCATTTCAGATGTGACTACCGTATTTGTTGTTAAAAAAACCCAAAAATTTTAATCCTTGAAGGGTACAGTCTTAGACAATGATAAGTCTGAAACTTTCTAGATAATCCTCTAACTCTTGCCCATCATGGGTTGTTTTTTTAAGTCTTCAAATGGATACACAGTGAACGACCTTTTTATGAAACAAAATAAAAAATTCCTTCCAGTAGCACCTTAGAGACCAACTAAGTTCTGGAAGGATTTTTTTTTATTTTGTTTCGACTATGGCAGACCAACATGGCTACCTACCTGTAACTAGACCTTTTTATGGTTTTGTATGATTCCTTTACACTGGATTTTATTTTTAGTTGCACAAGTCATGCAAATAGTTACAGAACTTATCTAACTTACACAAAGTAGCTGGCATCAAGATGGATAATGCATTATTTGGCAGAAACAAAACTGCAGCAGAAGGGAAACAGCGTCGATTGCAATGAATACAAACCAGAATGGAAACCCCTGCCACCTTGCATCCCTACCCAAAGGCCATCAAGGAATTTTGCACCCACCTGTTCAATACCTTTCACATTCTTGAGTCAATTAACCTGAATTAACCCGAATTCTTGGGTTATCTAGCAACGTTTTGATAAAACAGGTGGTATAGCTTGTGCCCCCAAAGCAGCAAGCTTTTATGAGGCAGGCACAGCGCTCAACAATGTGTGCCTTACCGTTTGGAATCTTTGTTGGGTTTTCATATTTCTTGAAGTGCTGGTTTGTTTGAGAGACAATAATTCATTGGCAGAATTGCCTGTGGGAACCACAGAACCGTGAAGCTTTGGAGTGACTGCTCTCAGCCACAGGGAAAGAGCTGTAGAACCCCATTCCTGGACTTGTTTTTCTTTAATGGATTCCTTAACCTGTGCCTTTGCAGTGAAAAAGTACCGGGTCGTTGTTCATACCGGGATGGTGAGTGGAAGCGGGACGGATGCCAATGTCTTCACTTGCCTCGTTGGGGATCAGGGAGACACCGGGGACCGTGTCCTGCAGAACAGCGTGAACTCCATCAATAAATTCGAGAAGGGCAATGTAAGTCTGTGTGCCTCTTTTAAAAAGACACCATGATATGCTAGCTGTGGGAAGAGGGAGAGGGCCAGCCCAAATAATAGACATGGGGCCAGTTGTCCCATTTGCGGGATTGCTGGCCAGTCGGTTCACAGGTGCCAGCGCCATGTCCTTTTTAAAGGATCACAGGAGTAGCCTGGAAGCTGGCTGCTCAGCTTTTTATCCCTTGTTCTAGTTGCCACCACTGGCGTGCCATTTTGCTGCCACCGGAGTTGGAGGGGGAATGTTTGGTCATTGTCAAGTGACCGCAGGAAGTGCTGCCTAGCTCATCTAGTGGAAGGGAAGGCTTGCCATTTTACATGTGGAACAGAGCCTATTCCAGATGTGAGCGAGTGCATCGTTGATTGACGTAGGTGCCTTTTTTTCCAGATGATGGGGCTACGTCTGCCGGGGGTAATGCCTCAAACCATTGTGCGGTCCTGCCTCCTCTTTTAGAAGTGGCAGCCATTTTGTATAATGCCACACGCACCACATGTCGGCCATTTTGTGACTGGTGTGAACAGCACTTTCTCAACATTCCGAATGTGCCCACTGGCTCAAAAAGGCTGGCAATCCCTGAGTTATTTCACATAGCGAGATATTATTAGGAAGGGTACATGTGTGTACCACTTTGACGTTCTTCCTCACATGCCAAAACTGTCCAGAGTCAGTTTCCTTCAAGCAGCTCTGACTGCACATCTTGTGGAGTGATTTAATTTCAGCTTCTACACATTGGCGGCTCAGATATATAACGAAAGGGTTGCACTTTTATGCTACAAAACAAAACAAATCCAAAAGGGAACGTCCCAAGCTGCTTATAAATAACTTTAATGTAGTTTTTCTTTTGGGGAAGAGCATCCAGAAGGGCTGGAGGCAGAGAGCAATTCCCTGAAGAAGAATTCACCACAGCTCGAAACCTGCCGGACATTTAACAAGAGACTATATTGAAGTTATTTATAAGCACCTTGAGATGTTCCCTTTTGTTTTCATGAGCTGTAAAACATGAGCCAGGCCTGAAGTGCTCCCTCAGATTCCTTTTTCATGTCTGATGGGGGTTGTTGTCAGGAGATGTCTGAATCTTCTCTAAACAAGCCCTCGGTACGTACCTATTGCTGTTTCTCAAAGTTAACTATATCAATGTTAGCAGCTTAAAACAGTTTTAAGTAATGCTGATTTGTATAACCATTTGTGTGTGTATATAACCACTTCACATTTAAAGCACTCTTATACCACTGTAACAATCATGGCTTGCCCAAAAAGAATGCTGAGAGCTGTAGTTTGAGAGTCATTAGGAGAACCCTTACAGAGCTACAATTCCCAGCCCCCTTAAAAACTACAGCTCCCAATATTATTTTTAGGAAAGTTGTTACTGTTAAAAGTGTTATAAATCTTACAGAAATCGTTTAGAAGGGTACCTGCACATTTTGCTTCATAACTTTCTTCTTAGGAGGGCTATAAAAAAGAGCTCAGTTTAGAGCCCTGTGCTGGCTGTTTACCTATACACCCACATACTCTACTCACCCTTTGACACCCCTCATCAGGGCGAACAATTTATATAGTGCTTTGATTGGGGAAGGCCCTCTTTAGATGGCACTCCAAAATGTGGCAAGCCAGCATAGCTGCCAAGTCTCCCGTTTTTCATGGGAAACCCTCATATTTAAACCCGTTTCCCACTGTTTTCCCGAATAGAGAAAAATCCCGTAAATCCCCCGGATTTCCTACCTGCCAGGGAGGCTCCTTCTGTGCATGTCTGGACATACACATAACATATTTCGGGTGCCGCTCTGCCCGTGTCTGGGCACCGGAAATCGGGCAGTGCTGGCACTGGGAGTTGCTTCTACACATGTCCACTTCCGGTACCGCGCTGCTGCTGATCCCGGATTTTTCTTACCGGGAGTTGGAGGGTATGCAAGCCAGCCTGTTGCATTTGGAAGCTTTCCGGCTCATTTTGCTTTGTCACGTCCTGGGTTTCTGCTCTACAAGTCCTACAAGTGATGGCAGGTGTACATTAAGCCTTGCTGGGACAGAACTTGGGCACCAACTTGAACAAAATATTATGGGAGGGGCATAATATTTTGCCCTGGATCACAAGATATGGTGCCTGCATCACAAGATGTGGCACCTGCTCACCATTTCAATGGCAATGCCTATCAACTTAGGGGTGGTGGTAGCCCCCTGAAGTATTTTATTGGGGGACAAAGGAAACCTTGGCCCCAAGGAGTTGGCTCCTAGAGGTGGAAGGCAGGGGGACAATCAGCAGATGGAGCCAGAGCTGATGACAGGAAGCTCCAACACCCCCTGGCTGATGGTAAGTAAAATGGCAGGCAGTTAGGGGACCGGCTGTTGGGGGCAGTTCTTCATTTGCCCTAATGAACCAGCCTCCCCTGCTTGAAACCATTTCTCTCAGATCTGAGTCCACCATTCCAGGTGTAGAAAAGTGCGTTTGTTTCTTGACATTCTTGTCTTCCATTTTGACCATTTTCTTTCTGCTTTCCCTTGTGCCGAAGGCCGATGAGTTCATCATTGAGGCGGTCGACCTGAAGCAGGTGAGAAGGGTGAGGATAGGGCATGACGGCAAAGGAGGAAGCAGCGGCTGGTACCTTGGCAAAGTGATAGTGAGGGAAGATGGACAGCCAGAGAGTGAGGATCAAGAATTCCCCTGCTACAGGTACTAGGAAAAAATGTCAGGCTCTGCCTGTGCTCTGTCAACTGGCTGAGTGTTCAAGACGGCAGGCTGCTTTAACACACGATGAGCACCATGTGGGCCTTGTTGTACAAAACCTGTCGCCTCCATTCTCTCAAGTCATGCCTCAGAGAGAAAATTACAAACAAGGATAGAATAGGTATCAGCCACCCAACATAACCCCAATGGCCTCGACCACTGAACCTCACCATAAACGCTCCTGACACAAGCATTCTGAGGCTATCTTAGCCTAGCACAGAGTGGTTGAAAATAGCATCAACAATAAATAACAATAATTTTAGGAAGTGTGCAAGCTACTAGGACACAGCATGCAAGTGCAATATACAGCCCTTTCAAAACCAGGAATAGTTCATAAGGTGAAATGATTTAGAATTACCCCATTGACCAATTTTTTGGTTTAAAACATGGTATTCTTTCCTTCCAATCCAGTGGCCTTGAAAAGGAAAAATGGGTACTGTATAAATAAAGCCACAATTGGTTCTCCTTTCCATGTGATCTACCTGAGCATCAGGCAATTACTTCCCTCAGAATCATGGAGGCAGCAAATTCTAAATCCCAGAGAGACATCACACCAATCAGGAAAATGAAGACCAAGGCCCAGATCTTAAAATCTCTTGCTCTTTAGGGTGGATTCTATCCCACCCTCCAGTCACAGAAACACATGCCACAAAAAGGAGCACATGGTCCTTAACGTCTCCAGAGCCCTCTTTTCCATGTAAGACAGTCACCTCTCAAGAGAAATTTCCTTTGCTGTCCTTGCACCTCTATTATCTCTACCTTTCAAATAGAAAGAGGGTCACATGACAGCCTGCAGCAGAAGAACCCAGCCCAATGCTGGCATGTGCGTTCTTTGCCAACATGGCTGCCTTCTGCTTGGCGGTTGTGTCATGGGCTCTTGAGAAATTTGAAGACAAAGGTGCTCGCCAACTGCATCCTCTTTTATGAAGGAAAGCAGATCTCTCCATGACCTGTAGATATTGGGTGACAACCATTCCAGGCCTGCTGGTCAAGGAGCCTTCCGATTTCTTTGGGGTGTTTTTTTTTTTTTTGAGAAGCATAAAATCTTTGTATGAAACGTTGATCACAAACTATGGGCCTTGCTTATGGCTTATGTAGATGCTACACTCCTTACAAGGAGGCTGCTGGAAGCAGCTTTCCTGTGATGAGTGATCCCGGTTATAAGACCAAAACAGGAAGTATCTCAGAAGAACTTCTCATGAAGGTGCCACCTAAACAGCAAGATGTCTTGAGCATGGTGGTGGCTTAATCCCTAGTCACCGGAACAAGATCCTAGGATGGGAACAGCATCAAGAGCCACGCGAGACACAGGTACTAAGTTGCAGCAAGGTAAAAACCAAAGACCAAAACCAACTCTACAAAGACTTCCTTCCTTTGGGAAGTTAATCTTGCTTGCTTCTGCAGCTGCTTTCTTTACATTCCTACTTCTCGATCTCTGCCACAAGTCACCACAGCAGAGGATTACTGTTCCTAACTAATGCTGGGCCAAAACCATGGACGAGCATGTTGACGAACCTTTTACATCTCACACGAAACACACCCTCCCTTCTGAGCAAAAATGTTCGCTGGGGGTGGCTGTCAGTGAAAGATGAAATGCGTCCTCATTGCCAAGGCAACCAGACCAAAACAGCATTGCTCTGATCTAATTGTTGAACGTTTTTCCTAGCCGGTGCAGAATGCAGATGTCATCCATCGACACTTGCTTTCGGTGGGATATGCATTCAGATATATATCCTCATCCACATTTTTCTCCAGCCTAGTCATCAGCAACTGGAATTGGGGAAGTCTTGCCTAGTAATGAAAGTGGACAAAAGCGCCAGTATGGTGTAGACAAATAACGAGCATCAACATTAATGCCTAGGCAACAGAGATCCATTTCCTCCTATTCAGAGGGAGGATAGCAAGTAGGATTCGTTTTCTCTCAGGGCTGCTGTCACATAGTCCTGCCTGACTGGTTGCAGGGTGCTGTGGCATCATTGGGAACCTTGATTGGCTGGGATCATGGTGTGATGTGGCCTTTTCAAGTAAAACAAAATGGCGCCCCAGCAGTAGCAGGCAGAGGAAAAAATGGCAGCGAACAGACACAACAAATTTTGCAAGGGAGTGGAAAGTGTTTTTTTCCTCCAGAATGAACAGCAGATTTTGCAGCAAAAATGAAAACTCAGGTGCAATACTGCTAATTGAGGCATTTGAACCTTTCCAAACCTTTGGCCACATGGTTTTAGAGACTGAAAGGGAAGAATACTGGGTAGAGTACATACCCGACAATCATCAAACATTCAGCAAGGGGAAATTGGGTTCCTTCATTTTGCATGCTGCCCATTCTGCCGTGGTGCTTTGCCAGGGTCTCATAGCTACTATGGATTTTTTTAAATAAAAAAAATGGAATATGCAATCACCAAATGCGTGCAATGCATCTGTTGCCAGGCTGCACCAGTTCAAACTGCAATTTTTTTTTTTTGTGTGTGTGTGTCAAAGAGATAGTAAGTGTGAGGGCTGGCCCTATGATGAGACCGAGTGAGGTAGCTGCCTCAGGCAGCAAATCCCAAAGTGGGGGTGGGGAGTGGCCAGAGCTGTGAGTCCCCTTACACTAGCCCACTGCCCTCAGGTGAAGTGGAAGACGCTGCCCTTTAATGAAACCTACAATTTAAAAAATGGGGAAGAATAGACAATGAGTAGCCCACTTTTTTTTTTTTGTAGATGAATACCTGGAATGTAACATGTCAGAGGTTGGGGTAAAACAGAAATTATACATGTTCTTACGTAGTACCCTTTGAGGGCATTTTTTCAAACTCCCCAAACGAAGAAGGTTTCAATCTTGCTGATGACCTTTAAGGCATTACCTGCCAGAAATTAGCATCTTTCCCAGCTCTTGTTCCCTGCCCCCCCCCTTAAGCATCTCAAATCCACAACTGAGAAAGGGAATAAAGATGACAAATATATACATTTACCTTGCAAGAGGAGATGCTCTTCTTCATTAGAGGTCTTCAAACAGAAGCTGCGTGGCTACCTGTCAGGAATTCTTTAACTAGATGACCCTTGGGGGTCCCTTCCAACCCTACCCTTCTGTGAATTATTGGATATTGTTTCTTCTTTGCCAGGTGTCTTGTAATCTGTTTCTTTATTCCAGATTGCCATAAAAAGGTCTCTAGGCCCACGGGTTTGTTTTTCAGTATATACACTGTATCATCCTGGATTTTAATAAACCCCCTGATGCTTGGCTGCTAATAGCAGGTAACTTAAACTTTTATTTGCTGACCAGATGGCTTGACAAGAATGAGGATGATGGCATGATTATTCGAGAGTTAGTTCCAGCTGGGAGATCATCTATTCTGGAAAGTGAGTTTGCAAATGGATTTCATGTCTGGCTGTTTGGTTTTTACTTCATTGGGACGGGAGTAGATGGAAAGCATTCTTTTAACTCGTTTTATCTTCTCATTGTTTCTGCTCAAGTCTATTTATCTTTCCTCCGTCAAGTATAGGAATGGGTGACACTGACCATTTCAGTTGGTCCTTAAAAGGGTCTGAAGTACCATACATGAATTCCTAGCTTCTGTTCTTTCCCTTCCTATTCTTTTTTGATCACCAGTGATGAGGGATGAGTTTTTGCCATATGTTATCAGGTCTCATACCTAGCTCATGCTAATATTTCTGTAGATATCGGTTACCACATCAGCATAAAAACAGGGGACGTCCCTGGAGCCAGCTCAGATTCAAAGGTTTTGATCAAGCTCTACGGTGAAAAAGCAGACACGAAAAAGGAGACACTTTTGGTGTCTGATAATGACTTAGAGGACTACTTTGAACGAGGACGGATCGATATCTTCACTCTTGACACAATGGACATTGGGGAGGTAAGAACGAACTGCAAACATGGCTTTGAGCCGCAGAAAGGACTGGTTTAATTGTTAAGGTCACAATGGCTTTAAAAATGGAGTGTGGTTGCCTAGCAGTTTATCATATTTTATGGCATCACATGCTTTCTAAACTGAAACCCACAGTTCAGCAATAGCTTTTTTAGACTCAAAGAAAACATCAGAAATAGTACCGTAAGCAAGGACTCCAGAACTCGTTATCAGACTCCATGTTGAGGAAAACAGTGGGTCAAGGCAGGGGAAGAGGAAAAATTGGAGCATGGTGGTTTGAACCCACTTAGGGGGCAATCCTATGGAAAGATCCACTGGGATAAGCATCTTAGGATGCAGCAGATCACTGGCTCAGCCAGCTGATTCCTTTCTTGGCCAGCTGACATTAAGTCCCCCATCCCAGCTTGGCCAAATATAGCTCAAGCTTATCTTGCTCAGCTCAGCTCAGCCTTAGCTGGCTGAGCCAAAGCCAGGGTAAGTCCCCCCCCAAAGGTCATGGTGGGGGCATGGCAGAAAGAGGACCAAAATGGGTGGACTTATAGTGGACCATAAGCCCATTCAGTTCTATGATGTGACCCAGCACCCCAACATAAAGTGCTATTTTAGGAGGATATCTCAATCAGTAGAGCATGAGACTCTTAAACTCGGGGTCGTGGGTTCAAGCCCCACATGGAGCAAAAGATTCCTGCATTTGCAGGGGGTGGACTAGATGTCCCTTGTGGTTCCTTTCAACTCTACAATTCTACAATTCTATGACTTGTTTTCTCTCTGCCATGCTTAGGTGGAGCAGCAGCCCCGCTGCCGAAGGGGCTTTGGATCTGATGCAATTTTACACTAGCTTAACTTATATTGGCTTGCTTTATACCACCTTGTTGTGCATAGGATTCTTCCCTACCTCTGCAGTCTGTAGGAGTCTTAATATGATGTGCTGTCAGTGTTGCGCAGGCCCAGTTCATTTAGCCTCTACTCAACAGGCTTCAGTCATTTTGAGGGCTGCTGGGATGACGATGATAGTAATAATGACGGGTCTCCAGTTTTTTTGGGGGGGGGTCTTCTGTGTGTGTGTGTGTGTGTGTGTGTCCAGTGTTAGTCTTACTCAGAGCAGAAACATAAAAATCAATGGGCATGCCTAACTTAGCTCCATTAACTGCAATATGGAACTTAGTTGGGCGCAACTCATCAAATCTAGACGTTGTATCTGTCTGGCTGCTATAGCACAGAGCAGAATCCAGAAGTCCCTTTTGAGGCAGAGAGCAAAGACAATTGAGGTAGAGCAATAGGTATTTCCATGATGCACTCAAACTCTTTCCGTTCTGCCTCCCAAAGATCAAGCGGATTTCCATCGGGCACGACAATGTAGGACTCCGGGCTGGCTGGCACCTTGGCAGTGTTGAGATTTCAATTCCTGTCCACGGCAAGCAGTACAACTTCCCTTGCAACCGTTGGTTGGACAAAACCGAAGCCGATGGAAAAGTAGAGATTGAGGTCTACCCCAGCGAGATCGTCCCGATTGAGAGACGTAAGCACTGGCGGCACCTTTCTAGTGATGATGATTGATAGCATTTTCAGGGAGTGAAAGAAAGGGAGGGATGTCCTCTGCGATGTTAGAAGATTTAGGGCAGATACAAGAAAGTACTTACTTCTTCACATAGTAAATCACCCCCCCCATAAGAATATTTTCCTCCTTTCCATATTGAAAGTTCCATTTGTTACTCTACAGTTATATTCAAATTCAACAAAGCTAGTGACTTCCAGCTCACCCAATGTCAATGTTTATACAGTTGTACCTTGGAAGTTGAACGGAATCCGTTCCGCAAGTCCGCCCGACTTCCAAAACGTTTGAAAACCAAAGCACAACTTCTGATTGGCTGCAGGAAGCTCCTGCAGCGAATTGGAAGCTGCGGAAGCTCCGTCGGACTTCCAAACATAGTTCACAAACTGGAACACCCACTTCTGGGTGTGCTGCGTTCGGGAGCCAAAACGTTCGAGAACTAAGCTGTTCGAAAACCAAGGTACGACTGTATTCCAAATTACATACAATTGCGTTTTAAGGTTCCATCTTATTTAATTTCACCCTCTAATTTAATCCTCTAAAATCTATGGGGGGGGGAGAGAACAGCCTTAGTTCCCACAATAATCTCTCCTCCCCGTCTGCTTCAAACATAGTGATAAATTACGAGGTGTGTGTAGTGACTGGCGACGTGAGGAATGCGGGTACGAATGCCAACGTCTTCATGCAGATTTATGGTGAGCTGGGCAAAACTGAGGTCCTGATTCTGAGGAACCGGTCAAACAACTACGAGAGAGGAGCTTCAGAAACCTTCAAGGTAGGGCTGAGCCGCAGAAGGGGCTCTAAATAGATTTCTCCGGGGTGAGGGCTTTCCCTCTCCACCAGCAAAAGTGTGGCGGGTCTAGATATTGCATCTTTTTGCCAGGCTTGAAGATAGACGAGCCTTCTTCAGTTTTAGCTTCCCCGAGGTCACGCCTGCACAATGTGTTATGAAGTTCAAAATGTGCCTTGGGGACGTGATCACAGAGAAACGGAAAATATGAACCTTTAGCTCTCAGCCCTGGGAGCTGTGAATGAGATTCTCTCCTGGTCAGAAGCAGAATACCTGGGGGCTTGCTCCTTGCCTTGCTTGGCAGAGCCAAACTAGGCCGTGCAAAATAAGTAGCTTGTGGCAGAGGTGGGGAACTGGATCTGGGCAACAGACCCAGAAATTACCTTCCTGACCTCTAGCAGCCCACATTGGACAGGTTGGTGGAGCCACCTGCCTGTCAATCATCTCATGTCACAAGTATTCTCCAGTTATGACTCCTGTATTGCAGTGGGTTGAACTGATGACCCTAGGGGCCCCTTCCAAATCTATGATTCTATTATCTTTTTTTGCCCACAGGGGTCTTCAGAAACCCCAATCCCAGTTCATTATGGTTTAATTTGGAAATATTTGTAACTCTCCCCAGTACCTTACCTCTTCTCCCAACTTCTACATTGGGCTTCATTTTGTTAAACCAACTATTTGGTCATTTCAAAAAGATTTACATATCTATGACTTACCCATGGGTTAGTTAAAGATTATAATTTCTTGTTGCGTGTTCTTTTGTCTTTTGCTTTGTTGCACAAACTGCAAAATCATTAAATGAAAGCTATTGAAATTGAAAGAAAAGAAAAGAAACCCCCTTAAAAAAACTGTCTTTGCAAGCACTCCCTATCATTTGTTTTATATTTTATTTATTCCTCCTGTGTGTTTGTTATTTATGCTCAGTAGTCTTGTCTTTAACAAAATTAGTACAATTTAAAAAGCACCCTTCTGTCCATCGATCTGAAATATAGAGATAATAATATCTGACAGGGTTGTTGTAAGGATGACAGAGAGCATGTGCAAAACGCTTTCAGCACCGTAAAATGCTGTCGAAATGCTAAGAGATTATTTTACTAACCATCTTAAAGGTAGAAGCTGCGGATGTTGGCAAGGTCTACAAGATCCGAATTGGCCACGACGGGAGTGGCATTGGGGATGGCTGGTTCTTGGAAACGGTCACGGTTAAGAAGATGCCGACAAGGGAGGAAAAGAAGAAAAAGAAGAAGAAGAAGAAGTCCCCTGAAGACGCGGAGGAAGAGGAGGAGCCTCAGGAGATAGATATTATGGAGGTTTATGAGTTTGAAGCCCACCGATGGCTGGCCAGGGATGAAGAGGACAAGGAGCTGGTGGTGGAACTGATACCAGAGGATGGAGATGAAATTGAAGGTAAACTGAGATCGAAGGGCCATAGCTCAGTTGCAGGGATAGAAAAGATCCCTAACTGAAAGATCCTGCATGTCAGTACCAACAATTCTGAGCTAGATGCAGTATAAGGCAGTTTCCTTTGTTGGTGTGCACAATTCCCAGTGCATTTCCTTGTATCCAGCTCTGGCAGGTATGGACCTTGTGCGAGCAGGGTGGCCAGTAAGTGGAGAGCCATGCAGACACGAGTCCAGGGTTCTCCAACTTTCTGATAGTTTGAAGGGACTTTAGTCAGGCCTCCTTCCAGTTCAGGAAATAGCACTGCTGATTCCCCATATCTTTTCCTCTGGAATGCAAAAGCAGCCGGGGGGGGGGGAGACTTGGGCAAGGTGATTGGGGAGGAAACTTGGACAAGGGCAGCATGGTGTAGTGGTTAGGGTGTTGGGCTAGGACCTAGGAGACCAAATCAGCACTGGGCACCAAAGCTCACTGGGTGACCTTGGGCCTGTCCCCACCTCTCAGTACTTCAGAGGGTTGTTGTGGGGATTAAAGGAGGAGGAGGAGGAGGAGGAGGAGGACATAATCGCATGCATATTTTGTATCTATATTTTGCTCTAGGAAGCTTATTTTTGTCAGATTCAAGTATATACACTTCCAGAGTTAACACTAAATACATTACTTCTGGTAAATGAGCCATCATAGCTGCTAGAGGGCCATGGAAATTTGTAGCCTGGGCATTTTAGACTTGTGCACCCTTGTACTATCTGGTGTAATGGTCTCTGGGAGGCAAGCAAGCCCCAATAAGAAGCAATGACTCTCCGGCAGTTTTATGTACATTTATTTACGTTTATTTACAAAAAGACACATCTAGAGCATTGTTTCTCGCCTGCTCGCATTGACGATAGTTGGTCAGTCTGGAATTTTGCAGCTTCCACAGCAGAAAGGACGCCAAACTCCCGCCTTTCCTCTCTTGCCCTTCGGTTGCCCTCTGGTCTTATCCATATTGGAAAATAATATATATATGATAAGAATAATATAGGAGAAAACTGGGTATTGAAACTTGCTTAATCTAAATCATATATCCCAGTTTACAGCGGCCCTTTAAAGTACGCTTCACGCAGAGTATACACAGTCAGAAGTAGACCTGGCTAAGAAAACACCACCAAGAGCGTAGGGAATTATCTCCCTTAAATGAAACCCCTTACTAGCTGTACGCTTGTAAAAGCATACAGAAGAAAATACAAACTGTTGGGTTTCTTTAACTGAAAAACAAACTGACTCTAAAGAGACTTTAAACTAAAGATAAATGCTTTCTCTCTTAGCAACATTCCAACCTTCAACCCATTCCAAACCTCTCACAAACTCCCACATAACTCCCATTAAGCTACCCAAGAATTAACAGTAAACTAGCTTTATAACTAAGCAACTCTCATACTAAGATTCAACTGAGGAATCTCTTAAACTGAGAACAACTGAGAGAGTGATCTACTTAGAGATTAATCAAACTGAAAGATCTAACTAAGAGATACAGAAGGCTTTCTGGCAGAGCCTTATATACAAGAAGCAGACCAATTAACAGAAACACCGGCACCTGTTTCTCTTAAACAGACAGTATTTACATTAGACCGGCTCTAAAGTAACTACTATTCAAAAAATCCAACAATCCAGTCTCCTTGAAAGGGGACTGAGAGGCTGGCCTCCACCCTCTCCACTTCCACTTGACACAGTCTCAGACCTCTGCTTATCTGCTGATTGCCTAGCAATTCTCTGGCTGCCTTCCAACTCTTCCTCTTCTTGAGAACTAACAGAGTCTTCCTTGGGAAGGGGGAGGGTCAAACTGCCCTTTCTCGACTGTCAGCCAGCTCTCATCGTTCCCTCATTCACTTAGGTCGATTTCTGAGTCTAACTCTTCCCCTGCACTCTGGGGGGCCACATTCCTGACATCTGAGACCAAAGGGCCACATTGGTTGGCAGAATTTCCCGCCCAGCTCTCCTACCCCACTAAAACAAACACAATACTTGGTAGGTGTGGGTACCCTATGATGAGAAGAACTCCCTCCTGGAGGAACCCCCTGTTTAGGGAAGTTTTTAATGTTTAATGCTGTATTGTGTTTTTAATATTCGGTTGGGAGCCGCCCAGAGTGGCTGGGGAAACCAAGCCAGAAGGGAGGGGTATAAAGAAATTATTATTATTATTATTATTATTATTATTATTATTATTATTATTATGGACTCACCAGAACTCTTCAGTGAATAACAGAAGCTAAGCCTAAGCAAAACATGTTTACAGAAGGGGAAACAACGAGTCCTCTCAGAATCTGAATAGAGATTTATGGCTTCCTTCCCCCAGCAAACTTGTATGAAGTCAATGTCATCACTGGGGGTGTGTGGGGTGCCGGAACGGATGCTAATGTTTACCTGAGCATCTACGGTGAAAGAGGAGACACCGGAGAGAGGCACTTGAAGCGCTCAGATCACCTGAACAAGTTTGAGAAGAACCAGGTAAGAGCATGATAACTGTGTGCCTAGATGTAGGCCACATGCCTAGCTAACCCAGCCCTCCGAAAAGAACCAAAAGACAAACAAGCACGACATTCTACTCTTCTCCATCACAGCGTATCACCAAACAACAGGCCTAGAGGAATATTTCAGATTTACAGCTTCTACAGATTTGTTCCCCATGAGAACTTTCTTCCCTGTACAAATAGCAGCTTTCAGGGAGCAGCCCCCCCCCATAGGATCTCAGCAGGGAAAGAAACTAGTTAAACTCCTCTGTCCCCTCCTCCTGCGACCCTGATAATTATCATTTTCCTCCATCAGCTGCTATTTGTATTTTTGAAAAGGGGCGGTGCCTTTAACACTGCATCCGGTTTATCTGTTGGGCCCTTGCATTAGACCATTAAACAAACAGAGTTGGGGGCAACATTTTGACTACAGATGTGAAGCCTTAAACTGAGAGGTTTGTAATTTTTGTTTCGTTTTATAAGGCTGATTAAAATTCCGCAGCCTTTTAAATGTTTATGTGGGGTGTGTGTGTGTGTGATTGTTTTGTTTTAACCATTTCTTTGGTTTTTCCCCCTTTGGTACTTTTATCCTGTGAACTGTCCTGAAGTCTTGTGATGAAGGGTGGTATAATAATAATAATAATAATAATAATAATAATAATAATAATAATAATAATAATAATAAATTACTCACTCACTTTGAATAGGCACTAGCAAAACCTAATGCCTTATAGCAAATGAGACCAGTGATCCATCTAGCTCATTATTGTCTAAACCAGGCATCCCCAAACTGCGGCCCTCCAGATGTTTTGGCCTACAACTCCCATGATCCCTAGCTAACAGGACCAGTGGTCGGGGAAGATGGGAATTGTAGTCCAAAACTGTTCAGTTTCTGTTAATTGGTTCTCCTGGGAAACTTACAGATTCTTGCTTCATACAATTAACTCAAGGCAGTGTCAATTTACTCTTGGCAGAAAGCCAAGGTCAGCCTGGCCTAGAAACTACTCTCTGATTGGTTAATGACCAGCACTGAACTCTGTTATCTAGGAATGCTAGCACAGTTGTTTCTTGTTGGGTGTTAGGAGTAGGAGTGCTGCGTATGGTTGGAGAGAGAGAGACAGAGAGGATTTATTTTGCTTTGCTTTGTATGCAGAAACTCTGCTGGTTTTATTTTCTTTTAATAAATCCTGTAAATAGTTATTCTGCGTCTAGCCGACTAGTCATTTCCACCTCAACTAGCTTCTGCGCTGTGCAGGAAAACTCTGCTACGTTTGGGCTAAAGCCACTAGAGCTATGCCTGGCACTTCAAAATTCTAAGAAAAACATCTGGAGGGCCGAAGTTTGGGTATGCCTGGTCTAAACTGACTGGTAGCACCTCTTTGAAGTTTCAATCCTTTTTGGAGATGCTTGAACCTGGGACTTCCTGGGACTATTAGAATATTATTATTGTAATAAAAATAATAATGATAATAACAATAATTTATTTATACCCAGCCCATCTGGCTGGGTTTCCCCAGCCACTCTACCCCTGAGCTCCTGTCTTTCCCATAAGACTATAGGATTGCTCTGCAAGGCTGAAGTCCTATACCCACATACCTGGGAGTAAGCCCTGTTGATGCCAATGGAACTTACTTCTTGGTAGATATGTATAGGACTGTCCTGCGAAGAACATTTGAGATGGGAAAATGCCCAGCTCTCAAGGCACAAATCCCTTTGGGGGGGCATACAGAACTGCAGGGGGCTCTCTATCTCTTGCTGCTTTGCAGGTGGATGTATTCACTGTTCCAGCCATTGATCTGGGAGAGCTCAAGAAGGTACGCATCCGCCACGATAACACCGGAAGCAATCCCGCTTGGTTCCTGGAGAGGATAGAGGTCATTGACACCAACGAGGACATCACGTGAGCAGATCGATGGCTATCCCTCAGCTAAGGCAACATTCTGGGTCCTGACCAGATAATTCACAGGCCAATTGAAATCAATTTGCAATTCTGGTTGTATATATAACTAAAGTGCCCAAGGATTGTATAAGTGAAGCAAGGCATGGAGATGTTGTTAAGATAAACACTACACAGAACAACCTAAATGGGAATTTCAACAATAGGGTCCTCTTTTGCTTGGGTGTTCTACAATGTAGCCCTTAACATTTATACCAAACCTTGATGAATTCAATGGGAGTTACTACCAAGTAAGTGGATATGGGACTGCAGTCTGAAGAGTCCACTCCCTCCCCCAGAGATTTTCAGTACAAGACTGGGTTGCCTTTGTTCTGGGATGCCCCTATACAAAATCTAACCTCCTGACGGGTCCCATTTGCCTTCCCCCAAAACCCAGGGTCAAAAGAGGTTTGGTAAAACAGCATCTGCAAGAATGATACATGCTTGCAGGTGAGATCAGGTAGTGTGGAGTTGGAAACCAGCCAACCTCCTTTCTCAAAATGGCTATACAAGAAAGCTAACTGCTGGCCAGAGCTTTCAATATGAGGGCATTTATTAATGTTATATAGTGGTACCTTGGTTCTTGAACTTAATCCGTTCCAGAAGTTTGTTCGACTTCCGAAAAATGTTAGAAAACCGGAACACTTACTTCCAGGTTCTTGGCATTTGGGAGCCAATTTGTTTGACAACTAAGCCGTTCGAGAACCAAGGTACCGCTGTAATACAGTATTCTAAAATGCTTAAGATTATCAACAACAACAAAAGCTGCATAGCTAAGATTTCCTGGATACTTAAGGTAATACTGTCATAGGCAAAGATTTGAAGGAAAAACAGGAGGAATATAAGAAAATTAAGCTTTCGTGGTTTGGAAGAGTAGAGATAATGAAAATGAAAATTTTGTCTAGAATATTTTGTTTTTGTTTAGAAAGTTACCAATTAAGATATCGGAGACAGAGATAAAGGTTTGGCAAAGTGGGATTAATAAATTTTGTAATGGGGATAAAGAAACCTAGAATTAATAAAAGAAGATGGTATAAACCCCCCCAAAACAGGTGGACTGGGTATCCCCAACCTAAAGTTATATTATATAGCAAATCGGTTAAGATATATCATAGACTGAATAACAGAACAAGGAGAGTTAGAATGACGGGAAAAGAGGGAAAAGTTAGTGGATATGGTTTTTTTTATCAAACCAAATAGGCAATGGTGGCAGAATATTGAAAATCGCTTATTAAAAATCATCATTGAGATATGGGTGATATATAAAGGAAAACTGATACTAACTCTGGTGGTGATGATAGAAGACTTCCCAGTAAATTTTAAAAAAGGAAATTGAAAAAGAAGCGAAAGAGAAGAAAATGTTTAAAATAAAGGAATGGGTGGGGAAAATGAGGAGCAAAGAACAAATAAAAGAAGCTCTAACAGGAAGTAAAATAACTTGTAGTTACAGGTAGGTAGCCGTGTTGGTCTGAGTCGAAGCAAAATAAAAAAATTCCTTCAGTAGCACCTTAAAGACCAACTAAGTTTATATTTTGGTATGAGCTTTCGTGTGCATGTATCTGAAGAAGTGTGCATGCACACGAAAGCTCATACCAAAATATAAACTTAGTTGGTCTTTAAGGTGCTACTGAAGGAATTTTTAAAATAACTTGGTTTAACTGTATACTATTGAAGCCCTACGTTGGGCAAATGATTCCTTCATTGCAGGGGGTTGGAGTTGATGACCCTTGGGGTGCCTTCCAGCTCTACAGTTCTACATTTTCTTGGTCTACTGTCCTACTGACCTGCCCCTTTAAGGCCAAGCTGGACAATACATAATTAGCTACGAATCTTTACTTTTAAGGGCAGAGGGAACAGGGTGGATTGATCACAAATTGTTGGAACTGGATCCTAGCATGAAGGTTAATAAAATGGCTTTAAGCATTTGCCACTCTGAAATCCTGTCTGCAATTTACATAAGGGGGGAGGAAATAATTGAAGACTATGAGGGGTTCCCCCCCCCCTAGGCAAATTGCAGGTGTGGACTATGAAAGCCCCCCTCACTGCCCCCCCATTCTGGCAACTTCTGCTAAAATAGAAGGTGGGGGGGGCACCTGCCATTAGGAGCATTGGAGATGGAGCTAGCATATTGCGTAGGCCTTTAGAGTTGGATCTCAATCTGGAGGTGGCCAAGGGGAGGTTGCTAAACTGTGCTGTTCTTGCAGTTATTATTTCCCATGCCAGAGGTGGCTGGCAGTGGAAGAAGATGATGGTCAGGTTGCCAGAGAGCTGGTCCCAGTGGACGAAGCCTTTGTGCTGAAGGACACCGACGATTCTGGGTCTCTTGCGACACTCGGCCTGGAACAGAAAGGTTTGCCACCAGCTCTTTAAAATTGCTTCTACGTCACAAAGGCTGAGGATGAAAGCAAACACTTTTAATAACACCAGAAATGAGGAGAGGCGTTGCATCCTCCTCGAGTGTTTTTGCTTGGCTGGAATGAGTCCTTGAACTCTGCTTGAACGCCTCTTCCTTCCTTGGATAGACAACAGAATTGTGTGTGCTTAAAAACTAGCTGACTGGACAAATGAAGACATCTGAAGGCAAATTTTTAATAGTTGATGTTTTCTTGTGTTTTAAATATTTTGTCGGAAGCCTCCCAGAGTGACTGAGGCTGCCCAGTCAGATGGGCAACATATGAATATTTTTTAAAAAATTACTAATGTAAACATACATTGTTTAGCCCACTTTTGCCTCTTGCCCCGCCCACCATTGGCATGTGGCCCCCAACAGGTTGTACAGAGGGGAATGTGGCCCTCGGAGTGAAAAAGGTCCATAGCTGCCAAGTCTCCCGTTTTCCCCGGGAAACCCCCGTTTTTACTTACCTTTTCCCGGTGGTCCCCCGTATCACTTCGTCTCCCGTTTTTCTCCGTTATTTTCTCCTGCCGGCAGCCATTTTTTTCCTTTCTGATTTGCCCTTCTAGGGGCACAAAAAATGACCACCGCCAGCTTCAAAAGTCGCATCTACGCATGACCGGAAGTGCGTAGACGCGACTTCCGGTGTCGGCGGCGGCCATTTTGGTGCCCATAGATGGGCGGCCCGACACCGGAAGTTGCGTCGACGCACTTCCGGTCATGCGTAGAAGCTACTTTTGAAGCTGGCGGTGGCCATTTTTGGTGCCCATAGAAGGGCAAAGTGCCACCGGAAGCTACGTCGACGCAACTTCCGGTGTCACACGGCTGCTGGTCCCGGATTCTGCAGTCCGGGACTTGGAAGGTAAGAAAAGGGTCCCCTGTCCCTGTCCTAGAAGTATGACTCGACTGTGGGTCTTGGATCACTTCTATTCAAAGGCTAACTCACGCCATACAAATAGCCCTGCGTATGATGGGGTAAGAGAGGGCATGAAATTCATCATAGCTCGGAAGTCAGCCCTTCCCAATGGATATTTTTCTTCTCGACAGCTCAATCCACTACGTTTACCGTGACTGTGAAAACTGGGGACAAGAAACGTGGTGGGACGGACGCCAATGTCTTCATCGTCCTTTATGGCACCAAAGATGATACAGGTGGGAGCAAAAAGCCCAGCCCCAGGGCAAGATGGTGGGGTACTGGTTGCCACTCATATAATTGACTGCCAGGGCTCAAGAGAACTGGCATGGAAGGCTTAGCTACTCTTCCAGCAAATACCTTTTCATCGTCTCATGGCAAAAATGTTTTCTCATTCGGGCAGCCAAATCAGATTGGAATTTATTTTCTTGCCATGGATAGATGAAGTAGAAACTTCTTTTGAGCTGTTGTGTGTGTCCAGGCCTTCTTTGGGTCTTCACCTGGAGCCTTTTGAGATTCCTTTTGTTCTGAAATGCACCAGATCTGACTGAATTAGGGATGGACAGATCAGTCATAGAATCATAGAGTTGGAAGAGACCCCAAGGGCCATCCAGTCCAACCCCCCTGCCAAGCAGGAAACACCATCAAAGCATTCTTGACATATGCCTGTCAAGCCTCTGCTTGAAGACCTCCAAAGAAGGAGACTCCACCACACTCCTTGGTAGCAAATTCCACTGCCGAACAGCTCTTACTGTCAGGAAGTTCTTCCTAATGTTTAGGTGGAATCTTCTTTCTTGTAGTTTGAATCCATTGCTCCATGTCCGCTTCTCTGGAGCAGCAGAAAACAACCTTTCTCCCTCCTCTATATGACATCTTTTTATATATTTGAACATGGCAAGAATTCCAGTCAAATTCCACTTTCACAGGTTTCATTTTAAAGCATGATTCTTATCATTTCTGTGGATAGTTTTTTTTATTTAATCAACAGATGTGAAAATCTTTCAACCCCAGACAAAGGGAATGACCTACGAATTGCAGTGACTGTACTTGCTAGCAGTAGTGTAATTGTATCAAGTATTTCAACAAGTGCCTCTGTCAAGACCTCCAGTCCTATGATTGGTCAGAATAGGTGCAGGTATTGACACCAGGCAGGTGTGTTCGCTGTACTCTTTTCGGCATCTCTTGAAAACATTTTTGCTTAGGCAAGTCTATGCAGACATGTAGAATGTTGACATACCATTTATTTCCTTTTTAGCTACTGTCGACTTTAATTATCTTTTGCATGTTTTAAAACACCTGTTCTTTTGTTGGCATCCTTCTGTCGCAGCTGTTCTAACTGTTCTTTTAATCAATAATGTTAATGTTTGATTTTATATTTTTGTAAATCGCTTAGAGGTTTCTCTTCTGATCAAGTGGTGCATAAAATTTTGTTATGTAAAAATAATGGGGCGAGGAATGATTTTACCTCCAAACAATTTATTCATCCAAATTTGCCTTTCAGGATACAAATCCTCCCAAGAAAATTTTCAAGAAACATCCAAATACATTTAAACATACACACAAACACTTAATAATAATGATAATAATAATAATAAATTTATAAACCACCCATCATCCGAAGATCTGAGGGTGGTTCACAAGATTAAAAATAAAATAAATAAACAATGAAGCATACAACAAATTATCAGGATCTTTCCCACAGGGCAGTTAATGGCAGATGGTGCTGAGTGAGAGAAGAAAGTTCATTTGACTCAATAGGGCCCCCAGTGGCCAGTGCTTTGGCAGATGCCCAGATACATCAACTGCTAGTGCCAGCATCCTATGCCCTTTTAAAATGTGGCTCTTTTTGGGGGAGGGGTGTTATTGCATTGTTGTTTTTGTTTTGATTATAACATAGTGTGGTTTTTATGTTGATCTTTTCTGTGAACCGCCCTGAGACCTCCGAGTTTAGGGCGGTATATAAATTAAATAAATCATAATAATAATCCTTTCCTTTCCGCCTCCCTCTGTGAATTAAAACAAAACAGGGACGATTGGCCTGAAGGCTTCTAAGACAAACAAGAACAAATTCGAGCGAGGAAAGATTGACGTGTTCACGGTGGAATGTGTGGACCTTGGAGACCTAAAAAAAATTAAGATTGGCCACGATAACACAGGTATGTTGGCTTGAGTGTACAAAATTGCTCAAACAAGCTTTAGAGAATTAGCACTCAATTAATTGGTGACACAGGTCAACTTGACCCTGAGGCAACTTCTAGGATGGGCACCGATCCCATGATCACGGGGGCTTCCTCCAGCCATAAATATAATGGCACATCACCTTTCCTAATTTGCATATTTTAGAGGTTACTGCCCACACATTTCCACTGCGCTTCTCTGCTAGTGTGGTGCCACCTTGGTAAAACCACTTCTCACTGTTTGTAGCAGAGTTTTCACCGGAGGAAGAGGACAAGAACAGGAGTCATACTCAAATTCACAGTCAAGAGCTTCTTTATTGCTTGCACAAGCATTTCTGTTACCGTTATATACAAGCTACCCTGTTTCTCATAAAATAAGACGTGCCTATAAAATAAGCCATGGCAGGATTTTCATGCGTTGAAAAAATATAAGACACACCCCGAAAATAAGCTGTAGTGCTAGGCGCAGTTCTGGAGGGCGCCAAGGAAGAGGAAGAGGCCTGTCGGGTTGGGGCCCGGAACCGGGTGCTGCCACAGATGCAGCCCTGCCAAAACACCCAGTAGCGCGCGTCACGTGGAGCTCCGAGCCAGCGGGACCCAGCAGCGCGCCCCGCTGAAGCGTCGACAAAGCGCCCAACATCACCACGCAGAGCACCCCGAGCCAGCGGGACCCAGCAGTGCTCTGTAGCACTTTGAATCCTCCTCCTCATCCTGTGGCTCGGGGTGCTCTGCATGGCGCTGCTGGGTGCTTTGTCGGCGCTTCAGTTGGGTCCCGCTGGCTCGGGGCTCCACGCGGCACGTGCTGCTGGGCGCTTTGTCGGGAGCTTCAGCAGCAGCAGCCAGTTCCGAGCGCTGAGCCGCGGCAGGAAGAGGAAGATGCTTGCCAGGTCGGCGCCGCACGGAGCGAGTCCTCTGAGTGACCTGAGCCAGCGGGACCCTGCTGCTGAAGCGCCGACAAAGTGCCCAGCAGCACTGAACAGAGCACCCTGGGCCTCCGGGAGCCGGCAGGAGGAGGAGGACGCCTGCCGGGTCGGTGCCCGGCAGCGCCACGTGCCCCGAGCCAGCGGGACCCAGCAGCAGCAACGCCGGCCATGGCAGGAGGAGTACCATACAGTACTTACCGGTAATAAAAAGAGAAGAGACCCCCCCCCCCGAAAATAAGCCATAGGCAAAATAAATATAAGACTGTGTCTTATTTTAGGAGAAACACGGTATTTACAATCCCTCTCAATCTCTGCAGCATGGTATAATCTCAGTCCAGTAATTAACAATCCTCACACAGCAAAACTCACAGTATCAGCACCACACATTGCCTTACTTCCAACCTTGTTGTGCATGCTGACAGTGTGTGTGTGTGTGTGTGCTTCCTCGTGTGGAAATTGCAGCTTGCAACTTCCTCCCTTTATTTGCACCTCCAGCTGACACCAATCAAGCCCAGAGTGCCACTCCTACACACTAAATAAAATTCTGGAACCCTCTTTAAAGCTTCCAGGAACTTTTATCTGTTTCTTAAAGAATGTTTTCCTAACAGCATAGAGCTCTTTAAACTTAGGAATATTTCCCTGATTCCCAGGTTGCTCCACAGGCAAGTGAAGCAAGGGGGATACCTGCCTTGCCAGTCATACATGTGGAAAGGATCTAGGAGTCATCGTAGACCACAAGCTTAACATGAGTCAACAGTGTAATGCAACAACAACAATAATAAAATAATAATAATAATAATAATAATAATAATAATAATAATAATAATAATGATTATGCCGTTTTCTAGGCTACATCAAGAGAAGTATAATGCACAGATCAAGGGCGGTAAAAATACCGTGTGATCAGACCCCACCTGGAATTCTGTCTCTTGTTTCTCTGCAGGTAAAGCTCAAGGTTGGTTCTTGGAATGGGTAGAAGTGGATGCCCCATGCCTGGGGCTGTGTCTTGTGTTCCCTTGTGGCCGTTGGCTGGATAAATCAGAAGACGATGGAGCCATTGAAAGAGTTCTCTTCCCTGCAACCCTACAGACCAGGACATATGTCCCATGTGAGTAGTGTTGCTTCCAGAGTATTTGGTGTGTTTTTAAATGAGTTCTTTTTTTTAATTGTGTGGAATTATGTCCCTACAGGAAGGGCTTGCCAATCAGAAGGTCGGCGGTTTGAATCCCTGCGACGGGGCGAGCTCCCGTTGTTTGGTCCCAACTCCTGTTCACCTAGCAGTTCGAAAGCACATCAAAGTGCAAGTAGATAAATAGGTACCACTACAGCGGGAAGGTAAATGCCGTTTCCATGTGGTTCTCCAGAAGCGGCTTAGTCATGCTGGCCACATGACCTGGAAGCTATATGCCGGCTCCCTCGGCTAATAATGTGAGATGAGTGCCGCAACCCCAGAGTCGGTCACGACTGGACCTAATGGTCAGGGGTGCCTTTACCTTTACCTTTATGCCCCTACAGAGGTGTGTCTGGCTTATCCACAATATACCTCTTCACTCTTGTCTTTGAGGCACGAGAGGTGTGTTTTCAGGACCCACCCTATTATTGGGAATGTCATGTTTTAAGAGTTTCTAATTCTGCCCTACCAGGGAGGAATGGCAAGCTAAGCTGATGGACTATGTAGAAATGGCAAAGCTGTCTGGAAAGCTCAGGAACAAAGAGGACAAAAACTTTAAAAAAGAATGGGGAAAATTTATAATTTATTTAAGAGACCATTGCAAGCAGATGAAAACACTGGCAGGATTTTAATCTCATTTGTAATGTAACAAATATTACGGTCAATATAGATCGATATAAAATATAGATTGCAGAATAATATGCAGTTGTAAATGTTAACAATAGGACCCATGCGGGGGGGGGGAGTCTTGAGATTCAGAGTAATCTCTATATATGGATAAGCATTTGGATTGTTACAATTTTATATTTGTAAAATCAAATAAAAATGATTTCATAAAAAAAGACATGCAGAAGACCACAGTGTTAGAAGAGAGAGGTTTAAAAACGGACATCGGCAGAAAGACAAAGTACATTTTGATATGCAAAAATTCATTTATCTGAAAAATTTATAAACCACAATAAAAAGGCTTTCGTAGCAGTGTACAAGTAAAATTATAGATAAAACAATAAATTAAATATTACAATAAAGTTAAAGGTAGCTAATGGTCAGGGGTCCCTTTACCTGACCATTAGGTCCTGTCGTGGACGACTCTGGGGTTGCGGTGCTCATCTTGCTTTATTGGCCAAGGGAGCCGGTGTACAGCGTCCGGGTCATGTGGCCAGCATGACTAAGCTGCTTCTGGCGAACCAGAGCAGCGCACAGAAACGCTGTTTACCTTCCCACTGGAGTGGTACCTATTTATCTACTTGCACTTTGACGTGCTTTTGAACTGCTAGGTTGGCTGGGACCAAGCAACAGGAGCTCACTCCGTCGCGGGGATTTGAACCGCTGACCTTCTGATTGGCAAGCCCTAGGCTCTGTGGTTTAGACCACAGATCCACCCGTGTCCCAATAAAATGCATTAAACATAAAAAAGAGGATTTTTTTTAAATTCTGGGACCTGCTGGTGAAGAGTGGGTCATACATTTAACGACAACTGATTTTGCCTGCTGTTTATCTTCTTCCTCACCTGGTCCAGTTGTTCCCTATGAGGTCACTGTTTACACAACTGATATTTTTGGAGCTGGGACTGATGCGGACGTCTTCATTGTCCTGTATGGAGCTGATGGGGTTTGCACTAGCCAGAAATCCTTGTGCCAAAACAAAAGGGAGCGAAGAATGTTCTTTGAGAGGAACTCCGTGAATCAGTTCATTGTTGAGGTAACCTAAGAGATGCCGTAGCCTTCTTGTAGTCCAAATTTTAAGATCTGACGACTCATCCTCTGCTCTCAGAATTATCCTGTGGATTACATTTCACAGCCCAGGATGATCAGGAATCCCGGAATTGTTTTCAAGGTCTATTGAACTTATTACAGATTCTCGGAAGTAGTTGACAGCATGCAACATTTCGCTCTTATTCCCTTCTCCCCACTCACTAGCTGTCTTCTGCCAGTATAAAACACCAACCTCAAAACTTGTAAAAATAAGATTTAGGAGCAGATTTGCGTTAGTCCAAAGAAATTTTAAAGTTCTCAAGGCCATGCGAGGATCAAATATGAAAGAACTGACAGCAGAACTATTTGATTCCTCAGTAAAAAACAAAAACCAAAACCAAAATCTGGATAAAAGAGCAGTTAGCCTAGATGTCTATTTTATTTCATCGGCTGGGGGTCTGGAAAGAGAGGCTGAATCCCAGCTGCGCGCTCACTTAAATCAGCGAGCCACACCCCCTTGGAGCATCCTGATTGGATATGCCAAGGGAGCGCCGTGTCTGGGAGCCAGCCAATGGGCTGGGAGAATGGCAGCCATTCTCTCAGCACGGGCTCGTGGCTGCCTACAATCTCCCCTCCTTCTACGGCGGAAGGGACTTTTCATTTCATCTTTAGCTTTTGAATGCCACAAAGGTGAATGGACTGCAAGGAATTCATGGGACGTGGTGCTTTTGTTTACAAATTAATTTATTGAAATCAATTCTGCAATACTTTTCCATGTTTTTATACCCTTCTCCTCCACATTCATGGATGGATAATTTGTCTCTTTGCCAAGGAAAGATTGTAGGGCATTTGATCTAGAGAAATTACGCTTCTCTCCTTCGCTCCCCCCCAAAATACAAATTACCTGGGAAAAAAATGAGGTTTTAACCAATGAGGCTCTCCTGTTAGTGCAAGGATGTCTGTTTGTGCAACAGGACAACCCTTCCTCTCCTGTGTGCTCCCTGCCCCCATATCACCGGACGGTTGTGGAAAAAAACACACCCCATAACTAATTTGATAGGGTGGGGAGGATATTCAATTGCACAGGTGGAAGTCCTTGTGATGATGGGATGACTTCTTTGGATACAACCCATGAATATTGTAAATTATTAAGTAAATGTATGTAAATGCCTTTTTTTTAAAAAGAAAAAGAAGAAGTCGTAGTTTTACTGCTGGGTCTGCTTTATATTCTGCAGATAGCTTCCTGAAAGCATTTAAGAAACTGTTATCAGCCACACTTTGAGGAGGTGATTTGATGGCAATGTGGAAAATGCTGCAATAAATATACCATTTTGTTGTTGTTGTTGTTGTATTTCGTTGACTTATTCCATGCCTGTCTTTAAAAGCACGCATGGCATTTCCTTACAAAGGAAGGCAATTTATTTGGCATGAGCAGAAGGGGAGGGGAAGAATAATTGCTCTCCTTCTAATGTTAAATGTTTTTCAGATAAATAGAGATCTTAATCATTTTTATTGGAAAGGAGAGATGGATCTCAGTTGGTCTGGAGAATGTTGGTGTAAATCCTGTCACCTGAAATGGATAACTTTGCAAGCTGGTGGATCTACCCCAGTTTCAAGCATTTGCTATTGTTATTGTTGTTGTTGTTATTGGTTTGTATTGATTTATTGATGTGTTTGTTGCTCGTATAGGATATTTTGTTTTTTAATGTTTGATGCTTTGTTGTGTTTTTATATATGTTGTAAGTCGCCCAGAGTGGCTGGGGAATCCCAGCAAGATGGGCGGGATATAATTTTTTATTATTATTAGAAACCAGAAATTGGAAGCTCTAGTGCAGGCATCCCCAAAAGCTGTTTTGGGACTAAAAATCCCATCTTCCATGACCACTGGTCCTGTTAGCTAGGGATGATGGGAGTTGTAGTCCCAAAACAGCTGGAGGGCTGAGTTTGGGGGTGCCTGGTCTAGTGCAAAGTAGGGCACAAACACCTTAAACAAGAGATGGAGAAGGAGACGATCTGCTCTGCTCAGTCTCCAGCAGGATTAGAGCTCAGTCCCCCCTCACCCTTTCTCCCCTGTAGAAGGAGACGTGCTGGAAAGATGGGGTCAGATTTTAGCTTGGCATTTTGCCTGAGTTATTAGACATTAAATTCTACAGCAGGGATGAAGAGTCTGTAGCCTTTCAGGTGTCTGACCCCAACTCCTATCAACCTCAGCCTGTATGGCCAATGGTTAAGAATGATGGGAATTGTAGCCCAACAACATATTCCCCACTCTAGCTGTAGTATGGCCTGGAGAGCACTGGGCAAAGTCTAAATTGGCCATTATTCTCCCTTGGATTTTTCAGCTCCAGCCATATACCTGAAGGAGCGTCTCCTCCCCCATCGTTCTGCCCGGACACTGAGGTCCAGCGCCGAGGGCCTTCTGGCGGTTCCCTCGCTACGAGAAGCCAAGTTACAGGGAACCAGGCAGAGGGCCTTTTTGGTAGTGGCACCCACCCTGTGGAATGCCCTCCCACCAGAGGTCAAAGAGAACAACAATTAGAAGGCATCTTAAGGCAGCCCTGTTTAGGGAAGCTTTTAATATTTGATAGATTTCTGTATTTTAATGTTTTGTTGGAAGCCGCCCAGAGTGGCTGGGGGAACCCGGCCAGATGGGCCGGGGTATAAATAATAAATTTATTATTATTATTATTATTATTATTATTATTATTATTAATTATACACCCTTTTTTGCCAACTTCACGAGCTTCAGTCTACAGCCAAGTCCTCTGCTAGCTGGAATGTGCTAGTATCTAGCACACCTTTCTGAGATGGTTGCAGTTTGAGATGCTGCCAGGATATTTCTCACCTTCTTATCCCATTAAGAAAAAAACAAGATACAAGCTAAAGGAACAAATAGGATTGGGTGTTGGAAAGTGAGGTTGCTAAACTTTGGTTGATCCTGAAGTGTCTTCCTTGATTTCTCCAGTTGGAGGACATTGGGGACATTCTTGAAAAGATCCGCATTGGGCATGACGGCACAGGGATTAATCCTGGTTGGCATCTTGATAAAGTGCAGATCCGAAGGCTTTTACCCAACGGAAAGGTGAGCAGAAAGCTGAACATTTTGCTGCATGCACCTATTCTACCAGAACTTTTCTGCTTCATGCAGCAGAGGGCAGACCCCGAAACTGTTGCAGTTTCCTTCTGGCTGTTGCACCTCCTTCTGGCCAAGAAGGTGGCAAAAATCCTAACTTCACGTATAAACTAATGGGATCTGAACTGGTGTTACTGGGAACCACAGGTGGGAAGAGTTCCTCTTGTGCTTGAATCCTGTTTGCAGGCTTTTCACAGGCTCAGCCACTGTGAGAACAGGATGCAGGACGAGATGGGCCACTGGCCTGATCTGCAGGCTCCTCTTGTGTTTGTATATGACTGACCAGGGAAAAGATCTTTGGTGGGTTCTGGTGAACAGCTCGATGAAGATATTGTCCAAGTGTGCAGCAGTTGTAAGGGGGGGGGAGTGAATTCCATGTTATAGATCAGTAGGAAAACAACAAGTGCCAGTATAGAAATCATGGAATACTGGGCAGAATTTTGGCTGCTGAATTTTGGCTGCTGCATCTCAAAAAGGATATTTGTAGAACTAGAAAAGGGGCAGAAAGGCACCCAAAATGGGATTGGAGCAAAGGCAAGTAAGGGATACAAAAAGGTGTACGGTGTAGAGCAGGCATCCCCAAACTTCGGCCCGCCAGATGTTTTGGACTACAATTCCCATCATCCCTGACCACTGGTCCTGTTAGCTAGGGATCATGGGAGTTGTAGGCCAAAACATCTGGAGGGCCGCAGTTTGGGGATGCCTGGTGTAGAGAAAGTAGATAGGGAAATGTTTGTCTCCCTTTCTATTAATGGTAATATTCAAGGTCATCCAAGGAAGATGAATGATGCAAGATTCAGAACAAACGGATAGCTCAGTCGGTAGAGCATGAGACTCTTAATCTCAGGGTTGTGAGTTCAAGTTGGGAAAAAGATTCATGCATTGCAGAGGGTTGTAGATGCTCCTTGGGGTCCATTCCAACTCTACAATTCTGTGATTCTGGGAATTACTTTTTCACACACTGCATAGTGACTTTAAAAAGTGATTAGCTGTCAATGGCTACGAACCACAAGTCCAGTGTCTAAGATGGTCTGCCTCTGGCTACCAGTTGCCAGGGAGCAACTGGTGGGCCACTGTGAGAACAGGATGCTGGACTAGATGGGTTTCTAGTCTGATCCAGCAGGGCCCTTCCTATATTCTCATGGCCTTATGCAAGTCACTGTCTTACTGGGCAGTTCCTGACAGTCGCTATTTTAAAATGGGCTTCAAGCATAACCCAAAAATTCAGGTTGCACAAATCAGACTTTTTGCAATAATGGAAGGGGCCATGCAGCAGCTCTTTGTTAAGTTCCCCACAAACAAAGGGGAACAAATGGAGCAGAAATTTGATTCAGTCCATTTTAAAAGGTGAGCCTACCTAATTTGGACTTTCTGAAACAATGCACAAACTGAAACACCGCCACCCTTCAGCATTTGCATTTTATTTTTTTTGCATCTTGCAATGCAGTTCCCTGGCAAAGCAGTGTGCACAAAAACCCATGGATATGTACACGAGAATGCACATATCAGTGCATTCTATTAGGGGAAATCGCTTTGCAAAAGTGTGTGTATCAGGCAGAAGGGCATGCAAAAACATGGATATTTGGAGAAATTCGCAGTAAAATGGTGATGAATTTTCATGAGGATTTTTTAAAAATTGAACTTAAAGGAAAAAGCAAACAGCTCAGTGTACAGCAGCTGCTTTGCATGCAGAAAGTCCCGGGCTCAATCTCCAGGTAGAGCTGGGAGAGTATCCCTGTCTGAAACCTTGGTGAGCCCCTGTCAGTCAGTGTAGAGCAGTGGTTCCCAACAGGTGGTCCGGGGACCCCCAGGGGTCCACGAGCTATGCCAGAGGGGTCCGCAAGATGCTATTAGAATAAAAAAATATATTAAATATATTTCGTATGATAACAGATTTTTTGTTTTGGCCGCTTCCTGCATGAGCAGAGTCTAGCGCAAAACTAGAATTAGATAGAGGCAGTAGTTCTGCTGTATGCCGTTAGGTGGCGCTTTACAAACACTACTGTTTTGCAAAGAGGCAGTGCGCGCATTCTACTAACGCTCACCTCCCCAAGATGCTTTGCGCGTGTCGGCTTCATTTGTGCGCTACTGCGCAGGTACCCTGTCTTCTCCATTCCCCTCCCTCCTCCCTGGACTCTTATAAAAAGACTCTTAATTTGGCTCTCACTTTTTAATTTTAGGATTAGGAATTAATGCGGGTCCTTGTCACAATAGCGGCTCGATGAGGGGTCCTCGAGAAAATTTTGTTGGGAACCCCTGGTGTAGAGAATACTGAGCTAAATATACCAATGGTTTTGGCTCACTGTAAGGTAGCTTCCTCTAAAATTTTATGGTGCTCGTTTTCCAGTTAATGTGCTGCCTACCTCATCAAAACAAAACATTTCTTGCTTCCTCAGGAAGGTCAGAAACTGAGCAGCTCCCAGTGCACCCTGCTGGCTGAGTGTGCAAAAAGGTTCCCTGAAGACTTAAGAAGGCCGGCAGGGCCTACTCTTGCAATGGCTCCTCCCCTCTGGAAGAGGCGTTTGCAATCCTTAAATGGCCTGTATCTGATTCTGCAGATGCAGCCTCCTGCCTGGATGTGGAGCAGGAAGAGCTACGAGGGAGACATCCCCAGAGTCTGAGGGAAATGGAAGAGGCATGCTCTTAGGCGGGGAAGGCATAGAACAGGGTGATGAGGGAGATGAGCTGTGATTTGTCTGAATCTGGGCAATGCTGGGCCCAAGATGCCCTAAACGGCCTCGGTCCTGTATACCTGAAGGAGCGTCTCCACCCCCATCGTTCTGCCCGGACACTGAGGTCCAGCTCCGAGGGCCTTCTGGTGGTTCCCTCGCTGCGAGAAGCCAAGTTGCAGGGAACCAGGCAGAGGGCCTTCTCGGTAGTGGCGCCTGCCCTGTGGAACGCCCTCCCACCAGATGTCAAAGAGAAAAACGGCTACCAGATTTTTAGAAGACATCTGAAGGCAGCCCTGTTTAGGGAGGCTTTTAATGTTTAATCAATTATTTTATCTTTCTGTTGGAAGCCACCCAGAGTGGCTGGGGAAACCCAGCCAGATGGGCGGGGTATAAATAATAAATTATATTATTATTATTATTATTATTATTATTATTATTATTATTATTATTATTATTATTATTCAGTGGGCAGAAAAACATTCACCTTTACCCACATGCCAAATTGATGCAAGTGCTGAAATGGGCTGTTTGCAGGGGATAATTAACAGGCTAGAGCAGAGTGACAGCTGCCAATGTCCACCTGAAAATGACCCTCAGGTCATCCTGAGTCTGCCCTCCAAATCAGGTTTCTTTAAAATCTTGAAACCTGACTGGACAAAAAAAAAAGGATCAAAAACAGCAGAAACTGCTGTGCAAGGGAACATCCATCACTCCCTGCCCCCCGCTGCCATTTCTTCCCAGCCAGCCCACTCCCCAAACGTCAGTGTTACAAGCACAGGACCCAGGATTTGCCTCCTAATGTCTTGATGTATCATTACATCACGAGACAACACCAAGCAGGAAGCAGAGAGCTGCCTTGAGGATGGAGGAGAGCAGGCAGTATCCTCAGGGGACTCTTAGATAACTGCAGCAGCTTCTCTGCTTTCCCCTCCCTGAAACTAATGAGCTCTCGCTGATGCACATTATGCGCCGTTAGCTTCTGATGCTCCTGTGCTAACGGCGGCGGCAGTGGCACACTCTTCAAAAATCCAGCCACATCTAGGAACAAAGAAAGCCTTCCTCTACATGCTGGGGAGGAAGCAGGAAGCCACCGACAGCTGTCTCTTAAGTGGCTTTGGTCTCCCTCTGCACCCGGCAGATTGGATCCCGCCCTCTCTCCCTCCCTCATGTGCCTCCTTCCTGACTCCCTTTCCCCCTGCTGTAATGAGCCTGTTGGGCAGGACGCCTGGTGGAAAGACCAAAGGAGAGGCAGGGGAGCCAAGAGACGGGCAAGGCAGTAGCTGGATGGAAATGGGCAGAACAGATTGTGGGTGGGGAGAAGCAGCGAGGAGCTAAAGGATGCTCTGGGAAGACGGCGAAGGGGATCGAAGGGGCAGGAGAAGTCAGATGCTGAGAACAGCAGCAGGAGGAGTGGCTTGGGTAGAAATAGGGCCTAGAGACCAGAGGGGCTGTTGTCAGGTTAGAAAGCAGAGAATGCAGAGGAACGGCAGGATCATTCTGTTTTTGATGTGAAATAGCCAGTCGAAATCCTTTGCCTGGCATGCGTTGATCGGAATCAGCACTCTGGATAGCTCCCTGCAGACAACGACTGGCTGCCTGTGCCCATTGCTTCCTCCCCTCCCTCCTCGGCCCCCCCCTTTCTGTAGCCATAACCAGCCCTTGACGAAACCTTGTTAATGAGAATGCCTGGAGGGGATGTAGTAGCAGGGCATGGTGATGCGTCTGAGCAGCCACACATATTCTTGCTGAGCTTTTAGATTTGGGCACGTGGGGAGAGGAAGGGGGAGAGGAGGAGGAGGAGGAGGAGGAGGAGGAGGAGGAGGAGGAGGAGGAGGAGGAGGAAGAGGAGGAATAGGAGGAAGGAAAGATCCGAGTGTTGCATGATCGTGCCATCATCCGCCGCAGGATATTACGGCCTGCCACAGGATAGCAATAGGCTGCCAAGCCGCTAAAAGCCCTGCTACCTGATTAGACTGCTAAGAAGCCTCTCCGCGTATCTGTGCGCTGCAAGGGGGGGGGGAAATGAGGTCAGATTAAATTGAAAGCATTTGGGCAGGACAAGCTGACTTCGCTGCAGAGGGCTAAAGCCACAGCAACATGTGCCAGTTAAATTTCACAATTATATTTCATCTGCTGTACTGAGTATTGGGGGAGGTGAGGGCAAGCAAATCGGAGCATTTCAGTGGGATGTCCGTTGTCTGATTGTGCAGAGAGGAAGGGCAGGGAGAACCAAGAGACAGCAATGAGGATGTTCTGACAGCGCAGGGGGGTGAGGATAGGCTCCTCCCTTGCAAAATGTGACTTTATATGCTACATTTTATTTATATATTGTGGCTGCTCTCCACGAGCTCACAGGGCACAGGAGAACTGACAAAAGCTGAGAGCAAAGAGCTTTTTCTGGGGAGAACAAACTAGGCATGACATTAATGTCAAAGTAGCTCTTCTTTGTATTAAAAGGTGCAGGTTGTTTTGTAATGCAAACGGCATCAACTGGAGGAGGGGAAGGTATATTAATGATTATCTGGATCACTGCAAGTGGAGAGGGAAAGTATAACCATCTCCTCCCTTGCTGCAGTCCCAAGGAAAATCCTTCCGCTGAAGCTGGCATTGCAATGTGGGATTCCCCTATGAATGGTGTTTACTTACATTTGCATTTTTTTTAAAAAAACAATAACCCCCCACCTTGCATTTCAAATGCAAGTGCTTAATGCCCTGTCTCGTTTGGCCTTCAGATGTAACTCAGTGGTGGAGTTTGCATGCAGAAAGTTCATAGACTGGTCCCTGGCATCTACAGACCAAACAAGCTCAGAGAGCACGGGTGTGATAATGTGCATCGGGCTCTGGTTGCTGGTGCCTTTTTGGAATGCTGTTGACACAGTGCTGTCCTTGTGCCTCTCTATTGGGCCTTGGGACTCTCTCTAGGCCACACCTCCTCTCTAGCCACACCCCCGATCCTCATGTGGTGGTCCCCAAGTCATGTTCTTCACTAGGACTGCTTCACACCTTCCTTGAGTGTTTCCTTGAAAGCTGGCAATGCCTCTTGCTTGCCTGGACAGAGATGTGAGAGCCCAGAAACCAGGCTACTGCCACAAAGGAAACATGTACACTAATTGCTCCACCCACTTTTTGCCTCTCACCCCACCCACCACTGCCAGGTGGCCTCTGCAAAGTTGCCCAGAATGGAAAGCGGCCCTCAGTCTGAACAAAGTCCCTCCATCTCTGTTTCGATGAGTGGGTTCCCCTAGGTCAGGATGGGCAGAGCCTGCATGAGACCTGTTGCATCAGCAACCCAGCCTGGGAGGTGATATAGGAGCTGAAGGCTTCACCCCTTCCTGGCTCTTAGCCCAGCCCAGATTTCAGCAAGTGCTCCTATGTGCTTCTCCATCCTCCCAAGTTCACAGCTAGTTGGGCCCTTCGTTGGTGGCTCTGAGCTTCCTGGCTGAATCCTGGTCTCCTCTGCTCCTGTGGTACTGGCTGAGATCAGGGGTGGTGGTCCAAGAGACATAGCTGTCAAGTCTCCCGTTTTCCCTGGGAAATCCCCATTTTTCCAGCTGTTCCTAACTGAAAAAATGGATTTTTTTGTTTCCCCCCGGTTTATTCTGGTGCGGCGGCCATTTTGGAACTGGGCGGAGCATGCTCAGAAGCGACTTTTGATGCTGCTCTGCCCAGTTCCAAAATGGCTGCAGTGCGACTTCTGGTGCAGCGGCCATTTAGGAACTGGGCAAAGCAGCATCAAAAGTCACTTCTGAGCATGCTCCACCCAGTTCCAAAATGGCGGCAGCGCTACTTCCGGTCTGCTATTTCCGGCCCGGTCCCTTATTTCTCTGACAGCAACTTGGCAGGTATGCCAAGAGAGTTGGTGTGGGGACCTCCAATTCAAACCTGATGGGGTCATAGGAAGTGTGGGGAGGGTTCTGTTCTCCTTGTTCCTTATCTGAGGAGACCTCAGATTCGAATACCAGTTGCTGGCAACAACAGGAGGGGAGAGATGCTCTTGTGCTCAGGTCCTGCTTGTGGGTTTCCTATGGACATCTGGTTGACCCCTCTGAGGACAGGATGTTGGACTAGATGGGCCACTCGCCAGATCCAGAAGGACTCTTCTTATGTCCTGAAGATGTCTGGGTAGGGCTGAACCCTGACATAAAGTTATTTTTCATATATTTGGTTTGCTGACCTGGTAATCTGACCTGCCAACTTAGCTATGAGGTCTCTGCAGAGCTTTATCAGCAGACACCAAGACAAGTATCCGGAAGCTGTGCACATCATTGCTGGGCATTTCAACCATGCTAAACTTCAGACTGTGCTCCCAATGTTCTTTGTTAAATCTGACTTGTTGAAGATCTTAGTAAAGACCTTCACCAATTGATCTGAACAGCCCCTCAACACCCTTCCTGTGATACCATCAGGTCCAACAGCCTTCCTTGGATTCACCACCCCCAATACCTGTTTCACCTCCTGCTCCTTTACAGTGAATGTGTGGCTGGAAATGTGTTTTTTGTTTTGTTTCTTGTTTTTGTTTTTATGGGATAACATCCAATTTCATTGTAATTACACAATGACAATAAAGAAATCTAATCTAATCTAATAACGTATGTTGTTCCACTGCTTACTTTTGTTCTACTGTGACCCAACCCCTCAACTGCCACCTTAGGGTTCTGAAAAAACAACGTTTCCTTGTGAGAAGTGGCTGGCCACCTCTGAAGATGATGGCGAGATTATGAGGGAGCTGGTTCCATCCAGAGTCTTTACTGAAAAACTGTTGAAAGATGGGACGCTCAAGCAGATTGATGAAGAAATTGACGATCCGCTGGAAAGTGAGTCAAATCCCACCAGACTAGAGACTGGCATCCCCTACTCTAGATCAACCCACTTCCTGCTGTGCTAATTTAGTATAATTTACCTATGGTGTGTATTTATATATGTAGTGAACATGGTATTTTGCAAAGAATAAGAGGATGGGTCTTTGCCTCAAGGCACTTACAATCTAGACCAGACATAGGCAACCTTGGCTCTCCAGATGTTTTGGAACTACAACTCCCATGATCCCTGACCACTGGCCCTGTTAGCTAGGGATCATGGGAGTTGTAGTTCCAAAACATCTGGAGAGCCAAGGTTGCCTATGCCTGATCTAGACTGTGATGTTTCCCAAAGTGGGGGATATCACCCCCTGGGGGTGCTGGAATGATCTGGGGAGGGCAGTAGTAGCCTTGAATGCAGTTGGGGTGCATTGAATAAAAATAAGAGGGAAATGAAAGCATAAAGAAAGAAGAGAAGAAAAATTTGAAGAAAAAAACATTTGTTCTGTTGTGTAAGGACGCTTATCACCAGGTGAGGCGCTGTTGTGGGATAGCAACAGGGGCTCCCCTGGATCTGGCAGTCGTGCTGGAGATGAGGGGATTTCAAAAAAATGCAATCCATGCTGTCCAAGGTGGTATAATCCATGCTCGTTCAGGATTCTACCGCCTCATTCCACTGGGCTGTGTTTCTTGGGACAGGTCTGTGTTTTAAAGCGCCCTTTGCCCTGGCACTTTCGCTGAGGAAACCTACCCTTTACTGCTGAATCGGGGCAAAGAGCAATCTGCAGAAAACACAAACTGCCATTTGTTCTGATTCAGCATTAAAGAGCGGGGTTTTGTGGGGAAAGTGCCAGGGCAAAAAAAGGGGGGGAGCACTTTAAAGTGCAGACTGTTCCTAGAAAGCACAGGGCATAAGGCAAGTGTGCATGAGCCCTTAGTCTCAATGGTAAGTCTGTGTTTGTCGCTGCATTGTGTGTGCAGCAGCCCCATAGTCTTAGATCCAACCCATGATCTTGTAAATGAATAAAAGAATGTCTTAAGGGGAGGGGAGGGGAAAGGAAAGGTTGCCATCTCAGCATGAACGACAGTGTAAACAAGTGCTTACAAGCTGTGTTAAAGCCAAATCAAATATTGAATCATGAGCATTCATAATAGTATCCTCTTCATTGATGATTTCCCATTTTCCCTCAAGTGCCCCTTTTGGAGCAGTTAATTTTCCTTTATGTTTCATCTTGTTTCTTTCAAGCAAGCCCTTTTTTTGAAAAGGAGGGAGGGAGGGAGTGCTAGACTAAATAAAATGCTTTCAAAATCCATTCTGTCTTAGATTTCTTTCTAGCGCTCTGCAGGAATGTTGCTGGAACTTGGAGAGCATTGAAAGAAGGCAGCTGACCCATGCCTTGTGCCTATAGAATCATAGAATCATAGAGTTGGAAGAGACCACAAGGGCCATCCAGTCCAACCCCCTGCCAAGCAGGAAACACCATCAAAGCATTCCTGACAGATGGCTGTCAAGCCTCTGCTTAAAGACTTCCAAAGAAGGAGACTCCACCACACTCCTTGGCAGCAAATTCCACTGCCGAACAGCTCTTACTGTCAGGAAGTTCTTCCTAATGTTTAGGTGGAATCTTCTTTCTTGAAGTTTGAATCCATTGCTCCGTGTCCGCTTCTCTGGAGCAGCAGAAAACAACCTTTCTCCCTCCTCTATATGACATCCTTTTATATATTTGAACATGGTTATCATATCACCCCTTAACCTTCTCTTCTCCAGGCTAAACATACCCAGCTCCCTAAGCCGTTCCTCATAAGGCATCATTTCCAGGCCTTTGACCATTTTGGTTGCCCTCTTCCGGACACGTTCCAGCTTATCAGTATCCTTCTTGAACTGTGGTGCCCAGAACTGGACACAGTACTCCAGGTGAGGTCTGACCAGAGCAGAATACAGTGGTACTATTACTTCCCTTGATCTAGATGCTATACTCCTATTGATGCAGCCCAGAATTGCATTGGCTTTTTTAGCTGCTGCATCACACTGCTGACTCATGTCAAGTTTGTGGTCTACCAAGACTCCTAGATCCTTTTCACATGTACTGCTCTCAAGCCAGGTGTCTCCCATCCTGTATTTGTGCCTTTCATTTTTTTTGCCCAAGTGTAGTACTTTACATTTCTCCTTGTTAAAATTCATCTTGTTTGCTTTGGCCCAGTTGTCTAATCTGTTAAGGTCATTCTGAAGTGTGATCCTGTCCTCTGGGGTGTTAGCCACCCCTCCCAATTTGGTGTCATCTGCACCTGACTATAACTGAGCAAGCCTTGCTTTTCCTAGAAAAAACTCACCGTGCTCATCTCCATTCTTTCCAGAACACTTACAAAGAGCTTAAAACTGAGTTGGAGAAATGGGTATTTTTCTTAGCCACCTTCTAACTCAGTGGTAGATCACCTGCGTTGTGCATGAAATGTCCTGGGTTCAACCCTCAGCAACTCCCATGGAAAGGTGTCTGGTTGTGGGGTTCGAAAACAGCTTTGCTTGAGACCTTGCAGGGAATGGATGCCAAATTGCAGTACAGTGGTACCTCGGTTTACAAACACAATTGGTTCCAGAAGTCTGTACTTAACCTGAAGCGTACTTAACCTGAAGCGAACTTTCCCATTGAAAGTAATGGAAAGTGGATTAATCTGTGGAGTACTTAAACTGAAGCGTACTTAACCTGAAGTGAACTTTCCCATTGAAAGTAAAGGAAAGTGGATTAATCTGTTCCAGACGGGTCCGCGGAGTACTCAACCTGAAGCGTACTTAACCCGAGGTATAGTGTAATTGGTTCCAGACGTCCGTACTTAACCTGAAGCGTACTTAACCTGAAGTGAACTTTCCCATTGAAAGTAATGGAAAGTGGATTAATCCGTTCCAGACAGGTCCGCGGAGTACTTAAACCAGGCATCCCCAAACTTCGGCCCTCCAGATGTTTTGGACTACAGTTCCCATCTTCCCCGACCACTGGTCCTGTTAGCTAGGGATCATGGGAGTTGTAGGCCAAAACATCTGGAGGGCCGCAGTTTGGGGATGCCTGACTTAAACTGAAAATGCTCAAACCGAGGCGTACTTAAACCGAGGTATGACTGTACGAGGTTAGACAGACGAAGGGCCTAACCTGCTACAAACTAGCTTCCTTTGCTCATTCTTAAATGATTGCAAGCTAAGATCAGTTGAAGGTTGCTCCTCTCGTCACTGATGTTCTGGTAGTGCTCTGAAAGCCTACATTAAAATGTGATCTTCTCCCTCCCACTCTGCCCAGTTCATACGTACAAGATTAGCGTTTTCACCGGCGATATTTTTGGTGCTGGGACGGATGCCAGCGTTTTCCTGACTATATATGGAGACCTCGGAGACACAGGGGAGAGACAACTCAGCAGCTCTGAAACAAACATGAACAAGTTCGAAAGAGGACAGGTACCAATCAAGCTGAGTATTCATTATCAAACGTCTTGATAAGAGAGTGCAACTTTTTGTGCTTCTAAAAACATAAGGAAAAACCCTGTCCCTGCACACTGACTTCCCAGGAAAAAATAAATCCACACACCCACACCCTGATCTTCAATTAGTTAAGGAAACACGCTGTCAGAGGTTGTTGCGGCTACTCTAGAGTAATGACTCTCCACATGCTGTCTTTTAACAGTCTTTATTGGTGCACTCCATTTACAGTGTGACGGGGTGTTGGAAACATGTCTGCTCATTCCGATCCAGAATCCGGCACTGCCCCCCTGCGCGACTTCTCCCAACATAAGAGTCGCGGGACAGTGAATCTCCTCCCCTTTCTCCTCCTCCGTAATTCCGGAACCAGGGGAAAAGGTCTACGCTCCGTGTTTTCCCTTTCCCCCATTTCCGCTTCTCTCTCTTCCCGCCTGTGGAGCCGGGGCTCTCCCATGCTGCTAGAGACCTGGCACTCTCTCTCCGTTTCCTGACTAGCCTCTTCAAAGCCTGCGCTTCCATTGCTGCTTGGGGAGGAGCTGCTTCTGATGAGAGGGGACGGTTCTCTATACTCTCTTCCCCTTACACACAAGTTTTATACCCTCATGGTACACATTAAGTGCAGGTCTCATGGAGTCACAGTGTGAGTGCAAAACGGCCAGGGCTTAAGTCTCGGGCTCTTTGGATCTAAGCCACTGTGCACTTTTCTGCTTGTGTAACAAATAGAACCTTGAAGAATGGCTTCTGTTTCTGTTCCGTTCTCCCCAGGAAGACATCTTCTCAATCCAAGCCGTGGACCTCGGCGCTGTCTATAAAATCAACATTCGGCATGACAACACGAATCCAAGGCCAGATTGGTACCTAGAGAAAGTAGAGATCCTGAATGACAACACAGAAGACTTGTTCCTGTTTCCATGCGAACGCTGGCTCTCGAGGAAGAAGGAGGACCTGATGATAGAGCGGGTCCTTTTTGAAAAAGTAAATCACAATGTTTATTTAGGAGACTGTAGGGCGGGGGGCGGCGGCGCTGTGGGTTAAACCACAGAGCCTAGGGCTTGCCGATCAGGAGGTCGATGGTTCGAATCCCCATGATGGGGGTGAGCTCCCGTTGCTCGGTCCCAGCCTCTGCCCACCAAGCAGTTTGAAAGCACATCAAACTGCAAGTAGATAAATAGGGATCGCTGCAGCGGGAAGGTAAACGGCGTTTCCATGTGCTGCTCTGGTTCGCCAGAAGTGGCTTTGTCATGCTGGCCACATGACCTGGAAGCTATACGCCGGCTCCCTCTGCCAATAATGCAAGATGAGCGCACAACCCCAGAGTCGGTCACAACTGGACCTTTACCTTTACCTTTAGGGCCCAATGTCCTAGAGGTTTGTAGGGCTGGGAGGCACAGGGGGGTTTATTTTAAGGTTCAGATGTGGTAGGAAAGAGAAATGGCTGTTTGTGATGTACAATCTTGCTGCTTTTAGCTCCGTTGCCAAACCAGAGGCGGCCAGGGATGCAAGAAGGCAACAATTTCCATTCCAACTGTAACATTCCTTTCAATGGAATAGAAGCATCAAAACATTGTTTCAAAAAGTCATTAACTGTGTATTGTTTGTGGACAGAGGGAGCATCCACACTTCTGCTTGTCCCGTGCCTAGAAAGGATGGCTCTGAGCGGTTTTATCCTTGCTCCTCTCCTTTCCCAGGGAAAGCCTGCTCTTTAGTGCTAAATCAGAGGAAACATCAACCCAGAGAAAGCCTGAATTGCTGTTTGCTCCAATTGAGGGCTAAAGAGGGGTTTCCCCTGGGGAAAGCAGCAGTAAAAGAGTTTTAAAAAACAACAACTATGTGAAGGCAAGCCAGAAATATTTGCTTGACTTATTTCACTTCATGAACGCACAAACTGCCCCAATTACTTCTCGCCTTTCTTTTCTTTTGTAAAAGTTCCTGGAAACAAAATATTTATTTTTTTAAATTTACATCTACTGAGCGAGAGAAATCCAGAATTCAAGGGCTCAGAAAGCAGAGGTTAGCAGAAAGAAAAGAAAGGGGAAAGTGGGGGCCAGATAGACGGCAGGTAGAACTAGCAGATAGAAAAAATTTTTGTAAAAGGTGGAGGAACCTACCAACTACAGAAATAAAGGAATTATCTCCTTTCCCATCCCTTCATGGCACATTGGTGATCCTCACCATCATTTTCTCAATCTCATTTTGCCACTTCTCTTCTTGCTTTTCAAATTCTGTTGGAGTTATACCGACAACCCCAGAGGTGATAGAGGGCAAAAGTAGATTTGTGTGTCTGTTATGTATTGCCAGTGTAATTTTAACAGTGACGTGCAGGGAATGGGCAACATTTTGCCCAGGATATCTAATTACCGGGCTGGGAAGAGATAGGTCCAAAGTAGGCAGGGAGAGAGACCAAAGCAAACTGGCAGAGGATGAAGACGTCTCTTCTTTCCTTGCTAGGTCACTACAAAACAGGACAAGTGGGGGAGGGGGCATGGCTGAGGGAGAAAGCATGTCCCTTAGGGAGAGTGCTTGTGGCAGATTAAGAAGCCTGGTGGGCCAGATTAGGCTCATAGCTTTCCCCATACCTGGTGATGAAAGGCAGGTAAGAACAGAGGCAGAGCAAGGTGGGTGTAGCCCGCCCTATGTGCCATCTTTGAGTGGGGGTGACAAAATCCCGGCCGGGCCCAATTGTGGCCACGCCAGATCATGCCTCCTGGCCTGGCCACCGTGGCAGAGCGCACCCCCTCACCTGGGCCGGGAGTTGTAGGGGGTGACGCGCCATTACTCCATGCTCCCAGCTGGAGGAGGCAGGCAGGCAGGCAGGCAGGGGAGAGGACAGGAAGGAGGGGGGGCAAAAATGGAGGGGGGCAGGAATGGGTGCCGCCCCCCATCCCGTCCCTCCCTATGGCTTACCTTCCAAGTCCCGGACTGCAGAATCCGGGACCGGCAGCCGTGTGACACCGGAAGTTGCGTCGACGTAACTTCCGGTGTCGCTTTGCCCTTCTATGGGCACCAAAAATGGCCGCCGCCGACACCGGAAGTAGCGTCTATGCACTTCCGGACATGCGTAAATGCGACTTTTGAAGCTGGCGGCAGCCATTTTTGGTGCCCATAGAAGGGCAAATCAGAAAAAAAATGGCCGCCGGCAGGAGAAAATAACGGAGAAAAACAGGAGACGAAGTGATATGGGGGACCACCGGGGAAAGGTAAGTAAACAGTTCTATAATTCTATGAATGCAGGTGGCAAATCTTCCAAAGATCTGTACTGGCTGGATAGCTCAGCTGGTTACAGTATGGTGCTGATGACGCCAAGGTTGCAGGTTCGATCCCTGTATGCGACAGCTGCATATTCCTGCATTGCTGGGGATCCGCAAGGTCCTTTCCAACTCTTCAACTCTATGATTCTGTGATCTTCTTTGCTAGCTAGCTTTAGGGATTGTCTGAAGCCATTTGCTAATTCTTGGAGTATCTTCATAGAACTATGTGATTGCAAATTTCTCCCGCTTCAGCACCCTGTGTTTGTTCCTTTTTCAGCTACCACTTAAACCCATTTCTCCACCCCAGCGACAGCAACCAACCAATCATGATGGAAAGAAAGGGTGTGTTACTGTTTTGGGATAGATCTTCAGACAGGAAACTTCTGGAAATTCCCATAAGTAGCTGAAACTAGTTTCTCTGTGATCTTGGTGGTTATTAGTGTAGCTGCAGGCATTCTGTTATAACTTAATTTTCTCGGACAGCATCTCTTCTTATTTTGGGCAATTAGCTGTGGTACCTGGTAAAAGCCATCTTTAAAGCATCCTTGCTTTCTCCTTCTGGAACTGTCCGCAGCCGGAGTTCAGGCTTCCGCAAGCAAATTGATGATGAAAACAACATGGTTGACTCTCCGAAAAAAAACTATATTTTTATCTCCAGTGCGTCAGTACTGCAGTGAGGTTCCTGGGGAAAATAGGACCTATTACCTGCTGGTTCCAGCAGAGCACCATTTCAGGTTTCGTTGATTGAAGGGGAAAGACTTCTGTTTCAGAGAGGCAAGATTCACAGCAAGGATCAAAGACCAGCTCTTGGTTATAATTCAAGACTGAATTGCAAACAAAAACCAACTCAAAACAAAAACCCAGTGTGTCTTAAGAGCATTTGTTGTGATGCCTTTTCCCAATACCTCCAAATTACTCTGTCAGATGTTAGCAAGGCAGGCCAAATGCTGGGTAAAAAATGCCGCCCCTTTCATAGCACGAGCTGCAAGCTGCAAAAGGAGGCCATTTGGGCTGTTTTGGGGTGCATAGGGGGCTGGAATCAAAGAATTGGGTGCAAACCACAAAGCCCCTTCCTGAAGCTCCTCCCAGCTGGTGCTAGTTGGCTGATAGCCAACGTCTTCTTGTTCCCCAGAGTCCCCTGGAGCAACACTGTGGCCCATTTCATGCACTGCAGCAAAGCATCGTTAATGGTTTCCCACAAATATCACTACCTGTGGCTGTTCATTTTCTTCCCTCTGAGGTTTGAAGGAGACAAACCTTGATCCCTGTGACGGTCCGGTCGGCGGGCGGTTGAAGCCCTGACTGAGGACGTCAGGGCCAGAGGCAAGATGGTGGTGTAGAAGCAGGAACAGGTGCAGGGCTGAGGGTCCAGCAGCAGGCAGTCGCAGGGTCAAGAAGCAAGGCAGAGGCGAAGGTCTAAGGGTCAAGGAGCAAGGCGTTGGCAAGGCAAGGGTCCAAGGGTCAAGGATTAAGGCGTCGGCAAGGCGAGGGTTCAAGGAACAAGGATCAGGGCGTCGGCAAGGCAAGGGTCCAAGGAGCAAAGATCAAGGCGTCGGCAAGGCAAGGGTCCAAGGAGCAAGAGGCCAGAGGCAACCAGGCAGGGATAGCGTTGCTGTGGCAAAGAGCTGAAGGGAAATGCTGAGCTTTTATCCCTCCCAGCTCCTGCCACCAGGTGCAGTGAGGTATCAAGTGGCCTCACCTGAGTGACCACTCCTTGCCTCTCCAGCACAAGCTGAGGCAGGCCCCAGTCCTGCAAAGCACTACAGGCCCCAGAGCCTGACTCCTGCCCATACTCCTGACAATCCTTTGGATGTGACATTTTGGCGTTACATCCAACCCAAGGATCCTGGCTTGTTTTTGCTCCAACAGACTACCCAAAATGGAAGCTTGGCTAAAGATTGTGGATAGTCTGATGAGAAACAAGGCATGACCTATTGTTTAAGATTTAGGCTACACCAGGGTTCTGTGGTTTCTTTCTTTCCAGCACGAGTGGAGAAGAGTAAAGCAGAAATATGTAGCTTGTTCACAGTAAGGCATATTATTATTTGAATTTGAATTCATATATTGCCCTATATGCAGGGGTCTCAGGGCGGTTCACAGAATAAAATCAAGATATAAAACCACAAAATACATAATAAAAATTAAAACAACCCAATAGACACCCCCCCAAAAAAACCCCACATTTTAAAAGGCCATAGGATGTTAATCAGATCAACCAAAGGCCTGGCTAAAAAGGAACGTTTTTGCCTGGCGCCCAAAGGTGTATAATGAAGGTGCCAGGTGAACTTCCCTGGGGGGAGCATTTCACAGATGGGGAGCCACCGCAGAGAAGGCCTGTTCTCGTGTTGCCACCCTCTGGAGCTCTCGAGGAGGAGATACATGAGGGAAGGCCTCAGAATATGATCTCAGGGTCCGGCTAGGTTCATATGGAAAGAGGCGGTCCTTGAGGTCTTGCGGTCCTGAGCCATTTAAGGCTTTATAGGCAGTGGCGGAGGAAGGGGGTGCGGTGGGTGTGGTCTGCCCCGGGTGTCATCACTGAGGGGGATGACAAAAATTTGAGTGTTGTTTTTTTTAATTAAAAAATGGGCTCGTGGAACTTTTTAGTTCAGTCAAGAAACCCTGACTTTTACGCTCCCATTCCTAAAGATGGGGAGGGCGACTCTCATTTTGCATCCTCTTCCTCCCCCAAGGTTTGAGCCAAAAGTTCTCTTCCTCAAAGACACAGCAGGCATAGCTAATTCAGAGAGCAAGTCAAATGTCAAGTAGCATTTCCCTTCTGTGAATAGGAAGCCAGCCAAGCCAGCTGTTGTTCTGTTCCTGAAAGAAGAGCTGGAATCCTGGCTCACTCTTCCATTGCTCATGCAAGGAGCCTGTTGGTGAGGTGAGGGCAGAGCTGGTCGGGGGCAGCTGGAACAGGTCTACCTGCACCTCAGCATTTAGAAAAATCAAATTGGGCAGAAATAGAGCATCTTCTGAAGAGCAGTGTGAAGTGTGTCCATCTCTAAATGATGCCCCTTGGGTATTAATTCCATAATAAAAGCCTTCCCTCTACAGGGCTGCCTTCAGATGTCTTCTAAAGGCTGCAGAACTACTTATCTCCTTGGCTTGGGGGTCACATAACTCCATACCCTACAACATTTCTCCGATGGAAATAGGGACTTCCTAAGGAAAAGAGGGGACCTGGGTGGCGCTGTGTTTAAACCACTGATACTAGGGCTTGCTGATCAGAAGGTCGGCGGTTCGAATCCCTGTGACGGGGTGAGCTCCCATTGCTTGGTCCCAGCTCCTGCCAACCTAGCAGTTCGAAAGCACGTCAAAATGCAAGTAGATAAATAGGAACCGCTACAGCGGGAAGGTAAACAGTGTTTCCATGTGCTGCTCTGGTTCTCCAGAAGCAGCTTTGTCATGCTGGCCACATGACCTGGAAGCTATACGCCGGCTCCCTCGGCCAATAATGCGAGATGAGCGCGCAACCCCAGAGTTGGTCACGACTGGACCTAATGGTCAGGGGTCCCTTTACCTTTACCTAAGGAAAAGAGGGACATTCTGGGATCACACCAGAAACCTGATTTGAACCAGGTTTACAGCCTGAATCAAATCAGGTTTTTGTAAATCTGGGACTGTCCATGGAAAGCAGGGACACTTGGAAGGTCTGGAACTAACTCCAAATGTTAATACTGGGAAGGGGAGTAGTATCTTCTTCACATCAGCATAATTTCATATGGCCCAGAAACTTATGCAAAACCATGTCCTTAGCACTGACTTTTCATCCACTTGATGTTGACTCGCAAGCTTTTTTTTCTTTTTTGCCAAGGCTTTGCTTTGGTACCATTAATCTCCTGGTGGCTTCCATGTGTGAAAGAAAGAAAACTTCTTTCTGACTGCCACAGCCACTGAAAACCAGGAGCTAATTAGAATTCCAAGTATGTGGGTTAATTAACAGGATCAAAATTAATAGGCAGCGCTCGCCCTTTTACTCAGAAAGGCCTTGTACCGCAGTTGAGTGGAGCTGGTTGACTTTGTAAGGGCTTGTTCTACAGGGCAGAGCGATGTTTTAATTGGACGTTATGACTGAAACGATTGCATATTAACACTGGGGCAAATGGAGCCACCCCAGGGATGAGCTTCATGGGTTGCATCCAGTACATGTAGCCTGCAAAGGGCCCGGTGGGACCAGGCTTACTTAGCCACTATTATTAATTCCTTTTAAGGAGGCAAAACTAATTAGGTTTAATAAAAACAATTTCAACGAACATGCAGGGGGACTTTCTTTTATTTTTAAACATTTAGTCATGCTATTACACCAGCCCCCAAACCCCCAAGAATTTTTGCGGCTGTTTTTCATTCCGATCACAGTTTTCACTGCACAAATTGCTTTGGAATACTCAGCTCATTTCTGCTTGCAAAGCGTTTTGGCGAGTCAGATCATACCCAGCGAATAGGGTGTCCGGAGCTGCTGGGCTCTTTGGACAGCTGCCTCATGTGGTGAGTCACTGAACTGCAGATGGAACTTTCTCAGGACCTTCAAGACCTGGATTGACGCCACTCACCTAGGCTGGCCATCGATTGGATCCTTCTGGGCAGAAAGGACGATAAAAGAGTGTTTGCTGTTCCAGCTGAGATTTGGGTCTGTTGGCTAAGGAGCCATTGGAACATAGACATTGTGTTCCCATTGTTCCTTTGGGGAGATGAAAAGTTGGGTTAAGCCAGAATCGGTGGCTGAATAGCAGAGACAGAGGAACAGAGGTTTTTTGGGCAGGAAGGCATTTTCCTTTTGCAGAGAGTCCCAGGGGCCAGATTGTGAGGGCTTTGGGCCCCCGGGCCTAAGGTTCCCCACCCCTTTCTAAGAGGATTTCTACTAGGACATATTCCTCTGAAAACAAGGAAGGATTCTTGCTCAGAAGTATTGTTTCCTATCTGAATTTAATCAGCTGATACTCACAGACTTGATCAACTAAGATTCATTTTAACTAGGCGACAGCCCTGGTTGGAGGACTTGCGGGCTTTGTCGTTGGTTTTATTTATGACACTTGTCTCCTTCCCCTTCAAAAAGCTCTAAATTTATCTACCTGACAGTCCTGAGAGGTAGGTTATGTGGGGGGGGGAGCAAGAGAGACTCGCCAACGGGCACGCAGTGAGCTCTATGAGTGAGTGAGGATTTGAACCCAGAGCTTTCTCCAAGTCCAAAATAAATCCTGCCTTTAATCAGTTTGCCTAGGTGCATAGAAGCAGCATTGTAGAATGAACCCCCCCCCCAATCATTTGTATATATATATTTATATCCTATTAATCACATTGCCCTTGGTAAACAGCTGACTTGGAATAACCCATACCAGGAATTGTGGTAATATTGTTCCTTGGGGTGTGTAGGAACTTCTTCCAACTTTGCTGGGAAGGCTGGGGCTGTTAAGTCCCCTGAGTCTATTTGCTCTCTCCCAATAGAACTACGATCCTGACCAAAAAAACGCCGGTGACTCATCCCTGAGCCGGGACAACAATGCCAATGTGAAGGATAAGAAAACAGACAGTTCGGGTGAATCTGCTCCAGAAGGGCCATGTAAGGATGTGCAGCACTGCAGTGGGAAGCGGGAAGGCAGACGACCATTTGGCACTTGAACATGTGACTTTGTAGGGTTGGAGAAAAGATTTCAGTCAGTTCGCTGCAATTCCCCAAATGCTTTGACCATCAGTCCCTCTTGCCAGGGAACTCGAAACTGTAGCTCCATGAGAGGACTATGGGTCTCCTAACAACTCCCCCACGACTTCTCCCAAAGAATCCTGGGAGTTGTAGTTCATTAAGGGTGCTTGGATGCAGAGGAATGGGAGGGGGTACCAGCTGGGGAACCCCCAAGGGAAGAAGGCTCAGAGCCTGAGGTCTGGTGGTGGGTTGATGGCGAGTAGTCAGAGGGAGAAGACTGTGGGGAGGAGGTGTCAGAAGCTGAAGAGGTAACAGGGCTTAGTGAGCAGGGAGAGTCTGTGGCAGAAAGAAGTCCAGAATCGGAGGCATAAGCTGAAGCAGGAGAGGAGGGAGGCCAAGATGGGTCAGGCTTGTGAAGACTCATGGATGTCTCTCCCACCTGCTGCGGCAAGCTCCCCCCTCCCAGTCTCCCAGAACCAGGAGAGGCATGAAGCAGGGGGCAGCGAAGACAAAAACCCTGGGGAGGAGGAGACATAGACAGCTTTGTACTTGAGTCTTGGCAACTGCTTCAGGGAACATTACCTTCCAGAGATGAGTTGCTGTACTCATTAGGCCTGACACAGCTGTGTAGATCCTGTTTTGATAATAAGAGTTGACCACAAGTTGCTCAGTGTGATTTACTGCTGGCTCATGCCTGTCAGCACCCTTAACAAATTACAACTGCTTGGATTCTTTGGGGGAAGCAACGGGTGTTTAAAGCGGTATGAAGATGCTTTACATGCATGGTGCAGACAGGGTCTCACTGTCCCTGGCAGTGGCTCTCCAAAGTCTCGGTCAAAGAACCCATGAATAGACCTCATGTCTGAAATCCTTTACCTGCAGGTGCCAATGTTTAAACATAGACCCTTCCCTACCTAAAGCACACCCTCCATCGCTCACTTGCCTTACTGCCTCTTCCTTTGTTTTCAGTAATTCCTTACCATATCATTGTCACCACGGGTGCCGAGCTGGGTTCAGACACCGACAGCCGGGTCTATATCATCATTTCGGGTCCCCGGAAGCTGCAGACGGGCCGGCTGTGGCTTGACCTCCCGGATGGACAGACTGAGTTTGCAGATGCCTCCGTGGAGAAATTCTCCGTCATGGGACTGGATGTTGAAGAAGTAAAAAGAATGGAGGTAACCGTACAAGTGAAGAGTGAGGTCTGGGAGTGTCGGTGTTGTGGGCCTTCGACCCAAACTTCTCCCCAAAGAGGGCAGAGAAATTGGAGGCTGTACTGAAACAAGGCATCTCAAGTACGTCTCTTAGAGTTGGGGGACCTTTGGCCCCCAGATGTCACTGAACTGCAGCTCCCATTGGCTCCAGCTCAAGCATTGCCAATGGTTGATGGGAATTGTAGTTCAGCGTCATCTGGAGGGCCAAAGCTTCCTCCCAGCCTACATATATGAAGCTGCCACAAATTGTTTCAGATGATTGGTCCGTCAAGTCCAGTATTGCCTGCTTTGATTGGCTGTAGCTCTCTGCAGTCTCCCACCAGAGATACCAAAGGTTGAACTTGGTGCTTTTTTGTGGAGTTGCGGCTCTTACCATTGGCAGTGTGTGTTTTGTGCTAAGAAGTGCTGCAACGGAGCGCGTGTGCCAGTGCGGCACGAGATGGGGAGATGGTCACTGTTTTAGATGGCTTTCAGAGCAGAGATAAACAAATGGAGGGGGAGAAGCCAATCAATGACTACAAGTCATTGTGTCCAATGGGAAACTTCTGACTTCCGGTGAGGCAACATGGCGGGCGCCACGGCAGCGAGCAGTTCCTGAAGGCAGCCAGAATCAACTGCACTACCAGGCTGCTGAGACCGCCGCTGCTGCCACCATTACTGAAGGGGTACCGGGGACGCTTGGTGCGTCAACTGGGGGAGCCGCTGTCCCCCCCCCCATGACCCAAATCGATCCGGGAGCGAGAGCACCTGCCCACCTGGCTGATGGCCTAGCGGAGCTTTGGGGCCAGAAAACCCCCGGAGCCAACGCAAAGGAAAGGGGAAAGGAGGAGGAGGAGAGAGAAAGAAGGAGGAGAAAAAAAGAAAGGAGCCCTGACATTGCCGCTGCCACTGAGAAGAAGAGGTAGGAGAGCACCGGGAGGGGCAAGGACACATGGCCGAGCCCAGGCCCAACCTGAGCCTACCTCCCTGGCAGCTAGCACACCAAGAGCAGGCCGAGGCCAGAGGAAGGTTGCACAACAGAGGAGAAGATATAATATAAATATATATATATATATTTAATAACTCCCCCCTCATCAATGGGAAACTTCCATTGTCAGATGCTGGCTATCTCCCTGCACTACTATCTGGCAGCTGAAACTGTTTGGGAAGGGTGCTGTTTCTTTTGGTTGGTATTCAGCTAAGCTGGTATTCAGCAAACCCACGACTAAACAGAATGTCCTGCTTTGGGTCTTCCCTAAAGAAGCTGTTTAGTCACTGTGGAAAGCAAGGTGCTTGTTCCATATGGAGCTTGTTCTGAGCTATGAAGACTCTTCTTACTGCATGTGTGAATGTGTGCCCATGTGTGTGCATAGGATTGGTTGGTGTTGCACAACAAATCTGCCCCTCCGAAAGGCTGCATTGTTTGCAATAAGGAAAGTGATGGGGAAGTAAAGCATGGGATAACACTTGCCTTTGACACAAAATCATCTAACCTCCCCACAAACAAATAAAAATGCATGGTCATTAAATAGCCAACAACATCATCTAATCTTCCTGCAAAAAAATCCAGATGAATGCTAAATAAACAGGTCACCTAGTAGTGCCCAAGGAGGTATAGCAACTTTTGGGGGGTGGGGGGTATCCAGCTTTAGTAATACTCAAAGAAGACCCATTGAAGTTAACGAGCACGATTAAGGCTGAAATCCTTACCCTACTTACCCAGCAGTAAGGCTCGCCGAATTCAACAAGATTTACTTATGAGTAGACATAAAGGACGTGGGTGGCGCTGTGGTCTAAACCACTGAGCCTAGGGCTTGCCGATCAGAAGGTTGGTGGTTCAAATCCCTGCAACGGGGTGAGCTCCTGTTGCTCAGTCCCTGCTCCTGCCAACCTATCAGTTCGAAAGCATGTCAAAGTGCAAGTAGATAAATAGGTACCGCTCCGGCGGGAAGGTAAATGGCATTTCCGTGTGCTGCTCTGGTTCGCCAGAAGCGGCTTAGTCATGCTGGCCACATGACCCGGAAGCTGTCTGCAGACAAATGCTGGCTCCCTCGGCCAGTAAAGCGAGATGAGCGCCGCAACCCCAGAGTCGTCCACGACTGGACCTAACTGTCAGGGGTCCCTTTACCTTTACCTTTAGACATGGTTAGGACTGCATTGCAACTTAGGTCCATAATTTCAGTAGGCTTGCTCTGAGTAAAACCTAGTCGGCATGACTCCCAAATCTGCATTGATACATATAAATTTGTATATGCAAATTTCATGCAGCTCTGTACCCAGTTTTGTCCTCCTTTTTGGTGATGCGTAAGTAACTCCCTTACCTGCATGGGTGGGAAAGATGTCTTAGTTTGATGGTTTACAAATTGTGCATGCCTAACCAAATCCTATTCCTTTCCCTTCAGTTCACATCATCTGAATATGATTCCTGCAAAATATTCCAGTGCAAAAATCATTTATATTTGGTGTGCATCTGTTTGAGTGGTGCGCAGCTTGGGGCGGTTCTCAGCTATGCCCCCCCCCTTCAATCTATAAATGCTGTAAAAAAGAAGAAGAAGAGAGACAATGATGACTTGACAAAGTGTTGCTCTCTATCAGAGATCGGATTCATAAATGGCCTGCAGCGAGGAGAACTTCTTGTATAATTTCCTTGCTCGACATGGAAATTGTTTTCACAGCTTGCCAGACCTTGGGAGACCTCTCATAGGAGAGCATTAATCATGGCTCATAAGCAATGTGCACCGATCAGAGATCCCAGCGCAGAAACCCTTATGCAACAAAGGGTTTGAGAGGCACAATTTACATAGACAATCACTCCATTCAGCTTTATCCCCCCCCAAAAAACATTGCTTTTTCCCGACGGCCATCTGCAGGCAGCGTTGTTGCTCTTGCATGCCATGCCTTCTGCTTCCTGCTCCCCCCAATTAAAATTATTGATTCTTTAAAAAAGCTAAATGCAGGTATTTTAAAATATTCCAAATGATTAAAAGCGACAGTAGCTAAAAAGGAATAAAACACACAAACCTTCTGCAGATGAAGACAGACTTACCTGAGCAAAAAATGTGTTAAGGACGTGCCAAAAACAGACAGTGAAGGCACTTGTCCAGAGTCAATAGGCAGGGAGTTCCAAAGTTTAGGTGCCACGAAAATGCAGAGCAAGTCTTACATTGCACCTGTAACAGTGCCAGTTCCACAGATCAAAGCACTCTAGTGGGCATGTATGGGGTAAGGCAATTCAGCAGGCAATGGCATAGCATAGGGGGTACGGGATGGTTGCCCCGGGCACAAAATTGTTAGGGGTGCAATATTTCAACACCCGGTACTGCCATAATACAGCTTTGTGCGTCCATCGTTGGGCTCCTTTAAAAATGGCTTCTCCGTGTGAACCAGGAAGTGATCTCTCCAGACAATGACATGACTCTTCTTTTTGTATCTCTTTGCCTGCGATCCCTGGGTGACACGGATACTGTTAAGCAGTTGAACGTGCATGCATACTCTGTTCGTTTCCCTCCCTTCCCGGTGTGGCCCTGGGCCCTGGCAACCCACGCTACACCACTGTCAGCAAGTAACCTCTTCTCCTCACTGTTGCCAACCACAAAAGCCTGCCAGCAGTGCCTGGGTGTGTAGCTACATTCTCCCCACTTGTGATTCCCAACCTCCGTCAACAGTGCAGGTACGGCAGAGCCATTGTGGATAGTGGCCACCGTTGAGTATTGCAACATGACCCACCTGTCTCTTACGCTTGCAAAGATTCGCTTTAAAGTATTGGGGCAAAAGCTGCTGAAAAAGCTCAGAAAACAAAAAAAGTCAGCTGAACAAAGTGGCTCCCATTAGTGGCAAGAGGTTCCTTTATGTTCTACATTAGTTCCTTGCCTGCCCATCAACTAGAATAAATTATACCTTCCCCCAGGGCGCGGGGGGTCTAAACCACTGAGCCTCTTGGGCTTGCTGATCAGAAGGTCAGCATTTAAAATCTGCACGATGGGGTGAGCTCCCGTTGCTCTGTCCCAGCTTCGGCCAACCTAGCAGTTTGAAAGCATGCCAGTGCATGTAGATAAAGAGGTACTGCTGCGGCAGGAAGGTAAATGGCGTTTCTATGCACACTGGTTTCCATCACGGTGTTTTGTTGCACCAGAAGCTGTTTAGTCATGCTGGCCACATGACCTGGAAAGCTGTCTGTGGACAATCGGCGGCTCCCTCAACCTGAAAGCAAGATGAGCGCCGCAACCCCATAGTCGCCTTTGACTGGACTTAACCCTCCAGGGGTCCACCTTCCCCCAGCTGCAACAAAACATGTCTCTCCCATATGGGTCTCTATAGCCACAGCAGGCGCTGTGACTCTCTGACGGGTTGACTTCACTCCCAAAGGCACACTCCTCCCTTGTCTTCCAAGACAGTGGATGCCAACAAGAAATAGATATTGTGTGCAAATTTGCCTACAGTGGTGCCTCGCTAGACAAATTTAATTCGTTCCACGGGTCTTTTCTTATAACGAAAAATTCATCTAGCGAATCCCATAGGAATGCATTGGATTTTTTTTAAAAAAATTGCCCATAAGAACGCATTAATTGAATTTCAATGCATTCCTATGGGAAACCGCGATTCGCTAGACGAATGTTTCGTAAAACGAATTCATCTAGCGAGGCAACCTCCGCTCGAAAAATCCTTTCGTTAAGCGGAAATTTCGTTAAGCAGGGCATTCGTTAAGCGAGGCACCACTGTATTTGGATTGTGCCTCATTTCCCACCAAATTCTTTGACATCATGTAGTGTCTTTACCAATAAGGCCTTTGTTAGATTATCCTGACTCTTTGGCTTTTCTTGTTCTCCTCCTCCTCCTCCTCCTTCACCTCCACCTCCTTGAGGCTTTGCGTCTTCTCTCATTTTGCTCCATCTGGCCAGAATGGTCTTTTGGCTAATCCAATCCAGCTTCCCCTTTGACAAATCCATCATGTCTCATTATTGCAACCTTGCAGCGTCTATGCCAGCTGGGATTTGCCAGACCTCCCTGAATGCCCGGGGCAGGGAGGGGCAGGGAGCTAGACAGGGTCACTTGCTGCTTGCGAGTGCCTAGAAATGAGCTGTGAAAGGTAGGCCAGAGTAAAAGAATGAAAAATGGACAGAAACTGCCTATTCATAAATCTGAGTAGGAAATGGAAGATTCTACCTGCAAGAGGAGCGAGGGGGAAGCTGGGGCCCTCTACTTGTTCTAGGACTCTAACACCCATCAGCCCTAGCCAGCATGGTCAATGGACTCAGGGAGAATGGGAGTCGTAGTCCATAGAATCATAGAATTGTAGAGTTGGAAGGGACCCCGAGTGTCATCTAGTACAACCCTCTGCGATTCAGGAATCTCAACTAAAGCATCCATGACAGATGTCCGTCTAACTTCTGCTTAACAACCTCCAATGAAGAAGCATCCACAACCTCTCATGGGACTCCATTCTACTGTCAAACAGTTCTTACTGTCATAAAGTTCTTCCTGGTGTTAAGCTAGGATCTCCTTTCTTGCAACTTGAAGCCATTGGTTCAAGTCCTACCCGCCGGAGCAGGAGAAAACAAGCTCACTCCATCTTCCATGTGACACCCCTTGAGATATTGAAGGTGGCTATCATATTTGCTCTTAGACTCCTCTTTTCCAGGCTAAACATGCTACCCAACTCCCTCAACTGCTCCTCATATTGCTTGGTTTCCAGACCCTTGATCATCTTGCTTACTTTCTGACAGTAGGAGCTGTTCAAACAGTGGGTCCATTGTCAAGCAGCTCCTACTGTCAGAAAGTCTCCCTTGGGAGGTTTTCAACTCTCCTTCCTTGGAGTTTTTAAAGCAGAGGTTGGACGGCCATCTGTCATGGATGCTTTAGTTGAAATTCCTGAATTGCAGAGGGTTTGTACTAGATGATCTTTGGGGGTACCTTCCAACTCTATGGTTCTATGACTTTCAGAGACTGAGCAAAAGTTAGCTGGCGAAGTAGCAACGATGGGTACCAAAGCCATTTTCATTATTCCTATCCCATTTCAGGAATTTGAGCATCTGCTATGGAAGGATAAAATCTGTCAGTTTTGATTTCTCATTTTCCCAGTCTTTTCGCATAAGATTGCATTTTTAAGTTGTCATGAGAATTCACCGGCATTTTAGTTTGCCTTTTTCTTAATTTATAGGCAGTATTGCCTAATGTAAACTGTTTAACAAACAAGCACCCTTATAATGCATTTTTGTAGCAGGCTTTTCCCACTAACCACACATTTTATGCACCTCTTCCCCTAATATATGCATTTCTTTTGTACAAATTACTTGGTTTGAGAACTGCACTGCAAAATCTGGAGTTCTTTCGAAGAACAACCGCAGTTTGGGGCCATGCATTATTTTGGGAGCAGTCAATTAGGTACATGCTTGTTAAGAACGCAAACTGAACTGCATCCCTCCCCCATTGTGAGCACCTGCCCATCTCCCTGTCAATCACACAGTTTCCAAGGTGATTAGCTGTAATTTTCTGCAGCTATGCAGCCTTTAGCCGGGTGGTAATGACCCTAAATGGGAGGGATGGCTGAAACAGTTAGATAAAGTTATCAGTTGTTTCGTGGAAATTTGTGTGTGTAGTGGGAGGAGATATACAAGTGATCGGCCGTTTCGGATGGAATGACTTATCGTGGACTGGGAACTAATTTCCCCACTTGAAGCAGAGAAGCCAAAAGGGTTTGGACGCCTCTGCTAATAACGAACAACTTTTGCTTTGAACATGACGAACTGTCAGGCTTTCCAGTGTTTTCGTGAGCAGATTGTCCATTAGGGCTGATTGACTGGGAGAGGCTCCCTTGAAGTGATTGGGATACATAATTATGCTGATAAGAATGTGCCCGAGATTAATCTCTTAAGTAATTTAGCAGTGACATGCGGCGAGATTCTTGGAGAGAAGTCTAAACTGTTAGCAGTTTGTCAGACAGTTCAGACAGCGCCGGCTGAGAGGATTCGCATTTCTCAGAGCTAAGTAGGGTCGTGCGAGTTCAGGGAACGGTTGTGAAGCACCACTGAGCTATAGAAAGATGTTCTTCACTCTGTCGCTTGTGGATCAAAGAGCTGGTCAGTAGACCTCAACCAATGCTTCCCACAGGTTTTCCACAAACATTTTCAGCCACCTCTTTTCACAAACATATTCCCCACCTCCCGCTTTTTGTGCTACTTGTGAACACGACCGTCTTTCCATTGCCATTGCCCTCACTTTCACTTGTAGTGTCCATTTTTACTGTTCCCCCCCATTTCCTGTGGATTGTTTTTATATGCCCTGCTGAGAAATGCAAGTAATTAAGTGGCACATAAATGTATTAAAGAAATAAAAGTTTACAAAACAGCCCAATCCCAGTGGCTATCATTGTGGCATATACCGTAATTTACCGTGTATAAGACAACGACAAGGTTATTTTATTTAAAAATAAGTTTAAAAATATGGGGCCGTATTATACACGGATAGTGCATAGGGGGGCGTATGATTGGCTGCTCCCGCGAGCCTGAGATTGCCATCAGCTATTGGGTGTGTTATTGGTGGCTGCGGCAAGGGCTGGTGTTGATTGGTTGTTGCTGTGTGAATTGGCTGGGCGATTGGCGGCATCTGCCAGCAAGGGGACAGACGATAAGCAGCTATTGCGACATGTGCGAGTGGCAGAGCAGGTCATGCAGGTGAGCGATTTTTGGCCATCCCCCCCTTTAAAAAGCTCAACAACTCAGCCCCCCCCCCCAAAGCTCAACAGCAACTCTGGACAATCTTCCCCCATTTTCTTAATTTGGACTCCCCCAAAATACAGTGGTACCTTGGGTTGCGGACCTGATCTGTTCCAGGGTGTTGTTCGCACCCCGAAAAGTCCGCAACCCGAGCAGCGCTTTTGCGCATGCGCAAAAGCGCTGCAGAGTGCTTCTGCACATGTGTGAAGCGCATTTAATTCTTTTGCGTGCGCATATGCGCGCGGCAAAATCCGGAAGTAAACACTTCCGGGTCTGCCACGTTCGTAACACAAAAAAACGCAACCCGCAGCGGATGCAACACGAGGTATGACTGTAGGGGGCATCTTATACACGGGGGCGTGTTATACACTGAAAAATAAGTAGATTTTATGAAATAAATCGGGTCAGCAAACTTTTTCAGCAGGGGTCCGGTCCACTGTCCCTCAGACCTTGTGGGGGGCCGGACTATATTTTTTTGGGGGGGATGAACGAATTATTATGCCCCACAAATAACCCAGAGATGCGTTTTAAATAAAAGGACACATTCTACTCATGTAAAAACATGCTGATTCCCGGACCGTCCATGGGCCGGATTTAGAAGGCGATTGGGCCGCATCCGGCCCCCAGGCTTAGTTTGGGGACCCCTGAAATAAACAAACGACAGTACAGCAGTGATTCCTGAGGGTGGGGAAACTGAGGCATGGAAAGGCCAAGCGCCATGGTTTGCACTTGTGGGTTGTGTTCCTCTGGTGTGTCTCGTTCAGCCCTAGCCCACCCCCCACCCAGGTGGCTAACACACGGTAGGGCTGCAGTTCTTGTTTCTCTGGGTCACATTTTTGGAATAAAAATCTACTCGTGCCACACCACACCCATTTTCAATTGATAAATAAAAGTATTTAAAAATCATTTTATAAGTTGTGTGCCTTTATTGTTATTTATTGCAATTTCTAAAAGTGAATTTCTCTTTAATTATCATTTGCCGATGTTTTGAGAGCAAATTTCATTGTGTAAATCTCATTGAGTAGAAAGGCGGTATGCAAATTAAAAGTGAAATGAAATGAAATAAAAAAAATCGCCACAGCCAATTCAGGCCAACTACATAGTGTCTTGGTGACATTCTCTCCATCATTGTGTGATTGGCTTGCCCAAGGTTTCATGTTGACCAACAGTGATTTCTTCCTTTCTGGATCCACCAGGTGGGTCATGATGGTGCCACACCAGAAAGCTCATGGCTCTTGGAAGAAATAACCATCATTGTGCCCACCAAAGGTGTCATGTATACCTTTGTCTGTAAGTGCTGGCTGGCCAGAGACATGGGAGATGGACTCACCTCGCGGGTCTACAACATCCTGGATGCCGACTGTGTCAACGTTGGCCTGAAGGTCAGTCCTATCACCTTGCCTTATACCTCTCACCGGCCACTTCTGAAGCAAATATAACTTTTTTTTTCTGGGAGGGAACCAATGGTTCTCAAATTCTCCTGCCTTTGCCAGACCACTTGAAAATTACTGGGGGTCTTGGTGAACTACCAAAGGAACTCTTTTTGTTCTGCAGAAGTCTTTTTTTATTGTGAATGCATGATTATTTGTACCCAGTGTCAGGGCAGCTATATATTATCTTGTTTTCAACACTGTTTGTGTCTGCGAAAGTTTCAGAGTGGGCATGCTGCCTCATTTACAATAGGTGCCTGTCCTGTAACTTCCTGATGCTGTAACCTTTCACACCGCAAATGTCCTGGGGTGTGTAAGTACTGTGCTATAGCACAGCAATCCTCCTCCAGATTCCAATAATAAAGTAACATTAGGGAAATGTCGTAATCCTGTACTGCCAGCTCAGTAGAGGGAGAAGCCAGCCAACCGGCCAAGTCTCAGGGGGGTTATTGCCTGGAGGCCATAGCTGCCAAGTCTCCCGTTTTTCGTGGGAAACCCCCGTATTTTAAACAGTTTCCCACTGGCAGCCCGGACTGAAAAAAATCCCGTAAATCCCCCGGATTTCCTACCTGCCAGGGAGGCTCCATTTTGGGTCCTGGGGCCACCCGATTTCCGGTGCCCATACATGGGTAGCACGGCACTGGAAGTCACTTCTATGCATGTCCAGACATGCGTAGAAGCGACTTCCGGTGCTGCTCTGCCCATGCCTGGGCACCGGAAATCGGGTAGAGCGGCACCGGAAGTTGCTTCTACGCATGTCCGGACATGCATAGAAGCGACTTCCAGTGCCGCGCTACCCATGTATGGGCACTGGAAATGGGGCGATGCCGGCACCGGAAGTTGCTTCTACGCATGTCCGGACATGCGTAGAAGCGGCTTCCGGTGCCGCGCCGCTGCTGTTCCCACATTTTTTGGTATGCTGGAGGCAGAGTCCATATACAAGATTCAGTGCAGTCCTGAGGCCAGGAGGATCTCAGTTCACATAGTCAGATGATCTGGGAGTCAAGAAAGCCAAGTGTCCACGGTCACAAGAAGCAGCAAGGTCTGCCCAGGAACGACAGGTGTTGTTTCCAGCAACCGACTGAGGCTGGAAACCCTGCTTAAGAAAGCTGGAGCCAGCTGGTTCTCATCAGGAGCAAGAAGGCTGATCAGTAGCAGATGGAGTCACTTCATGGTCTGCTCCTTCAGGCTGCTGCTCAGCAGGTGAAGCAGACTCCTAGCCCATAACAGGCAACACTGCAGAACAACTAATAAAACAGAATGATGTGTCCAGTATAAATACATCACTATTGTGTTATTATTGTGTCAATGACATGTTTGAAAAGGCAAAGCAAAAAAACCACCACACCTCTAGAGGTGCCCTAATTCATATACCCTGTAATGACTTGTAGTTTAATAACTGTAGCCTTCCCTTTCTAATGTGATGGATCATACTCTATATTAAGACATTATTGTGAAAACCAGGGCCATACTATTAAAAGCTTGGGTCCCAGTGGCGGAGCTTCATGCTCCGGCACCAGGGGTGGAGAGCAGGCGGGGGCAGGGCTGGCACGCGTCCTGGGGGCGGAGTGCGCCACCCGCATGGGTGTGGTGGGCGTTCTGGGGGGGTGTCGCACATTCTGGGGGCGGGGACAGCCGCGGTGGCACCCTACCGGGATCGCGCTGCCGGGGGCGGCACGCTCCTATCGCCCCCCTCTTCCTACGCCCCTGTTGGGTCCTAGGTATGGTGTTGGTCAGAAGGGCCCCTTGAATTGATCAATTTTTAGGGAAGATGTTACCATGGCCAATGGCCATTGATAGACCTATCCCCCTAAACTGCTCAAGCTACAGACTATCTCCATATCACTCGTGGCAGGAAGCTTCACCAATTAATTGTTCTTTTTTGGGGGGGGTGCAATAGGATAACCAATTCCAAGACATCCTCCCGCTTTAATGTGGAATTAATTTCATTTCTTACTCTAAACCCTTCATTTACCTGGAAGTTCCTTCTGCCCAGGGTTCCATAAAGCCAGCCTTGTTCCATGCATAGCCTAATGAGCCAATAGCACAATCACAGCCTATTCTATTTTTTTACAATTGTGGCTTGGTCTTTGGTGGGTTTTTTACAGTAAGTATTTTTTTTAAAAAAAATTATTATTGTTTTAATTACAGAAATTAAAATCACAAATCCTTCATCTCTTTCCAGATTCTCTATGAAGTGACCGTTGTGACTGGAGATGTCTCACAAGCCGGTACGGATGCTGGTATTTTTATAGTGCTCTTTGGATCTAACGGGTGCTCTGAAGAGATGCAGCTGGAAAAAAACGGAGTCAGGTAAGCAGGACTTTGCCTAATTCCTTGCTCCAGAGCTCCCAATGGCAGAGTCCATTCTTGAGCCCCCGGAGGGCCATTTGGTCTTTGTGAGTTCATTGTGTTGGACTTGGTTTGAGAAAATGCCTAGTTTGTCTCTTGGCAAAGCATGATCTCTCATACGGTTGCCCATGGGATTTCCTGGTCCTGGTCCCTGTAGACTGAGGCCCCCACCCTCTACTCCCTGCAATCTATAGCCAAGAACTGCTGCTCATATACATATATTTGATCAGCATTTCCTAAGCATCATTAGCAACAACAACCTCTCTGTATCTGCCCAATTTGTCTTAGAAAGGTGCTTCCACATTTTGTTTTCAAACTTTCTTTATACATGCCTAATTGACTTTTTTTTAAATGAAAATTAAAAGTCCAGGATCCCTGCTTGCTCAGAGCCTGGCACATGTGTATCCTGCTGTTGGTGGACCTGATCTCTCAGCCCCAGTTCCCTATCAGAAAATCTAAACAATATAACAGGGGTTCCCTGATGCCAGCTGGTGCTGTTTGCCCATTGAGCCGGTTGCTGTCTGCACTGGCTTGCAGTGGCTCTCCAAGGTCCCAGCGCTGCTTCCTAATGGAGATGGCAGTTTGGCAGGACCAGAAACTTGTTTTTCTCCTAACTGCCGTTAAAAAAAGAGAGAGCAAAAAAGGGCAAGCTGAGATTTGGGTGGTTTTTTCTGCAGTTCCATGGAGTTGCAAAATGCAGAGGCCTGGACACAATCCCAGAAAATTTGCCGTGTGAGGATAATTGGGACAGCAAATTGTAGTTACCCTCAGACTTGAAGCCTTTCTTCAAGTAATAATCCAAGGTGATTTATGCAACAGAAACAATTCAATACATAACATAATAGAAATTTAATGAATAAATAAAAAGCAAACACGTCTTTAAACTGTCCCAGATAATAAGGCAATTTAATTTACATTAGCTTTAAGCTGCAAAATTGCTCCTGGCCATGCAAAAATTGATAAGTGGACGTGAGGGCAGGAACAGCCAATGAGTTCCTCCTGAGAGGTGAGCCCATATCCAGAAGAGGGCACTGTGCCAGGCCATTTATCTGTCTTCACCCCCTTTTCGCTCTTGTTAGTATTTGATTCAAATTTATGCCCCCGCATGCATATAAATTAAGCATTCTCAAAGAGCTCTCTTGCCATCTAGTTCGTCTCTCCAGGGCAGTAGCCTCTGTGTAATTTAATCTGTCCTGTGGAGCAACAGGGAGGCTACGAATCCAACAGACAGTTATGATCAGGGTCTTTAAATGTGTTGCTTGCAGGAGCAGCGTGATACCAGAACTGCTCCGCCTGAATGGGGACCTGGATCAATCAAGCCAGTGGCCCATCCCCCCCCCCATTATTGTCTGCACTGACTGGCAGTTGCTGTCCGATGTCTCACCCAGAAAGAGGTCCCCCACCTGTTGCAAGATCCCTCTACCTGGAAATGCCTGAGAGTTAGCTAGAGATCTTCAGCATGTGAAGGGTTATGAAGCGATAGCACATGCAAAATCCAGATAAAGATGCATGGCATGGGTTGGAATTGGGGGGGGGAGAGACATTTCAGGCAGGCAGGAATGAGGTCCTCATCCCTTCCACCTTGGAATCTCAGGCAGTGGCGGAGCAAGCCAGTCGGGCTCCTGGGGCGTACCCTGTGCCCAGGGGTGTGTCCAACTGCCGGCAGGGGCAGGGGCAGGGCCAGCCACCCCTGGGAAGGGGCGAGCTGGGGCAGGGCACTCTGCGGGACCTCCAAGGAGTCTGCCTGCCTCCTCCCACTCAGCTGCCCTACAGGAGAGACGCGTGGCTCGGGCGCACTACAGGCCCTGCGGTAAGTGCCGCTCAGGATTTTGTCACCCCCCTCAGTGGTGACACCCGGGGCGGCCCGCCTCCACCGCACCCCCTTCCTCTGCCCCTGACCCCATATGTAATAATAAAAATAATAATTTATTATTTATACCCCGCCCATCTGGCCGGGTCTCCCCAGCCACTCTGGGTGGCTTCCAACAGAAAAATAAAACACAATAATCTATTAAACATTAAAAGCCTCCCTGAACAGGGCTGCCTTCAGATGTCTTCTAAAAGTCTGGTAGTTGTTTTCCTTTTTGACATCTGTTGGGAGGGTGTTCCACAGGGTAGGCGCCACCACCGAGAAGGCCCTCTGCCTAGTTCCCTGCAACTTTGCTTCTCGCAATGAGGGAACCGCCAGAAGGCCCTCGGTGCTGGACCTCAGTGTCCGGGCAGAATGATGGAGGTGGAGACGCTCCTTCAGGTATACTGGACTACAATTCCCATCATCCCTGAAAATTGGCTAAGCTGGCTGAGGATGATGGAAGTTGTAGCCCAGTAACATCTGTGGCCCTAAGGCAACCCACTCTGTATCCACACAACCCTTCCTCAAGCAATTCCCCAAGCCTTATCAAACACCAGCCATCTTTACTCACTTCCTGGAGAAGGGACAGGCATACACAGCAGGGCTGTGTCCTACTTTATAAAGCACAGTCTTCTGTCCAGTCCAAGTTTGGTTCAAAGAACCATCGGAAGGGAAAGCAGGGGCCTTAAGGACAGCAGAAGAGAGCTGCTGGATCAGGCCAGATATCTGTTGGAAGTCTGCAAGCAGGCCTTGAAGCTGCCAAGCAGACTGAACCCACAGGTGACGCAGACCACCTGATCCCAACTATAGTGAGATATGGTTTTCATTTAAATTTTAGGGGTTTTCATTCATTGGCATATGTGGATTTCATTACTTGGGGGTTTGTGTGTTTATGCGATATGTAAACAGACACTCTCTTTAGTGCTACCTGACACTTTCCCTGACTAAATGGACAAAAAGGAAAACACCAGACTGTAAAGAAGTCTTCCAAGTGGTACTTGGATTCATCCCCAAGTCCACCCTGTGCCAGGATTGATTTGACCCTTGTGGAAAGAGACGTCTTCTGCTTGACAAAGTATGCTCTGGAATGGTGCCAGAATGGGCTACGGCGTAGTTGCGCCAGGATGCCATCTGGCCATGAATCTCACTCGTGACAATCAGAGTCCACAAAGCAGGATCTTAAATCACCCAATGGGGGGGGGGCCACGGGCCAAATCTATCCTCTGCCTCCCATCCGCCCCAAGGCCAATTCATGCAAGGTCCACAGAGTCAAAAGAAAGAGCATGAGACCAGCATCCTTTCCTTGCAGTGGCCAAGCCGATGCCCCAGGGAAGCCCACAAGCAGGGTATGAGTGCAACAGCACTCTTCCTGTAACCTGGGAGATCCTACCCTTTCTTCCAACCTGTGGCTGGGGCTCTTTCATGTATGAAGCTGACCTAAATCTAAGCCAATTTCTCATTCCTCCAGATTTGAGATCGGCCAAAAGGACACCTTCACCATGGAGATTCCCGACATTGCACCACTCAGGAAGATGAGGATACGGACTGATGGCGAAGGCTGTCGCCCAGATTGGTTTCTCGAACAGGTAGCAACAGAGTTCTTGGTATGGTCTGTGTGCATTCTTTTCATGGAGTGACTCCAGTTTGGAGAAGGGACTTAGGTTTTCCCCCCAGATCTACCTGGAGTTACCTGGGGATTGAACCTAAGGCTTTATGGCAAAGCTACAATTTGTCCCCAAATACAGCTTTGACGCCCTGTCAAACGCCATAAACGCTTCATTTCAAATGTTTTGCTCCTCCTTTAGAGGGCTTCAATCTCTCATTATTTACATCACAAGGTTTTCGAGGGATCGTAATAAGGAAAGTCTGCTTGGCAAGGTCGCATTTTTCATTAATGTTTCCTCCAGCCCTTCAACTTCTTATCTTGTTGGAAACAGAGATATGGGAGATCTGTAAGGAAAGCCGAGAGCAACCTATAATTTTACCCAAGCGGACTCTCTGCTGTTCGACTTTATTAGGAGAGCACATTGGCTTTGAGCCATTGCACCTGCGATACATTTCAAATCCTCTTTTGTGGTAGGAGGCCCCAAGGAAAAATTGTAGCTGCCATGGATGCTTTGGGAGAGAATGTTGCACATCCACGAGAGGTGGGTGGCTAAGCCTGGCTTGGATCCACGCAATTGTTGAAAGGACCATTTCAGATATTTATTTCGCCAAAGCATCTCTTTAAATAATAGTTACAAAATGTATTGCTCCCTCCTCCTTCTTTGATGTGCCAAATATTTTAAATTCCCTTTGCTTCCATCTTTGCTCCCCCCCCCATATAATCGAGTCACACAGCTGTATGAAAAATTAAGATTTCTCCCTCGCTGCCCCTGCCGAGAGAGGGGCGTTGAGGGCAGGGGAGCCGCTGCTGCCGCCGCTGGATTACAGCTGGGGGGGCTCACTCGCCTGCGCTGCGGCACCCCACCTTTCCCATCTTTTGCTCCCTCGCGATGGGGAGGCGGTGGTGGCAGCTGCTTCTTCTTCTTTGAGGGTCTCAGCTTGGCGCGGGGGAGTCCCCAGTATCCTCCCAGGCCACGGGGGGGATGGCCCCCCAGGACTAGCAGACCTCTGAGCCCCTTCCCCATCCCAGATATATAGGGTGGGAACTGGCAAGGCTTCGGGGGGACCTGGAGGAGGGAAAGCGGGGCCCAAAGGGGTTTTTCAGGGGGGTGGTTAGGCCGTAAATGGATGGGAGCGGTGTCTTCAGAGCAGGGGAATTTCGTGTGAGAGAGTTTAGGGGGTTCATTTAGCGGCTGCAGCCGCCGCCACAGTGTCGTCCGGCCTGCTGGCCCTGTAGCCCCGCCCACATTCCCACTTTGTGGCCCCTCCCCGTGCCTTGGCCCCGCCCCTGAATGACCATGGCTTGCCCCCCCTAGTTTTGATCCTGGGTACGCCCCTCAGACACGGAGCAATGGATTCAAACTACAAGAAAGAAGATTCCACCTATACATTAGGAAGAACTTTCTGACAGTAAGAGCTGTTCGGCAGTGGAATTTGCTACCAAGGAGTGTGGTGGTGTCTCCTTCTTTGGAGGTCTTTAAGCAGAGGCTTGACAGGCATATGTCAGGAATGCTTTGATGGTGTTTCCTGCTTGGCAGGGGGTTGGACTGGATGGCCCTGGTGGTCTCTTCCAACTCTATGATTCTATGATTCAAAGGAAATGACTGGGAGGCAGCAAGGATTTTAACTGGACAAAGGTGTGAGAGATGTAGAAGTTGAAAACCACACAGTGTTGGGCAGAAGCAGCAATTTGACCAAAATTTTGCAAAATTGATTCAGTAAGTTGAGGAGAACTTGTTTCTTGAAATCTCCCTGACCTGACTTTCTTCCTCCAAATCCTTTTGCTGCTGCTTCAACACGTTTACATGGGAGTCGGTTCCATTGGACTCACATGGCTTAAGGTCCGATTGGACATGAATAGCATTGTACTGTTTATTTCTGATTTCCTCATCCCCTCCACCCGCACAAATGGTCTGGGGTGCCTTTTAAACCTTTGAATAAAGCATCTTTTGGGATTGTTTTTTTTGCAAGGCAGTCTTACTGTTAAAAATAAATAAAGCCAGTCATTGAAATCTAGCTGTGATTCCTGCATCGCCAGAGTTGGGACCAGGTGACCCTTTGGGTCACTTCCAACTTTACGGTTCTATGATTCTATTAAACGTCCCCGTGGGATGATTAAAAATAGGGCTGCATGGAATGGCGTGTGGTGACTTTATATTTTTAGTGAGTCTGCCTCAGTCACTGCCTTTGCTTTGTGGGTGATATTTAGCACTGCACCTCTCGAATAAAACAGATGCTGAAGCAATGAGCCGCCCACTCGGTATTAAAAGTGCTTATCTGTAGATGCTCAGCTGCTCGTGTGTACCAAAGGAGGCAGCCATTTTTTTTTATGATGGAAGCCATTTTCAAGTTCTCAAAAATCACCCCCTAGAACCAGCAAGGCCCCCCTGAATTGGTGCAAAACTAGGCAGATGCCCAACCATGGGACTAGGAAGTAACTGCTGCCTGCAAACCTGTGCTCTCCAAGCTGGAGAGCTGGAGCTACATCCTTCACTTACCTTGGACTACTGCAATGCGCTCTACGCGGGGCTACCTTTGAAGGCGACCCGGCAACTGCAACTACAGTGGTACCTCATGTTGCATATGGGATCCGTCCTGGAGCCCTGTACGCAACATGAGCAGTACGCAACATGAAGTGCCGCGTCTGCGCATGTGCATGGCGTGATTCGGCGCTTCTGTGCATGCGTATTACGTCATTTGCTGCGTCTGTGCATGCATGAACCGCCGAACCCGGAAGTAACCCGTTCCGGTACTTCCGGGTTCAGCGCGTACGTATCCCGTGTCGTATGCAACCCACAGCATTCGTAACAAGAGGTATGGCTGTAATCCATAATGTGGCAGCTAGACTGGTGACTGGGAGTGGCCGCCGAGACCATATTACACCGGTCCTTAAAGACCTACATTGGCTCCCAGTACATTTCTGAGCACAGGTCAATGTGTTGGTGCTGACCCTTAAAGCCCTAAACGGCCTCCACCCAGTATACCTGAAGGAGCATCTCCACCCCCATCATTCAGCCCAGACATTGAGGTCCGGATCTGAGGGTCTTCTGCTGGTTCCCTCCCTGCGAGAAGTGAGGTTGCAGGGAACCAGGCAAAGGGCCTTCTTCGTAGTGGCGCCTTCTCTGTGGAACGGCCTCCCATCAGATGTCAAAGGAAATAAACAACTACCTGACTTTTAGAAGATGTCTGAAGGCAGTCCTGTTTAGGGAAGTTTTTAATGTTTGACATTTTATTGTGCTTTTAATATTCTGTTGGGAGCTGCCCAGAGTGGCTGGGGAAACCCAGCCAGATGGGTGGGGTAGTAGTAATAATAATAATAATAATAATAATAATAATAATAATAATAATAATATGCTGTTGTTGTTGTTGTTGTTGTTGTTGTTATACACCTTGCTCTCTTCCTCTAGACCAACCCTCTTTGACCTGGTCTTCACTGGGAGAGCCAGTGTGGTGTAGTGGTTAAGAGCAGTGGACTCATAATCTGGTGAACTGGGTTCGATTCCCTGCTCTTCCACATGCAGCTGCTGGATGACCTTGGGCTAGTCACATTTCTCTGAAGTCTCTCAGCCTCACTCACCTCACAGAGTGTTTGTTGTGGGAGAGGAAGGTAAAGGGAGATTGTTAGCCGCTTTGAGACTCCTTAGAGTAGTGATAAAGCGGAATATTAAATCCAAACTCCTCCTCCTCCTCTTCCTCTTCCTCCTCCTCTTCCTCTTCTTCTTCTCCAGATGTTGTTGAACCTCAGCTTCCATCAGCTCCAGCCAGCATGCCAACTGATGGGAGTTATAGCCCAACAACATTTTAGAGGCCAACAGGTTGGGGAAGGCTGTTTCTCGGTGGACTAGGATCAGAGGGAGAGGGCAAGTGAATGGGAAGGGCTAAAAGTGGTGAGGGAGGAGTCAGAACTGCACCAACACAGGATTCATGGAAACACAGGAAGCTTCCTTATACCATTGGTCCATCTGGCTCAGCATTTTCAGTGTCCAGGGATTTATGCAGGGAGCCTTACCTGGAGATGCTGGGGATTCAAACTGGGACCTGCTGTATGCAAAACACATGCTCTACAACAGAGCTATGGCCCTTCCCCAATCTCAGCTATGAGCTGAACCACAGGGGTGGCTGAGTAAGACATCCAATAATTACAGGTCCATGTTGGAAGCAGAATAAGCTATCCAATATATTTATATGTTCCAGAGCAAATTAAGCTGATCTGTGTACATTCCCGTGCTATGCAACATTTATAGAGGTTGCAGGAGAATTCCATCCTTCTCGCTGTGGAATTTGGTGCTCAATGTTGATTTCTTCCACTGCTTCTCTTCCGGCGCATGCAGGGTACTCTCACCTCCCTCCAAAGCACTGATGAGTAACACACTCGCAAATGCATCTTCGTAGGTTTCAAATGGGGTGTCAGGCTGGTGTGAGGACGAATCTGAGCTCCCTTGAATTTCTGTTGGTGGCGTGTTTATAGGAGAACGAGCAGACGGGAGGACTTGTGGGGGTAGAGCCGGAATGTCAGACAGATGGTGCACTGTCAGTGCTAAGCAGACAAGATGAGAAGGCAAATGAAGCCATCAACCTCGTTAATTAACCATTTGTTGCTACATGGAAACTCAGGCACAATACTCTGAGTTTTCCTATCTGAAAAAAACCGACAAAATCTCCACCCTCCCACCAATTGTAAACAGCAGATCAGAGATGCCAATTAAAAATGAATGGGTTGTTTCAATTAGGAGTCTGCTTTGGACAAGTATCACAGTTTGCAATAGGAAGAAATTGCAATGGTTCACAAGCCTGCCTCCGTACTTATGTTTATATGTTTATATAATTTATATACTTGCCAGCTGTGGAGCAAAAGACTTCAGAACAGGGGCCTGGTGACCAGGCTCCTGACTGAAACTTCTGTCCAGCACCCAAAGTTGAAACGTTTGCTTGGCCTGACAGCTTCCCCAGAAGAACGTCATTCATATCTTCCTATATACATAAAAATGCAGGGTGTCGTCACGCTCTGCAGTTATCGGTGACCACACCAGCCGCAGCATAAGGAATGGCTGGCATGCCCAGACAAGCTGATTAATGGAGGGGGGTGGGATAGGTGATGGGGTGGATTAGGTAGAAAAGGAAAGGGGTTTGGTCAGGTATGGGGGAATGGCAAAGGGGGAGGTGGGATTGGAGAGCAGAGCGAGCAGGGGTGGCAGCTATCTCTCTGTGTGTATGTCTATCCCTTATACAGCCTAGCATCTCCCTACCACAGCTCAAAGCTCAAACTGTGCTTCCTCCACAGTTGGAGCAGCAATACTTCTGAACACCAGTTGTTGGAAACCACAGGAGGGGAGAGCGTTCATATGCTCTGATCCTGCTTGTGGGTTTCTCACAGGCATCTGTTTGGTCCCTTTGAGAACAGGCTGCTGGACTAGGTGGGCCATTGGCGTGATCCAGCAGCCTTATGTTTTTATGTTCACGTGCTTTCCCCCTGGACCAACTGACCTAATGATTAGGTCATGTGAGACTCCTATAGGTGAACTGCTCCTCTGGATACAGCAGTGGTCCTTGTGGAGGGGTGGAGCCACCAGCATCACCACTGCTTCCCAGAACAGTGGCGAGGTCGGGGCCATACACGTTGAAAAGCACCAGATGGTTGGCAAACAGTCCCACCGTTGCAACTGTGTGCCCCTAACCCTACCACACCACTTGTACTGGTAAGCATCAGTGATGCTGGTGTTAGGGGGGGGTGACTCCACAGCTCTGCCCCACCCCACACCTTACCTTCCAAGTCCCGGACTGCAGAATCCGGGACCGGCAGCCGTGTGACACCGGAAGTTGCGTCGACGCAACTTCCGGTGTCACTTTGCCCTTCTATGGGCACCAAAAATGGCCGCCGCCAGCTTCGAAAGTCGCTTGTACGCATGTCAGGAAGTGCGTCGACGCAACTTCCGGTGTCGCTCCGCCCATCTATGGGCACCAAAAATGGCCGCCGGCGACACTGGAAGTCTCGTCTATGCACTTCCGGACATGCGTAGATGCGACTTTTGAAGCCGTCGATGGCCATTTTTTGTGTCCATAGAAGGGCAAAACGGAAAGAAAAAAAAATGGCTGCCGGCAGGAGAAAATAACGGAGAAAAACAGGAGACGAAGTGATATGGGGGACCACCGGGAAAAGGTAAGTAAAATCGGGGTTTTCCCGGAGAAAACGGGGTACTTGGCAGCTATGCCCCACAACCCAAGAGCAAACATTCCCCGGTGGGTTTTGCTGAAGCTTTCTTTTAGGGCTATCCAAAGGGTTCTAATTCAGACTGAACGCTTTCCTTTGGTTTGGTTTCCCCCTAGATCACCATGAAGAATCTAACCACTCAAGAGGTGACCGTGTTTGCATACAATGAATGGCTCTCCACACAGTGGGGAGACAATCTCACCCTGGAGTGGGAGATTCCGGCGGTAATCGATGATGAGCAGATGATGGATTATACTGAATATACAATTCAGGTTAAAACCAGCGACGTTGGAGGTACGTTTAACGTTTTATTGCATCCAGTAATCTACAAGAAACCAGTGAGTTTTCCCTGCTAATAGAATCATTACTGTCACTAAGCCACTATGTCTGTCCAAGGAAATAATTCTTAAGGAAATTTTAGTAGGTTTATTGAAACTCTGTTGACATCCTTAGATGTTCTGCCAGAGAAGAGGAACCTTCAACTTTTGCTTAGCATTTTGCTTTTGGAAATATTTGGTATCAGTTGACAGATGCACGGATCTCTTTAGGAAATATTCCTACCCAGATTGATGCTCTTTTTGGCTACCCATGAAATCCCTCGGAAGTCTTGGAGAATGTGTAATGTGAGGAACTGATAGATATTTACTTATAAAAGAGGCAGGGGGTATTATCAAAGAACTTGTGAGTTATTATTTAAACAAGCTGAACAACAAGCACACACGATCTCCTTGATTGCTGATTCTTTCGTACTTAGAAAGGACACGGGTGACACTGTGGTTTAAACCACTGAGCCTTTTGGACTTGTCGATCGGAAGGTCAGCAGTTCGAATCCGCACGACGGGGTGAGCTCTTGTTGCTCTGTTCTAGCTTCTGCCAACCTAGCAGTTCGGAAGCATACCAGTGCAAGTACTGTAGATAAATAGGTACCATTGTGGCAGGAAAGTAAATGGCATTTTTGTGCACTCTGGCACTCGTCATGGTGTTCCGTTGCACAAAAAGTGGTTTAGTCCTGCTGGCCACATGACACCTGGAAAGCTGTCTGTGGACAAACACCAGCTCCCTCGGTCTGAAAAGCGAGATGAGCGCCACACCCCATAGTCACCTTTGACTGGACTTAACCGTCCAAGGGTCTTTTGCCTTTACCTGACCTCACCTCTTTTGTACTCTGACAGTCTTGTTCAACATCTTTATCAATGACTTGGATGATGGGCTTGAGGGCATCCTGAGCAAGTTTGCAGATGACACCAAATTGGGAGGGGTGGCTAACACCCCAGAGGACAGGATCACACTTCAGAATGACCTTAACAGATTAGACAACTGGGCCAAAGCAAACAAGATGAATTTTAACAAGGAGAAATGTAAAGTACTACACTTGGGCAAAAAAAATGAAAGGCACAAATACAGGATGGGAGACACCTGGCTTGAGAGCAGTACATGTGAAAAGGATCTAGGAGTCTTGGTAGACCACAAACTTGACATGAGTCAGCAGTGTGATGCAGCAGCTAAAAAAGCCAATGCAATTCTGGGCTGCATCAATAGGAGTATAGCATCTAGATCTAGGGAAGTAATAGTACCACTGTATTCTGCTCTGGTCAGACCTCACCTGGAGTACTGTGTCCAGTTCTGGGCACCACAGTTCAGGAAGAATACTGATAAGCTGGAACGTGTCCAGAAGAGGGCAACCAAAATGGTCAAAGGCCTGGAAACGATGCCTTATGAGGAACGGCTTAGGGAGCTGGGTATGTTTAGCCTGGAGAAGAAAAGGTTAAGGGGTGATATGATAGCCATGTTCAAATATATAAAAGGATGTCATATAGAGGAGGGAGAAAGGTTGTTTTCTGCTGCTCCAGAGAAGCGGACACGGAGCAACGGATTCAAACTACAAGAAAGAAAATTCCACCTAAACATTAGGAAGAACTTCCTGACAGTAAGAGCTGTTCGGCAGTGGAATTTGCTGCCAAGGAGTGTGGTGGAGTCTCCTTCTTTGGAGGTCTTTAAGCGGAGGCTTGACAGCCATCTGTCAGGAATGCTTTGATGGTGTTTCCTGCTTGGCAGGGGGTTGGACTGGATGGCCCTTGTGGTCTCTTCCAACTCTATGATTCTATGATTCTATGATTCTATGAAACCTTTTCCATTGTGTGTGTGTGTGTGAGAGAGAGAGAGAGAGAGAGAGAGAGAAAGAGAAAGAGAGAGAGAGAGAGAGGACACTCTGGCTCCCAAAGAAGAGAGATTCAGATGTCAACATGAGCACATCCATCTTCTCTTTTCCAGGAAATGAAGGGTGATGGTTTTTTAACTACAGTGAGTTCTATTTTGTTATGAGCTGAGACAGCCAGTGGGGGAAAACAAATTAGGGAATGAATGAGGTGAGCTTGTTTTTGATCAGATTATACAGCAGTCAGCATAATGGTACATCCGACTGAGGCACATGCAGGTTTGGAAGTAGCTCAACTGCGGCATCTCCCAGCACAGAGACAATAACCATGTCACCATAGCACCTCGAGAGATGATCTGTCATATTCTGTGCAGGGTTTGGGGATGTTTTTCAGGTGTACCCTAACCCAAAACAGTCCTTTCGTTTGCCAGCCTCCAGGAGGATTCCACAGCAGCTCTTAGCTATGCTGTTTTATTTTATTTATCTCCTTCCGCGAAGGTCTAAGGCGATGTACAGAATGCAATAAAAACTGCTAAAAACGCAGTTAAAAGCAACAGGGGAAAGAACGTCAGATAATAAGCAATGTCATGGCAGCGACCTTTTTGTTCAGCTGGGAAAACTTGTCAGAACAAACATGTCTTCAGTCGTTTCTGGAAGTGAAGATAGTGAGCACTTGTCATAATCGTATGTCAACAGGGATGCTGTTCCATAGAACAGGGGCAGCCAGCTAAAGGCCTTTACTTCAAAATGGACTTCAGAGATCCTGATTTAGTATGATTTATAGATTTCATAAAATTTATACGCCACCTGATTGTATGGCACCTCAAACTGGTTTACAAAACATAAAACAAGAAATTCGGGGGGGGGGGGCTTTCGCAACCCTGCTTTAAAACATACAAAAGTTAAAATACTAAAATAGATTAAGATTGCCTCAACTGTCTAAGCATCTGGGTAAAGGTAAAGGTAAAGGGACCCCTGACCATTAGGTCCAGTCGTGACCGACTCTGGGGTTGCGCGCTCATCTCGCATTATTGGCCGAGGGAGCCGGCATCTGGGTAGGCTTGTTTAAAAGAAGAATTTTTCTAGCAGCCATCAAAAAGAGTACAGTGAAGATGCCAGGTTGATCTCAACAGGCAGGGAGTTCCAAAGTGTGTACTAGATGCTGCCACACTAAACGACTGAGTTCGTACAAATGTGGAATGGGTATTACGTGACAATTATAACAGTGCCAATTCCACCAATCAAAGTGGTCGAGTGGGCACATGTGAGGCAAGGTGATCTCGTAGGTAAACTGGTCCCAAATTGTTAGAGGCTATATATACAAATAAGGGACCCAGGTGGCGCTGTGGGTTAAACCACTGAGCCTAGGGCTTGCTGATCAGAAGGTCAGCGGTTCAAATCCCTGTGACGGGGTGAGCTTCTGTTGCTTGGTCCCAGCTCCTGCCAACCTAGCAGTTCGAAAGCACATCAAAAATGCAAGTAGATAAACAGCGGGAAGGTAAACGGCGTTTCCGTGTGCTGCTCTGGTTTGCCAGAAGCGGCTTCGTCATGCTGGCCACATGACATGGAAGCTATACGCCAGCTCCCTCGGCCAATAATGCGAGATGAGCATGCAACCCCAGAGTCGGTCATGACTGGACCTAATGGTCAGGGGTCCCTTTACCTTTATACAGTATATACAAATAGTAGCCCCTTGAATTTGGCCCCTGTAGCAAACGGGCAACCAGTGCGGATCTCTGGGCACAGTGTTATATGCTGACAGGGCCTCACTCTTGTCAGCAATCATGCTGCAGCATTCTGTACTAACCACAGCTTCCAGATCAAGCGCGAGATCTTTGGAACTTGAAGGAGAGACTCTCCTGCAAACCACAGTGACCTGTTGGGTATATAAGGGATTAGGAGGTCTCTCAAGTAATCTGCCATCACTTGGCCCAGCAGCAGATTGGCAACCCATGCAAAACCCACAAGCAAGGTGTTACATATTGGTGGTAATTTGCCTCCACAAGTAAACTAGGCCCTGTGTTCTGTACCAGCCCAGCTGCAGCCTCCAGACCAATCTGAATGCCAAAGGGGGCAGCCTGGAATTCTGATGTGCCAAACATGGTGGGAATTTTCTATTGCCTTTGATATTTCCAAATTGTGCTACTCTGTGACCTTTGGGCCAATTGAGATATTTGGCTATTCTTGGCATACATTTGTCTCGGGAGACAATGGAAGAGTGTGCCTTTGGGGGTGAAGTCAAACCATTGGAGAGTTACAGTGCCTGCTGTGGCTGTAGAGACTGATACAGGAGAGACATGTTTTGTCGCAGCTGGGGCAGATGAGGGCATACGGTTGTGTTGTTGCAGATACACCATGGAGTTTCCTAAAGAGGAACATTTTTGCCTGGCACCTAAAGGTGTACAATGAAGGCCGCAGATGAATATATCTGGGGAGAGCATTCCACAAATGGACCTCTTGTGGAAGATGATCGGAGGGTCTGGGTAGGTTCATATGGAGAGAGGCGGTCCTTGAGGTACTGTAGTCCTGAGCCATTTCAGGCTTTATAAGTCAAAGCCAGCATTTAGTTGAGTCTGGTGACTCAAGAGAGCCAGTGTGGTGTAGTGGTTAAGAGCGGTAGACTCATAATCTGGGGAACCGGGTTTGCATCTCCGCTCTTCCACACGCAGCTGCTGGGTGACCTTGGGCTAGTCACACTTCTCTGAAGTCTCTCAGCCCCACTCACCTCACAGAGTGTTTGTTGTGGGGGAGGAAGGGAAAGGAGAATGTTAGCCGCTTTGAGACTCCTTCGGGTAGTAATAAAGCAGGATATCAAATCCAAACTCCTCCTCCTCCTAATTGGTAGCCAGTGCAGTTGGACCAAGGTCAGTGTGATATTCTCAAACCGCTTTGCCCCGGTGAGCAAACTGTCTGCTGAATTTTGCACCAGCTGAAGTTTCCAAGCAGTCTTCGGAGGCAGCCCTACGTATAACGTGCTGCAGTAATCTGTTCTCTCTCCATCTCCCTGCAGCGGCGGGAACAGATGCCAATGTCTGGATGATCATCTTTGGGGAGAACGGGGACTCCGGGACTTTGGCTCTTAAAGAAGCGAACAAGTCCAACAAGTTTGAGAGGAACCAGTTGGATGTTTTCTATTTCTCCGATATACTCAGTCTTGGGGATCTCTGCAAGGTGCGGATCTGGCACGACAACAAAGGTAACAAAGATGTGGTTTGTTTTAAGGGGGGCACCATTTCTGCTTTGCGGGCTGCATTTCTTCATAGGTAGCCTCCCAGGTGGCACATAGCAGGGGGTGTTGATCGCAGAGGGGAAACTGATTGCAACAATGCATGTGACTCTCACTTTTGTAAGGTAAACGACAAACCAGCTGCACAAAACTCAGAGGATCACACACACACAAATATATTTCCATTATCCATCAAAGCAAGCAGGAAGTATTATCAAAATCCCAGCAGGGCAAATGCTCAAGGATGGTGCTGGGAAGGGCTAGCAATGGGTGAGGCCAAGGGGTGTGGCCTGGGAAGATTCCTGAGGGCACCTAGATAGGTCTGTCCCCTATGGAGTGCTTCCCCTGTGAGCAAAGGTTGCAGCTATTGGGGGCTTTTTCGTTTAGAGAAAAAAATGACCCAGAGACGACATGATAGAAGTTTATAAAATTGTGTGTTGCATGGAGAAAATGGGTGGAGAAAGGTTTTTCTTTCTCTTATAACACATGCACTGAAGCTGAATGTTGGGGTGGTTCAGGATAGGAGAGCTGGGGGGGGGTCGTCACATCTGGCAACCAATTTGCCACTTTGGTTTCAGATAGTACATGGGTAGACGAGTCTAAAAAGCCCTGGACACAATTTTTTATGGCCCTCTAGCAGCTATGATGGCTCACTTACCAGCAATAATATATTTAGCATTAACTCTAGAAGTGTCTACTTGGTTCTGACCAAACTAAACCTCCTGTGTATCTATGGAAGAAGGAGTAAGCTTGTTTTCTCCTGCTCTGGAGGGTAGGACTCGAACCAATGGCTTCAAGTTACAAGAAAGGAGATTCCGACTAAACATCAGGAAGAATTTTCTGATAGTATGAGTTGTTCGGCAGTGGAACGGACTCCCTTGGGAGGTTGTGGACTCTCCTTCCTTGGGGGTTTTTAAGCAGAGGTTGGATGGCCATCTGTCATGGATGCTTTAGTTGAAATTCCTGCTTGCAGGGGGTTGGACTAGATGACCCTTAGGGTCCCTTCCAACTCTACAATTCTATGAAAAGTAGAACAAAAATAAAATTGAGCTGGATCATTTGTGGTATAAAATGTTCCAGGAGGTTACCGGACACTCACTTGTTGGGAATGAAGCACTGCGCCTACTCCTCAGTCCTGACTCCCTGGAGAGCCCTTCAACAGAGGCAGGGGGTGCAAATCATAGATCTGTTGTAGCCTTCTAAAATCAGTGGAAAGGGGGCCATCGCAAAAGGGAGAGAGAGCTGCCCCCATTCCCATGCAATTCAGACCAAGTGCATTTCAAAGCACAGCTATTTGCCCAAGCAACTATTTTGCTTTCTTTCTGAGCAGAGAAGCAGCTCCCTTCTGGTTTCGCTCCCGCGCCAACTGCCCTCCATCCAATAGCAGGTTCCAGGCGCAGAGAGCTGGCTCCCCTCCAACCACTGGGTGATCGTCCGCCAACCCCCAATTCCCACCGCAGTGCCCAGCCGCTCCTCCTCGCACCGCAGGCGAACGTTGTGGTTCCTTTCCCTCCCCCTTTTGCCTTCCGTTTGCTGAAGGCTCTCTTCCCAAACTGCTGGAGACAGGGCTTTGGGAGACAGAGCATTGATTTGTCAAGGGCTTGCTTCTCCAGGGATGCCAAAGAAGAAAAACCCTGAGCTTGGTGTCTTCCAACACACATGGCGGTCCTGGGTAATCCTCTAACAAAACACTGCCTTCTGGAGCTCAAGGCTTAATTAAGTGCTGGCAGGCAAGCAGGGCCTGGGCTGGATTTTTCTCCTCCTCACTTTTTCCCTTCTTCCCGTTGTTGTTAAATGATGAGAAATGGCAGGTATGTAATTGGAAGAGCAGGCCTGGATTTCCATGCAACAGGGGGCCGTAGGAATAAGGAGACTCTGCCAACAGCAGCAGGCAGGGGTGGCACAGCACTCCTAATTTCCCCCAGGTAAATTAAATCCAGGGGATAGGGGCTTTCAACTAGGGACAGGAATGTCTCCTGATTGAAACCCCGGAGAGTCGTTGCATGGCAGTGTAGGCAACTGATAGACCAAGGGGCTGGCTCAGTGCAATGCTGCTTCCCTCCACAGTGGGGTTCCCAAACTCCCCCCACCTCCATGGACCACTTAAAAAGGGCTGAGGGTCCTGGCCAACCAGCTAATGATTGTGTGGCAATGTCCCTCCCTCCCCGTGAAATAAGACACAAGCCACAATGAATTGATTTTAAGTGGATGAAAAGGCCACAACTTTATTGGTTTCAGATGTTGAGCGGTATTGGCTTAGGCATTGGAACCTAACCGGCTATATCCGACTGTAACAAACTGTTTTTAATTTTTTTGTATGCCATTTTACCATTTCATAAAATTGCATTAACAATTCTATATTTATTTCGTATCAAATTTGGACACAACGCCACATTCCACAATGGGGAGTGTTCTTAGCAATATAGGGTATACAAATGTCACACATGCACGAGGTAAAAGCCCCTTTTTGGGACCTCAAAACTAAGCCAGCAGACCCTGCCGGGCATGCTGGGAAAAGAACCTACAGGAGAGGTAGCAAAACATCGTCCTCTAGCGGCGTCTATACTGTTACTGCAGCTAAAAAAAGCTTCCTTGTGTGTTTGATGACCCTATATAATGTTGTATATATGTGACTCTAAAGCTTGCGTTCAATTTTATATCTGCTTACAATGACTTCAAAAATGGTCAAAAAACTGATAAATAAAATTTTTAAAATCCTTTTGTGCGTGAGGTTTTTTTTAATCAAATCTAATTCACTGTTTTACAAGCTGCAATAAAGAGTATGAAGTCACTACAGGACTCCGAGTATATTTCACTTACATAATTATGCAAATTATGTTTTCGTTATCTTATTCCACCCCATTTATTTTAGTAGAAAGGAGACATGGTATAAGTGGAAGGGAAGACACAACCAATTGCATACCGTTTGCAGGCTGAAAATAAGAGCAGCAGCAAATACCGACTGTATTCACTGGATTGGTTTCCGTTCCAGATGTTGGACAAACAAGCGAACATCAGTGATTTCCATGCCCGTTTTTGTTGGACTTCTCTGACATCCCTACCTGTAGGTGGCAGCACCCTAACCGGCTTCATGTCCCCAAGTAACGAGATGCTTCCTTTCCCGCAGGGATAGCGCCCGGTTGGCACTTGGAGTACATCGATATAGAAGACTCCCTAATGGATAAGATGTTCCGCTTCCAGTGTGATCGCTGGCTGGCAAAGAGCGAAGACGATGGGCAGATCCTCCGAGAGCTGGCTTGTGCCAATAATGACATCCTGGAACTGAAGGAACGCACCTGTAGGTCTAAAAGGCAGAGCTGGGCAGTGGAGGGGGGGGACTTGTGGTAGCCATTTTATTTAAAACGGAAGTCGTGCAAGCCCTCCTCCAACATTTTCCACAGTTGGAAGCTATGTGTGGAGAAGGGAGTAGCAGGATATAATAATAATAATAATAATAATAATAATAATAATAATAATAATAATAATAATAATAATAACCACCACCACAACCGCAACAACAATTTATTATTTCAACCCCGCGCCCAACTGGCTGGGTTTCCCCAGCCACTCTGGGCGGCTTCCAACAGAATATTAAAATACAATAATCTATTAAACATTAAAAGCTTCCCTAAACAGAGCTGGCTTCAGATTATGCCACTGGTCATAGAACCATAGAATTGTACAGTTCCCACAAGAGTCATCTACTTCAACTCCCTGCAATGCAGGAATCTTTTGCCCAACGTGGGGCTTGAACCCACAACCCTAAGATTAAGAGTCCCATGCTCTACTGACTGAGCTATTCTCCACTTGAAACTGGGCACACTACTGGCACTGCCCGATGAGGGTAAGCTTGCACTTAAACAATTGCTCATGGCAGTGGCCTTGGGGAGTCTCAGATTCCATCATATTTGCAGCACCCCTGAGGCTCTGCACCCAGTGCAACCGGTTGCACTCCCCTAAATCTGCCTCTGCTTGTGCAGACGGTTTCATGCAATGAGTGCCCCTGTGCAATGGGGTGTCCTGATTTTGTGAAGGTTTACACAGGGCTCATACCTCAACTTCCGCATCAGGGCATGGAAACAGCAAGTGCAGGGACCGCTTTGGAGCTGGTAAAATCTGGGCTAGTGGTGTTTATGCCCCACTTTACCCCACTTGTCTGACTAAACAGTATCATGGTCTGTTCTAAAATGCTCCACAGGTACAATTCTCTACCTTCCTGAGTTTAAACGCAACAAAACTGTTGGGGGGGGGAAGTAGAGCTAGGTTTCTGTCCCCCGCAGCTTTAACACCTGAAAAGTGTTACTAGGCCATGCCATGAAGGGAAGAAGAGTTTGGACTTGATATACTGCCTTTCACTCCCCTTAAAGCTAAAGGTAAAGGAACCCCTGACCATTAGGTCCAGTCGTGACCGACTCTGGGGTTGCGGCACTCATCTCGCATTATTGGCCGAGGGAGCCGGCGTACAGCTTCCAGGTCATGTGGCCAGCATGACAAAGCCGCTTCTGGCGAACCAGAGCAGCACATGGAAATGCCGTTTACCTTCCCGCTGTAGCGGTACCTATTTATCTACTTGCACTTTGATGTGCTTTCGAACTGCTAGGTTGGCAGGGGCTGGGACCGAGCAACGGGAGGTCACCCCGTCGCAGGGATTCGAACTGCCGACCTTCTGATCGGCAATCTCCTTTCCCTTCCTCCCCCTCAACAAACACTCTGTGAGGTGAGTGAGGCTGAGAGACTTCAGAGAAGTGTGACTAGCCCAAGGTCACCCAGCAGCTGCATGTGGAGGAGTGGGGACACGAACCTGGTTCACCAGATTACGAATCCACCGTTCTTAACCACTACACCATGCTAGCTATTCATGAAGAAGCATCTTAAAGACTCTTCATTCAGCTTATTCTATGTTCATTGAAGGTGTAGGGCAGGGGAGCCTTTGGCCATTCACGTGTTGCTGAACTACAACTCCCATAATCCCTGACCATTGGCCATGCTCAGTGGGGCTGATGGGCGTTGTAGTCCTGCAACATCTGGAGAAGGTCACAAGCTCCCCGTTCCTGCTTTAAACCAGGAGAAGAAGCCCAGATCTTTCCTCCTTTAGGACCTTTACATGTTGTCAGATACGATGCATGTGAAACAGACACTCTTAATAGCAGACCAAGCCTGACAGCTCAAATGGCAGCTATGAACTAGGAAGGGCTGAGGGCCTGTGTCTCCCCCCTCCTTTTCATCATAAGCACTTTTCCGACTTCCAAGCTTACAAGATCGAGACAGTCACGAGCGACAGAGATGACGCAGAGACAAAGGAGAACATCTCTCTTATTTTCGAGGGGAAGAAGGGACGGTCAAAAGAGTTCCTTCTGGAAAACTCACCCAAAAAAAGGAGATTTTTAAGGTATGTGGGTGGTCTAAATAATATATGGTGACGATTGCTGGTGGCAATTTTGTTGCAGAAGAGGTATACCTCTCTGTCTAACAGGAAATTCCTCTTCTAAGAGGTTGCCTTATACTGAATGAGACCAGTGGACCATTTACCTTTGCATTGCCTACACTGGCTGGCAGTGCCTTTCCAGGGTTTCAGAGGCAATCTCTCCCAGCATCTGCCTGGAGATGCTGCCTGTTGAACCTCCAACCTTCTACACGGAAAACTTACTGTCAGGCTTCAGGGACTCAGCTTCCTCCGCGCCTTTGGCAGTAGATAAACAGAACAGAAAGGAGACTCTTACCAGTTAGAAAATTTAATGATGACAGCAAGAGAACAAAGAATCCATTTCTAGGGATGAAGGTGCTCCCAATTAAGGGTTCCACCCACTTTTCCCCTAGTCGCCCACATCACTTCCGTGTCTTGCAACTTGATCTCGCAACCACTTTGCTTTCTGTGCTTCCACCTTATCTGTTCTCCTTGACCTTGGACTGAGCAGATGGATGCTTTCCAGCAAAAGTGAGTCTGTTAACCTACTCTCCCTCCCAGTTCTTCTCCTAGCTGTTCACCACTCAGTTCTTCCCAGCTTCTGTCTTCTGAACTATGTCCCTCTGCAAACCACTGTTCCAAATCTATACTACTTCCCTGCTCCTGTGAAGATTATGGAGCAGGGGGAGGCTCCCACCATTGCTCCTCAGTGCAGCCCTCCTCAGCATGGTCCCCGACACTTACACTCTACCACCGAGAGATGACCCTTCCACCAATATAATGCCATTGGAGGAAGATGCAGGCTTTTGGTGAAGGATGAGGTATGGAGGACTGAATTTATATTGCTGCTTCATTTGAATGGAAATTTACGTTGGCCTGTTTTAATATTATTGTTTAACTTTGCTTTGGATTTTAAGTATATCCACCCTGGGAACTTCAGGTGAACAGCAGACTATAAATAACAGAATCAGCATTGTAGAGTTGGAAGGGGTCCTGAGGGTCATCTAGTCCAACCCCCTGCAATGCAGGAATCACAACTAAAGCACCCATGACAGATGGCCATCCAGCCTCTGCTTCAAAACCTTCAATGAAGGAGAGTCCACAACCTCTCAGCCTCGTATGAATTCTGTCCTCTCATCACGACTGTTGTTCTTTCTGATGTTAATCAACATGGGGTTTTTGTTTTGTTTTGTTGCTGGGCGGGGTGTTCTCTAGAGGAGCAACAGACGAATTTGAGTTCGCTTCCAAGAATGTCGGCGATATTGCGGCCATCTGTGTTAGTCACTGTCCAAAAGATGGAAAGAAATCGAGTGTGAAAACAGAAGCCTACTGGCATGTTGAGGAAATTATCGTCACGGAGTTGGAACTTTTCAACCAGTAAGTGGCTTGTAGGAAAGAGCTCCCTAGATCAGGCATAGGCAAACTCGGCCCTCCAGATGTTTTGGGACTACAACTCCCATCATCCCTAGCTAACAGGACCAGTGGTCAGGGATGATGGGTGTCCCAAAACATCTGGAGGCCCAAGTTTGCCTAGGCCTGCCCTAAATGGCCTGTCTCTGGCATTCGCTGATGATTCCACAAGTGGCAGGGACAACTGGATCTGGTGGTATTTCCAGATAGTTGCAACAAGGTCCATGTCCTGACTATGGTGTTGGGTCAGGTCTACAGTCCCCCTTCCCCCTATAGGGCTGAATGACTGCTGGCTCCCTTGTTCAGGAGGTAAACCAGATGGAACCAGATGAATGTAGCTCACCAATAGGGTTGCTGGCTTTCCAGATTTGACTGGCTGTTTCTTGGTTTTTCTTACTCCGGCATTATACTCATGTGTAAGTAGAACATGCCGGTGGGTAGAGCAGGGATGGTGGCACTAGCTCCAACCTCACCACTACTTGAGTTGGAGGAGTGCCATCTGCAGTGGGATACATAAAGATGGGCAATTTCTCATCCCACCCACCCACCCCAATTGGCTGGAGAACTACATTGCAAAATTTGAAGAAACACTAATATCATATGACATCTGTGTTTCGGTTCACATATTATTTTGGAAAATGCTTATTTGAAGGCTTGCCTCTAAGCCTACCTTAAATCAAATTTCTTCCTCATCTGTAGTCCCTTCCAAATCTATGCACTCTTGTATGTCATTTGAATTTTTATGCACATTTTACCCCAGTAAATGCATATCTGTGTGTGTTACTTGGCTGGAGAACTGCATTGCAAAATTCAGAGAAATGTAAAATTTGAAGAAGGGCTGTGCTGGGGTTGGTGAATTGTTTCAGAAAATGCACATTAACTAACTTGGCCTTTAAATGGGGACTGAACTGAATTTATCCCCATTCCTAAGTACAGGCTGCCATTCTCTGCTACACAGACACAAAAGACCCTTGAGATATCATATCAAGGTATATCGTAATTCCAAAAAGGGCATAGAAGGCATGGAAATAGCAATTGTTGGGCCATCAATAGGACCTCTACAGTTGTTTTGCATCAGCACCAAAATTGCATTCGAAAGAACATAACGCTGCCACCTCCAGCACTTTTTCTCGTGAGCTTCATTCCCACAACATTACAAGGTTTTCTCCCTCCCCTCAAAATTTGCAAAAGGAGAGGTTGTCCCTTTTCACCCATCTGGTTGTTGTTGTTGTTTAGTCATTTAGTAATGTCCGACTCTTCATGACCCCATGGACCAGAGCACGCCAGGCACTCCTGTCTTCCACTGTCTCCCGCAGCTTGGTCAAACTCATGTTAGTAGCTTCAAGAACACTGTCCAACCATCTCGTCCTCTGTCATCCCCTTCTCCTTGTGCCCTCAATCTTTCCCAACATCAGGGTCTTTTCTCAGGGAGTCTTCTCATGAGGTGGCCAAAGTCTTGGAGCCTCAGCTTCAGGATCTGTCCTTCCAGTAAGCACTCAGGGCTGATTTCCTTCAGAATGGATAGGTTTGATCTTCTTGCAGTCTCCTCCAGCACCATAATTCAAAAGCATCAATTCTTCGGTGATCAGCCTTCTTTATGGTCCAGCTCTCACTACCTATCTAGCCTAACACTGCTTTCGGCAAGAGACAGTAGCTTGCAGCTATCCTCTTAGCAGGAAGCTTGTTCCTTTGCTGTTGTTGGCATCCACCTGCTCAGGAGACAATGGAGAAATGTGCCTTTGGGGGGGGGGGTGAAGTCAAACTGTTGGAAGGTTACAGTGCCTGCTCACTGGCGGAGGAAGGGGGCAGGGGGAGCGCACCGCCCCCAGCACCACGATCCTGGTGGGGTGCAATCACAGCTGCCCCCCCACGCTGGACACCACGCCCCCCAGGACGCACACCATGCCCCTGCAGGCGGTGCGCCACACCCCCAGGATGCGCACCAGCCATGCCCCCGCCTGCTCTTCGCCCCCTGGTGCCGGAGCATGAAGCTCCGCCACTGCGTCTGCTGTGACTGTAGAGACCGGTATAGGAGAGGCATGTTTTCTTGCTTCTGTGGCAGATGAAGGTATCCAGTTGTACTGCTGCAGATGCCACATGGTCTTCCTTCTCTCTGAGCTTCTCCCAGTGGTCATTCCTCCTCTGGTCCACTGCTGTGGACGCATGACCTTAACTGTCTGCCTCCAGGTACTGCCATTGTCTGCATGTTGCCAGCCTTCAAGTCACGTTTGCAGACATCTTTGTAGCACATAGTTGGTCTGCCAGTTCATTCCCTACAGTGCCAGAACAGGGCATTTTGTGTTGGTGGCACCACGCCCCTGGAGGTGCCTCCCATTGCATGTTGAACAGTCGCCTTTTCTGTTGCCTTTCTGGACCCTGCTAAAGACGTTCCTCTTTCAAGAAGCTGTTGAAATAGAGATCCTTATCCCAGTCATAGCTGCCAAGTACCCCGTTTTCCCCGGGAAAATCCCGTTTTTACTTACCTTTTCCCGGTGGTCCCCCGTATCACTTCGTCTCCCGTTTTTCTCCGTTATTTTCTCCTGCCGGCGGCCATTTTTTTTCTTTCCGATTTGCCCTTCTATGGGCACAAAAAATGGCCGCCGCTGGTTTCAAAAGTCGCATCTACGCATGTCCGGAAGTGCATAGATGCGACTTCCGGTGTCGGCGGCGGCCATTTTTGGTGCCCATAGATGGGCGGAGCGACACTGGAAGTTACGTCGACGCACTTCTGGACATGTGTACAAGCGACTTTCGAAGCCGCCGGCGGCCATTTTGGGTGCCCATAGAAGGGCAAAGCGACACTGGAAGTTACGTTGACGCAACTTCCGGTGTCACACGGCTGCCGGTCCCGGATTCTGCAGTCCGGGACTTGGAAGGTAAGATCCCAGTTAGTATCTGTGCTGGATCTGAATTGATTTGACATATGTGCTGTTGCTGTTTTATTCTCTATCTCTCTAGCTACATTGGATTTTTTTTTTAAACAAGTTTATTTTTATACCTGCAATTGTTTTGACAGTTTTTATATATGTAACTGTTTTGCATATGTTATACTGCAGATCGCTTCGGGACTCCTCGTGGGAAGCTATTCATAAATGAAATAAATAATCATCGTCATCTGAGATTGGGGTAGGGGAAATGGTTGGGGCAAAGATTGCAACTTTTCAGAAGCAGGGTTGAGGGGAATCACCTACACACATCCAATTAAATGGATTTCTGTGCCTGGTATGCTTATGGAAGTTTGCCAGCCAAAGGAATTTAAACAAAAGAAGGATAACAAAACATTCAATCAAACGGGATTTAGCAAAGCCAACAAAATACTTGTTATGGAAAGTGTGCTTTCTCTCTCCCAAGAAAAATAAGCTCCCTACAGCGAAATATTTGGTCAGAAAGGTAAGCCATTAATCCTCCCAGAAAGGTAAGCTCTGTTCTGTTCCTTTGGCAGGTATTTCTTCAGGTGCAATGCGAAAATACCACTCTGCAGGAAAAGGGGTGACCAAAAGGTCTTTGAGTGTGCCAAGGTGATTGAGAGCTTTGCCAGCAAAGCTCGGAGTTTGGTGCCAGTCAAATATGAGGTCATTGTTGTGACAGGGTTTGAGAAGGGATCTGGCACAGACGCCAACGTCCTCATTACCATATTCGGAGTGAACGGGGACTCCGGCAAGCGAGCACTCAAACAGAAGTGCCGCAACCTCTTTGAGCGGGGCAATACCGACCGGTTCTACCTGGAGATCCTTGAGCTTGGGGAGTTGAAAAAAGTCCGCATTGAGCACGACAGCACTGGGATTTCGTGCGGATGGCTGGTGGAACGGGTGGAGATCACCAACTCCGCTACAGGCGTGACCACAAATTTCCCCTGCGGGAAGTGGCTGGATCAGAATCGAGGTGATGGGTTAACCTATAGAGAGCTGTTTCCAAGGAATTAATGGTGACATTCAATGTAAATTTTTTGTTAAACCTGGCTGGGCAATGGCATTTCCCAGTCTGTATCCCTGTTCCCTTTCTTCCCCCATCTTAAACAGAATGTAAATTTAAACCCATTTTTGCTTACCATGTAAATTTAAACCAACCACTTTCCTTTCAACGGGCTTACAGGCTTCTGCTACAGAATATTGGCAATGTACCCCTATTTTGTAAAAATATATGCCTCTCCAGTAAAATTTTCATTGCACTTAAAACTTATTTTCTCCTTGTTTAAATCATTTTGGAGCAATCCACAAAAAACATTAACGTGCAGTTCATTTGTCATTATAGTCCCTGTTCACTGGAAAATCTTTACAAAAATTCCTTTAAAATGATGTGTTTTAACATTAATTATTGCTGTTATCTGATTTATCTTTTTTTAAATTAAAAAAAGAACAAAATACTTTAACCAAAAGCAACTTACATGAAAAACAGAAGGCACCCTTCTTTGATTGAAAACATTTCCAGTGTGTGTGATGGAGCCATTTAAACTTTGGCAGATTATATGCTGGTACTTAAGCATGAATAAAGTTGACTTTAAAAATATTGTTGGATTTTATTATGGGCATAAATAAATCCCGTATGATGAGCTGGTCACCCCCATCCAGGGTTCTGAAAATGCCAACCTAGGATTGGTTGCCTCTAATTAGGTAAATAGGGGATGTTCTTGCAGCTAGAATAACATTGGTCATCTCCTGCCCATCCAGGAGCTAAAACTTTGAATGCTGGAGTGTGTGCTTTGGATATGAAATATCCTAGGTCCAATTCCCAGGCTGTGTAGGTAACTCAGGGGTGGGGAACCTGTGGCCTTTCAAATATTGTTGCCCCTATCATGGGACGCGGGTGGTGCTGTGGGTTAAACCACTGAGCCTTGGGCTTGCCAGTTGGAAGGTCGGCGGTTCGAATCCCCACGATGGGGTGAGCTCCCGTTGCTCGGTCCCAGCTCCTGCCAACCTAGCAGTTCAAAAGCACATCAAAGTGCAAGTAGATAAATAGGTACCGCTCAGGCGGGAAGGTAAACGGTGTTTCTGTGTGCTGCTCCTGTTTCGCCAGAAGTGGCTTAGTCATGCTGGCCACATGACCCAGAAAAACTCTCTGCGGACAAATGTCGGCTCCCTCGGCCAGTAAAGTGAGATGAGTGCCGCAAACCCCAGAGTCGTTCGCGGCTGGACTTAACTGTCAGGGGTCCTTTACCTTTTTACAGCTCCTATCATCCCTGACAATTGTCCAGCTGATGGGAGTTGGAGTCCAACAATTTCTTGAAGGCCACAGGTTGCTCACAAAACGAATCATAGAACTATGTATACAATTTTACATGCGAACACCAGAGTATCATATATACTCCATGCATTTTCCATTAGGACTGGTAGGGCAGAAGGAAGAGGGAGCAGCAGAAGGTGGAACAATGCTCTATTTTCCCTAATTGAGCAGCATCTACTGCTTGTGGGTCTCAGCAGCATGAAGTGGGAGTACCCAAGGACACCCCCCTCCCCACAAAAACCCTCCCTGCAGAAGTAGAGTATCCAGATCAAGGGAAGTAATAGTACAGCTTCATTATGCTTTGATCAGGCCCCCACCTGGAGTCCTATGTCCAGTTCTGTGCACCACAATTTAAGAAGGACATTGACAAGATGGAATGCATCCAGTGGAGGGCAACCAAGACGATCAAGGGTCTGGAAACCAAGCCTCATGAAGAACAGTTGAAGGAGTTGGGTGTATTTAGCCTGGAGAAGGGAAGGCTGAGAGGTGGTATGATAGCTGAAGGAGCAAGCTTGTTTTCTGCTGCTCCTATGGGTAGGACCTGAACCATTGGGCTCAGATTACAGGAATGGAGATTCCAACAAAAGAGGGAGAACTTCCTGATGGTGAGAGATGTTCGACCACGGAACGGACTCCAACTGAAGGTGGGGGACTCTCCTTTGCTGGAGGTTTTCAAGCAGAGGTTGGACAGCCAATTCTCTGGGATTCTTTAGCTGTGAGTCCTGCATTGCAGGGGGGGTTCAGCTAGATGACCCTTTGGAGGTCAACTCTACAGTTCTTGGATTCCCTATTTCAGGAGTCAATGCAAAGAGTGTTCAAACCAAAGCTGAGGCTCCTTGCAGAGACCCAACAGGAGACGCTGACCAAAGCAACTCCTACAAAATGCCTCCATCCTCCTTTCCCTTTCTGCCGCGTTCAACTTTTGACACCCCACCCCCACTGGAGGCCAGGCCCGTTCCGGTTGCTACAACAACTGACGCTACAGGAGCAATAAGATTCCTGCTGAACTTTGCCAATGGGAGGATTTACATATATTTCTCTAAAATGAATGCATTCTTGGCAAAGGGAGCTGGGGAGCTGGGGAGCCGTCAGCTGGTCAGGCATGGAGAGCTTGTTTGCTGCAGCGACTTCCTCGTTTGCTAACGCGCTCGCTCCTCGGTCAATGCCACACTACAGAAACCCAAATTAAATTGCTGTGGCTGCAGGAGCTGAGAATGGCAGGCGTGGTTCTGTCACCGTAACGCCAGTGATGTCTGCCAGACTTTAGATGCTCTCCTTCAAAGGTCTGCTGCTGTTTTCTTTCTTGCAACTCCCTCTTGTCTTTGCCTAATGGCAGCATTTTAGCCCCACAGACTACATACAAGATCAGTTAGGTGACATGCCTGAGGCTCTTCTCTCCCCCCCCCCCATCTTATCCTTCCGGACTAATGCATCTCCTTGGAGATATCTGCAAACAACAGGATTTAAAATGAGTTTAGCAGAGTAAAGCTTCACAAAGACCCCTGGAAACTCTACATTTTGTGCAGGGTAGTGTGAGCTGGACATCTGTAGCAGGGATTTTGCAGCACCTTGCTGTGATCATAGAATTATAAGAGTTGGAAGGGGCCTCGAGGGTCATTCAGTTGAACCCCCTGCAGTGCAGGAATCTGAAATGACAGATGGCCAGCCAACCTCTGCTTAAAAATCTCCAAGGAAGGAGAGTCCATCACCTTCGAAGGGAGACAAGTATATTGAGGAGAGAGCTGTCAATGGCTGCTAAGCATGAGTGTTGTGCTTTACCTTCTCAGTTGGAAGCAGAAAGGCTTCTGAATACCATTTGCTGGAAACAGCAGGAGAGTTGGTCTTGTGCTCGTGTTCTGATTGTTGGTTTCCACATGCATCTGGTTGGCCACTGTGAGAACAGGATACTGGACAAGATGGACCACTGGCCTGATCCAGCAGGCTCTTCTTATGTATACAGTACACACACACAGGGCTACCACCCCTGTTCATTGCACCTGCCCCGCCAACTCTCCTCCCACACCTGGCCACCCCTCCTCCCTTTTCACCTCACCCAGCCCCTCACATCTCAACCCAAGCCCCTCTACCCACACATCTTGTCCTCAAACCAGTTCCCCCCCCCAACAGTTCACCCCAACCCCTTCAGACCAGGGGTGGCTTGCCCATTGACTCTAGTAGGGTGGGGCGCCAGGGCGCTTGGGCACCAAGGGGCGCCCCAGCAAGTGGGGAAGGTGCGCAGCAGCCTCCATTTCCCTCCTCCTGCACGCCACGCCGCTCAGGGCTCAGGGGAGAGCAGGGAGGTAAGCGAGTGGAGCAGGGGCACTAGGAGCCTGTTCCGCTCTGCAGCGACAGGGTCATCCCTCACCCCGGCACTGCATTTCATTGGTAGAGGTGATGCCACATGGCAGCCCTGTTGGCAGGAAGGAAACGGCCGTGGACCCAGCAAGCGCTGGAGTTGCGGGAGACGGCCAGGAAGGCCCTGGCGCAGCGCAGCCTGCCCAGGCACCCCGGCCCACTGGGAGAAGGGAGGAAGGCCGCGTGGAGCAGCGGCGACCCCTCTCCCACTCAATCCGGCATCGGACAGGTGGGTGGCCTCCGGCACAGCGTGGCCCCACTGTGAGGTGCGGAGGGCCGCCGTGAGGCTCCCGCCGCCTGGCACACCAGGTAAGAGCTTTCCTTTTTTAAAAATGTACTTCTGTCTTGATTCCTTTCCCCAACGGCGGTTTGGCCTCTCCAAATTTTGCACACCCACCCTTAAAACACGCTCACATTTCATTCGATGCCAGGATCAGACACTCACTTCCCATCCATTCTGAGGAGAGGAAATGTGCAAAGAACTTCTATCTGTGATCCAGTCTGGTAGTGGCTAACGTAAATGTCTTTTCCTCGTTGCTGTAAGTGCCTCTTCTCCATTTTCCCTATTGGCTCATGGTGGGAGCCACTGCCAGATTTATGTATAAGCTAAACAAGCTATAGCTTAGGGCCCCACTCTCTTGGGGGACCCCAAAAAGATTTAAAGGGAGGAAAACTGGATGTACATTTCCAAAATATAAGATAACAAAACAAATAAAATAAAACCTACATACAGCAAGTGTTTTGTTTTGTGTTGTGTAGTCTCCTAGGATGTAAGTCATGGGCCCCGCCTGCTCCCTAAAACAGCACTGGTTTGCTCATTTATATATATAGGGTGCCTACATTCTGCATATTTTGTTGTGTGCAAATGGCTTTAGATACCTATTAGGTCCATAAATTACCATATAGCATATATTCAACAACAACAACAAAACAGTGACAATTTGCTGCTGACAAAGGGCCCCATTACCTTCAGTCATAGTTGCCAAGTCTCCCATTTTCCCCAGGAAATCCCCATTTTTACAGCTGTTCCTAGCTGAAAAAACAGATTTTTTTGTTTCCCCCCCGGTTTATTCTGGCGCGGCGGCCATTTTGGAACTGGGTGGAGCATGCTCAGAAGCGACTTTTGATGCTGCTCTGCCCAGTTCCAAAATGGCTGCAGTGCGACTTCTGGCGCGGTGGCCATTTTGGAACAGGGCAAAGCAGCATCAAAAGTCACTTCTGAGCATGCTCCGCCCAGTTCCAAAATGGCGGCAGCGCTACTTCCGGTCTGCTATTTCCGGCCCGGTCCCTTATTTCTCTGACAGCAATTTGGCAGGTATGCCTTCAGTAGCTTAGGGCCTCATCAAACCTAAATATCGCCTTGATGGGGGCATACCAGCTCCATCTTGTGTTTCTATCTCTTTTTCTGCTCTTTTGGATGTTTGCAGTTATACCAGGCTCCCACAGCAGTCATTTTGCATCATGCCACATCCCAATGGCACCCATTTTGTGTCATGCCACAACTTCCCACAGCAGCCCTTTTGTAGTTGCCACCCCCAGCACTTTCTCAAAACTCCACTGACCTGAAAAGTTCATTCGGTTCCTTGTTCATTTGTTCCAGACTTTGCTGGAAGCGCCGAGACCCAGTGCTTTAACAAGCCCAGTTCCCACAATCCCAGTTCCCGCCTTTCCACCCAATCACGATGCCATCACGTATTCCAGGGAAGTAGTTAGCAATGCAATTCATTTTATTAGTTATAAATAAAGTACAAAAAAATCCACCAAAAGTGAATCTAAGCATTTACACAATTTCTAATGTCTCTTGGATTTTTACCCCCTCCCAAAAATGCACTATTGCTTTAATATTAATAATAAATATTTTTTCTAGCTTTCTCCTATAAAATAGTCTATGTAGCAAAATGTTGCACAGCACAACAGAACAGCAGTAGGAGTAAAAAAAAAAAGTGGATGATCCATTCACTTTCTGCTGCCATTAAGGGGAAAACTGTGTGATCGTGCTGCCCTGGTGGGGTTTTTTACAAAAACAAAGGTTCCCTTGTTGCCATAGCTGGTGCATGTTAGGAAAATCCTGGAGTGGTCAGCCATCAATAATCACAGTCGATTATTCCCTTATTAATGCCCGCCCTTACCATTCTACTCCAGTAAGGTTGCACCCATGTTGCATGTATGTACAAGTCAGCGCAAGGACCTGGAAGAGGGAATGGGATCCCACTTAAGACATGAAGCAAATTTTGCTTCCACGATTTATGATTCCACTTTCAGCAGACCCACCAACTGCCCCGGGAAAAAACCAGGGCACGAGGACAGGGCACGAGGGCAAAGCAGCCATTGGAGCACCTTGCTCTCATGAGATTTTGGGCCAAGATCTCTCCCCCTCCCCCCAAAAATACTGTTTTGTGGGTCTGTGATCTCACACAGCACCCCAAAATGTGCATTTTGGGGGGGCACCGTGCCTGAAAAAGCACTTTTCCAGCTCCGCGATCTCGCATGGGTCCAGTCACACTGGAGCGTACGAGGTTGGAATACACGTGGAAAGTGTTGTTGGTTATCTCTGAACATGCATGCGATGGCAGTTGTGAAGAGACCTTCTGGACTTACCATCCCGACACACACACCCCAAATGCAGGTACTGTGTATTAAACTATTGTTGTTGCTGCAAGGAATTTGCCTGCTAAAATATCGGGGACTAGGACATCTATCCAGCTGGGATGAAACACCTCTCCAAATGATTCTTTCCTTAAGATGCACCAGCCTGGGGTTTGCTTGTAATATTTGGGAGATTTGAGACTGGTTCGCACACGACCTCGGTGGGTGGGATGGGGATCCAGGAGCTCAGACACACCCTTTCCAACCACATGGCAAACCTTTAGTGGGCACTAGGGTGATGACTTTTTTCATTTTTTCTCTCTCAAAAATAATTTCCTGTAGCACAAATGGATGAACTTTTGCCTTTTAATGACTAAAATGAGGTATATTCCATTGAAATATTTAAAAAGGTTACGCACAAACTGTTTTTAATTTTTTTGTATGCCGTTTTACCATTTCATAAATTTGTATTAACAATTCTATATGTATTTCGTATCAAATTTGGACACAATGCCACATTCCACAATGGGGAATGTTCTTAGCAACATAGGGTATACAAATGTCACACCTGCGCAAGGTAAAAGCCCCTTTTTGGGACCTCAAAACTCAGCCAGCAGAACCTGCCGGGCATGCTGGGAAAAGAACCTACAGGAGAGGTAGCAAAACATCGTCCTCTAGCGGCGTCTATACTGTTACTGCAGCTAAAAAAAGCTTCCTTGTGTGTTTGATGACCCTATATAATGTTGTATATATGTGACTCTAAAGCTTGGGTTCAATTTTATATCTGCTTACAATGACTTCTAAAATGGTCAAAAAACTGATAAATAAAAGTTTCTAAATCATTTTGTGTGTGAGGTTTTTTTTTAATCAAATCTCTTTGAAAGTAAGATTTTATCTAATCTTTAATGAAAGCTCATCAAATCATGATACAGGGAAATGAGGTTGTAAAAAAGTCATCACCCTAGTGGGCACCCTAAGATCTTACATGAGTAAGCCTTGCTTGTGTGATATCCACACCCCTTTTATATAGCTGGTGGATCACACTGGCAAGGCCTAGTCAGGCCGGCAAGAATGCAAGCCAAGCAAGGATGAAACTAGAGCATAGTTTCCACAAAGGACTCTGCACATGGTGAGGGATGGGTGGTGCAGAAGCCCAAGGCTTGCTCTCTCTAGTGCCACAGCTCCCCATGGCCACCATCGTACGTGGATCAGCTCTCGTGGGCATCCTTTGTTTCTGCATAAATCCCCAAGGAAAGGAAGATCCCTTTTTTTTGGCATTTCATCCAAAGCTTTCGGAAAAGGGAGACATTCCTTCTGTTTGGTTTTTGAGGGTGGCAATTTTCCCTCAACACACACACACACACACAAAGGCAGGAGCGAGTGGATCATCACAATTTGATCATGAGTGCAAATAATATCCATATATATCTATATATTTATATATCTATATATGTTTTAAATGTGTGTATGTGTGTTTGTGTGTGCTAAAACACGGCCACTATATTGCAGATTTTCCACTATGTCACAGCATACAGAATCCAAGTTTTGCATTTAATTTTTTTTGTATGGAATGTCTCCAAGGTAACAGCACCACAAGTAATACAGTTTGTCATCACACACCCTGAATTTTTTTTTGTTTTTGTTTTTGAAACGATAAATGTGCCCCGCCCATTTTATCATTTATTTTTTTAAAATTATTATTCTTTGAAAGTACCGACGCATGCAAAGCATTCCATTCCCAGAAATTATGCCAAAAAAAATATTATGAGGTAATAGAGGAGCAATTAAAAAAATTAGTATTCATTTCTAAATAAATAAATTATAATTAAAAATGCAAAAGAACAAACAACCCAACTATAAAAATAATTAAATAAGAACCCACAATATCTACAAGTTAGTCATAAATTATGATTGTTAAATATAAGGCATTTAAACTCACAAAACCCTGTAAACTATCAATGTGTTTTTTGTGTGTGTGTTTCTAGAGATTTCTTTTTGAAAGATCATTCCATGTCCGCATTCACACAAGACGTTTAACTGCAAAGCCACTGAATATCATCTAATGCAGTTCTGGCGGTTCACATGCATTCACTTGTACAAGTCGCCGTCCCTCACCCACTCACTCCAAATAATAATAATAATAATAATATTTTTTTAAAAAAAAAAAACCAATGAGGGTTGGGTGATTTGCTTCACCATTTTTTTTTAAAAAAACCTGTGCTTATTATTCATTAGGCAAATAATATAATATATATATATGTACGCATGTATGTATATATATTAATACTTTCGCATAGGCTTTTAAGCACTTGGATTGAAAGCTCTTGCTTCCTCCCACGAAGAATGGTTGCTTTTCAGACAGGGCTAAAAAGAGCCCCTTTCCCTCCCCATTAAAAATATTTCCCAAGTAAGAGTTTGGCTTTGTCAAGGTCTAAGCACTTTCTGCAAGACACAAAGGGTCAAACTAGGTGCGACATCAAATGCATCTAACTGCAGGTTTTGAAGAATGCAAATAGCATCAGTTGGGGGGGTGTTGCTGCTAATTACTGGGATTGCAGCTGGCAGAGGGCGTTGAACCCTTAGGAAAACCTCTCCTCTGAAGGTGGCATTTGCTTTGAGGGAGGGAATCTCCCCCTCTTCATTGGTACCAAATGCCACAGTAATTCCCATTCCATTCTTGCTGTGATTTTAATAAAGTCCCATAAGTTTTGTAGGCCCCAGAATAAGATGGGCTAGCACGTCTCCATAGCTGTCCCATAAGAGGCAGGAGCAAGGGAGACCCCCAACTGGGGTGGTGGGTGCCTTCTTCCTTAGGAACAGGAAATCCAAGGAGGATTTGGAATCAACACTTGCCACTTTCAAACCAATGGGTCCCACGAAGAAAAGAAAACAAGAACAAAGATGGCGGCTCTCCTTCTCGGTAGACCACTTAATAAGACCTCTGTCCTGGGAGGCGGCAACCCAGCCAAATAGTGATGCTGGAGCAGCTACATTCTGGAACAAGTTTAACCAGGATCATTGCAGATAGCACAGCGCAAATGAAGAACTAGGGTCCCCTGAGGTCAATTCTTCTTCCTGTGCTTAGCAGTTTAAAAAGGGAGCAGTGGGTGCCATTTCTGAGTGGAAGCACCCTGTACATGAAAATAGGCCAACTCTTTTGGAAAGAATCAGGATGAAAGTTTTCAGCTTGTAAATAGATTCTGAAGCTCAATCCCAGCATAGCCAGTCATGGAAACAGCTGTTGGTTGCCCATCTATGTAAGTCAAGAATCTCTGGAAGAAACCCATGTTGCAAGCTGCCCCTTTGGTTGAAGTTTGGCCAACTTTTCCCTGTACATTTGCTTAGAACTTGACACAACCAAAACCCCTGTCCCATTACCAATATCCCATATCACTCTTGTTTTTGATTGCTATTATTAATTACTATGATTATTAAATGCTATTAACAGTATAATCTGCTGCTGCTGGAAGTAAGCCCAAGCCATATTGTTGGGCAATGTTTTCTATTTGTTTGTTTGTTTGTTTTTAAGTCCCAAGGCACTCAACTCTTCTTGACTTTGGGCTTCAACCCTAAAGTTTAGCAAAGCAAATTGGAAGGCGGCTAGTGATTTCTAGCGCCACCTTCCAGCAAAAGTAAGCGACCCTTGGATTTTTTCCTTGCAAAGAGGGCTTTTAATTGTTTCAAAAGAAAATTAATGGATGCCTGTTCTTCCCTCAGAAGACAAGAAAGATCATGTGAAGTGAATCTTTCCAAACTTGCCTCCTCCCATTGCCACTGCGCTCTCTCTTCCTCTGTTCAAAGCAAAACAAGACGGTGACATATGAGGAATCATAGGGTTGTATCCAATGTCATGCCAGCAGGGTTCCTCTGCGCAACAAGAATTTCATTTCCTCATCTCCCTGTGTGTCCCTGCAAATGCTTCAGAGGGTCCCCCAATCCTCCAGAGCTGTTTTTGAGGGCACAAAGGGAGAGGTTCTAGTTTTGTTTTGTGCACAGAAGTTCCTGGAACCGGCAGAGTTGCATCACTGAACACAGCCTGTTCATTACAGCAGATGTGTTTGGTTAAGAAAACCATTCATAGAATCATAGAAGGGACCCAAAGGCTCATCTAGTTCAACAGCCTGCAATGCATTCTCACTCCTCGCATCTTGGGATCAACTCTGTTTTCCAGAACGGACAATGCTGTTTTTGGTCAAAGTTTTGTGGCACACTATGGGCTGCATGCAACTAAATTCTACTCAGAGAAGAAGACCTGTTAGAATAATATAATTATGGAGTCATCTAGTTCAACCCCCTGAAATGCAGGAACCTTTTTGCCCAATGTGGGGCTTGAACCCACAGCCCTGAGATTAAGATTCTTACGCTCTACCGACTAAGCTATTTAGCTTCCTAAGTGAGTCCTGTCGAGTAACATCAATGGGTCGGCTCTGAGTAGGGCTAGCATTGGCTAAAACCCAATGCCAGTTCTATTCAAAACAGATCCATTTACATTAATGGACGTGACTAACTCAGATCTACTCCTTTCAGCAGGAGTAGAACTTGGGTTGGATGCAGGTGTCAATCCCAGATTAGTAGAACCAAATGAATGGGCTCTCTGGAACAGGGTCCAAGTCTGGCTTGCTCTGCTGGTTTATGCCTCAGTTCCTTCCCCTCTGGGTTCTGTTGAGGGAGCACTTCTGGGTCTTGCTAGGCAACTGCAATGAGCTTCTTCTCTAAATAGCATGGCCAGACAGAAGTAGTAAAGAGGCTGGAACTCAGCAGTGGGCAGCCATGAGCTTGGGGACTCATGTCAGCCAATCACTGTCTCTGAATCCAATGCAAGAGATTTCCTCATTTGTTCCAATGGGGAAAGAAGCTAAGGTAGACAGAAAGTGTGCTCAAATATTACATCCCACTGCCTCAGCCTTTCCAAGGAAAGGAGGAAGAACCCATGATGGAGAAGAGTTTCCATGCTCACATTTATACTTTCCATTCATCCTTTGTCCCTGCTTGGCATTTTGGGCTGAGGGTTGGAGGAATGCTAATAAAACGATATATATAAAAGAGAGAATGTGAAGTTTTGCTGGGAAATAGTAGTTCTACAAGACCCTTAAAAAAAAACCCCAACCCTGTCAGGAACAAATACCAGCAATAAAACCTGAGGGATTAAACACAATTTGGCAGTTACCTGCAAGCCATTCTTAGCCATTGGCTGAGCTCCTGTGAGGTCACAGAATAAGTTAGAATAAACTGGTCAAAAAAGGCACCAGCGCATAGGAGCTGAAGACAGAAGAGGCAATGTGTGGTTGTTACGAAGGGATGGGGGCAAAATGGCAAGAAGGTCTGAACTGAGAACAAATATTTCTGCAAACATTTGTGGGACCCCCACTTGTACTGAAGTCCTTTTGGTAATAGAAAAATGTGCAGGGTGTGGGGAGCTTGTTATTTTTCCTTTGTTGCCTCAGAGTATTAAAAATGTATAAAGGCAAGTGGGATAATGCTTGTTTCTTTTGATCCTCCAGAGGACTGCCAGGCAAAAGACTGAGAGAGGGTGAGCCTTCGCTTAAATCACTGCCTCTTGTGACAAAGGGATTGAAATATTTATTATTGCAAAAATTGTACTCTTGAACTGAACTTTACATTTTCAGGGGAGAGCGTGATTATCATTGTTGTTTTTAGGTTGTCACCAAGCAAAATTGGTTTAATCACCATGTGAGTTTTAGACAACTTAATCAATTCATTCATCATTGCAAGCTGCTCAGGATTCCAATCTCTCTGTTTCCACCCACTCACAGTTAGAAAGCATCCCAAGCTTTTTCTTTTTCTTTTTGGAGGTGGGGTGTTTCATTAATATATATATTTCATTCATATATATATATATTCATATATTTGCCCCCCAAAAGCAAATTCAGGACCTCCCTGCCTACTGACAATCAAATGGCTGCCATGTTGTTTTTAAAAGAGGCAGAAAATGGTTCCATTGCTCCAAAAGGGAGAGTATCAAATTAATTTCATTCATATAAATATATTTGTACTTTTGCAAACTGGTCCAGGGGGCTGTTTTCATCCTGAATGAATTGGGCATCTAGCAAGCCTTTTAAAACACTGATGCTTCTGGCCAGGCAGGAAGAAAAGATCACTCTATAGCTAGCTTTATCTGTAAAGGTCAGCGGATGAGAAAAATGCAACGTAGTAAAAATAGCACACAAAAATGAGCTTATGAACTGGGCCATCAGCCTCTCTCACTTCTGAACCCTCAAGTAAGCCGCCTGATTCAAAGGACCAGTTTTCATAATGTTGTTTTTGCATTTTTAAAAATAATAATAAAGAAACTATATTGAAATTGATGCTTTTGAATTATGGTGCTGGAGGAGACTCTTGAGAGTCCCATAGACTGCAAGAAGATCAAACCTATCCATTCTGAAGGAAATCAGCCCCGAGTGCTCACTGGAAGGACAGATCCTGAAGCCGAGGCTCCAATACTTTGGCCACCTCATGAGAAGAGAAGACTCCCTGGAAAAGACCCTGATGTTGGGAAAGATGGAGGGCACAAGGAGAAGGGGACGACAGAGGACGAGATGGTTGGACAATGTTCTCGAAGCTATGAACATGAGTTTGACCAAACTGTGGGAGGCAGTAGAAGACAGGAGTGCCTGGCGTGCTATGGTCCATGGGGTCACGAAGAGTCGGACACGACTAAACGACTAAACACCAACAACAATATTGAAATGTGTGTGTTTTTATGGTTTTCACTTGTTTTGTATGCTTTGTGCTATACAGCCCATCCTGGGTTCAGGCCTAAAATAGAAGGACATAAAATACCTATGATGGTCACCGCTCAAGGAGCCGCCAGGAACCACTGTCATGAGTGTATGGGCCAAGGACTCTCCTACAAAGAATATTGAACAAGCACGCAAAAGTAATTTTACCAGGGGGGCATGGCCTTCTGTTTTAGACCAGTTTGAGACCAGTTTAAATATACAGGTTAAAAACCAGCCGAATGTTTGCAGTATGTTGGGCTGTGGGGCAGGGGTGCCAACTTGAATAAAATACTTTGCGGGCCCAGGACAGCCCCATGCAGCATAATCGGTCACATGAAGCGGTGCACGCACACCATTTGAATGGGAATGCCCATCAACTTTGTGGAAGCCTAGCCCCCATGGCCCCTAAGTGTTGGCTTCTCTGCTGTGTGGTGAAAGTTTTGTAAAGGAAGCTGTCATTCCACTGGTCAGCTGCTTGGTGAGGAAAAGAGATCGGGAATGGCTGAATTTGTCCTGACCCTCATTCCTCTTCCTGAACAGCAGATTGCACATATCATTCCCCGTTCTGCTAAGGATGTGGAACACTCCTTCAGTAGACATTGCCCAACTTAGCTACATTACGTGCATATTACGCAGTTGACAGCCTGAAAACCAGTTTCAGGACATAATAACTACATATGCGCACACATTTGCCTCCCAAGATCAGAGCATCATTCTAATGTTTCCCATGAACCTGAAATGTTGTTTTGTGTTCAGAATATTCCATGTATCAAAAGACTTTCACCATGTAAATTTGGGCTGAAGTTTTCCCCTCCCCTTTTACTTAATTTGCAGCCATAAGGCTCTTTTGGAAGAACACAGCCAAGAGTCAGCCACTTGAAAAATAAGCATTGCAGGGTTTGTCTTGAGTGCTAAAACCTCTCTAAACACACACACACACACACACACACACACACACACACACACACACACACAGAGTAGACAGCGCAAAGATCTGGAAGAAAAGTGGAAGATTTCGCTCAGTCAGCCCCTGCCGTTCCTTCAGTTTCTGGGATCCTGAGAGAGCGAGGTGGGGGATTATTTCTGGAAGAGTTCTATGGGATTTGATGAGAAACTTCCCATGTTGTTTTTGTGCAAGAATTTAAGGTAGAACAGGCAAGATGTGGTCTTTAGGCCCCGTTCTCCATGCTTTGGAGAGCAGGGCTTGTGCTTATTGTGTTGCCAAGAGACGGCAGAATCTGTTTCCTGTGGCCTTTCAGACTCACCCCGACCAGTTACCAAAGACAGTGTATTCTACTAGCAAAACTAGGAGCTTAAACCACCTATCCAACTCATGCACAAGACCAGATGAAGATCGCTTCCTCCTCCCAGTCACAAGATATAGAGCCAAAAAGAGCCCTCCAGGGTTAAAAGTCACCTTGTCACTGCCCCCCCCAAGCAAATTCAGGACCTCCCTGCCTACTGACAATCAAATGGCTGCCATGTTGTTTTTAAAAGAGGCAGAAAATGGTCCCATTGCTCCAAAAGGGAGAGTGTCAAATTAATAACACCTCATATGTCTTTTTCTGAAGGAGAAAGAGGCTAAGCCTGTGGTTTGTGGAGAGATGTTCTAATCCTTCCTTGGGAGACCCATCATTCAGATCCGGTAGACGGAAGCAAAATTCATCCTGGGCTTGTGCCCTGAGCATCATGTCCAGCACCAGCAGATAAACAGGAAGACAGTTTCCCGCTCTTTCCTCCAACCCCCAACCCCAAATTTCCTTCCAATTTCCACTTTCCCTCATTTTCTTTAATTTCCTACCTCACCGCAAACTTTTCCCGACTCAAATGCTGCTAAACAGGATTCCTCCCCCCCTGTTTTCACCCAGGCAAGAAAAGAACTTTACTCTTGTGTCATTGTGTCCCCCCACCTCCCCATCCCCAATAATGTTTCAGCCAGGCACCAAAGTAAGGAACCTTATGGAAAAACGAAACGAAATCAAGAACCCCAATGTGATGTTTGGTGCAGATTAGGTTAATAGCAACATATCCACCACAAGATGACAGGGCATCAAAAGACGACATTTCTTTAAGCGCACATGCTCCGGAAGCCATCCATAGAAATAGCTAAAGAACCCCTAATGTGTTTCTACTTATTCAAGAGGTATATTATATACAATCCTTTTGAGAAGCAGGATTGAGAGGCCATAACTAGGAACATTATGTACCGTCCTTTCCCACAGCTAACTCTTCCCGCCGGCTTTCTAGCTGCGCATCCCATGCTTCGCAGTCAACAAAGTGGCATGGATCTCCTCCTACCTCTAGATATTATAAACCACCAACTCTTCTTCTTCATCATCATCATCTTTTCTGTCTTCCTCATTTTCGTCTTCCTCTTCTTCTTCTTTTTAAAAATTAATTATTATTATTTTAAAATAATCTGCGAATGTGCTTGCAGGCTTTCTTCACACACACACACAAAATCAAATGGCTCAGAAAGGCAAAACTTTTGCTGCAAAGGGGCTTTGACGCCCCAGGAAGGACCAAGAAAAGGAAAGGAAAAGAGGACACATCCCCAGAGCTGGCTCTCCTCTCAGCTGTCAGACCCAAGCTGTGTTTCAATGTCCACTCGGCAGATGGGGCATTTCTTGCTGGTCGCGAGCCACTGGTCCACACACACTTGGTGAAACAGATGCATACAAGGTAAACGCCTGGAAGACAGAAGGTCAGGCTCTTTGTTATCTGGGCAAGAGGTCGAGACTCAGCCTGGCACCATCATGCAAGACCTTTGTGCAACGGCTGGGACCTCAGCACAACGGCTGATGCCTGCCCTGAGCTCCTCCTTAAAGGTAAAGGTAAAGGACCCCCGGATGGGTTAAGTCCAGTCAAAGGCGACTATGGGGTTGTGGCGCTCATCTCTCTTTCAGGCCAAGGGAGCTGGTGTTTGTCCACAGACAGCTTTCTGGGTCATGTGGCCAGCAGGACTAAACCGCTTCTGTTGCAACAGAACACCATGACGGAAACCAGAGCACATGGAAACACTGTTTAGCTTCCCGCCACAGTGGTACCTATTTATCTACTTGCACTGTCGTGCTTTTGAACTGCTAGGTTGGCAGGAGCTGGGACAGAAATAAACAGTAAATTGCAAGAACTCGGGCCAAAAGAAAAATGGATTTCAAATATATCTTCACACGGTTTTATTTGTGTGATGAAGAGTTCAAATAGGAATCAATCCCAGTATAGTAGGCAAACAAAAATAAATTCCAGTAAAAATCAGGACAAGGCCCTGTTTCGACAATTCTTCGTCAGCAAAGGTTCACAGGTCAGAGTGTACCAAGTCTGTTTGAAGGCAAACAGGGCCTTGTCCTGATTTTTACTGGAATTTACAGGAATATGCAACTGTCCCATACGGGGATCGAACCTGCAACCTTGGCGTTAAAAGCACCACACTCAAATCAACTGAACTACCCAGGTGTGAATTCTGAGCTGAGCAACTTGAGGTGTCTTGCCATTTCGTTCTTCATTCCCTAGGTCTCACGTGATCTCTGCTTTGCCATCCCTCATTTTGAACATGATTGGAGCTCAGCCTGACTGTAAGCAGGAGGAGACCGGGATAATAATACTAAAAAAAAGAGGGTGACTGTGGCTGTGTCAAAGAGTGCCTCAGGGCACACACAGGATTCTCTATGCAAAAAAGTTTAGGCAGTGCTTTTTTCGGGGGGGGGGATGCAGGGGTACGCATACCCCTAAACATTTTCTGAATCTAAGTTTGGCCTCATTAAGGGGCAGTATTTCAATATGAATAGGAAAATGAGAGTACCCCTAAACATTTTTTTAAGAAAAAAACCCCCACTGAGTTTAGAAAGGGATGTTGGTGATACCCAGTTATCAGATAGCATGGTTGCCATTTTAGCTGCGTGCCACATGATCTGGCTGAGCATTTGCATTTTTGAAATGTTATGGTGCTAGTCCTCATGGAGAAATACCAATTAAGAATCTTTTTTTAAAATAACCAAAAAACGGGAGGTATCAGTGCAGCATCCTTTATGCTCAACAGCAATTAGTGGGTGGTTTAGGGGAGAGAGAAGCACTGGGGTGCTACTAAGGCCTTAGACAACCCCATCAGCAGCCCTAGTTACAAACCTCTGGCTGTTTAGTTCATGAGGACTGACGTCTTGATTTGCTCAGAGGCAATATCTATCTGTGTGGTGGAGGGGGAGTTTGCCATAGAAGCACAGACCAGCAAACAAAGAATGAAAGTGATGAAACTTTGAGGTGGAGCGAGGTGGATGGAGAAGGAACATAAGAAAGATTTCACTCAGAATCCCTTTGGAGAATAGTTATACCTCACATCCTCTCCGTCTTCGAGCATCGAGAGACAGATGGTGCATTTCTCATCGGTGTCCGACTCCTCCCCATCTTCCTTTACTGCTTTGATTTCCTGCGGTCTCCTCTGTCGAGAAGGTCAAGGAAAGATCACAGCATTACACAAGATGGCCGCCTAAAGGACTTAAGGATCGGGTGGGGATTTAGATGGCAAAGAGCTTAACCCAGGCCTCCCCAACCTGTGGCCCTCCAGATGTTTTGGCCTACAACTCCCATGATCCCTAGCTAACAGGACCAGTGGTCAGGGATGGTGGGAATTGTAGTCCAAAACATCTGGAGGGCCGAAGGTTGGGGGTGCCTGGCTTCACCAGTGCCCTCACTGGGCACATTCAGTTTAGGGAAACCTGCCCTGTTGAAAACTCTACGGATGCCGAATCTAGTTAGCACTCCGCCTGTCTCAGTGGGAAAGAGAGGTTGATGGATGTGTGTGTGGCAACCTCTCACCTGGAGCGAAGAGTTTTAAGGTCACACACAGGTAACATGTCAAACGCATCACTGGTTCTCTTGGAAGCTGAGGCCTCCATTAAGACTCATTGCTCATAACAAAAGACCAGCCAATGCAGGAGTTTATGTGAATAAAGTGGTACCTCGACTTACGAAGGCGATCCGTTCCGCGGCGCTCTTCGTAAGTCGAAACCTTCGGTTGTTGAAGTGTCCATTTTGTGCATGCGCGAAGCGTGAGTTTGCGCTTCTGCGCATGCGCTGACTGCGTGTGCGGCGAAAAGACTTCCAGGTTTGCTGACTTAGTAAGTCGAAACCCTCGGAAGTTGAGGCATTCGGATGTCGAGGTACTACTGTACTTAAAATAAATAATTACTACCACCACCACTACTACTACCACCACTACCACTACTACTACTACTACTACTATTCCTTTCCAAGCAGCCCAGATTTGATATGAACCCGCAGAACAAATAAATGAGGCAGAAAAATACATTTTAGTCTCTTTGCTTCAGAATATTAGAATTCAGAGTCATTCAGCGTGAAACCGTTTGGCAGTACTTGTTTTTACACGCATACAATTAATGTATGGCATTTATTACCACAAGATGTGGTAGCCACTGATATTAGGCAAATTCATAGAGGGCAAAGATTGTGTTGCATCCACATCTGTTCATTCATTCTTAAAATTAAAAGTTAAAGGCTTGTTGATTGTCTTAAAAAAAACAACTCAATTTTTGAAGATGCCCTGCATGGGAAAAACATCCTGGTTGTATCTGCCTACGATTTGTCAAGCTTAATCCAGTGATGGCAAGGAGGCTGTTATGCCTGCAAATTTCGTCCATAGCTGCCAAGTTATCCCTTTTTTTAAGGGATTTTCCCTTACGCTGAATAGGCTTCCTCACGAGAAAAGGGAAAACTTGGCAGCTATGATTTCGTCTACTTTTGCAATTAAAAAAGTTGTAGCCAGCGTCAGCCTTGCCTCCAATAATGGTCAGTGCCTAGTGTCAATTCTGGTAGGTTGAGATCTTCTTCCAACTCTTACCTTCTTGTATTTGTGTGGGAAAGTGAACCGTTCAATGGTGTTCTGGACGGCCCCCCTGTTCACACTACCCAGCCTGTCTTCCAGTTGCAAAAGCTCCTGAAAAGAGGGAGGAACGAGCAAGGAATGAACAGGAGACCTTTCAAATAGCCACCTATTAGCCATCTGAGATGGCAGACCAAGAGTCCTCATCTCTCCTCCCCTTCTCTGTCCCTTACTGGTCCAAAGAAGGTTTTCCTTTAATCAGGTTTATTTTTAAAGTCACAGGAAATAAAATAAAAAAAATTCCTTCAGTAGCACCTTAAAGACCAACTAAGTTTTTATTTTGGTATGAGCTTTCGTGTGCATGCACACTTCTTCAGATACACACTTCTTCAGCATGCACACGAAAGCTCATACCAAAATAAAAACTTAGTTGGTCTTTAAGGTGCTACTGAAGGAATTTTTTTTATTTTACTTCGATCCAGACCAACACGGCTACCTACCTGTAACCAGGAAATAAAATGACTTTCAAAAGGAGAATATACAGGAAGTTTGACTGATATGAAGTCAAGCAATTGGTCTTAACTCACTCAGTATTTTTTGAATCAGGGCTGTGTGTGTGTGTGTGTGTGTGTGTGTGTGTGTAATACTGACTGCTCTTCTAGATCCCTTGCTGTCATACTGTGATGCCAAAAAGGTTTTATTGCCTCAAAGCCCCTCCAAATATTTCTCTCCCCCCTGTACCTCCCGCTCTCTCTATATTCTTGACTGACCCTGTGATACTGTAAGGGAGGGGCTCTCCAAACTCCCCCTCAAATTGCCCATTTAATTTTTCGAACTTTTCAAAAACCAAACTTAATAACAAATTACTACACTATCAAAATAGTGTGGGATAGCTGGCTGCCATGCCTTTGGGAAGGCAGCTGTTAAGAGTGGCAGTTCTTCCCATGCCAACTTTTATACTTGGATCATACCCTCTTTGGCATTCGACCCCAAAAAAAACCAAACCAGGAGAGATAAGCCAAGAACAAACATGAGCTTCTGCCTGTGGCGTGTTTTGAGCGAGCAAATCACAAGTGCTGGTTTGCACCAGGCGCGGTGCTAGGGCTTTTTGCGCCCTAAGCAAAACACTTTCTGGCGCCCCCCTGGGCACATGCGTCATGACGCACGCACGCCGCTGTTGCCCCTGCGTCCCCTCCATTGGTGGGAGGAGCGCGGGCCTGTGGAGGGGACGCTTTGAGCTCCTCAGCGGCGGCGCTCTCCTCTGAACAGCTGAAAGGCGGGCGAGGCGGCCCCAGGCTCACGCTCCCCCTGCGCGCCTCCGGAGCTTCACGCCCGGAGCGCGAGCTTGGGGCCGCCTCGCCGCACCTCTCAGCTGTTCAATTGAGGTGGCCCCAGGCTGCCGCTCCCTGCACGAAGCTCCGGAGGTACACGGGGATCGCTGGGAGCGTGAGCCTGGGGGCGGGGCTGCCTTCTCCCGCTCTCTGCTCTGCTGCAGCCTGCAAGACCCTGCTGATCATGCTGGCTGGTGGGCCCCGCTCACCCTTCTGCCGCTGCCGCTTCTCTGCCGCTCCCCGTGCACCTCCGAAACTTCTCGCCGGGAGTGCGAACCTGGGGCCGCCTCGCCCGCCTTTCAGCTGTTCAGAGGAGGCAGCCCCAGCCCCGCGCACCTCCGGATAGCGGCCTGAGGCAGCACCGGCGGGCGGCGGGCGGCCTGGTCAGCGCCCCCTCCATTTTGGCGCCCTAGGCCGTGGCCTAGTTCGCCTTAATGGAAGCGCCGGGGCTGGTTTGCACCTAACTCTGACTTGTGTCTTCCCAACATGGCACAGGAAAGAGAGGGGTGGATGTGATTCAGCAGTGCATATCAGCACACTACTCGTTTGCAATAAGCCGTCATTTATTGGCAGGGCCTGCTCAAAACATTTTGCTGCCTGAGGCAAAGGGCAAGATGGCGCTCAACCCTGAAACCACATACAGAAGCTAATTGGACTGGGAGTTGAATTTTACTCCAATACTGGTGAAAGACATGTCTTCTGCTTTTCTTGAGGGCATCAGGCTAATCTAGAGGGTACAGGGCAGCCATGGGGGACTCACAGCTCTGGCCACTCCCCACACCCCAGCACCTGTCACCTGAGGCAGCTGCCTCACTCTGCTTCATCATAGGGCCAGCCCTGTTTATGGCTTACTGTTACAGGAGAGTATGGCCATAGTGGCTGAATGAATAAACGGATACAGAACCTGCAGGGGGAAAGGCCCAGGGGCTCATTCAAGCTGGGAGCACTTACTTCATAACTTTCCCTCACAGCAGACGTGTGCCTGTTTGGATTCAGTCCCTGAAGAGCAAGTAGCTGAAGCTGAGGATAAGGGTAGTTTCTAATTTCATGAACAACCTGTGAGGCATTGTGCAAAAATAAGTAAGTAAGTAAGCAAGCAAGCAAGCAAGTAAGAGTTTGCTAGTAGTAGTAGTATTCAAAACAAGACTTAATGCCCTTTGAAAAGGGTTAATTCAAAGGAAGATTATCTGCTAGATTGGAGCACCCAACATTATTTCAGATTATTAGGGTACAATTCTGCCGTCAGCGATGCAAGTGGTTCTTCAAGCACTTGTGTAAAAGAACCCAACCAGCTGTAGCAATCATTTCTGTTAAAGCTGTCAGATTATCCATTCAGAAAGAACTGCCTCCCACAGTGCCGGCTCCTAACTAGCAATCAGCTGACAGGAATGATAGACACCTATATTTTGACTGCCTTCCCCGAGACAGTGACTCAGGCCCGGTCTACACAGACAGCAGATTGCATCGTAAAACTATCCCCGGACTGTACCAGTACCACTCCAAATGGCAGATGGAGAAACCACATGATTAAATGTTCCTGTCACCTCCGCGTAGAAAACTAACATGTCAGGAAGAAGGGTTCTGGCATAGCCTTTCCCCCGATATGCTAGTTTTTAAGACACAGAGCATTTTGTAGCTTAGTTCCCAAGCATTGGTGCATGCCCAGTGCCAGAGATGGGAAGAGGGGACAGGGCACCCTCACAAGGGAGGTGGGTAGGAGAGAGACGTTGACTACTTCTCCAGCACAGATTAAAATCTGAGCCAGAGAAGAACTCAGAGGTGAGTGTTGTGAGCAACCCAATCTTGCATGCCAGGCACCAGAGGTGGAAGAGGAGAGATGGGGTGGTATCTCCTACCACCCCAACACTATTACCAACGCAGCAAAAAGAGAAGATTGGGTGAGAGTAAAGTGGGGATTTGGGCAAGAGAGAGGCAGAAATCTGATCCGGGTGAGAACATTCAAATGCTAGCACTATGAGCTGCCAAGTTTTGTATTTCCAAGCTGGGAAGCATCATTCATTCAAGCAGTCCAGGAACAGACGTGGACTCATTAAGCTCCCTTAAGCGGAGTCAGACCACTGGCCCTTATAGGCTAGTATCGCCTACTCTGACTGGCAATGGCTCTCAAGGATCAAATGAGCTGGAAATGCTAGGGATAGAATTTGGGGCAGGATGTGCTCCATCACCAAGTTCTGGTTACCATGCTGTTAGTCTAAGCCAGGCTTCAAGCTGGCCCCCAGCAACTCCTGCTTCGCTTACCATCTGCGTTGAGGAAGTGTTCCGGGGGAAATGCTGTATTCGTTGTGTCGCTAAGTAATGCTGATAATGCTGTGGAACTGGCCTGACCTGGAACTGGTTGTGAGTTAGGCCAGCATCGACGCTGAGATCCCTGGAAGGATGCAGAAATACAAATCGCTATCAAGCGTTGTGCAACGTTTTTATACAAAGTATGCCATTTCGCCATCCCCTTCCCAACACACATACACTTTGAGTTCAACCCAATGGCTAACGCTGTTTTTATATCTTTCACCGGATAGAAGGAACATGAGTCCGGAGGCATAGTGACTCATCCAAATAGTTCAGAGTTTGGTCGGTATATACATTAACCCTGTGGAGTTTCGAAGCACCAGTAGTCAAGAGAAAGTGAAAACAGCACAGCCAATTAAATGTGTGTGTCCCCCACTATCCAAGTAGGGTGTGATTGTTAAATTAAAGCAGGATGCTGATATTCTGCACTGAACATCAAACTTCTCTGCTTGTTGGCCTTTTCCACAAAATCCACTTTCCTTATGTGGAAAGGACTCTGAGATCCTGTGCAAAACAAGTTCAAATTAGTGTAAAATGAGTGCCAATAGTCTTTTTCTCCTCTCTCTCTCTCTCTGGAACCAGCCACTTCTGTTTTTATCCCCATCTTCCTCTCTATGAACTTCTAGAAAGGCAACATGAAGGCCACATTCATACCATACATTTAAAGAACTATGATAACTCTTTAAAGAGCCAAAGATTCCTGGGAGCTGGGGTTTGTTAATGGGTGCTGAGAGTTGTTAGAAGACTCAGATTCCCCCTCCCAAAGCTACAATTCCCAGAGTTCCCTGGGAAGAGGGGTTGATAGTTAAACCACTCTGCTATTTGAAACAATGCAGAACCAGTCTGCTCCATCTTCTGCAGGTAAAGGTGTGGTGGTTCAGTAGCGTTGCCAGACCCAATAGAGGACAGGACTTCTGTGCCTTTAATTGCCCTGCTCTCTTTTGAGTCTGGAAACCTTCAAGAGAAACCAGCAGACCCTTTGCTTGGAAATTAAACAAAGGGTCTGCTGGTTTCTCTTTAAGGTTTCCAGACTCAAAAGAGAGCAGGGCAATTAAAGGCACAGAAGTCCTGTCCTCTATTGAGTCTGGCAACCCTATGGTTCAGGATCATAGCTGCCAAGTCTTCCGTATTCCCCGGGAAACCCCCGTTTTTCCAGCTGTTTCCCACTGGGAAAACCCCGTAAATCCCCCGGATTCTTACCGGCCCGGGGAGGCTCCTTCTGCACATGTCTGGAGTCTCTGGACATGCGCAGAAGCGATTTCTGGCACTGCGGCCATTTTGGAAATGGGCAGAGCATGCGTAGAAGCAATTTCTGGTGCTGCTCTGCCCAGTTCCAAAATGGCCGCAGTGCGACTTCTGGCGCTGGGGCCATTTTGGAAATGGGCAGAGCATGCGTAGAAGCAACTTCCGGTGCTGCTCTGCCCAGTTCCAAAATGGCCGCAGCGCGACTTCCGGTGTCACGCTGCCGTCGATCCCGGATTTTTCAATCTGGGAGTTGGCACCTATGTTCAGGATTGCAAGAGGTGGAAGACTCATTACTATTTCTGCAGCCAGGTCCCTGTCTCCATAGCCCTACAGCTGCCCAATCAGCATGAAAGGGGAGCTTTTGAGTCACTGAGGCTTAAAAAATGACTTTGTATTTTTTAAGAGTAAAAGGAGGTGATTCGGCCACTGTGGATTGGCTCCTAGGGTAATTTAGAAGAAGGAACACTGGAAGAATATTTAGGGAAAGCTCTGATGTTCCAAAACTAATCATTATGGTGGACTGAGAACACAAGGTGCTTCCATTTCAAGGCAATGGTGTGCAAGTTCTGTCATGTACAATGGAACTTCGAGAAAATGACAACTTAAGTTACTCCAAACAAAGATACTCGAGCATTCCAAATAATTTGCCAATGTACAGTATGTGCAAATAATAGATCTTGCTGAAAGGCAATACATGGTGCTTTGCACTGATTATGGTAATCATCTATTATTATTATTATTATTATTATTATTATTATTATTATTATTATTACTACTACTACTACTACTACTACTACACTGTATTATCTTAGAAAGTTGCATGATCTTAGAAGGGGGTGTGACTGTGAGGGGGTGTTGATGTGTGACTCTCATTAAGGGATCCTGCACTTCTGAATTTGCCACTAAACTACTGTCTGCATGACAACTTCAGATATTTGAACATTGCCATCATGTGTCCTGTTAGTCTTCCATTCTCCATGCTATAAACATGCCCAGCTCCTTCAACCGTTCCTCATGGGAACTGGTATCACAAGCCTTCTGTTTCACCCTAGTTGTCACAGCAAGGAATGACTTACCAGTCTGTTCCTTCTGCTAAATATCTGGGCTGGGGGCCCATGGGTTGAGGAGTCTGCAGTTGATGGCCAAATTCGAAGCTTGGATGTAACCGATGAGGTTGGACAGAGATACGCTCCTGAGTCCGCCTGCAGGGTTGAGGAAGAAAGGTCAGCGAAAGAGGATCATGTTTGACACCTAACCCCACAGTTCTGAATCCTTCATCCAGAGCAACACTGATAACCCTGTTCAGACAACTGATTCAGGGTCCATGAATGCACGGGGTTGGGGGATCAGGATCATAGGAAGCAGCCAGGTCAAAACTATGGAATTTGCTCCCATGGGAGAAGGGGCGATGGGGGGGAGATGGGGATGGTCCGCCCCGGGTTCCACTCTGGGGGGGGTGCCACTTGATGCCCCCCACCCCCGCGCTGAGTGGGCCTTTAACCTGGAGTTTAGAATTGGAGGCGCGTGGCTTTGGAGTCGCGGGGCGGCGGCGATACCCTGCCACGTAACGACACATGCGCAGCACGATGCATCGTTACATGCATCGTTACATGTGCCGAGCGGGTTTTCTATCTGGAGCTGGAGGTGCACGGCTTTGGAGTCGCTGGGGGGCAGCGATACCCTGCCACGTAACGACGCATGTCGTTATGTAACACGCATGTGTCGTTATGTAGTGATGCCACGCCCTCCAGGTGGACGGTAATTTTCCGCCCTGGGTGATGCAGCGGCTCACTATGCATGGGAGGCAGTTATGGCCATGACAAATTCATGGGAAAGGCTATTGATGGCTACTGGCTATGCTCTTCATCCAGGCTGTGTGCTTCTGCATATCAGTTGCCATAAACTTCAGGAGGGGAAAGTACTCTTATGTTTGGGTCCTGCTTGCCGGCTTCCCGCAGGCACCTGATTGGCCACTGTGAGAACAAGATGCTGGACTATTTGAGCCATTGGGTTGATCCAGCAGGCTATTATTATGTTCTTGCCTCCCTTGTCCAGTCTTGTCTAGCCCTCCAGCCTCCCCCAACTGGGGGCCCTTGGACTATTATTTGACCAGGCTGGTCAGGGTGATGGGAGATGGATTTCAGTAACAAATAGAGCATAGTTGGTGAAGGTTGGTCTGTTATGACTGGCAATGACTTTCGGGGGGGGGAGCAGCAGGGGAGAGAGAGATATGCTTCTGGATTTTTAAAAAAATTAATAACTGGAGATGCCCAGAATTGAACGTGTGATCTTCTGCATGATAAGCATGCGCTCTACTACAGTCATACCTCGGTTTAAGTACACCTCGGTTTGAGTATTTTCAGTTTAAGTACTCCGCGGACCCATCTGGAACGGATTAATCCACTTTCCATTACTTTCAATGGGAAAGTTCGCTTCAGGTTTAGTACGCTTCAGGTTAAGTACAGACTTCCGGAACCAATTGTGTTTGTAAACCGAGGTACCACTGTATTGAGATATTGCCTCTCCCCATTGTTCATGAGCTATACACATTCAGCCTGTGAAAACAAACACAATGGTGTGAACACTGGCTCTGATCATGCACTCCGGAACCCTGCAAAATGGAGGGCTGTCAAGCATGCACAAGCCTATATTCAAAGCACAGTGGGATGCTATGCCATTAACTCAGCTTGCAGTGAGTTTCTGCATAAACAGCAGAAGGCAAAATGCATGGCTGGTCCATGCACACTCAGGGTGTCTTCTGGTGTTCTGAGTATACTGAATGCAAATAGGGCCGTGCCTGCAGATTTAGTCACACTTCCTCACCCACCTCGCCAACTCACGCATGCATGCACACGCATCTTCACTCACCCTGGATCAGTTGCCTGCACAGAGCTTAATGGTGACCTGCAGACAAAGCATCCGAGTCAATAGAGTGTATTCACAGATTGGACAAAGTATTAACGGCAGCTTTTTCTAAGCTAGTGTTCTCCCAATGTTCCGGACTACAGCGTCCAGCAACCCTGACGATTGTGCCATGCTGGCTGGGGATTCTGGGAGTTGTAGTCTGACAACACCTGGAGGTTGGGGGAGGCTGAAATACATTTGAATTGTTTACACAGAAGGCCCACGTACTCAAGTGATCAGTGGTTTCAAGGTTGGCCAAGCAGATGCCTCCTCAAAGCTCATGCAAGTAGGGACACGCTAGAGACAGACACCCCGTGGTTTGACCCCATTTTATGTACACTGTTGATGTGCATAGAGGTTCAAGATCTTAGGCCAGGGGATGAGGAACCAAGGCCCTCCAGATGTTGTTGGAGAACATCTCCCATCTTTCCTGACTGCTGTCCATACTGACTGTGGCTGATGAGTGTCCATCAGTATCTGGAGGGCAACAAGTCCCTCCCAGACCTGCTATATACCAGAATTAAGTAGTGAAGCTTTTTTTCTAGACGGTACCACTTCAGCCCACAGAAGCAGGGAAAGGGCAGGGTGTTGCATGCTTACGTTTATTTATTTTATTTATTTATAGAAATATTTATATATCACTTTATTATAAAAAAATATTGCAGGGATTTGCAACAACATAAAAATATAAAACCAAAGAATGAAATCATGAAACGTTAAAAGCAACTCAAAAGCAAAAGTAAATTAAAAACAAATATCAATTGACCATTTGGGGGATGCTACCCCCTATGGGTGGGGAGTGAGAATGGCTGCCTACCATAATAACTAAGCATTGATAGTTTTATGAGTGACACCCAGTTTGTGTGTCATTCTCACTCCCCACCCATATGGGGTAGCATCCCCCAAATGGTCAATTGATTTAACTTATAGCCTTTGAAATCCACCCACCTTTGCTAAAGGTTTTTGAGTGGAAGAAATGGTGCAACAGCTGTGTGTTTCCTGCCTTGGCAGGGAATTGGACTAAAATAGTGTTCTTCAACCTTAGATCCCCAGATTTTGTGGCACTACAACCCCAGCCAGCTTAGTTAATGGTACGGATTGATAGGAGCTGTAGTCAGGGCCGGCCCACTCATGAAGCAAGGTGAGGCAACTGCCTCAGGCGGCAATCTCCACCAGGGCAGGAGATCCCAATGTCTATCTTTCTTTCCTGTAGATCTTCCCTCACCCATTCTTCCCTGGTGGGGAGGCAGGGTGCCATGGAGAGCTAAGGCACCAGGAAGAAGGCCACAGTAGGGATAGTGTCCCTGATGTGCTAGCTTTCTGCATGCAGGGATATTTGTTTTGGTTTTTTGCAAAAGCAGAACTGCAACTCGCACAATCCATTGGCCGTGTTGGCTGGGGCTAAGGGGCTCAGAAGAGTCCAACAGCATGTGGAAGACACTGGCTGTTAGGATGTCCCAAACTGGTCGCGCTCATTACCTTGGCTGATGGTAGAGATGCTGCTTACCTGGGATGAGGCATGAGTCTGCGGTGCTGGGCCTCGAGGAGCTGCTGCTGGAGGAGGTATTGCTGGTGAAGGGCCTGAGGTAGGAAAGAGGGTCCCGTCACTTCCTGGAATGGCAGGGCAGGCAGAGGCGGAAGGGGCGGGTGCAGGGGGCCTCCGTGCTGGTGCGCGGTTGCCATGTGAGGCTGGACGGCGTGAGGCAGGGGGAAGTCTGTGGAAATCTGAGGCTGGGGGCCCAGGTGGAAGTTCCGGCAGGAGGTAGCATGAGGATGCTGAGACCTTTGAAAAGGAGCGCCTGGAAGGGGAAAAAAGGCAGGGGGGCGGTCAGAGGGGCTCTGCGCAAACCAAGGCTTGTTCACACGTCGTGCTGGGTCCAGGTACAAGCTATGCACAAGTGCTGGTGCGAAAGAGGGTACACTCGTGAAAGAGCAACTCACTTTGAACAGAAACGCAATGCATCTCACCATGGGGAGTGGGGCAAAGCGACTCAGTCTGCTGTACAGCTTCTGCTAAATGCTTATGTAGGGCCGTAGCATGGGGGCCCGTAGCCCCGGGCGCATGATTTGAAGGGGGGTGCGAGGTAGATGTTGTCGTCCCCGGAACCCCACCCTGATTGCCATCAGAAGCCTCTGGGCCCCGGAGCCCAGCCTGGCCTTGCCACCGCGCCCCCTGCCCCCTCACTGAATGGTTATCCGGTCAGTGTTGGGGAGTGCGCCCGCCAATGGCCGCATCAGCTAACCAGGCTCCCCCCTGCACAGGGACGCAGGCAGGCAGGTGGCACAGTGCTGCCCTGTGAACCCTCTGTGCCCCACACCCACCCAGCAGTGGCGGTGAGGGTTGGGCTGGCACAGTGGATTTTGGTCACCCTTTGTGCCAAGCCCCCGGTCCTGTCTTGTGCACACACATGCCCTAGACGCCAACAATGGATGCAATGCCGCCATGCTGATAGCCACCTTTAAGCCCCGCTCATGCTTGGCCCCCTTCAAACAAATATTGAGGGGGCTGAAGACACCTCGGCCCCCTGGAGTGGACAAACCAGCACACACACACATGCCCGCTTTCACTTCTCAGGGTTACTTATACATAAATCAGACTCATCCCGGACATTCCTTCAAATACAGGGTTCTTTCAAGGAAAGGAAAGCAAGGCATATAACCACCTTGATTCTGCCCAACAGTTGCAGTGACCATTTTAAATATCTGAAGGGCTGTCACAAGGAAGATGGAGCACGATTGTTTGTTTTTTGCTGCTCCAGAGGGTGGGATCCCGAAACCAATGGATCCAAGTTACGAGATGAACCATTAGGAAGAACTTTCTGGTGGTAGGAGCTGTTTGGCAGTGGAATGGACTACCCTGGGAGGTGGTGGGCTCTCCTCCTTCAGAGGTTTGGAGGGCCATCTGCCAGGGGTTCTTTCGCTGGGATTCCTGCATTGCAGAGGTTGTTCCAGGAGTCTAGTAAGCTTCGCTTTCAATCTGAGTTTTTATTAAAGACAGCAAACAAATGGCCTCACTAAAGCCCCTAAATTTATTGAGACAAAAAGATGCAGGTGTCCATAATCCCTGTTAGGCTCCTACATAAATCTCCTGTCCCCCATTTCCCCAGCTTAGTTTTAAGGAATCCATACTCAGAAAGTCTCAAGAGGCTTGACACCTCTTGGGTGGTCCTAATCTCATTCAGCCTTTAGGTAACCTTTGCATAACCTCCCATTAAGCCTAAATTAAACCAAACAGGACCTGTTGGCATCAGGAGAATATCTCCCTCCTCCTGGCCAGATGAGATATTGGGGGAAATGGGGAAATTTGTCAATCTCTCCCCCCCCTCTCTCTCCCCTCCACATTTCCACTTCAGTTTATGGGTAAATATATATTTAATCCTCATGAAAAGTCATCCAGATTTTACCGATAGTGTGAATTTCTCCTGATACACACACTTTTGTACGCAATTTTACCCAATATACACATTTTTTTTCAATGCGATTTTCCAGAAAAATAATGTGTTTTTCAATGTTATTTTCACTAATACAGGCATTTTTTGTACCCATTACTTGAGTAGAGAACTGCACTGCAAAATTCAGAGTAGTGCAAATTCTGAAGGATGCCCATGTTTCCAATCTCATATTGGATCGATCGGGTAGGGTCAAACCTAGTCCAAACTTTGGAGAGTACATATGATCCCAGGTTTCCAAAGTGTGGCATCCCATCACTTGCCCCTTTCCCTAGCTGAACTGTTGTGGTTGCTAGACAAGCAAATAGGTCTGAGTGGAAGCTGGCGAGTGGCTGCGATAATGAGTGGCTGCTTGTCGCAAAGTTTCTGGTGCCTCCCTTAAGCAAGGAAGAAACAAGGCTATGCAGGGCAACCTGCCAGGTGAAACTTTGCACATTTCCTCACATTCTTACCTGCTTCCTTCTACTCAGCTTTCAGATGGGTACCTCTCCTACCTGAAGATCAGGAGGAGATTGAGGGGAGAGTGCAATAAAGATGGGGCACCTCTGAGCATGTGCAGTGCGCTACACTAGCCACCAAGTACCATGGACACACTCCGGACACCTGGAGTCAGGGAATATAGCTTGAATTTTTATAGAAACTGAAGTTAGGTAAGGAGCTACCAGGAAATGTTATATATTCTCTTCCCTTCTCCACCACCACCCCCCTGCACTAAATTGCTGGTGATGCTAAGGCCTAGCTCTTACTTGGGTGATTAAAGTGTGTTTGGACTATACCACCTCAAATTGCCGGGAACGGTGGTGGTGTTTCACCTCACTGAATGCTCCTCCATCCCTGCACTGAGAAATCTAGCGTGTCAGTGAGAAAGCGAGGCTAGGGCTCTTCTTCCTTTCACACTAGTTTTCTATATGCAGAGATTTGGGTTTAGTTTTAGTTTTACAGAACTGCATTAACTCGTGTGAGCCCTCGTCTCCACACTTAGCCCTGCGAGGAGAACTGGACCATTCTCAAGCCAAGGTATTGCACGAAGCGAAGGGCTCTGTCTGTATCTTATTCATTCAGACCTGACGCAGGAGCAGCTCTAGCTAATGGCCACCTCATTCCATTTGGCTTCCTTCCTCCTGAGGGATAAGAACATGCAAAGTACAGGGCCAGGAGGGTGCTGATGATCCGGTCTCCCTCTCCATTCTCCCTCCTGGTTTCGCACACTGACCATTTTGAAAATCCCTTTTCCTTGAAGCCACCTCTCTGAAGCTACCAGGGGAAGGGCAGCACTCAGGAATTGTTCAGCTGCATGCCAAAAAGGGGGGGGGAGAAAAGTGGAGAGAAGAGAGCCCTAATTGGGGACTGAATATCAAATGTTCTCCCGCTGCTTGCCTCGTGATGCGGTTTCATGCCGGAGAGATGCTGCGTTTCTTGGGAAATCTCTTTTTGCAGGCAAAGGATGGGAATGTAGGAAGCTGCTTTATAGCAAGCCATATCACTGGTCCATCTAGCACACAACTGTCTGGTGGATTCTGCAGGGTCTCAAGGAAAGGGATCTTTTCCATCATCTGCTACCGACTATCAGTGTAGGAGAGGGAAATTTTCACCTAACACTTTTGCCCCATTGCAACACAAGCGTCTCTACCATTCATTGATGGCTGCGAATGGAAGCAAAAGCCATATGCCCATCCAGAGTGAGGGCCGGAAGCACGACCCTCACTCTGAACTGGATTTGTGACGTTGTCATAAAAAGCCCCCTTTGGGCGCTCAGCCTTGACAATGGTAAGGGCAAACATGTGTGGAAGGGTGGGAGCATGTATGTCAGCCACACACCCTTGGCTCTTTTCCCTTTTGAACATGAGAAGGCTTGTAAGTGCATTCAAGGAAATGTCCTTGCAAACTCCGTTCAGACTTGCAACAAGCATCTCTCCCATTCAGCAATGGCCCTAAAGCCTAATCATCTCTTAAACCATAACCATGTACTACACACTGAATCAAGGGCCACTTTTCTCTGTGTGGGGTTTCCTTAAAAAAAAAACATCAATGAGAAGAAAATACCCAACCGGCCAAACGTTTGGGTGGATCACTCCAATGTTGTTTTGCTGCTTCAGACGTAATGACAGATGATGATTTGATCAAATGGGAAGGCAATGCAATTCAGCTATGTGCACAAGAGGGCAATTTGATTTTTCCAAACTATGGTTCAGAATGTAAAGAAATAACCATGGTTTGGAAAACTGAAAATATTACTTATTTTATTTATGACACGCTTGTTTCTTCCTCTTTCTGTTTCACCCTCACAACAACCCTGTGAGGGAGATTAGGTTGAAGGACTGTGGGTTATGTACAACTATGATCTACTAAGGGCTGATCCATTGAAATTAATGGACCAACGTTTGCCAGAGGTGGGGATGAGCAAATTTATTGATTTTTGTTTCTCCCAGTTTCTTATTTTTTCCAGTTTTAAGTTCACTTCTCCAAATTTCCACATTATTTTGCTGTTCTTTCTTAAAGTCAGCATTAAATATTTGTCAGCATATTAGTTTGAATGTCTCTTAATCTACATATTTTGTATGCAATGTTGCCTAATACACACATTTATTTATTTATTGCAAAGCAATTTTCACTAACAGAATGCATTTTAGCCCCATTTTCACCAATATATGCATTTGCAAGCCTACTCCCCCGCCCCGCTCTATGCTTTTTGCCAGACATTCCTTGGCTGGCAAACTGCATTGCAATATTCAAAGAAGCGTGAAACTCGACGAGTGGCTGTGTTTTATTGTGCATATTGTTTATCGCAAGGTGTAAATTAGGTAAGCTCACCTCCAAATCCCTTGTCATGACCCAAGGCCACCCGGTGAACTTTGTGGCTAAGTGGGGATTTGAACCCTGGCCTCCCCAGACCTCGTGCCACACTCTGACCACTACGCTACACTGCCAGGCAGGCACTGGATGTCAGGGGATGACCAGGGGTCAGCAGAGAGCCCAGCCTGGAAGCGCTGGAGCTCCATGATGTTTCCCGCGCAGAGCACCACTCTGAGAGTGGTGCTGAGCCTGAGGAGTTGGAAGGGGGTAGTCTGGGATGCTGCCAGTACAGAACTGCACAGGGAGCAGCTAGCAGCACCTGAACAGAGCGCGGCAGAAGAAGAGGTGTCAGTGGTCAGAGAGCCTGGTCAGCAGTTGAGTAGCTCAAGAGGGGAAGGGGCAACCGTTCCCCCTTCTCCGCAGGAACGCAGGGGGGCCAAACGTCAGGAAGAGAGGAGGCGCCTTAGGGCGCCAAGGATACTTTGCTGGAGGCGGTCCCAAAAACAGGCACTTCTGCATTCTGACTCGGACTGAACGGTCATGGACTTTTTAGCTCTAACTTGTACATATGTATATAATAAAAGGTAAAGGGACCCCTGACCATTAGGTCCAGTCGTGACCGACTCTGGGGTTGCGGCGCTCATCTCGCATTATTGGCAAAGGAAGCCGGCGTACAGCTTCCAGGTCACGTGGCCTGCATGACAAAGCCGCTTCTGGTGAACCAGAGCAGCAAATGGAGACAACGTTTACCTTCCCGCTGGAGCTTACCTATTTATCTACAGTGGTACCTCTACTTACGAATAACTCTACTTACGAATGTTTCTACTTACGAATGGAGCTCCGTCTGCCATCTTGGATGCGGTTTAGATAGGATTTTTTCTACTTACGAATTTTTAAATAGGGTTGCTTCTACTTACGAATTTTTTCTCCCAATGCATTCCTATGGGATTCGACTTACAATTTTTTTCAACTTACAAATGTGCGTTCAGAACACATTAAATTCGTAAGTAGAGGTACCACTGTACTTGCACTTTGACGTGCTTTTAAACTGCTAGGTTGGCAGGAGCTGGAACTGAGCAATTGGAGCTCACCCCATTGCAGGGATTCGAACTGCTGACCTTCTGATCAGCAAGCCCTAGGCTCTGTGGTTTAACCCATGTATATAATAAAACTCTGTAAAAACCAGCCATGGAGTTTGGAGCCTCTTACTCTTGCGAAGCACCCAGGCACCCTGACACCAGTTCACCAGGCTCATCCGCAGAACCCAGACGGCTGATGCTGTTTTCTGCTCCTCTCACCCCGACTCAGCTCTCTGAGCTCTGCAGTTCTTACGCTTTTCAAATTTTGAATATTTATGGCCTCTGAGCTAACCAAACAGCAAAGACATTTACTTTTCATTTCATGAAGAAACACTATTATGTCCAGTAGGAACCAGTCCTGGGTTATTGAATACGCTGAACACTAACAGGATCATCCGTTGCGTGTTTACTCAGATGTAAGAACCCCACTTTGTGCAAAGGAACTTACTTCTAACCATGTGTGCACAGGACAGCGGCCTTAGCTATCGAGTGACTGATCGTGGAAGTGTACCCCAAGAGCCATCTAGTCCGACCCCTTTAATGTTCCTTACTAGCTTTGCACATGCACAGAGAAACCGAAACCTGCCTCATAGGCAGAGCTAAGCCTTTGGAATTCACTGCCACAAGATGTAATAATTTTGACAGCTTTAACAGAGAGAGCTGTTGTGGTTTGTGGGTTGGGCTAGGCCCCGGGAAACTAGGGTTCGGTTCCCCACTCAGTCACGAAGCTCGCATGGTGAGCTCGGTCTGCTCAAAGGCTTGCTTATCCAGTATTATAGTCCTACTCAGAGTAGACCTATTCAAGTGGCTGGGCACGGCTACCTCAAACCTGTTCCTTTCCATGTGTCTGCTCTGAATAGGACAACCAACAGTCCCTCAACTGAACCTACCTCTCAGGGTAGTTGTCGGGCTGAAACAGAGAGCAGAGAACCACCTCTAGAGAAGATTGGAAAACATGTGCTTTATTGGAGAACATGCGTTTAGAAAAGATTGGGAAACGGTTATTGACTATAAGGGAAATAACTGTGTACAGCTGAAAATGCTGGCAGCTTTAAGGTAAATTCAACAGTGTAAATAAGCTTTGATGGAGGCAATAATGGAGTACTGAATGATACAGGTTTTGTTTTGTTTTTTGTAAAATATGCAGGGATTTATTATATGTAAAATGAACCAGGGAAAGAGAAGAAGGGAAGTCATTGATATCTTAAGGATGTCGAAATGAGTATTTTTAAATTGTAAAACAGAAAATTTAATAAAAAAATTATATACAAAAAACAACAACAGAGAGCCACCTTCACCACCTTAAGCTCTTTGGAGGAAAAGTGAAATATATGCGAGTATGTATATATGTTTTAAAAGGTAAAGGTAAAGGACCCCTGGACAGTTAAATCCAGTCAAGGGTGACTATGGGGTTGCGGCACTCATCTCGTTTTCAGGCTGAGGGAGCCAGTGTTTGTCCACAGACAGTTTTCCGGGTCATGTGGCCAGCATGACTAAACCGCTACTAGCGCACGGAGGACAGTGACGAGTGCCAGAGCGCACGGAAACACTGTTTAGCTTCCCGCTGCAGCGGTACCTATTTATCTACTTGCACTGGTGTGCTTTCGAACTGCTAGGTTGGCAGGAGCTGGGACAGAGCAACTGTGGTTTAGACCACAGTGCCACCTTTTACCTGTATGTATGTATGTATGAATGGGAATTGGACAATTAATGGAGGGCAAAGCTATCTATGGCTACTGCCCATGATGCCTATGTTCTCCCTTTGCTGTTCAAGGCACTAGCACTTCTGAATACCAGTTGCTGGAAATGGCAGGAGAGGCGAGTGCTCTCGTTTTCGGATCCTGCTTGTCGGTTTCTCTGCGAGAATAAGATAGGTCCCTGTCCTCTCAAGCAGGGCTCGTATGTTCTAGGAGTGATGGATGGTTTTGGATCGCTCTCCCAGGTAGCTGGAATTTTGAAACAGTCACCGCAACCGGTCTGCACGCAAGCTGGTTCAGGGCGGGGATTTAAATCACCTGGATTTAAAACCCATCTACCCTGATTTAACCTGCCGCCATCTGCCTGCACAGCGTGAGATCTGTGCACTCAGCTATGGATCCTCCCCCTTTTAAAAAGAAACACACACCCCTCCTCCCTGCTGTTATATCAGCTTGTCGGGGATTTGAATCCAGAATCTCACCCAAAGCATGAATTACATTCCCTAGAACAGCAAGCCTCGTTTAGATTACAAGCCCCCGATGTTGCTGTAGCAACGTGAAGAAAATTACCACAACTCACCAGTGCATCACAGCAGCCCATCTTTGATACTAGCCAGCTAGAACACACACACACACACACACACACACACACACACAACTGCTAAAGTATTCAACAGTCAGAGTGGTTAAGTCTCTAATGCGTGGGCGTTCTGGAGCGGATTCACAGCCCTTTCACTTCATTAACACCTGTCACCTCATACATTTGGCATTGTGCGCACTGAGTCTGGCTCGCCCGCGCTGCGGACTGCGAATGTATCACAGTCCAATTGATGCCTGGGAAACATTTAATATAGATTCATAAAGCCGTGTGTGTGTGTGTGTGTGTGTGTTAGCGTGTATCAGGGTGCACTTAAGCATATGCAGAGTCTTCTTCGCAAGGGTGTGTGTAAACTACCTGAGAAATTGCCCTTGGTCTTGTTGAAATGGAAATGTTGGCAACTATGGCAGAAGCCACCAACGATGTGGCCTGTTTCATCGGCTGTGTTCATCGGCACAGTTTACATAACTAATCTCGCATAATGATGCGATAAGCGACACTGTCGCGATGTCATTACGTCTCACCAACTGGATATCGTTTGCGGACAAAAAGTTATGACGGCGGCATATTACAAATGGAGCCCTTCATTGTGAGGGGTTGTGCTCAAGGACCTTCAGGGTCCCTTCCAAGTCTACAGTTCTAGGATTCTAGGATTCCCTTGGGAGCCAAAATCAGGATGTCCATTTGCGACTTGGAAGAAGATTAGGTAAAATCGTGGTTACAAGCCACAATGGCTTTGTTCTGCCTTCACTGTTAGAGGTACCAGTTGCAGAGAATCAGAAGCGGTGAGTGTGCTGTTGTGTTCAGGTTCTGCTTGTGGGTTCCCCACAGGCATCTGGTTGGACCCAGGTGGGAACAGGATGCTGTCTAGATGGGCCTATTCCCTGATCCAGCAGAGCTCTTCTTGTTTTATTTCGCTTTTGCCAAATTGCACCAGCAAATTTTGTCGGCAATTAAGCACACTGCCTCCCTCTTTTGTTGTTACATCCTTACTTCCGATTCCGAGCTCTGTGTGTGTCTGAGAACAGGCTGGTTCTATTTTTATGTCTCCCTTAGATCACGGAGTCACGCCAGCAACTTCTGGCTTGCAAGGAAGACTCTTGCTGCAGATTGACTCAGTAAGTAACTGCAAGACAACTTCATTTGTCTTCCTCCTGCTATCTGCTCTGATGGGAGACGGAGACAGTCCACTGGGAACCGGCAGCCTCCGATCACTCCCGAGCTTATCGCAAAAGCTGACTGCGTACAATTGTTTTAGGCTCCAGTCCCAAGAGCTCTGCGCTTCCTCCCACGGCACCCCATTAAAAAGGGGCTCAGATAAAACTGGCATGTGCGTCGCGAGAGCTGGCCGGAGAACTTTTTCTTAAAGCAACTAATCTTGGGGATGTTGATAACTGATTGCAAGCAAGAGCAAGGGAGCGAGGGAGGGAGGGAGGTGGCAATAAAGATCCCAGGCCTGTGTTGTTCCTTCTACAATCTCCAGAGCTGTTTCACAATCAGTCCCTCTCCCCAAGTAACTGTAGGTCTGGGAGGGAAATTAGGGTCGCCTGTCAATTCTCAGCACCTTTATTCATTCATTTGTTTGTTTGTTTGTTGTTAAAATTTATACACTGCTTGGACATTTAGAAAAAGCAAGTCCTCAAAGCGTGTTACAAAAATAATAAAAATTATCAGTAGAAACCAGCTAAGAACTACTATTTAAAACTTTCAAAACAAAACTAAAATAAATGCTAAAGATCAGATTGCAACACATGTCAGAGTTCTGAATGTCTAGACAAGTTTGCTGGAACAAGTTTGTTTTCAGCTGGCACCAGAAAGCATACAGCCTGGCTGATGTCAATAGGAAGGGAGTTCCAAAGTTTGGATGCTGCCGCAGTAAATATCACCTGCTTTCAAATGCAGAACAAGTATTATATGGCACTAGCAACAGTGACAGTACTGCCTTAACAGACTACAGTTCCCAGGATTCTTTGTGGCAAAGCCATGACCCTGGTGTAAAGGTCATATAAGAAGCCGCATTACCCTGAGTCAGGCCACTGACCCATGAAGCCCAGTATTGTCTCTTTGTAGCTCTTCGTGGTCAAGATCCAACTCAACACATGCCTGCTCACCCAGGCCTGTGGGTAACATTGATATTTTAGTTGGGTCACCTGCATTGTTTTTGCAATCGACTGTCTTGAAAGCCTGGAGAACAGCCACCAATCCTCAACAGTGCCCAGAGCAAGGGAAGTAATAGCATCGCTCTATTTTGCCTTGGCCAGACCACACCTGGAATACTGTGTCCATCTCTGGGCGCCACAATTTAAGAAGGATATTGATAAATGGGAACGTGTGGAGAGGAGGGCAGCTAAGATGACCAAGTTCAAGGGTTTGGAAACCAAGACTTATATGAGGAATGGTAGAGGGAGTTGGGTATATTTAGCATGGATAAGAGGAGACTGAGAGGAGATGCCTTCAAATATCTAAAGGGCTTGTTTTCTCTTGCTCCAGAGGACAGGACATGAAACAAAAGGTTCAGGTTACAAGAAAGAAGATTCTGACACAACACCAGGAAGAACTTTCTAATGTAAGAGCAATTCAACAGTAGAATGGTCTCCCTCAGGAGGTTGTAGACTCTCCTTCCTTGGAGGTTTGTAAGCAGAGGTTGAATGGCCATCTGCCATGGATGCTTTAGTTGAGATTCTTACATTGCAGGGGCCTGGACTTGATGACCCTCAGGGTCCTTTCCAACTCTACAGTTCTCTGATTCTCAGCAGCTTATTATGTTCCTATACTTACTCGCTTGATTTGGGGGGGAAAGGGCCATAGCTCAGTGGCAGAGCACCTCATCTGCACCACAAAAGGATCTAGGTTTAATCCATGGCATCTCCAGGTAGGGCTGGGAGACACTTCCTGCCTGAATCCATGGAGAGCATCTACCGAACAGTGCAGGTGATTCTGAGCTCGATGGACCAGTGGCCTGACTTCGTATAAATTTCCTATGTTCCAATAAATGCCATTTCCTCACAGAATGCCTTGCTCTAAAAGGTATTCTGGGGTGGAGGAATGGCAGCCCAAACTACCATTTTGTTTAAACAAAATAAAAAAATCCTTCCAGTAGCACCTTAGAGACCAACTAAGTTTGTCATAATAAGACAGATTAAGATTGGGTGGCTGTCTGTAGGCAATGAAAGGTCTTCCTCCCAGAGCTTGAGAGGAAGACCTTTCATTGCCTACAGACAGCCACCCAATCTTAAACAACTCCTCACCCACAATAATACCACCACCAGACCTAACATGGACATTGGTACCAGAGCCGGCAATAAACCCAGATGCCAACTTTGCTGCTACATACACCCGGACAACACCATCACTGGTCCCAACAACATCCAACATACAATCTCAGGACTATTTAATTGCTCATCTTCTAACATTGTGTATGCCATCAAATGCCAACGGTGCCCTTCAGCTCTCTATATTGGACAAACAGGCCAAACCCTACGCCAAAGGATAAATGGACATAAATCTGACATCAGGAATCACAAGACAGAAAAAACCAGTAGGAGAACACTTCAATCTCCCAGGACATTCTATACAAGATCTCAAAGTAGCTGTCTTATTACAGAAAAAATTCAGAAACAGACTGGAAAGAGAAGTTGCTGAACTGCAACTCATTACCAAGCTTAAAACCATGGAGAGACCTGGTCTGAATAAGGACACTGGATTCTTATCGCATTATACATGATCAAGCTTTCTTTAGCACCTCAGCCCTTGCTTTTTCCTGCAAGACCAATTGCAGTTGTTAGCAGTCATCCACAGGTTTACCACTCCTATCAGCCAATCACCCATTCCCACCACCCTTCTGAGTAATACCCCTCCCCACCCTCTGACTATACATAAGGGTCTGGTAACTTCTGCTTCAGTGTATCTGAGGAAGTGTGCATGCACACGAAAGCTCATACCTATGACAAACTTAGTTGGTCTCTAAGGTGCTACTGGAAGGATTATTATTTTTTTGACTGCATCAGACCAACACGGCTACCTACCTGTAACTAGTACCATTTTGTTTGTTTGTTTGTTTGTTTGTTTGTTTGTTTGTTGTGGTGGATGCCATTTACACACACACACACACACACACACACACACACACACACACACACACACAAATGCCACTCAGAAACCTGGCGTTCTGAGGAAAAATAAGATAGCAGCTGCCAGGCAATTGGAGCTGTGAGGGAATTTTGGAGTGGTATTCAATTAAGTTTCGCTCAGAACAGACTGGCTGAAATTAATGAAAATGACTAAGCTAGGTCGCTCCATGGGACTTTTTGAAAAAATTCAGTTGACTACCACCCTTGGTGAATTGTCTCCCAAAAATCACCCTCTTCCCCCCCCCTCAAAAATGTATGGAAAATGTATGTATGTTGTAACGTATGTATGGAAAATGTAATAAAAAGAATTTAAAAAAAAAAAATGTACATGAGAGGACATTGTTTTGCTTCCTCATTCAACCCTCCAAAACCCTCTTTGTTTAGGCCAGGCTTCCGACAATTTGGAAATTCATCTCAGTCTTTGTGATGCCTCCCAAGATTGCTGCTTGAGATCCTTTGGCTGGGAGGGGGGCAGGAATGTGGGGGGTGCTCTGAGTGCAAAATACCTGCATAGCCTCTGAGCTACAGATCCATCATTACACGCTGCTCAGCAAGGGTGAGGAAGTGGACTAAGTCACTCCAGCTGCAATTTGCAGCCAGAACTTCCTGTTAATAATTCTGCCGAAAAACATAGAGCCCTTTAATTAATTTCCACTTACTGCTCGCGTATTGCTGGGGGGGGGGGGGAATCTGCTCGGCAGCCTCTTAGACATGGTTCACTTTGAGCGTTTAGTTATCAAAATGTCATGTCTGCCCCATGGACCTGACACTCCTTCTTAGTCACTTCAAACGCGGGTGACGGCAAACTGGATTTTCTCATCCCAAAAGCTATGGACAGCTCCTCTCTGCAATCCAGTCCTCTGCATCGGAAGACGAGGCTGACAAATGCCAGGGAGTTTTGCCGACAGGCCGGTCTTTGAAGGGAAATTTGGCTGTGCGTTTCCTAATGTCAGCAAATCCCAGATTAGCCACTGCTAGTGGAACCTTGCAAAGGTTTGCAGGTGTGTGTATTTCCTCCTCTGTGCCTATTTCCGCTTCTACTTTCTCACAATACCATGTTCACATGAATAGATCATTAATAGAACATAGAATTTTAGAGTTGGAAGGGACCCTGAGGATCATCCAATCCATTCCTCTACAATGCAGGAATATGCAGTTTTTCCATATGGAGATTCAACCTGCAACCTTGACATTATCATCACCATGCATTGCAGGGGTTGGACTAGATGACCCTTGGGGTCCCTTCCAACTCCAAGATTCTATGATTTTATGCTCTACCAACTGAGCTATCCAGGCTGCACACCCGTAGCCACCCACACATACCATTTGGAGGTCCAAAGGGATGGGCAGATCTGTCAATCTTGGTTCTCATTTTTCCAAACTCTTAAATTCGGTCCTCCACATTTTCACAGCAATTTGCAGCCCATCCACCCCCATGAAAATAAAACATCCTTGTGAAATTTCCTCAGAGTTTTAGTGCAAATTCTTCCTACATTTTTGTGTTTAGCTTTGACAAAATGTACACATATATTTTCCCTAATGCAACGAATGTTTATATGCTGCCTTCGCTCATATGTGCATTTTTATGGACACTTTCCCCTTAAAATAATGCATTCTTGTACACACTGGTAGTTTGCAGAACTGCATTGCAAAATTCAGAAATGCATGGATTTCAAAGGCTGTTTTCGTCCGCGCATTGGTTCAAGAAGCGCAGCTTGCTTTCTCACTCAAATGCAAACATATTCAAATTCTCTAAGTCCCAGCAGGGCAGGTGGTACCTTCAAGTCTAAAGAAGGTCAGTCCAGGCTCCAAGTTTCCCTGCATGGCCAAAGATCAGGGATGGTGGGAGATGTGGTCCCACAACATTTGCAGAGCGCCGTGTTGGCTACCCTTGGTTTGTGCTGTGAATGTCTCAGCTGAAACTACTTGCAACCAGGAAGTACAAGCATTAGGAAGTAGAACCTGATCTATTGGGTTCCTAGCTTGAGCCTCAAATCCACCTGGTCAACTATCGCCAGCCAATGGTACCCAGCCCCCTCTGACCCTCTGCCTTGCATGCAGAAAACTTCTTAAAACTCAGCAGCATCTGAGTAAAAACAAACAAACAGGGAAGACTCATTTCAATTGCCTGAAGCCAGAGCTCTCTCTCAGCCTACAGAATTATAGCGGTTTCAGAGACCACAGCCTATCAATACATCAATTTCTTTTCACTCAGTTTATTTGGTTTGAGGGAGGCCTATTTCCTTCTAAACTTCCCAGAACTATCAGCCCAGCCACTTTGATTTACCTGGTCCTTGGAACAGATCAAAATTTGGTCCACTCTATCAAGGCTTTGCTTACCTTGCTATGGGGTATATGCAGATCTACTCTGCATCAATGAAAAATATAGAAAAATTGGGGTACTAATTGTGGGTGTTGCAGTCTCTCTCTTTTTTCTGGCAAGAGCCGTGTTCCTCTTAGCAGTTGCGCAACAGGCAGAAATTCAACAGGTGCAGCTCCCCCCCCCCCGCTTTGCTACCTCTAAATCCAGCTAAGCTCCCATATCCTCGGCACAGCTTTTGCACTTCAAATGAGGGCCTTTCGATCTTTTGCAGGCGTGGAATTTTTCCACACAGGTTTGCACAGCTGCCGGAGACCTCCCCAAATCCCGATGCGCAGCGCAAGGCATGCTGATTAGCTGCGGCACATCAGCGGGGCCTCCTCTGACAGCTACCAGGGCAGCTCATACTTAACTCATGATGGATGACAGGAGCCTCGCCTTGGAAGAGGTTTAGCTCTGCCAGTGACTCCTCCATCAGTGCAGCGTCATGCATGAACAGGGCTTGGGCTGGGAGGAGGAGGAGGAGGAGGAGGAGGAGGAGGAGGAGGAGGAGGAGGAGGAGGAGGAGGAGGAAGGGTCAGGGAAGTAATATTCAACACATGTGGTGTGGGGGGGGGCAACAATAAACCAAGTGACTCAATTTGCAAGAGGACCGCTAGACAATCACCAGGCAAGTCAGTCCCAAAGCCCAAATATATATGTAGTTGTAATTTTATGCAGGTCTATTGTGCATCACAGCCTACAGAAGCCAAAAGGCCAAATCAACATGAAGAGGCAAATGCAAACCAAAATAGGTTTTTTCTCTCACCCGTAATTCTGCGTCGTGTTGTGTTATGTTGTTGTGTTTTCTCTCTCTCTTTCTTTCTTTCTTTCTTTCTTTCTTTCTTTCTTTCTTTCTTTCTTTCTTTCTTTCTCTCTCTCTCTTTCTTTCTCTGTCTCACCCTCTCCCCCTTTACAGTTTTTAACCTACTGTATTTTGTACTTTTGGTGTAAGGGGGAAGGCTCATTATACTTGTCCATGCAAAGTCTCCATCTATAAGCAATCCTACTTGGCAGGTATTAGTCTTCAAGCCAGTGAATAAATGGAGACATATATTTCTCTTTCCAATGCAACAATATATGGGACTCCAAATAAAGTCAAAGACTGGTATATGTATGTGTGGATAGGATTCATAATAACAGGTTATTCTCGATGGGTCTCAAACCCTCAGTAAGTTAGGGACTTGGGACTTCACCTGCATGCAAAGACAGGCTTGAGCGAATGAGACCAAAAGTGGGTCCAATGGTCAAGAAGGCAGTTTCTACACCTGCCATGGAGAGAATTGAGGGGCAGGTGGGGCTTGTCAACCTGGAAAGGTAGCCCAGGTAGGAGAAGGAAAACTCTGATCCTAAACCTCCACTGCATTTTGGGACATCTTCAGGAGAAGAAAAGGCTAAGGAGTAAACCCTACACAAATCTGGAGTGGAGTCCCTAAGACGGTTAGATGGCGTCTTGTACGCCTCCTTCCAGCAACTCCTGCAGCCAACCTGGTGTCAAATGAGTTCCTTTTGGAGCACATCAGCGAGGCTGAGAGGGGGTCTTGTCATCTGGGCAGCCCAGGACCTCCAGACACACAGCTCAGACTTGCACCCCAGTGAGGTCACTTCTGTCCTGCTAACGCAGTGGCCTGACTTCACCCCTGGAGGCTCACTCCATTGTCTCTTGAGACAGACAGATGCCAACCAACAAATCCTGGTGGTTTGTTTTAAATTTGGGCCTCCGTTTCCACCGCCAAAGAAGGCGGGGAAAAACAATACTGGGGAGAGGACCTGAACTGACCCTGTTTTGTGATTTTGACCCTTTCTGACAGTGGTCAGACAGAAACATGTTTTCCTTTATCCCACCGGAGGTTGTTTTATTCCATCTATTTCAGAACGTTTCATTCTGCCATTTAACATACCCAGCAGGCAGGAAGAACAGGAAACTCATCTCGCCCATGGCTGGACTGTATTTATTCTTCTGCCTGCAATCCCCTCCTGAGATCACTGTTAATGGCTACTGAATTACTCGGCTCTCTGGCCTTCTGAAGCACCCATTCAGACAGTGCTTCTTGCAAGGCAACGGTCACCAACCTGGTGCCCTCTAGGTGTTATTTGTTTCCCTGGAGGTTAGATAGTTTCTGAGCATAATTCAAAGTGCTGGTGCTGACCTTTAAAGCCCTAAACGGCCTCGGCCCAGTATACCTGAAGGAGCATCTCCACCCCCATCGTTCTGCCTAGACAATGAGGTCCAGCTCCGAGGGCCTTCTAGAGGTTCCCTCCCTGCAAGAACTGAGGTTACAGGGAACCAGGCAGAGGGCCTTCTCGGTAGTGGCACCCGCCCTGTGGAACGCCCTCCCATCAGATGTCAAAGAGATAAACAACTACCTGACATTTAGAAGACATCTAAAGGCAGCCCTGTTTAGGGAAGTTTTTAACATGTTCAGAGACATTTTTTGATGTTTGATATTTTATCATGCTTTTAATATTCTGTTGGGAGCCGCCCAGAGTGGAGGGGAAACCCAGCCAAATGGGCGGGGTATAAGTAATATGTTGTTGTTGTTGTTGTTAGATGCCAATGTGTCAAGCAACTGTTTGCTCACATTTTCAAATTCATTTTCCTTACAGCAAAAAGTCTGGATTTGGGGGAAATGGTTTTGCTTAAGAGCTGCAAATCAACCTGAATTTGCTGGCATGTGATCGGATCCTACACCTAAACTGCTTTTCACACTGGGTTTGAGTTTAAATACATGCATACATACATACCAGCCCCTGCTAACGGCTCACAGACCTAAGATCTGACACATCCCCTCATTCCCTGCCCTACTTAGAAGGTGAGCGCAAGACTGCAGGAATTCCAAATTCTGCGTCATTGTTGGTTTTGCAGTGGAGGAGGAAGAATCTTTGCTTGATATTTTGCAAGGGCTTAGAGCTGCCACATGTGACCTTTCTGTTGGCATTTATGTATACTTTCAATATAGAGCAATGGAGAAATCCTACGACTCTGGTCTGAAATGTAACAACGGTTGCGGCCGAACAACTGCTGCCACCGCTACGGATTTCCTTAACTCTGAGAGCGTGAGAATGTCATTGACCCATGACTTTTGGAACTTAGAAGTCTGCCCCCGGCCCCCAGAAAAACACCAATTTTCACGTGTTAGAATGTAAGACTCGAGCCTTTCTGACGTTTGATTTGCAGGTGACAACGCAATACCACATTGCAATGTGCCAATAAAGCAATAAGTTGCATAAGAGGCATTCATCATGACAGTTAATTGTTTGGGGTTCACTCGCGAAGCCCACAACCCACACACTCAAGCTTCACATCCCACTTGTGGGTTGTGACCCACAAATTGGAAAACTCTGGTCTAGGTGACTGGGAGCAGCCGGCGAGACCACATAACACCGGTCCTGAAAGACCTACATTGGCTCCCAGTACGTTTCTGAGCACAATTCAAAGTGCTGGTGCTGACCTTTAAAGCCCTAAACGGCCTCGGTCCAGTATACCTGAAGGAGCGTCTCCACCCCCATCGTTCTGCCCGGACACTGAGGTCCAAGCGCCGAGGGCCTTCTGGCAGTTCCCTCGCTACGAGAAGCCAAGTTACAGGGAACCAGGCAGAGGGTCTTCTCGGTAGTGGCACCCACCCTATGGAACGCCCTCCCACCAGAGGTCAAAGAGAACAACAATTACCAGACCTTTAGAAGGCATCTCAAGGCAGCCCTGTTTAGGGAAGCTTTTAATGTTTGATGGATTTCTGTATTTTAATATTTTGTTGGAAGCTGCCCAGAGTGGCTGGGGGAACCCGGCCAGATGGGCAGGGTATAAATAATATATTATTATTATTATTATTATTATTATTATTATTATTATTATTATTATTATGCTCTGCAGGGTTTCAGTCTGGAGTCTCTGCCAGCACCACCAGGAAATGCCAGCCTGATGTTGGGACCATCTGCATCCTCTATCACTGAGCTATTGCCACCAGGAGCCAGAAGCCAATTAAGGCACCTTTCGACTGCATTCTTCTTTTTCCTGCAAAGCCAAATGCAATTTTTGCTCTCCCAACCTTTGTTTGAAAGCTTCCCCCCTCCCCCAAATTTCCCAACAGAGCAGGCTTTGTCGTCTCCCTCCCTCCCAAAGCCCCCTCTCCATTCTGGGCTCCCTTCTTCAATTACTCTCTCTTGGGGAAGGCCACACAGGCAGCGGTAACTTAAGGCTGGGAATTTTCAAAAGGGGCTTCATATTCGTGGTTCGATTTTGCTCCTGCCAAACAATCAGATGTTATCGGGGGGGGGGCTTCAAAGGGGAACTAAACCTAGACCAAGAGCGAGCAATCTGGTAAAACCACACCCTAATATCTCAGGGCAATCAAGAAAACAGCCAAGGAAAAGTTTCAACAACCACAAAGTCAGGTGTGGGTTTTAAAAACAGGGGGAGGGAGTGCAAGACTCTTTACCTGTAGACCAAGGATTGGAACATCAAAATGCAGAGCTTAAAATCATAGAACCCTGGAGTTGGAAGGTACCAAAAAAGTCATGTAATCTACCCCCCTGCAATGCCAGGAATCATAGCTTTAAAAATCCCTGACAAATGGCCCACCAACCTCTGCTTAAAAGCATCCAAGGCAGGAAAGCCCACCTCCTTTCAAGATAGTCCATTCCACTGTTCTTACCGTCAGAAAGTTCTTCCTAATGTTCCAGTCAGGGTCTCCTTTCTTCTGCAGTGGTACCTCGGGTTACGAACTTAATTCGTTCCGGAGATCTATTCTTAACCCGAAACCGTTCTTAACCTAAGGCACGCTTTTGCTAATGGGGCCTCCCGCTGCCGCCACGGCGTGATTTCTGTTCTCATCCTGGGGCAAAGTTCGCAACCCAAGGCAATGGCGCACCAAGCCCAGATGGTACCCGGTGTGCCGCCTGTGTGGCACCCCGTACGGACTGTGCATGTGCGGCATCCCACGCATGCGCACTCCGTACGGGGTGATGCACACGCGCAGTCCATACGGGCTGCCGCTGGTGCACAGTGGCCTTATGGGCTGCCACTCGCACATGGCGGTTGTATAGGCTGCCGCGTGAGCAGCACCCCGTACGGACGGCACGCAAGAGCAGTTGCCTGTACGGATGCCACGCCCTTGAAGCAAAGCACACCTCCCAAGCCTGCCACTGCCACGCAAAGCAATGCTTTTTACCGGGCGGCGGGGCTCAGCTTGGGAGTCACAGGGGGGCTCGCCAAGTGTCACCCCCTCCTGGGTGGCACCTGGGGCGGCCCGCCCCCAACGCACCCCCTTGCTACGCCCCTGACCCAAGGTACTACTTACGGGTTAGCAGAGTTTGTAACCCGAACCGTTTGTAACCCGAGGTATCACTGTAATTTAAATCTATTGGTTCAGTAATACCTACCAATAATACCACCATCAGACCTAACATGGACACTGGTACCAGAGCCGGCAATAAACCCAGATGCCAACTTTGCTGCTACATACACCCGGTTCAGGTCCTGCTCTCTGGAGTAGGAGAAAGTTTGCTCCATCCTCCATGTGTCTGATATTTGAGGGTGCCTCTCAGGCTTCTTGTTTTCCCTCCTGTGCTGTTGAGCATATGATGCTGCCTTGCATGAGTCAAATCATTGATCTCCTTAGCCCAGAACTGTCTCTGCCGACACTTCTCCCAAGGCCTCAGGCGACTTTCCCAGGCATTTTACCTGGAGATGGCAGGGATTCGAACCTGGGCCCTCCTCCTCCTCCTGATCTCCTGTTACCTTGATACAAGATCCCCACCCTAAGTAAGCAAGCTCTACCTCCTTTCCCGGTTGTGCTGGACTTCAGTTTCCCTTTTGGCCAAATCAGCCACCATAAAAAAGACCCAATACTGCCTCTGAAGACTCATTTGTGCGACGTTTTGTAGCATGTAAACTATGCCTCTGTGGTTAGAGCTGTAGCTTCCCACTGGCAATTCCCACAAGCACAGAGACACATATTTTCCCAGGCACCAAAGTCCTGTGCATCATTATCAAGGAAACAGAGATGGAGAGCATTGTTCGCGCACACTTATGTACCTGGGGATAGCCACAGAAGATGGTGTTCAGAACATCTACAACATGTGACCTGGCCCAAGATGGAGCAACTATCGATTATTTTGAGTATTTAATTTATATACGGCTTAATATATTTGAAATATAATTAAAATTATTTCCCTGCATCTCTCTGGGTCATTGGCATTGTTCTTTGAACTAAAGAAGGGTGTCTCCTGACCTTCCGCTCCTCTCCACCAGCTCAGTCTGCAATGCCTTCACAGATGGGAGAAACCTAGGAGCTTCTACATTATAGCCGAAGAACCTCCTCTCTTCCCCAGCTTGACATGGATCTCTGAGGACTTTAAAGAACTGCCTTCTCCTAATCAGGGATGCCTAATATGGTGTCTTCCAGATGTTTTTGGACTACAACTCCCACCAGCACCAGCCAGAATGGCCAGTGGTCAGGGATGTTGGGAGTTGTAGTCCAATGGCATCTGAAGGCCTACTCCTGGACTATACGAATCGGCCTGAGTGCTAAGATCATCCTCAGCACTCAGTTTAGAGTAGGGCCTTCCCGGTGGTGGCACCCTCCCCTTGAAATGCTCTTCCCAGAAATACCAGGTTTGATATCTCTTTCAGCAGCTTTTTATTTGTCAACATTTTTTGTGTGTACTTTAGAGGCTGCAACCCTATACCCCAACCTTTGTCAACCTGCTGCCCTTCTGATGTTTTGGACAACAGTTCCCACAAACCACCAGCTCCCCCCACCCACCCACCCCAGCAAGCAGGCAGTGCTGTCTGAGGCTACTGAGAGCTGAAGTCCATAACATCTGGAGGACACCAGCTTGCAAAGGCTGCTCTACCAACTTACCCAAGAGTAAGTCCTCTTTGAATGGGGACTAACTTCTTGGGCTCCAGGATGACTGCAGATGGTGTCAGTAGTCACGAAATTAAAAGGCGCCTGCTTCTTGGGAGAAAAGCAATGACAAACCTAGACAGCATCTTAAAAGCAGAGACACCACCTTGCCGACAAAGGTCCGTATAGTTAAAGCTATGGTTTTCCCAGGAGTGATGTATGGAAGTGAGAGCTGGGCCATAAAGAAGGCTTATCGCCAAAGAATTGATGCTTTTGAATTATGGTGCTGGAGGAGACTCTTGGACTGCAAGAAGATCAAACCTACCCATTCTGAAGGAAATCAGCCCTGAGTGCTCACTGGAAAGACAGATCCTGAAGCTGAGGCTCCAATACTTTGGCCACCTCATGAGAAGACTCCCTGGAAAAGACCCTGATGTTGGGAAAGATGGAGGGCACAAGGAGAAGGGGGAGACAGAGGATGAGATGGTTGGACAGTGTTATAGAAACTACCAACATGAATTTGACAAAACTCCAGAAGGGAGTGGAAGACAAGAGGGCCTGGCATGCTCTGGTCCATGGGGTCACGAAGAGTCGGACACGGCTAAAAAACTAAAGAACAACAGCAGCAGCAACAACTTGTAGATGGAAGGAAGATTTGCACTGTCAGTCTGTTTTGTTTATTCACCAATGATTGTGTCTGCTCTGTGGGTTTAATCTGTTTTATTGTTTTATTGATGTAGCTTCTTTTGTTGTGATCTCTGGCTGTTGTGAGGCAATTTATGAGTCCCTGTGCGACTGAAGAGCAGGTTGTTAAATAACTACAATAAAGGGAGAGACAGCTAAAATATTTGATGATCATTGGATTGCTCATCTTAAAGGGGGATCTCGGGTGAGGAAGACATGTCTCATTGTCAGAGATGCCTTCTTGCACCCAAGATTGAGGGGGCTTCGCATGCAGTGTGTGTGCATGAAGTCATGCGCTTGGGCAGCCGTAGGAAGGTGGGGCCCTTCAGTCTCAGCAACTGTTTCATGGGGGCAAGACCTGCCAGAGATGAGATGATGTGCTCATTAGGCCTGACACTCCTGTTCAGATCCTGCTTTTGCTAATAAATAGTTAACTTCAACTTACACAGTGATTTGCTGCTGGCTCTCTCCTGTTACCCTATCTTATCTCCCTCTTCAAGACATCCGAGCATCCTTATATGGTTGTGTCTACGCCATGGAGGGGGAGCCAATTGACCTCCAGTTGTTGTTGGAGTCCAGCTCCCATCATGGTATGGTTTGCATATCAGGGACGACTCTGTCCAATGTCAATCATTATTTCTGTTTGGGCTGTTCCAGTGGGCCATTTCCCTGCTTAGAGCTGCACTCGAGAACTCCTCTTTACCTGAGGGCTGTGCTAAAATGCATTAATGGTTTCAGCCCCAATTTAGATTCACTACTAGGATGTAGCTGGAGGGCAAAAACCTGCTCTCAATATTTTCTCAATAATAATAATAAAGTGAAAAGCTCTCTGGCAAATTCCTTGGAGTTAGACTAGCTTAAGAGCAGCAGCCAGAGAGAGGAGATACCGAGCTCCCAAACCACAGAGGCATTTATCCGATGGAGCTAATCCGATTTTTGCATTGTTGCCCCATTCGTCGGAACTCGGCATTCAGTTTCTGGAGCCCTCCTTCTGCAATGGCTGGTGCTTAGCGGGGGAAAAGCAAGATGTGATGGATAGGATGTGTTACCTTAGCACCAGTGGAGATACTGCTTGGCAAGCAGCCCAAACATTTGCCCCGATGTGACCCACTAGAATTCATAGATACAAGATGATGTGATGGTCATTCACTTAAATGACTTTTGAAAAGGGTGAGCTATGGGGTAACCAGCCTCTTTGGGTCCTGAGGATACTTGGGCACCACCCTCATCCCCCCTCCAGTATCCCAGATTTCTCCCCTTTTCCTCCAGCTGCTAAATTGTTCATACTTTTCAAAGTTCGGATCTGCAGTTCAAGTGCCGATCTGAGCCTCAAAATGCGCATAGAGGTGAAAGAGGAAGCGGGAAAGCAGGGCCTAAGGAAAAATGGGACCTAGAAGATCAATGAGGAGATAGTAGACTGTCCCTACCTTCTGTAGCACAGTCCTCTCTTTGAATGGCTATTAGAGGAACAGTCCTCTTTAGAACAGTGGACTTTAAACTAGACTTGCTTTTTTAAACTGGACGTGTTTTGCACAGAGGACTTATTAGGAGTGCTTTGTTCAAAGCAAGTCCAGTTTATTTTATTTTTTTAAATATATTTTTATTAATTTTCCAATTAAAACCAATTATATCACATTCATTATTTCAAATTATACACATATATATCAATCAAACCGAATGTTATGCCAAATCATCTAGAAAAATTTTTTGGGTTCCCATGCTTCAAGAAATTGGGGATTCCTCGCAACCGTCCACTGCCGTCTTTTTTCTAAAGTTCAAATCGTCTCTCCAAGTTCATAATAATCCAGATCTTTCCCTTACAGTCATATAGATGTTTTCCACTTTCAACCGATTGTTTCCCAGCTGCTGAGATAAATATCAAACAAGGTTTCACAGATGTTCTCCTGTGTGGGTTAATCAGTCCAGCCTCCCCATAAATCTTCTTAGTCTGGAGCTCCCTGTTGCGTCAACACGAAGCAGCACCATCTTAAAAAGCTCAAATCACTTTCATTTTCTCTCATAACCATGCAGATTAACGATCTTTATAAAATTTACAGCTTTTCCAGGCAGAAGACCCAAACATCAAACCATAGACTCTTGGTAAATTAATGGATCTCCTTGCCCTATAGCTGAACTTAGCTTCAGGTCGCTGCTCCAATTCAAAGTGCGTCACAGCTCATAAATCCTCCGAACGCGTCCAGGCACTCCTTCCGTCCAACTAGAGGGGGGCTTTTCTCATCAGCAACTCCACATCTTTAAAAAATATGCTCAGTAACAACAGTTTATAAAGTTCAACTCACACAGTCTTTTGCTTCTCTTTCACTCCAAACAAGCCAGGACATCGCGTCTGGGAAGGTACAAAGTAACTCATATGAAGAAAAATGAAAAAAAACTCACTTCCCTTATCGCTCCGTCCCCATCAATCCTTCTTCCAGATGAAATACAGCCTTTGACTCCTCTCCCTCAGCAGCATAAATTTCTCAGCAGTAAACAGCGCTTCTTCCCCTCCTTCTGAAGTATGTCCATAGATTTAAGCCTAATTATCTTCTTTAACCATGGAAATCCCCGCCATGCAGATTAGCGTCCGGGAGTCCTGGCCCTCGTAAGTGCTTTTCAGCCCAAGCTCCCCCCACTCCAAAAACAGTCGGAGTGGGTCTGGGGGCATCGCGGGCCAGCGGCCCCTCTCCGTAACCCCCGGAGAGGGTAGGGGGTTGCCATTTACTCCCCTAGCAACCGCCAAATTCCTTACGAAGGTCAGAGGGATGGAAAACAGGTCCGCCATTCCTGCCGGCGGAAACCGGAACAAAGCAAGTCCAGTTTAAAGATAAAGAACCCCCAGAGGAGAAATCAAGAGGGGGGGTTGAAGTTCCCCATCAACCAGGAGAAGCAGCTGGGCAGCAGACTGGGCAGATACACACAGGTCACCTGGCCTCAGTCCTGTCCCCCACTATGCTGACATGCACTGTACTCTTATTTAGGTAAAGGTAAAGGTAAAGGGACCCCTGACTATTAGGTCCAGTCGTGACCGACTCTGGGGTTGCGCGCTCATCTTGCATTATTGGCCGAGGGAGCCGGCGTATAGCTTCCAGGTCATGTGGCCAGCATGACAAAGCCGCTTCTGGCAAACCAGAGCAGCACATGGAAATGCCGTTTACCTTCCCGCTGTAGCGGTTCCTATTTATCTACTTGCATTTTGACGTGCTTTCGAATTGCTAGGTTGGCAGGAGCTGGGACCGAGCAATGGGAGCTCACCCCGTCACAGGGATTCGAACCGCCGACCTTCTGATCAGCAAGCCCTAGGCTCAGTGGTTTAACCACAGCGTCACCTGGGTCCCTTGTACTCTTATTTAACTTATAGCAATTAGTTCTAAATCTGTACATAAGCATATAATGGTTGTTGTTGGCATCTGTCTCAAGAGAGAATGGAGTACACCTCGAGGGGTGAAGTCAAATTGCTGTGATGGCAGCACCAAAGGGACCTCCCTGGGGTGCAAGCCCTGGGCAGTGTGTCTGGGGGTCCTGGGCTGCCCACACAACAAGACCCCACTGTTGGTGTTGCTGATGTGGGCCAAAGGAAAGCAGCACTAAAGTTTGGCACCAATGTGGCTGCAGGAGTTGCCGGACGGAGGCGTACAAGGTGCCACCCGGCCACCCCTGCAGTCTGGATTTGTGTCGGCCCTTTCTTCTCCCAAAGATGTCCCACAAGACAGTGGATATGGATTTTTCCTTGGGGTTTCCTCCCGAAACCTTTCTCATGAATGAGTAAAGCCGCAATGTGGCAGAGGTTTAGGACCAGAGTTTTCCTCCTCTTAGATGGGCAACCTTCCCAGGTTGAAGAGCCCCACCTGCCCCTCTCTTCCCTCTACAGCATGTGCAGAAACCACCTTCTTGACCAATGGACTCAACATTGGTTTCACCCTCTTAATCTGATGGAGCCTGTCTCCGCATGTAGGAGAAGTCCCTGTGTTATGTACTAAGCTTGGATCCTAGAACAATAGGCAAGTAGGATCCTAGAATGCAACAACTGATTGGCCTGCAGGAAAAGACCAATCAGGCTCCAGGAGGGAAGCAGAATCAGCCAATCAGACGTAAATTGTGTAAATAATGTATATAAAAGCCTGAGGTTTGGGGAGCATTTCATTCACAGTTTTACAAGCTGCAATAAAGAGCATGAAGTCACTACAGAACTCTGAGTATATTTCACTCTGACTCACTGAGCGTAGGAGACCCATTAGCTCTCCCTCACCTGATTTAGCTGGCCAGTCAAAGCAGCTTCCCAAGGTCTGGCTACTGTTGCATGTTGACAGCTTCTGGAAGCCAAAGGTGAGGTTTGAGTGAAGGGTAGGGACCAAAGGTGGACAAACTACCCCAGATGTGTCCCCCACCAGAAGTACTATCCCTCCGCTAACACCCCAATCACCCTGTATAAGCATATGCACATTTTATGTATTTTTAAAGCGCTGCATTTCCTCTGCTTTAGGGCACCCTAACTCCTCACATTGCACTGTGGCTGCAACTCTAGTTGAGTAAGTACTTTATTAAGCTCACAGCACATTCAACCTCCCACAGAGCTCTGGCTAGGGGAGGAGAAATGGAGATTGCATGGGGGTCACACAAGGACAGACTTCCAAAGGTCAGTGGGTTAACTTCATGCACCATCAACATGGCTTTGAGCAGTGGGGGGGTGGGTTACTCTCTCTGTGCCCTGTCAAGGAATAAGCTAGGTCTGATTTGCCTTTCACTTGTGATATAAAACATAACTATGAAAAATGTTTCTATCAGAATATCCCTTATATGGCATTAAGGCCTGAGTCAATCGCAATCAACACACCAAATACATTTGGAAGCTCGACACCAAATCCATTTGTACCAAGCATAGGCTGGGATCCAAAAGGACTTGCACTCATGTTGTTGTTGTTGTTGTTGTTTGCTGCTAATGCTACTGTTTAATGCAGAGCTATATGCATGTTCCAAGGATTTCATATCTCAGCAACCATTGCAATAACAGCCAGTACAGACCTTCCAAGTGTCCCTATTTTCCAGGGACAGTCCTGGATTTACAGAAGCAGTTCCAGTATCTGATTTGATCCCGGAATGTCCCACTTTTCCTAAGGACATCCCTATTTTTATCAGAGAAATGTTGGAGGGTATGAAGTTATGCGACCCCAGGGGCCCAGAGGATAGAGTGAGAAGAAGGTATTTTGTTTTTTCCCTGGGATGAGAGGGACATGGCAGCCTTTGCTGGTGGACACCATTAAAATGTGGCAAAGGGGGGCACTGTTATCCTCCCACCACCACCACCTAAATGTTCTTCCTCGTACCCTAAAGCTTTTTTCCACATTACAATGAACACAGGTACAAGCTGCCTGTATATTTGTACAAGCATTTGTGTTAAAGAGTGTACCATTGTTGATGTGTACAGTTCAACTTTTTGTATTACGCAGGTACACAGATTGTATGCTCCCTAAACACTAAGTCTTACCATCTCTGTAGCTGTTATATTAGAGCTGTTTGGAGGCATTTGGGAACTTGAAGATGCTCCCTAACTGTACAGTTGAGTAATTTTAACACAGCCCCTGAGGGGCAAAGCAGTTGTTTTAGTTTAGTTTCTTTCTTTCTTTCTTTCTGTTCTGTTCTGTTTGTTAGTGGTTGCTAGTTATGCCCAGGCAGAAACCAAACCAGGACTCATCTTGGGTGTAATTTTTCTAGAAAAAGAGGTGCCACAACTCACCATGAATGCCTCCCTTGTTTTCTTATAATGACAATGGTGCCCACCTGAGAGGAACTGGAACAGAGTTCTGATGAGTTCCAGCTGAAAAAAAGGCCTGGGTATAATAAAGTTCTCAACCCCTGGTCTACTTAGTGTAGGGACATGGGTGGTGCTGTGGTCTAAACCACTGAGCCTCTTGGGCTTGCTGATCAGAATTCAGAGCTTCCGGGTTCAGCGCCATCGTCGATCGGCGGGGCTTCGTCTCGTCTCCGAGACGGCCCGTCTCTGCTAGGAGTGGGGAGGGCAGCGAGAGCGACGCTGCGCCCCTTAGAACCTCGGGAAGGGCGTCCCGAGGGCAATTTGCTCGGCACAGACCCAATCCGGACTCCCCAACTCTTCGGTTAGCTCTAATAAGAGCTCCGGAGCGAGGAGGGTAGAAGTCGCGGGGGCCATTTTGAGCGGCAACGTTATTCTAGCAGGGAGAAGCTTCAAGCCGAAGGCGGAGAGCGCTGGATTCTTCCGAAAATAAAACGATTGGAAAAGACTGTAAGTAACCTCATGATTTGGATTATTATAAAACAATTTGGATCTGGGAGAGAGGGGAGAAAAGAGGAAGCCACCCCCCCCCCCACGGCAACAAAAGAGACAGTAAATAGAAACCCGAAGCCATAAACAGAAGATTTACAATTCAAAGGATCCCTCAAAGGCATCAAAGAGAATCTCCCCTTTGATGCAGGGTGAAAAGGGGAGAGAGACTGCGGTTTATGACTGCCCTGCAATAAAGGTACAGCTTAAGAAAAAACCTTTCCACTCGGGAGCCGGCAGCCCAGACAACCCAGTGAGTTGTCAGGATTTATAAGTCAAATTTTACTTCACTTTGTATTTCTGGACTTTGTGGAATTTCTTTTTTGGCTTAAGTGTTTGTGAAATGTGAGTTCGAACTTTATTGTCAATAAGACTTGAAGAATGCAGCCAGCTTGTTAAAATGGAGTCGAAAAATAAACTGTGATCATATTCCACCCCACGTGACAAGTTTTGACCTTGGCAGGACTGAAATATGTCAACAAAAAAGTGTTCCCCTGAGTTCCAGCGGTCTGTTTTGACCTTAATGTGGGAAACAAGAATAGAGTTATGTCAAGAGGAGACACGACGGCAAGAGTTACAGGAAAAATTCCAGGAGGTGATGGCGGAATATGATTTTTTAGGAGATGAAGCTTTTGACACTGAAAAAGATGAATGTGAGAATGACAATGATGGGGAAGGAAAAGAAGAAGATGAGGATTGTGATGATTCAACACAAAATGAAGCACACCACGAAAAAAATGATGACTCTACTCTACAAAAAGTTGGATGGAGTGCCCTGCTTTTGAGGGGGGCACGATTGGTATCATTGGAACTCCAGAACGCCCACAGGGAAGAAGGAAAAAATATGCAGAGAAGAGAAGAAATTCAGGGGTCCTGTATGGTGGCCTGGATGACAAAAGACTGTAAACAGGGGGTGGGGTGAAGGGAAAGTGATGTTGTGATTAAGGATGGATTAACAGGTTTATAACTGGTCTGCTGATTTTGGAATTTGCTGGATTGGGGGGGGAAGCCGGCAATCGGGGATGTAAGGTTAAATTGAGAATAGTTATAGTTTTAAAAGTGAATGGATTTTGGAAAATGTGAAAATATGGAGGCTTATAGAGGGAGAAAAAACAAAAAATTAGGCACGGGAAGAGAAAATGGGAGTTTGATTTCTCAGTGATTTGAATATTAGATGAAAATGTTAACAATTGATTTATAAGTTGTATAAGATGCAAAGGTGTATTTTTATAAAGTAAGAAACTGTTGCAGATGATAAAAAAGGGATGAAAACCGGGGAAGGGGGGGGAGGGGAAGCCCACAAAATATGGTTTTACAACTATGAATGCAAGAAAAATTTTTTGTTTTGTATTGTTTTTTCTTTTTTCTTTTTTCGCCCTTTCTTTTTTTTCCCCCCTTTTTTCCTATTTCTATTTTTCTCTTTTTTTTTTTTTTTTTGGTATGACAATAGATGGTTGGATGGATGTCCTCCTGCGTACTGCCCTGGTTTGCTGGAGCTCCCTGGTGGCAGGGGGGGGCTTTGGGGTCAGGGGAGGGGGGGGAGGACAGAAACCCAAGCATAAAATGGACCATCTCTGACTGTTCACATACATGGGATACTTCTGTGGCAGGGGAGGACCCATGTGGGTGGGTAGGAAGGAGGTGGAAAAGGGGTTTAAGTATGTACCTTTTTTTTTTTTGCTTTTTTGTATTTTGTAAAATTAATAAAAAGTATGTTCAAAAAAAAAAAAGAAGGTCAGCAATTCAAATCCAGCTCCTGCCAACCTAGCAGTTTGAAAGCACACCAGTGCAAGTAGATAAATAGGTACAGCTGCGACGGGAAGGTAAATGGCGTTTCTGTGTGCTTTGGTTTCTGTCACGGTGTCCCATTGCACCAGAAGCGGTTTAGTCCTGCTGGCCACAGGACTTGGAAAGCTGTCTGTGGACAAATGCCGACTCCCTCGGCCTGAAAGCGAGATGAGCGCCGCAACCCCATTGTTGCCTTTGACTGGACTTAACTGTCCAGGGGCCCTTTACCTTTTACCTTTTTTTACCTACCGAGTGTTGGGTGCATTATTATTCCAGGGCATTCTTGGAAACTAAAAATGGCAGGCGGCAGGCGCACTGCTGAGTTTCACACACACACCCTGCCTTAAAAGCTCAGTTTGCCTCCTGAAAAGGGTGATCATGTGCCCTGCTTTACAAAGGATTGTCCTGTATTTGAAGATGCCCTCTAAGAACATGAAAAGAACCTGCGGGATCAGGCCAATGGCCCATTTAGCCCAGCATCCTTTTCTCACAGTGGAAATTGGCCACAAGAGTCCTCCACCCTCCTGGGGTTTCCAGCAACTGGTATTCAGAAGCATTGCTCCTTCCAACTGTGGAGTCAGAGCAAAGCCATCATGGCTTGTGGCCGTCTGACAGCCCTCTCCTCCATGAATCTGTTGAATTTGTCTCTTTGATGGGCTCCCTCTCCAAATCTGGTTTAAAGATCCTTAAGGTCCTTTTTAAAGATCCTTTTAGCTGATGCAGCAGCTAAAAAAGCCAATGCAATTCTTGGCTGCATCAATAAGGAGTATAGCATCTAGATCTAGGGAAGTAATAGTACCACTGTATTCTGCTCTGGTCAGACCTCACCTGGAGTACTGTGTCCAGTTCTGGGCACCACAGTTCAAGAAGGATACTGACAAGCTGAAACGTGCCCAGAAGAGGGCAACCAAAATGGTCAAAGGCCTGGAAACGATGCCTGATGAGGAACGGCTTAGGGAGCTGGGTATGTTTAGCCTGGAGAAGAGAAGGTTAAGGGGTGATATGATAGCCATGTTCAAATATATAAAAGGATGTCATATAGAGGAGGGAGAAAGACTGTTTTCTGCTGCTCCAGAGAAGCGGACACGGAGCAATGGATTCAAACTACAAGAAAGAAGATTCCACCTAAACATTAGGAAGAACTTCCTGACAGTAAGAGCTGTTCGGCAGTGGATTTTGCTACCAAGGAGTGTGGTGGAGTCTCCTTCTTTGGAGGTCTTTAAGCAGAGGCTTGACAGGCATATGCCAATAATGCTTTGATGGTGTTTCCTGCTCGGCAGGGGGTTGGACTGCATGGCCCTTGTGGTCTCTTCCAACTCTACGATTCTATGATTCTAGGTGGTGATGGAGGGTCCACGTTGCCCCTCGACAACTAGCAGAGGACAGCAATGGCCACAGAGCATCCAGAAATCAAACTGTTGCTTGATTTGTTGCAAACTTAAGAGCTTATTCCAGACTTTGCAGGACGTTTTTAAATGGTAGGAGCAGGAGAGAAGATGCAGATCTGGCCAAGATCCCGATAAGGGTTGACGCCAAGGGTGAATCAGAGTTCAGCTTCTCCAAAAAGACAGTAACGGGTAAGATAGATGATGGTCGCATTGCACATTTATCGGCTCAGGTAAGGCAAGCTGCACCTTATCTTTCATTTTTCAAATAGTTCTCAAGGTTGCCTCTGACCTTATGATGGGACTGAATGAGGTCACCATTCTTAAAAGGCTTGCAGATAAGCACAAGAGTTTCCAAGGGGGGGGGGAGAAGATCATGAAATGACAGATTATAAGGATGCACTGCTTCTATGACAACGTTGGCAAGAAGCAACATGGTTTCGCTATTTTGGGAAATCTCTGTTGTGTTAAACTAGATTTGTACCCTAGACTTTTTGGGGGGGGCAACAAAAATACACAGTGGGTTGGTAGTGAGCATGAAACCCTGTTTCCAAAATGTTCTCTCCCTGTATAACTGATACTAGGGGTTAATACAGCAGAGAGCTGTAGAAACCCCCTTCCATTGCAAATGGGACCTAGGGCTGAGAGATACCGTAAGTGGTTTGCCTGAAGTTGTCAATTAAGTGGGTTCCTACAGCTCTGTGCTGTAGTAAACCCCTTCTTTGGCAGCATTAAGCAAACCACTAATCTCCTGGCCTCAGCCCCCATCTGCATTATGGGGATATTCAGCTCCCTAGCAAGGCTCTGTTGAACCTTACAGCCTAGCCCTAAGAGTGCTTAAAAATACGATGAGATGTCTATCCAAGTAAATATGCTTAGAATTGCAGCCTTACTGAGATAATGGAAGCTGAGTGATTTCGTGATTTGACCAGCATTAAACAAATGCTAAATATCATGATCATTGCTTGGTAGGTGGCCGTCTTCTCATTGCGCCCACAAAGACAGCAAGTGTGTTTTCCTAGGAAAAATGGAGGCATTCTAGGAAGACTGCTGCAAAACCTTGCAATGCAATAGTTTGTAATTCATAAGGAGCTAGTACAGCAGCAGCAGCATAGCGGTAGGAGACGGAGCTATCTTAACCTGGCTTTAATCAATCCATTCTCCTTTGAAGCCATTACGGTGTATTTATATTAATAAAACTGCCCCACCATTGTGCTGGAGAGGCTGCGATAGTTTAGGTACAACATTTCACATGTGGTGGACATGTCGACATGTAAAGTCCTTCTGGTAGAGGGTGTTACAGAAATAAACTATATTATGGGTCAACATGTGGAATGTACCCCAAGTTTCGGGATTGTTAACTATTTTTAAAGAAGGGCAGACTGACCTTTGTTATAAAGAACTAATTACTTTTCTTTTGGCAGCAGCACACCTACTGGGGATTGGCACAGAATTGGAAAGGATTGGAACATCTGTGTATGTCTCATTGGAAACAGAATGTATGGTCTATTGCTGTATCAGAAAAATGAACAAAGTTTCGTGCACTGAATAAGGGGTGATATGATAGCCATGTTCAAATATATTAAAGGATGCCACATAGAAGAGGGAGAAAAGTTGTTTTCTGCTGCTCCAGAGAAGCGGACACGGAGCAATGGATTCAAGCTACAAGAAAGAAGATTCCACCTAAACATTAGGAAGAACTTCCTAAGAGCTAGTTACAGGTAGGTAGCCGTGTTGGTCTGAGTCGAAACAAAATTAAAAAAAAATCCTTCAGTAGCACCTTAAAGACCAACTAAGTTTTTATTTTGGTATGAGCTTTTGTGTGCATGCACACTTCTTCAGATAGATAGGTATCTGAAGAAGTGTGCGTGCACACGAAAGCTCATACCAAAATAAAAACATAGTTGGTCTTTAAGGTGCTACTGAAGGATTTTTTTTATTTTGTTCCTAAGAGCTGTTCGGCAGTGGAATTTGCTACCAAGGAGTGTGGTGGAGTCTCCTTCTTTGGAGGTCTTTAAGCAGAGGCTTGACAGCCATATGTCAATAATGCTTTGATGGTGTTTCCTGCTTGGCAGGGGGTTGGACTGGATGGCCTTTGTGGTGTCTTCCAACTCTATGATTCTATGAATAATACAAATGATTTTGTAGAAAAATAATAATAATAATAATAATAATAATAATAATAATAATAATAAATTTTTATTTATACCCCGCCCTCCCCAGTCAAAAACCGGGCTCAGGGCGGCTGACACCAACAGAACCACAATAAAACATAAAAACAATTAATTAAAATACAGATTAAAATACAGTATTAAAATTTAAAGTGCAGCCTCATTTCAAGTAGGCCATAAGTGGCTGACACCAACAGAACCACAATAAAACATAAAAACAATTAGTTAAAATACAGATTAAAATACAGTATTAAAATTTAAAATGCAGCCTCATTTCAAGTAGGCCATAAATCCAAGCCATGAGGGAGAAAAACACAGGGGTCAGGCTGAGTCTAACCCAAAGGCCAGGCGGAACAGCTCTGTCTTGCAGGCCCTGCGGAAAGATGACAAATCCCGCAGGGCCCTGGTCTCCTGGGAAAGAGCGTTCCACCAGGTTGGGGCCAGTACTGAAAAGGCCCTGGCTCTAGTAGAGGCCAATCTAGCCATCCTATGACTCGGGATCTCCAGAATATTATTGTTTGTGGACCTTAAGGTCCTCCGCGGGGCATACCAGGCGGTCCCGTATATGGCATCCTTACTTGCCTGGAAGAAGGATAAAGAGCTCTGTATGCAGAAACAACCAGGCAGAATTTGCATTCATTGCTCCACCCATTTGCACCTCTGGCCCTATCCACCCTTTGCATATGGCCCCCAGTTAGTTTTCCAGAAGGGAATGTGGCCCTTGGGCTCCCGCCCTTACTCAGCGTCTGCTAGGGCTCCATCTCCTATCCCCACCCAGCAGCCAGAATTTTTATAATCAAAAATGTTGGCAACCGTGCCTCTGAAATCCCAAGTCCAGGCCTACTGTGAGAGCTCTTGCTTTGAGTTTCCCCTCTCATCATTATATGTCATTATATGTCACATTTTCTCCATATCGCTCCTCAGCAAAGAAACCCATTTCTTATCTCAGCCTCTCTGGAGATTTGTGGGATATTGCAGAGAACTGTTGTACAAGATAACAAAGCTGATTCCTTCGCCTCGTGTTGCTACGGGACTGACACTTTTATAGCATTTTTCTGCTCTGTATTAACTCCGCTGCCATCGCAGTGTCACTCACGACCAGGTCTGTGGACACTCTGAGCTTACCGATAAATAAGTAAATCGGAATTTTGCACCAAGCTGTGAGACCCAAATTCTGCACCATGCAAAGCTAAATTCTACTTCCTGTATAGTTTATGCAAATGGAACATATATTATTAGCCTATTGCTTGAGCTCTTAAAACTGATTTGGTGACTGGTCTGGGTTCACTAATAACTCTGAGTTTAGATAACTTTATGCATTGTGCATAAATCGCTTTCTAAACCAGGTGGGTGCGGGTGGGGAAGGACTTTTCAGCCTGAGATCCACATTCCTTCATGGAGAACCTTCTGGGGCCATATTCCAGGGGTGGACAGAGGCAGAGGTCAGAGGAGCAGGAAAGGAGACTCTTACCTTTGTATCGTGCAAAAGCCGGAGGTTTCTGCACAGATACATCCCTTCATCCAGGCAAGCAAGCAGTAGTCTTGACAGCCATCATCCCACCCACCCCACGCACACATAGGCCCTGAATCTGCTCCAAAGGTTTGGAGGAATCCTCAAAATGGATTTAGGGGAAGAGAATGCAGAAGTCCTCTTTGTGCAAGTGGGAATCCTTTCACTAGTGGGAAGTTTACTGGAGAAGAAAAGCCATGGCGTACCTGCAGCAGCAAAACCGGATGCCTTCATCTGCCCCAGCTGCAGCAAACCATGTCTCTCCTGTATCTCTCCTATGGTTTGGCTCCACCCCCAAAGGTACACTCCTCCATTGTCTCCTGAGACAGACCGATGCCAACAATGTTGATTGAAACCCTATGTTGTGTTCTTTATGTTGTAACTCACTCCGGGACCATAGGAAGAAGGGAGGGGAGGAGGAGGAGGAGGAGGAGGAGGAGGAGGAGGAGGAGGAGGAGGAGGAGGAGGAGGAGGAGGAGGAGGACACCCAAATAAATCTAGGAGCACCCATATTTATGTAATCACATTTTTTGTATAGAACAGAGGTCATGTGTAGGTAAGGATGAGGGTTAATGTTAACATCACAAGCAGCATGTAGATGGGAGCCAGGTTATTCCACTCCCCACACACCTTACCTCCCCACACTCTACCCCCCCCAATGGCCCATATCTTCCAGTACATAGCAACCAGATTAGCAGAGACTATGGGATGCAAGGCAGGGCTGAGGAGTCCATGGCCCTTTAGATGTCGCTTGCTTAGTATTCTCATCACTCCTGACCTTTGGTCATGCTAGTTGAGGCTGATGGAAGTGGAGAGGCCCATAGCATCTGGAGAGTTCCCCTTTCTTGGAGTTCTGTGGGGAGGGGAGATAAAATCAGACCTCACCCCTCTGCCTCACATGTGAACAGGGCAGATTCTTAATTAAGCAAAGATGGCGGCACCCTCACTTCAAGCTTGGACCGTAAACTATTCCGCGAGCCAACTGAACCACAGATTTTGCGCTGGGTTCCATTCTGGGTGGAATTTTGTGGTGATGCTAGAAAAATTACCAGAGGGACTTCATGAAGTTAGCAAACGGCTGTAAATTTGCTGATTCCCAGAATAGACACTGTGTGTGTGTGTGTGTGTGTGTGTGTGCGCGCGCGCGCGCTTAATGTTTCTTCTGGGGGAAAACAATTAAAATCACCACTGTCTCTGAAGCTGTCGGAGAGCTATAAACGTCTCCCAATGCAACCGTTCCTCCCCGTGCTGAATAAAATTTTGCCCTGTTAAAGGAATTTATTGGGGCCTACTCATGCACTAAAGCAGCGTACTCGGGAACTGGGATTCAGTATTTACCAGCATTATAAAAGGAGAAGTGAATGGAGGGGCTGTTTAACCAGGGAGAAAGGGAAGAAGCAGTTCGGAGCAGCTTCATTCAGCCATCAATTTAGAAACAAGTGATTCATCATACTGCAGAGTTTGCAGAAAAAGATAGCGCCATTCACGATTAAGCACCACTTTGATTTCCTGCTAAGTAGATGCAGCGATCATCGCACATTCCTCCACCAGATCTGGCAAGGCATCTTTTGGCGTGGCGTGAGAGCCCTCCCAAGAGCCAAATTTGTGAAGCCGGCCAGCCAGCAGCCACAGCAAGCACAGCCTTGAAACCCATTCTGAAGCCAAGAGACGCCATAGTCTTGCCAGGAATCCTTGGAAGGGGTGACTAAGGAAGGCTTATTAAAAAGGAATTAATGAACGGGTTTAAGAGATGCTTATTAAAGGCTGAGATTTAATGTGGATTTCACAAAAGGGGAAAGGGGTGGCAGTGAAGAAGGTGCAAGGCAAAGACTTTTTAAAAAGGTCTGAGTGTGGGTCACAACAGTTTAAAACTACAAGATTAAAATTGTAAGGACATAAGCAGAGCCTGCTGGATCAGGCCAGTGGGGCATCTAGCCCTGCATCTGTTTCTCAGAATAGCCTGACAGACAGTTGCAGGGAGGGAGCAAGAAGGGCCTGAGTGAAACAACACTCTCCCCAGAGGTATACTGCCTCCGACAGGGGAGGTACAAAATAGTCACCAGCATTAGTTTAAAATGGCTAACAATCAAGAGAATGAGGTATGTTCTTTGAAAAATGTATGTCATGTGTCAAAGACCAAGTCTGTCCTTAATAATAATAATAATAATAATAATAATAATAATAATAATAATAATATATTATTATTATTATTATTATTATTATTATTATTATTATTATTTCTACCCCGGCTGGGTTTCCCCAGCCACTCTGGGCAGCTTTCAGCAGAATATTAAAATACAATGATTCATCAAATGTTAAAAGCTTCCCTAAACAGGGCTGCCTTCAAATGTTTTCTGAAAGTCAGATAGTTGTTTATATCCTTGACATCTGGTGGGAGGGCGTTCCACAGGGCGGGCGCCACCACCGAGAAGGCCCTCTGTCTGGTTTCCTGTAACTTCACTTCTCGCAGTGAGGGAACTGCCAGAAGGCCCCTCAGCGCTGGACCTCGGTGTCTAGGCAGAACAATGGGAGTGGAGACGCTCCTTCAGGTATACTGGGACGAGACCGTTGAGGGCTTTAAAGGTCAGCGCCAACACTTTGAATTGTGCCCGGAAATGTCCTATGCCCCACAAATAACCCAGAGATGCATTTTAAATAAAATGACACATTCTACTCATGTAAAAACACGCTAATTCTTGGACCATCCGCGGGCCGGATTTAGAAGGCGATTGGGCCGGATCCGGCCCCCGGGCCTTAGTTTGCCTACCCATGGCTTAAACACTAATGGGAGCACCTTGAATGAGACCAAAAAACAAACTGGCATCTGTTCTAAAAAAGGGGGGGCGGGTGTTATGTGATATCTAAATGGAACTCCAGCTAGTACGGTAATCAGGCTGCTGCTTCTTGGAACAGTTGGAGTTTCCATGCCATCTTCAAGGGCAGCCCCACATGGAGCACATTGCAGCAATCCAGTATGAAAGTTACCGCAGCATAGAGTACGGTGGCCAAGCCATCTCTGTTCAACAGGGGCTGTCAAGCTGGACCTGGGAAAAGGAACTCCTAGCCATGAAATCACCTGAGCCGCCAATGACAGTGGCAGATCCAGGAGGACCCCCAAACTTCAGGTATGTGCCTTCTAGGGGATAGAAACCCCAACCAGAACAGGCTGCCTCCCCACCTCTCTCAGACCCAAGAAATTGGAGAACTGCCATGCTGGATGCTCTGGGCCAGGGATGTCCGGCCGGTCAACCACAATCGACTGGTCGATCCCAGGGACGTTTGGGTCGATCGCAGTCTATCAGGGGCTCTTTTTCCTTTGCAGGGGGAAAGAGGAAATGGTCCCGCCCCCTCGCCCCATTCTCCATTTGCGCCTGATCACTAGAACGGAAGACGGAGTTTTGCTGTGAGGCTGTTTGTTTCCTGCTCGATCTTTTGGTGAGCGACTTTTTCCTTTCCTCCCTAATGAAAGCTCAACATTGTTGAGGTGCCCCTCTAAAAAAAGGTCAACAACTTTGACTTTCCTCCCTAAAAAAGCTCAACAACTTTGACCTGAACTCCCAAAAAAGAGGTAGATCGCTGCCAGTCTTTTATTCTGTGAGTAGATTGCAGTCTCTTGGGAGTTGGGCGTCCCTGCTCTAGGCCAAAAGTAGGGAAGCTGATCCCATTAGAAAGGTGGGTTCTTATCTCCCCTCCCCCGCCCGCAGGCCATGTTTGACAGGTGGGTGTGGCCACCCAACTGCCAATCACCTGACATCATTGCAACATCCACAGCACCATGCAAAAATGGGTCGCCTGGCGTCACATGGGTGGACCCGATTCATGCTGATTGCTAACTGTGGTGGCGGGACAGGGGCTCATAGAGATGAGGAAGACCTGGCCCGTTTCTAATTTGTGCTCTCTCGTGCCATTTTTGTGATGCAGTTCTTCAATCCTTGCCCACAAAAGATATGCACATAAATGAATGCGTTACAAGAGAGAGACCGTGAAATGCATGCGTTAATGGAATACAGTGGTGCCTCGCTAGACGAAATTAATTCGTTCCACGGGTCTTTTCTTATAGCGAAAAATTCGTCTAGCGAATCCCATAGGAATGCACTGATTTTTTTTTTACTTTTTTTTTGCCCATAGGAACGCATTAATTGAATTTCGATGCATTTCTATGGGAAACCGCGATTCGCTAGACGAATTTTTCGTAAAACGCATTCGTCTAGTGAGGCAAGCTCTGCTCGAAAAATCCTTTCATTAAGCGGAAATTTCGTTAAGCAGGGCATTCGTTAAGCGAGGCACCACTGTATGTGTTGTATTAAGGGGAACAACCTGCAAAAATGTGCATACGGAGCAAGATTTCATGCGGAAAATATTGAGAGAAATGCGTATTAAATTGCTGGTCAGTTTCCACAGAAACAAATCACAATGTGGAAATGTGGAAATGTGGTGAACTGATCTTCAGGTTGAAAAAGAATGAGACACTGAGACTGTCCACCCTTAGTTCATTGCAACCTCCATTGTGCTATTTCAGCACTGCCTCCAGGTGAACGCTTGATCCGGAATTGATCCCCATCGTCCCCTTTTTACGGCCGGTGAGTACTACAGCTCAGATTCCCTTACAAATCTGTGGCAATTAAATGCACAATGAGGAGGAGGAGGAGGAAGGAGACCCCTCCAAACCACTGGCAGGACAATCACTCCTGGGCTGCATGCACTTGAAATAATATAATCACTCCTGCGGAGTTTCCCAGTCCTTCAGATGAAAGAGCACAAAGGCAGATACTGCCTGTTGTTTCATCAGAGTTAATGATCCACAGAGGAAGTCATCGGGAGTTAACGAAGATGTCCCCGGAAAGGCAACCGTGCCGTGACTCTGCCCAGAATGAAGGCGAACCAGGACCAGTATCTAACAAAGGCTGGCTCCAGCAGCCAACATCGTTGTGCACAGGCCAAGACCCATGCTCCGGCAGGACGCCCCCCGCCAACCCCAAGAGCACCAGACATTTTGCAGGCTGAGGACAGGATGATGCCCTCCATCCCTTCCCACCAGTGCTCTGTTTCCCACAGCGCCTGAGGACAGCAGGCTAGCATAGCGGCAGTAGGGCCAACTGTGTGATGATACACACAGCTCTGTCCTCTGAACAGCTCACTATGGATCTCCACCGCCTGCCCCACAGCATTTGCCACCTGAGGCAACTGCCTCACTCTGCCCAATGGTAGGACAGCCCCTACTGCTACTCTTTTCTCCTTGCTGCCAATGACTGCTCACCCTCTGCGTCCAAACAGATAATAATAATAATAATAATAACAATAATAATAATAATTTATTTATACCCCGCCCTCCCCAGTCAAAACCAGGCTCAGGGCGGCTAACACCAATAAAATTACAGTAAGACATAAAAGAAAAGAAAACAATTAATTAAAATACAGATTAAAATACAATATTAAAATTTAAAATGCAGCCTCATTTTAAGTAGTCCATAAATCCAAACCATGAGGGAGGGAAACACAGGGGTCAGACTGAATCCAACCCAAAGGCCAGGCAGAACAGCTCTGTCTTGCAGGCCCTGCGGAAAGATGACAAATCCCGCAGGGCCCTGGTCTCCTGTGAAAGAGCGTTCCACCAAGTTGGGGCCAATACTGAAAAGGCCCTGGCCCTAGTTGAGGCCAATCTAGTCACCTTATGGCTTGGGATCTCCAGAATATAGTTGTTTGTGGACCTTAAGGTCCTCCGCAGGGCATACCAGGAGAGGCGGCCCCGTAGGCACGAGGGTCCCAAGCCACATAGGGCTTTAAAGGTCAAAACCAGCACCTTAAACCTGATCCTGTACTCCACCGGGAGCCAGTGCAGTTGGTAAAGCACTGGGTGAATGGGATCCCACGACCGGGACCAAAGCTGAGCACATGCTCAGCATGCAGAGGGTCTCGATCCCCAAGCCACCAGGATAGAACACTGCCTGAAACCCTGCTGCCTGTCAGTGTAGGCAATGTTGAGCTACATAGACCAATGGCTTAACTCGGAGTAAGGCAGTGTCTTGACTTCCCAAGCGTTGCAGGATGAGCAACAGCCTACATAAGCTCCCTCCTTCCCATTGTTTCTCAAACTTGGATCTCCACCTGTTGTTAGACTGCATTGCCCGTCATCCCTAGCTAGCAGGATCAGTGGTCAGGAATGATGGGAATTGTAGTCCACCGGTTGGGAGACCCGAGTTTGAGAAATGCCAAGCAGCCGTGCACATTGGGCTCAGGGCCACAGGACGGACAGCAGCAATAGCAATGAGAATGAGGTGGTTCTACTCAGGGGTAGGAGGCCCCCGTCTTGGCCAAGTGCTCTCCAAACCCTGGCACCAATACTTCCAATTAGCATGAGCATGCAAGGGTTCCCAGTACGTTTCTGGGCACAATTCAAAGTGTTGGTGCTGACCTGGAAAGCCCTCAACGGCCTCAGCCCAGTATACCCGAAGGAGCGTCTCCACCCTCATCATTCAGCCCAGACACTGAAGTCCAGCTCCAGTTCCCTCACTGCGAGAAGTGAGGTTACAGAGAACCAGGAAGAGGGCCTTCTCGGTAGTGGCACCCGCCCTGTGGAACGCCCTCCCAACAGATGTCAAGGAAATAACTACAATATCTGACTATTAGAAGACATCTGTTTAGGGAAGTTTTTAATGTCTGGTGTTTTATTGTATTTTTAATATTCTGTTTGAAGCCGGCCAGAGTGGCTGGGGAAACACAGCCAGATGGGCAGGGTATGAATAATATATTATTATTATTATTATTATTATTATTATTATTATTATTATTATTATTATTTTGCGCAAGTTACTTGGGTGGAGAAGTGCGCTGAAAAATTCCAAGGAGTGTAAATGTTGAATCATAGAATTGTAGAGTTGGAAGGGGTCCCAAGTGTCATCTAGTCCAACCCCCTGCAATGTAGGAATCTCACCTAAAGCATCAGTTCATGTATTGTTTTGGAAACTGCAGATTCAGTAAGTTTGCCTTTAAATGAGAATTGAGTTGGATTTCTCCCTCCATCCCCGCCTCTGGTGGGGTCCTAGGAGAACCAGAAGGCAAAATAAAATCTTACACACACTCACACAGCCCACCCCGTGCATTCACACAACAAATGCAGTGCTTGCAATAAAGCAGATCCACTGCTTGGGGTGCAAAAGAAGGAGCAGGATTTAACCTCTCTCCCTTTCCCCCTCCCAGCTGGTCTCTTTGAAAACAAGTGACACAATATCTGCATAAACTTGAAACAGGGGAGTTTTTTTTTCAATTCTTTTTTTTTCGATTCTTGCGATTTGAAGGCAGTCATGGCATGGAAATATAAATATGCATATTCTTATTTTTTGCCAGGCTCACCAGGATGTGAGAAGGTGGAACTTGCAAAACCAGGCTGAGAAGTAGTGACTTGCCCACCAGGGTCACTCAGGGCAGGGATTTGAACTTAGGACCTTGTTCAAACTCTCTATCCACCACTCCAACCCGGCAGCTGCTGCCTCAGGTCTGGATGTAGCAAACGCAGGCTGGCGCACAAAGACACCCTACATTCAGCCTGGAAAGTTCAAGTCAGGAAAGGAGAGAGGCTCTCTTTTCAAAAGTGCAGCACTGAGAGAATCCAGGGTGTTAGATCTTGCAGAAGAAAGCAGTTTGTCAAAATTTATCCGTCCCGAAACAGATGCCTGCTGGCAGAGCTCATCAAACCAGCAGCACATATGAGTGACTCTACAAACAGCCTCTCTGCTGGCAGATCTAGTGAACCCCATCCCCACAGAGCTGACAGATCTTATCGAAGAAGGTGCTCACTCACAGAGCCTCCTCCCACTCTCTCTTTCCTGAAAGCCTTTGCAAGAGCTCAGCTCCTTTGAGTCTCCCTGAGGGAGTCTCCAGACTTCCTTTTCAATCGCGCTTCCATCATGATTTGCTCTCATTATGCTATCAGGGCAGTTATACAGAACGGCATTTTCAACACTCTGTGTGTGCTTGCAAACGTTCTGGGGCGGCTCTACTGCTTTCGGCCGTGATCTGTGCATGCCACAGGGTTTCCTGCAAAAATCCTGGAACTTTTTATGCCAAGCGGTTTGTTTGTTTTCAATTTGTGCTTTTAGGGCTTGCTGATCAGAAGGTTGGCGGTTCAAATCCCTGCGACGGGGTGAGCTCCCGTTGCTCGGTCCCAGCTCCTGCCAACCTAGCAGTTCAAAAGCACGTCAAAGTGCAAGTAAGATAAATAGGTACCACTCCAAGCGGGAAGGTAAACGGCGTTTCAGTGTACTGCTCTGGTTCGCCAGAAGAGGCTTTGTCAGGCTGGCCACATGACCTGGAAGCTGTACGCCGGCTCCCTCGGCCAGGGGCGGAGCAAGCGGGGGGCAGGGGCGATACGCCCTGGGCACGCTGAGCGGGCTTTCTACCTGGAGTTTTGTAGCTGGCCTGGAGGCGTGGCGGGCAGCTTTGGAGGTGCGGGGGGGCAGCGATACCCCGCCACGTAATGACGCATGCGTCGTGATGCCACAGCCCCCGGGTGCATGGCAATTTGCAGGGATCCCTTTACCTTTTATGCCTTCCATAGTGAGAAGTGAGAGCTGGACCATAAAGAAGGCTGATCGCTGAAGAATTGATGCTTTTGAATTATGGTGCTGGAGGAGACTCTTACTCAGACTCAAACACAGTATATTCCAAACTATATATTCCTGGTAGTGGTGAACAAAAATCTCAAGTACTATACATCCATTTGGAAGTACTTCTGAACCAATTTATATGTTATATGGATACCCAATATGAACTACAGCATATGACTGAATACATTGAACTGATGTTGGATTGAATCACGAGCGATATGATGTTTATGGTTGTGTTATTTAAGTTATTCTGTGTTATCTGTTTATAAATTAGTGATTGATTATAGCAGCCGGTTACACTTGTTGTATAATTGATACTTGCTACTCGTAACCTAGGTTTATGTTGTGTGCTATAAAAGCAGAGAATCACCTTGCCGACAAAGGTCCGTATAGTTAAAGCTATGGTTTTCCCGGTAGTGATGTATGGAAGTGAGAGCTGGACCATAAAGAAGGCTGATCGCCGAAGAATTGATGCTTTTGAATTATGGTGCTGGAGGAGACTCTTGAGAGTCCCATGGACTGCAAGAAAATCAAACCTATCCATTCTGAAGGAAATCAGCCCTGTGTGCTCACTGGAAGGACAGATCATGAAGCTGAGGCTCCAATACTTTGGCCACCTCATGAGAAGAGAAGACTCCCTGGAAAAGACCCTGATGCTGGGAAAGATTGAGGGCACAAGGAGAAGGGGACGACAGAGGACGAGATGGTTGGACAGTGTTCTCGAAGCTACGAACATGAGTTTGACCAAACTGCAGGAGGCAGTGCAAGACAGGAGTGGCTGGCGTGCTCTGGTCTATGGGGTCACGAAGAGTCGGACACGACTAAACAACTAAACAACAACAACAATAAAAGTGTAGTCTGGGTGGGCCCCTAGTCATTGTCTGCTGAGTAGACTGCACAGTGTGTTTTTCCACTCAAAAACCACTTTCCACAAGATGTCTCAAGATAGATGTGTAAAAGGATTGCAGCCCCAGGTCCATTCTTCTCACTCCCCATAGCAAAGATGGCTTAAATGCCTTTACTCAGTGGCACCTGGTGTCCATTGCCTATGGTTGGGCAGGAGGCAAGGAGACCAACAGTAGGGGGCGCCAGAGAAAGGAGGCAGGAAGATGGGGAAGGCACTTTCCCAAAGTCTCCATGCTCTAGCCTACAGCCCACCTCTAATGGTATCTGGACAGTTATACGTGATCCCATATGCTGAATGCTGTTTGCAAATGTAGCGGAATAATGAATAAAGCAGAATGATGTATAGGATTGCTTCAATGAAACGTTGCTGAGCATACTCACGGGAAAGGGCAGTATTCTGTGATGGCATGGATTGTATATATTCAGGGGGTTGCGCTAAATGACCCTTTGGGTCCCTTCCAACTCTACAATTCTATGATCCAGCCCTCCTTTGCATCCCTGCCACCCTGGGCAGTGGAAATGATCAGGGATTAAAATGCCCTGAAGTGCCAAGAGCTCAGGATCCAAGTCTCACCTGCCCCAGCCAGCATGACTAATGGTGGAAGATGGTTAATGCTCAGAGAAGGACCATCGCTCATCGGTAGAGCATCTGCCTTGCTCCCAGGACGTTTCCAAGCACAATTCAAAGTGTTGGTGCTGACCTTGAAAGCCCTAAATGGCCTCGGCCCAGAATACCTGAAGGAGAGTCTCGACCCCCATCGTTCAGCCAGGACACTGAGGTCCAACTCCGAGGGCCTTCTGGCGGTTCCCTCACCAGAACCAAGTCAGGGATCCTTACAGGGAACCAGGCAGAGGGCCTTCTCGGTAGTGGCGCCCGCCCTGTGGAACGCCTTCCCAACTATCTGACTTTTAGACGACATCTGAAGGCAGCCCTGTTTAGGGAAGGTTTTGATGTTTGATGTTTTATCGTGTTTTTAATATTCTGTTGGGAGCCACCCAGAGTGGCTGGGGAAACCCAGCCAGATGGGTGGGGTATAAATAACAAGTTGTTGGTGGTGGTGTTGTTGTTGTTAGGTCTCTGGTTCAGTCCCTGGCATAGGGCTGGGAGAGAAACCCTGGAGAGATGCTGCTGTGGACAATACTGAGCCACATGGAGCAGCGCTCTGATTCAGTGCAAGCTTCCTGCGTTCCCTGCACATGAAACATTTTGCCCTTTCGTGCGAGGGGGCGGTGTTGCAGAGCCAACGCCCGTCCTCCACAAAAGAATTTAATGCTAGCCATTTGCCGTACTGTGGAAGGAGGCACGCAAGATGGTTCTAGGAAGATTCAGGCGGAGATAATGGCATGTTGCAAGTGCTGGAACAAGAGCATCTGAAGGTGAGCCTTGCTTAAACCCCCACGGTCCCTTTCCCACAAAATCTTTCTGCCCCACCCGCCCCCAAAAAGTAATCTAAAACAGAAGACGTAAAGGGAGAGAAGAGATGGCGACGATCGTAACAGGTTGGTTCTAAGCACATTTACTTACAAATAAGCCCCATTGGTTTTAATGGAATTTGTTAAACGCTATAAAAAGATATGGAGGATTGCTGTCTCGAAGCCAATGCAGAGACGCAATTGGAATAATAAAGATGGCTTTGCTGGATGAGACTGAGGTGCCGCTAGGCTAGCATGTTGTCTTGTTCCAACAGCAGATGGCCAGATGGCTCCAGAAGCTTACAAGAAGGGCACTGCCACATGGCACCAGAGCTGTGCTTCTGTAGCCTGACTGCGGGGCAGTGGAGAGGGGCAGAGAACATGGCTTTCGGGTTTTTGTTTCCACAACGGAAGTGATGGCCAGTGGTGGAGCAAGCCGATAGGGCGCCTGGGGCAGCGCGCATGCCCTGTGCCCAAGGGCAGGGCCGTGCTCTGCAGGGCCTCTGAGGAATCTGCCTGCCTCCTCAAACTCAGTTGCCCTACAGCTGAGGGGGAGGTGGCGGGCGGACTGTTTGGGGCAGCGTAGAGCCTGCGGGCGCCCAAGCCACCGTGTCACTCCCAGGACAGACCCGTGGCTCGAGCACTCTGCAGGCCCCGCGGTGAGTGCCGCCTGCCATTTTGTCACCCCCCCCAGTGGTGACACCCAGTGCAGCCCGCCCCCACCTCACCCCCTTCCTCTGCCCCTGGTGATGGCATCACATACATGCATGTGGGGAGCCCCCCTTTATCCTAATAATTATTTATCGTATTTCCTCCTCCAAGGACATCTCTCTTTTTTGAAGATTAAAAATATCTAAAAGAATCACATACTCGCATTTTAAGGTTGTCAGGATGTGTATTTTCTTTTCAGCCTTCAAATGTGTGGCTAAACAGGAATAGGAACTGGGCAACAAGTCCCTAACCAACAACACATTAGTTTCTGGACAACCTCACAAGGGCCACATGGAAGATAAAGCTCTCAATGGCTACTAGTCAGCGGTGCTGAAGGCAGAGTTTTTTGAGCCCTAGAGGCCATGCTAACCATTTCCACATCCCCTTAAAAAATAGGCTAACTTCAATTTTCAAAAGCAGGTGTCTTTGTATGAACTATTTCAAGTGTGATGGAGTTCTTCCAAGTCTAAAGTATTATCAGAAATTTATAAGATATAAGCAAAATTCATCTGTATCGAACTGTGCTCCTCAAAGGTCAGTACTGTGCCCCTTTGAGGTCTGCGCCCGAGGCAGCTGCCTAGCTGGCCTAATAATAGCACCGGCCCCATCCACAACGGGAGGCAAATGCTTCTGAAAACCAGTTGCCAGAAACCACAGGAGGGAAGAATGCTCTTGTGCTTAGGTCCTGCTTGCCAGTTTCCCACAGAAATCTCAGACCCTCCAAGTGTCCTTGTTTTCCAGGGGCAGTCCTGGATTCACAGAAGCCATCTTGGTTCCTGATTTGAGAAATGTTGGAAGTTATGGAGTTATGCAGTGCTTTTCTTTCTGGGGGTACGCAGGGGTACACATGGCCCTGAACATTTTGTCAATCTTTGTACTTTTGTCCATTTACTGTATTTATTTTTCCCAATTTGAACTACAAAATGGTGATTTTATTGAGTCCAAATGAGAGTACCCCAAACATATATATTTTTTAAAGCTCTGGAGTTATGTGACCCCTGAGCCAAGGAGATACAACCTTTAGAAAACATCTGTAGGCAGCCTGGTATAGGGAAGTTTTTTAATGTTTAATGTTTTATTATGTTTTTAATATATGTTGGAAGCTGCTGAGAGTGGCTGGGGGTTAGTTGGCAGGGTATTATTATTATTGAATAGGACATCCCTATTTTCATCAGAAAAATATTGGAGAGTATGCCAACGGCCCATCTACTCCAGCTTCCTGTTCTCACAGTGGCCAATAAGATATCTGATTCCAGTCTGTTAATAGTGGTTAGAGCATGGGTAGGCAACCTAAGGCCCAGGGGCCAGATCCGGCCCAATTGCCTTCTCAATCCGGCCCGCAGACGGTCCGGGAATCAGCATGTTTTTACATGAGTGGAATGTGTCCTTTTATTTAAAATGCATCTCTGGCTTATTTGTGGGGCCTGCCTGGTGTTTTGACATGAGTAGAATGTGTCCTTTTATTTAAAATGCATCTCTGGGTTATTTGTGGGGCATAGGAATTCGTTCATCTTTCCCCCCCAAAAAATATAGTCCGGCCCCCCACAAGGTCCGAGGGACAGTGGGCTGGCCCCCTGCTGAAAAAGTTTGCTGACCCCTGGGTTAGAGTGTCAGACTAGGACTAGGGAGGCCATAATTCAAAGCCCCACCCCATCACGAAACTTACTGGGTGACCTTGGGCTGGGAAAACCTGCAACAGCACTCACCCCTTCCTGGTGTTTCCAGAAACTGGCGCTCAGAGGCATTCTGAAAGTTGGAGGTAGAACGCAGCCATCACCACTAGCAACCACTGATTCCTTAAACTTGCCTCCCACCTTGCTTTGCAGGGAATCGGCACAGCTTGGCTACAATCCCAGTCACGTCCTCAGCCAAATCTACCTCGCCGAATCTCTCCACGGCTTGCCCAAGATTCATTGAGAGCTCCCCTCCCCTGGGTTCCTCCAAGCTGCTGTCGCTCCCTACCTCCAATGGGACTCGAGGATTCATTTGTTTGTGGGACTCCAATTGTTCTTTCGATCCTGGCTTCAGCAACACCACCTTCCCTCCCCCAATCACGTGGGCTCGGAAGAAGGGCACAGCAGTGACAGGATGCAGAAGGGGGCCAGGTGCAATCCTGAACATCTCAAGATTATTATTTTACTTAAGGTTCAGTTAGGAAGCGATGGAAAAGGCCCCTCGTGGCCAGAGATCCGTTGGGAGCAGATGCCTAAAGCATTTCTGTAAGGCAGCTTATAGCCCCAAATGTCACATCAAGGACCAAACTGGCCCTATTTGACCAAACTAGCCAAGGCAGTGTAGTAGGGAGTGTCAGGCAAGGACCTGGCAGACCAAGGTTCGAATCCCCGCTCGGCCATGAAGCTCACTGGGTGACCCTGGGTCAGTCACTGTCTGTCAGTCTAACCTACCTGCTGTGGTTGTTAAATGTGGGTCTGCACAGGTCTGTTGTGTGGATTAAATGAGGAGAGGGAGAACATTGTACACCACCTTGAGATCCTTGGAGAAAAAGGTGGGATATACATGTCATCATGATAGATAATAATAAGATTCCTTCCAGCAGCACCTTAAAGACCAACTAAGTTTTTTTAAAGGTGCTGCTGGAAGGAATTTTTTTTTTCCGACTACGTCAGACCAACACGGCTACCTACCTGTAACTAGACAATAAGAATGTGCCAATGCATTTCAGTCTCTTTTTTTACAGATAACATCTATATGTCGGACTAAGGATGCGGGCTTAGTCCTTTAAATCCACCCTCCTTCCTAAAGCCCTAGTAGGAGTAAAACTTGAGTGCCTGTTATCTTTTCTTCTTTTAATCAAAAGAATATTTATTTAAGGAAATACAGCATATCAAGTGCCTGTTATCTTGTGTCCACTGGTCTCTAGTTGGCCTCTTGCTACTCTGGTCACTGCCGCCATTCCCAGAATGCATTGCTTTGTGATAGGGCATTTTTTCAGCTGGAACTCCCCAGAACTCAGTTCCGGCACCTCTCAGGACATGGAAATGGTCCCTCCCCCACAGGTCAAACTATCCAAGGCCACCCATGTTATTTGGGCCCCTGAGGCAGGAAATCCCACAAGCACCCCTCCCGCTCCCTAACGGTAAAATTACAATATCAAAGCAAATTTGCCACCATTTCATGACATCCAATATCTGCCGGCTTGAGGCAGCCGCCTCCTTCTGCCTAATGGAAGTGCCGGCCCTGCCTTTCTCTGATTTGTCATAGCAGGTTGCAAAGAAGGTCTGTTTGATTGACACCACAGAAATAGCATCCACAAAGACCACAATGAGCTCACCCTACTGACACCAGGAGTTCTTGGTTCAGGGTGCAATGGAGCTCTGATTTGGTGGTCCTAGTTCTTGTTTGCAAGGACAGAGGTGAATGCGCATTGGAGATGTGAACTAGAAATAAAACTAACCGCCACCCCAAACATTGAACAAACCTAATCTCTGCATCAAGGAAAGCTCCTGGCTTATATACAACCGGGCATAATATTTGCATAATGGTTATTATTTTTCTGGTGATCATTGAGAATGACAAAGCAGGATATGTGATGACAAACAAACGACCTCATCTGCATTTTCGCCAGAGATGGCCCAGATGCTTGCAAAACTTCCTTGGCCCTTTCAAGGGAGAGAATCGATTGCTTAAAAAGAAAAGAAATAAATGCCTACACATTGTGGTGCTGCTTGCCAAACCCAAGATAGAAATGCCACATTTGTGTGATGTGCTTGTACGCTAGTGGAACCCTGCACACAGCGCTGAGCAGAATGAAAACCAGTGCCCCTATTTGGGATTGAAATGCTAAGAAGAAGAAAAAAAGAAGTCCCTTCGGCTACAATCCTATACACACTTACGTGTGGCAGTAAGCCCTACTGAACTCAGTGGGACTTACCTCTGAGCAGACATGGATCGGATTGCACTGTGAAGTCCCATTGAGCTCAGTAGGGCTTACTTCTGAGTAGGCGTTGCATGGGATTGCATCATCCAAGAGGGCTCCAGGTCTGTTCCTCGGATGACCAAGCAGGGGGATTTCATCTCTGCTCAAGATCCACTTCTCAGGTCCTCGACCTGATCAAGAATATCCATTGAATATGATTAGTCTCCCATTTTAGAGAACACTCCAGCTCCTGTCATGTGACATAAGGCACACTACAGATCCCATATATTCCTTTTTTTTTAAAGAAAGAAAGAAAGAAAGAAATCAGGGCATGCCACTAGAGCCCCTTTTGCAGTTGAAATGGGCAACATTTATTCCATTTTGCAACAGACAGTTCTCTATTTGAAGGCCTGCCCAGTCCGAGTCTGGTTTCAAGTCAAAGAATGGTAGGTGGAGATATCAAAGACCTTGAAGTGGCCACTCAACACAGAATTGTAGAATTGGAAGGGTCCATGAGGGTCATCTAGTCCAACCCCCTGCAACAATGCAAGAATCTTTTTTGCTGGGGCCCAAACCCACAACCTTGAGATTAAAAGTCTTGTGCTGCTGTACTGACTGGATAGCAGACTGAGGCCACAGGGTCAATGTCTTCTCCACCATGTCAACCTGTATTTACATCTACATTAGAACCTTGGTTCTCAAACTTAATCCATTCTGGAAGTCCATTCGACTCCCCCCAAACCGTTTGAAAAGCAAGGCGCAGCTTCCGATGGGCTGCAGGAGCTTCCTGCACTCAGGGGGAAGCCGCATCAAATGTTCGGCTTCCAAAAAACATTCGAAAACCAGAACACTTACTTCCAGGTTTTCGGGAGCCAATTTGTTCGTCAGCTAAGCTGTTCAAGAACCAAGGTACCACTAGACTTGAATTGCAGTAATCATTCCCAAAAGTGTGTATACACACAGAAATTAGCAAATGCTAATTTGATGCAAATCTGTCCTCTCTTTTGTCCTTTTTTTCTGGCCAACACATATGTGGCCACTGTATGTTGACCTGGATTGAAGAAGCCCAAGAACTCTGTTTGCAGAGGTCTGACTCATTTCGACAGTGTTCACAAGGCTATGCTCCCTGCGCAATGCGCCCTATATCTGTCAGACTTAACCCAGCCTAGGGTAATGTGAGTGCTCAGACAACATGATTATTTATTATTATTTTTAAAAAAGGAACAACAACAATCGCATTATGTTAGAAAGGCAACACCTACAACCCATGTTCGGAAAACAGTGATCCTGGACACACTTACCTGCATGTAAAGTCCATTGTGTGCAGTGGGACCAACAGTACAATCCTATCCATGACTTCTCAGACATATGTCCCATTCAGTTCTATGGGACTTCCTTCCAAGTAGGCAATAGGATTGCAGCCAGAGTAAACATGCATAGCATAATGTCGCTGCTAGTTTCTGAACATCTGGCAGACCCGCACACATTTCCAACCTTCAACCACAAGGACTAGCAACATGTCTGCTTGTTTAAAACGAAATCTCAGGGTGCCAAGTTCTTCCACATTGAACTGAACACATGGACAAAGGAATACCCCCAGCTCTGCCTCCAGAATTATTTCTCATCAACCACACGAAGTGCATCCTAGGGACCCTCAGGTGTATGGTGGGGGACCTGGCTAGGTTACGGTGCCCCAGATAGATAGATAGATAGATAGATAGATAGATAGATAGATAGATAGATAGATAGATAAGACTCCAGGAAACCTAATATGGTGTAAGCATTCACGCCCACAGCAAGGGCAGAGGTCTGTGCTTGTCAAGACATTTCACACTCAGTGTCAACGAAACAAAAGAGGGCGGGGAAACCGGAATATCCAAGACTTGTGGCAGGTCAGTTGCAGATGCATTCAATGAATGATGAACTATGGAGGCCTCGGGTTGTTTAATGGCGAGATGTGGCAAAGATACACCTGTGCTCTCATAAGAATGTGCTTCTGGCGAGATAGGTCAGCCGTGGTACTCGGATGACAAATGACTTAGCATGACTTCCTATTAACCGAGCAGCTTTTCCGGCCTTATTAAGAGCACTGAAACTCTCTCCAAGCTGCAGCAAAGGAACCGTTTTGATCTGCGTGGGCATTAATCTCTAGGACCAGATCTGGTGGAGGGTTATCTGTTGATGCAGCGAAACTGCTGCTATCTGAACAAAAGCCGGAGTCGAGTGAGGTGGGGTGAGGTGGGGAGTAGCGTGGGGTGGGAACAGCTGTTGTAGTCTTATATATTCCCCTCTGGCCGGAGCCAGGAACCAGATACCTCTGGCGAGGTGGGTGGCTTGTGTTTATGGCTTCTCATTCCCCAAAGGAAAATCAAAATGGTTATATTGTGGGAGGGTGGGTAGAAAGGCAGAAGGGGGAGAGGAAGGGAAGGAGGGGGGGGATTTAAAAAAAAATCACATCATTAAAGGATGGCCAGCCTCATCCTCCCTCTACACACACACACACACACACACACACACACACACACACACACACACACGGCTTTGCAAAAAGCATGCATCTAGAGATATTTCTTTCTTTCATGCAAGCTAGCACAGCCTGGCTCTGGTTTTTTTTTTATATATATATATATTTTAAAAAAACACATGTGTGATAATAATATGGATGTGTGTCACAGCAAACAGCTAAGCTGCCAGACCTGGCTTAGGACAGCGTCAAGAACAAAGGCCTAGAGAGCATACACTACATTCGGAAGGAGGGGGGGAGAGAGGAGAAGCAATATGTCTGATGTGTCTTGCGTATGGTCAAACAAGGAGGGAGGCAATGGCCAAACGATTGACTAAGGATATACATGGGGAAAGGTGCATGAAGCAGGAAGGATGGAGGCAGGAGGAAAGGGGCTTGGCCACCTGCACCCCCAAACTGGGACGCCTCCTACAAAGCTGCTTATTTTCTCCACTTGGTTTTAAATCTCCTTTCTTCCCACCCACCCTCCCTCTCCAAGACCATTGGCATGGCCTCGAACATTTTAACACAAACTGGATTTATTCTTCGCCCCACCTGAATGAAAGACGGCGGGAGAGGGATGAACCCAATAACCTTTTACCTTCTCTTCCCCGCCCCTCCCCTCCCTGGTTTTGTTTAGGGGAGACGGAGGTTAGGCTTTCTTTTGTCTAGCCCTGAATTCTCTCCCGGCACATAGGCAGCGGAAGACAAGACCAAGGGGTTACATAAGGGTGCCCCCTTCACCGAGGCTGCCGGTTTGGGGCATAATCCTCCAGGACTGCAATCCTGCACAGACTTCCCTGAGAGTAAGCCCCACTGGAAACAGGCGGGGCTTACTTCCGAGTAGGCATGAATCAGATTGCACTGTGAATAGGTTTTGGGGGGGATGTTCTTTGGTACCTGCTTTGCACATGTATGTGTTGCATAGATGTAAACACGCACAGAAACACACACACACAAAGACAGCTGTCTAAAGGCTGGTTCATTGATAAATAGAGGGGAAATTAAGATGGCATGGGTGTCTAGTTTGGTTGTAAGCCACTTTGGTTTGCCCTGGGCAAGATAATAGTTTAAAGGTCTATCTAGTGCTGTTTCTTTCAGAGTCTTTGGCTGCGAGTGGCGTATGGCAACGCCAGGGGGAGAATTTAACGTCTTAAGGGATCCATTTGCAACCCACACCTGTCCATACCCCCACTTCCATTCCCACCCCTCCGTCTTTCCAAGGTCATCCTTAGATACCAACGACTAGAGGTTTTTACCTACAGGACTGAACACGCATCCTCAAACTCAAAAGGCAGGCTCGTGAAGAGGAGGGGGATACTTTTTAAAAAAATAATCAGTGGCTATTTGTCAATATATTTTCTCTCTCTCCCCAGCCCCATCCACTTTGGTGTCATTGTTCACCCTCATTAGCAACCTGGTGTGGTGTTCAGCACATAACCTCTGGTTGGGATTTTGCAGCCGCTAGAAAGCTCCTCCTGTGTTTAACAGTTTTGGAATTTTCACCCGTGTGTGAATTTATATGCATACCTCTCTACATTTTCATCTTGGGCACTCTGAGGACCAGCCTTTTGCCAACCTGGCACCCTCCAGATGTTCAGGATACCTGGCCGGGGGTGGGGGGGGCAGCTTGGCAAAAGGCTGGCACACCTCAATTAGAGAGTCATCTCCAACTAGGGAGAGGAAAGATAATATAGGATGTGTACCGTGTTTCTCATATTATAAGACACGTCTTATATTTATTTTTTCCTCAAAAAAACACACTATGGCTTATTTTCAAGGGATGTCTTATTTTTTTCCTCCTCCTCCTGCCACGGCCGGCATTGCTGCTGCGCCTATCACTATGTCTTATTTTCGGGGTATGGCTTATATTCCTTGAATGCTTAAAAATCCTGCTATGGCTTATTTTATGGGTATGTCTTAAAATATGAGAAACAGGGTATCTAGAGAGAAAGAGAGAGAGAGAGAGAGTTGGTATTCACAGGTTATAGAATGCTTGAAGGTAGATATGGGAGAAAGAACATTCACACTCCCTACTCCGCCCCCTCCAACCCAATATTGGTGGCACTCCCCCCCCCTCCCTGAGAAAAAAAAGATCCATTCACTCAAATGGGGGAGGAGGTGGGGGTGGAGAAGCAGGGGCAGGAGAGGGGGAAATAATCTAAAACAGCAGGAATACAACAATAAATGGGGTGGGGGACAGCAATAGAAAAAGCACACTAGGTTAATATAGGAAAACTAGTTTCTTTATTGAGAGATTGTATATTAGTATTAGTGGAACTGTGTTGTAACAATGTTGTCATGCACACAATACAAAAGGCAACAGGGGCCCACCATGCCGTGGAAGGGCAACAGAACGGAAGCAGCATACAATGAATAAGATGTTTCAGCTACTGCACATTACATTTCAGCAGGGTATGTCTCTACGGAGAGAGATTTTACATCAGAAAAAACTAGGTAATGTAAAAAAATACAGACCATGCTTCAAGTTTTAGTACAAGAAAAAAGGTGGAAGAAATACACAACCAAAGGATATTTGAATACAGAAAAAAATTTACCCACAAAATAAGAACAGGAAGTAAAAAATTCAGCACAGCAGAGAGAAATGTTATCCCTGTTGAATGGAAAACCATTTTGCTAAGCAAGCATTCCACTTTCCTCTGTTTTTCTTTTTCTCTTTCCTCCTTTTCGTTAGTTTGCATGTTTTGGTTCCCCGCCCCCCTGGGCCCTTCCAAAAGAGAAGGGTTGGATCCAAATTGCCACCCAATATGGGTGTGTGTGTGTGTGTGTGTGTGTGTTTAAATGGTGCGTGTATGGGGGGATGTTTTGTGTTACGATAAAAGAAAAACATGGGACAGGTCGGTTTTTGTTAGGGAGTTTTGTGGGTGCTTGTTTGGTGTTCAGCTTGCAAAGGGAATGGATGGAGGTCAACTGTTGGGAAGGGAGGAATTTGGGTGAGGAGAGAGAGGTGTGCGAGTCTGTGAGTGTGTATCTATGTGTAATTTACGATGCGCTCCCAAACGAAAGAAGGTGTTCATTCGCAGAGCCTTTTTTTTCAGATGATTGGGGGGAGGGTTGGTTTTTGTTTGTTTGTTTAATTTTCAAGGGTTTCTTTTCCTTTTGTAAGAAATTCAAAGCCAAAGTCAATTTGCCTGGGAAACCAAGATCGAATACAAGAACAGAGGTTAGGGCGGAGATTTGGGTGGCAAGGGGAGCAAAAACCCCAAGAAATTGTCCTCCACCCAACTGAAGCAAAATGAATCCACTTAACAGGAATTTACAGTGCAAATGTACTTAGCTAAACAGGATGAAGATACAAAAATGGCGTTATAAAACTAGAGCTATATTGGAAAATGGCCTGCCCCCCTTTTCTAGACTACTACAATGACAGCTAAAGAGAAACAGGTTTAAGCATACAGTCTGTCTACCATTTCTTTCTTTCCTTTTTCTTTTCACAGGAAGATTGGTGGTTTAAGACTTCAGCTTTAAGCCTCAGTATCCTCTGTCAGAAAGTCTTGGGTGGTTTTTAGCAGGGGCAAATACAACCTAACCCAGAACCTTAGTTCCTCAGTGGGTGTGTTCGGAAGCCAATGAGACCCAAAGAGAGGTGAGATCTATTGTTCCTAGCGCTTCTCCCCAGAGGAAAAGAACACAAGCAATTTTTTCCCCTTTCTCCCAGATGACACATGAATTTGAAATTACAGCCTGCTGGCTGGTATTATTATTATTATTATTATTATTATTATTATTATTATTATTATTAGAAACCATAATTGTTGAGGAAGAAGCCCTTGGCTACATCAGTATCATATTTTGCAGAGAAGCATAATTTTTGGAAGTGATCAAACAGTGCCTTCTCTCTCTCTCTTTGCTTCCAAAATAAATAAATAATCCTTTGCATTTTCAAGTCATGCAAGGATAACTGAGCAGGCGAGGGAGGGAGGCAGCATTCCAGCTTTAAAATATCACCAGCTCCTCCTCCCAGCCAACAACAAACCCCCACCCCCCCACCCCCGGTTTTTGCAGCAACACCACCACCACCGAAAGAGGATACTTCAGCTTAAAAGGCCAGTGCAGTTCCTCAGATGGATACAGGAAATGGTTAAAGAAGGGGGTGGGGGTGTCAACATTAGAGCTAAATGCAGAGGCAGAAAACTACAAGGCAACGGAAGGGGCAGCAGGTTGACCATTCACTGATCTACACAGATGAGGAAACAAAATAAATTTGGAAACAAACAAAGAAAGAAAAATTTGGATCAATGCAAAAAAATGTCGTCATCCCATCATCAACATCATCATCATCACCACCACCACCAACACCACACCAGAAGAGGCTGCAATTAAAGGAAATAGAAAATGCCACTATGTGCGGAAACTAAGCTGTTATGTACATACACATGTACAGTGGGGGGGGAGGGAGGGGCAAAGGGGAGGAAAGGCAAGAGCAGCAGAATGAGGGATGTGCGAGGCTGGGGAGGGGGGTGGGTGGATGCTGATGCCTGTTTCGACCGGTGTCTTGGGAGCCCACTTTTTTTAACACCCTCCATCTCCTCACCCGTGTTTCACAGAGATCGGGATTTGGCCCTAAGAATGATGCAGCCCAAAGAGATTTGGGTGGCGGGTGAAACCCACAGGTCTCAGGAGCACAATGGCAGGAGTCTCGCCTTAGGGTCTTAGAGCTCTTTCTCTTATGGGAGGGGGGGTGTCTATTAACTGTCCACACCTCACTGGTGAGTCGCGTCTTAGCAGAGATTAGCACAGTGCCCTGGCTTACTAGGAAAATGGACTATATTATTTCGTTGCTTTAATTAAACGGGGAGATTTTGTTGCTGTTGTTCTCTCCTAGGGGTTCGATCAGCCGTGAGCCACAGAAGGGGAGGAGGCAGGCATGGTGGGAAAGGAGATTATATAGTTAAGGCAAGAATGGCTCTTAGAGAAAGGGGGTGTCGGGTGGGGTGCGGGGAAGGAACCAACCATGACATCTAAATGCATCCTCAATTTGATTGAAAGAAAATACATGGAATGAAGGAGGACAAATTGTTCCAAAAAAAGAAAAAGGAAGCAGAGGATCAAAACCGGTGTCCGTGAAGGCTATATAGGAATGGGAGGGAACCGGGGAGCTTGCAGGAAATGTGCAATGAATGGCCATATACACATCCCATATTAAATTCAAATCCAGAGATGGAAAATAATTGCTGTTAATTTGGATTTCCGTCTAGGCAATTGGGGTGCATCTCAGATCGAGAGACACACTGCTGTGAATGGAGAGGGCTGGATATTAGAAACTGTTCAAATGTCATAAGGAAAAAAGTGGGGTGTTGGAGGGGGGAATGCACAGACTCCTATGTCAAACCTCACAAAAAAGAGAGGGGGAGGGCTGGGTTGGAGGATTCCCGAACCCCCCTCAAAAAGGATTAAAATCCACTGGATAAGTATATTTGGAGGGGGGGGGGAGAAGACAAAAGAGGCTGAACAGAGTTCACCAGAAGGCAGAGCGAGGGATGAGACCAGCTGGCCTCATCATGAGCTCATAATTTGCTTTTCGTTTTATAGGGGCTTGGGAGCACATATAAGACAATTATTTAAAAAATAAAATAAAATACGCGCACAGACACACACACCAAAAAAGCCCAAAAAATCCTGGATCCTGGATTTATATCTTATGGGCATCAAGTAAAACCCTCCGGTTTCCGACCACACCAACCACCACGTAAACTTCCCTAGAATCTGCATATATAGAAAGGGGCAAGTTTAGTGCTCCTCGCAGGCATGGATCTATATTTGTCAGGTGGGAAGGGGGGAAGGGGAGGGAGAAAAAGGGGAGGGGCTCGCCATAATATATAAAATGGAGTTAACTGGGCACTGGGGCTGGGGGGGGGGAGATATACATTATTCTACATAAAAGGTGAGATCGCTCTGAAATGCAATCCAAGATCTCTAAAGAAGAACACAAGGCTTGTTTCTCAAAACAAAAACACCAGCCCACCGCTTGGATGCACTTAAGATTTTCCTCCCTGCCATCTCCGATCCTGGTACATTTTCCTTCCTGCTAACGAGGTATCTCCCCACCTGCTCGCGCTCTCTCTCTCTCACTCACACACACACAATCCCCTACGTCCCTTCCCACTTCGTGCCCTTTCTCCCCCCACCCATTTCGCCTCTTCTTTCATTCCCTAGCCCCCTCCCGGCTCCTCTTTCTTCCCACCGCTTCTCCATCTCTTTCTCTCATCTCTCTCTCTCTCTCCCCCCCCCCGCCCCGATTCCTTACAGATTGCTTCCTCTCCTTGCGCTTCTCGGGTCCCCTAACACCACTAGGAGATGCTGCCCTCTCTCTGCCCCTCATCCCCCTTTCCCAAATGCACTACACTTGCTCTGCTCCCCCCCTCCGCACTCTCTCTCTCTCACACACCTTTTTCCCCACTTCCCCTTCGCCTCTCTGCCAATTGTATGTAAGAAGGCAACACAACCAGTGGCTTCCATTAGAACCATCACCAAACCATCCAGGTCATTTTTTGGGGGGGGGAAGGGGGTTGTTCTCTCCTCATCCCTACAGCCGCCCCTCCACACACCCCCAACCCCACCCCACCAGAAAATGCACAGATAAAGAGATACCTCTGTTTCGCACAGAGCCAAACACTGGAAGAACAAGATAGCCGACGTGTACCAAAACCATCCTGGCCAGCTGCTGTGGTCCCCTGGGGCTGGAACTATCCCTCGGTGATGGTGGTGGTGGCGGCAGCGGCGGCGGGGGTCCTCCTCCTTCTCCTCCTCGGTGGCGATGGTGATGGTTTTGGCAGTGCTGGCGTCTGCTGTTTCTGGAGAGGCTGCTGCTGCTGCTGCTGCTGCGGGCTAGAGTAAGACAGATGGCCCATGGAAATGGTCCCTTCCCAGTGCCCTGTATACATTCAAATAGAGAGCTGAGGCTCGCAGCTGCCTGGCGCACAAAGGGAATCGCAGCCAATGGGAGGGAGGCCTTGCGCTGGGCTCGGCTGGTGCCTTTTGCGCTTCTCTCCCCTCCTCCCCGCGCGCGCTTTCCCCTCCCCTCCCCTCCCTTTATATGGTCTCCAGCCCTGGCAAGGAGGAGGCCCAATCAGGAGGGGGATGGGGGTGGGCTGCAGCTTACCCTGGGGTCCCTCCCTCTCTCTCTCTCCTTCCCTCTCTCTCTCTCCCTCTTTCCCTCCCTCTCCCCTCCACCAAAGAAGGAGATCGCGCAGCAATTGGAGGCAGGGCTTGCAGGAAGGCTGGGTTTCAGCAGGCGCGCGCGCAACCGGAGGATGGAGAAACAGGAAGCCGAAGGAGGGAGGCGCGGCGCGGCGCGGCCGGGGACACACAAAAGGGGCGAGCGAGCGGTCGCCAGAGCCCCACGTGGGAGCCGGGAGAGGCGCAACGGCAGAGGCTGGCGCTTGGGGAGAAGGCAGATGTGCAGGACGCACGGGGAGAATGTGCGCGCGCAGGTTACAGATGCGCCGGGCATTTTTATTCTTTTTACTATTTGGCGAAAGGCAGTTGTGTCTTTCGCTACGACGCAACAGGCTTTGAAATCTAGGCAGCTTTAAAACAAACAAACAAAAAGCAAAGATCTTGGGGAATTTTCCCTCGAGGAAGATATTTTATCGAAATGTGCCAAGCTGCATACTTTCATTTCTTTGGTACTTGTTTTGCCACCGTAGGGTTAGTCCTCCTCGACCCCGATTTTTCTTTCTGTCCTTCCCTTTATACCCCGCTTTTCCTCCAAAGGTGCCCAAGGTGGGATGCCTAGTTCTCTTCCTATTTTATTATTGCAACGACCCTGTGAGGTAGGTTAGGCTCAGAGGCCCCCCAGTGGGCTTCATGGCTGAGGCGGGATTTGAACCCTGGTCTCCCAAGGTCCTAGTCTGACAACAGGGGTGCCAACTTGAATACAATTGGAGGGGGGAGGTAAGTCCCACCCTGCATAAATGATCACAAGACGCGGTGGTGCATGTATAGCATTTAAATGACAATGCCCATCGACTTGGGGGGTGCCCCAGACCCCTCAAATATTTAAGGGGGGGCCAAGGCTCTGAGAGTGGCCATCTGGAAGTTTTCTTGAAACTGTGTGTTGTTCCTTTAAAGGGCAATGGTATGGGAGTGATACAGGGAGAGGCCTGAGGGGATATATTTTATGTAACTCCTACTGAGTGTTATGAAAAGTGAAAGGCACTGGTGTTTTGTTTTGTTTTGTTTCACTTTGTGGTTTGTAGAAGAGGAGTTTAGTTTGTATCATCTCGGCCGCCTTCCTCCGAACACTGTTCTCAATACAGTCATACCTCGGTTTAAGTACGCTTTGGTTTGAGTACTTTCAGTTTAAGTACTCCGCGGACCCGTCTGGAATGGATTAATCCATTTTCCATTACTTTCAATGAGAAAGTTTGCTTCAGGTTAAGTACGCTTCAGGTTGAGTACTCCATTGACCCGTCTGGAACGGCTTAATCCACTTTCCATTACTTTCAATGGGAAAGTTCGCTTCAGGTTAAGTACGCTTCAGGTTGAGTACTCCGCGGACCCGTCTGGAATGGATTCATCCGCTTTCCATTACTTTCAATGGGAAAGTTTGCTTCAGGTTAAGTACGCTTCAGGTTAAGTACAGACTTCCGGAACCAACTGTGTACTTAAACCGAGGTACCACTGTATCCTTCTCAAGACTGGATTCCTTTACAAATTGCTTGCTATGAAACACCTCGAAGCAATTTCACAATACTCTACAATAAAAGCATATATAAAATGATTGCACTCACACACAATTAAAACATTTGCAAATATAATAGCAGTTTTGAGTTTAGGGCAGATACCTAGTGGGATAAAAATGTGCCCTTTGCCGAAGGCATTCCGCAAGAAGAGAGCATGCATTACCAAAAAGGGCACAGATATTTAGATAGATATAATGTCTGTAACTCAGTACATCTGCTTTGCCATGCAACCCATCTCACTGCAGGAAGGCAGCAAGATGTCTCTGGTGCTGTTAACTGGATGAGCAACTTCGAGGTTCCCTCCTTCCTTGGGTTCTTTGTCTTTCAACTGGACTTGGACAGCCCTTCAGTGAGAGGAAGCCTTCAAATAAAGGACGTCTCCATCAACAGCCCTTCAAATATACAGTGGTGCCTCGCTTAACGAATGCCCTGCTTAACGAAATTTCCGCTTAATGAAAGGATTTTTCAAGCGGAGGTTGCCTCGCTAGACGAATTCGTTTTATGAAAAATTCATCTAGCGAATCACGGTTTCCCATAGGAATGCATTGAAATTCAATTAATGCGTTCCTATGGGCAAAAAAAAATTCAATGCATTCCTATGGGATTCGCTGGACGAATTTTTCATTATAAGAAAAGACCCGTGGAATTAAATTCGTCTAGCGAGGCACCACTGTAGAAACAGAGTCAGGGCTGATGTGGGGGAAGTGTTTAAGGTATCAATGGCATGGCGAAGTTGAATGTTGGAGAATTCAGGGCAGACAAAAGAAAATACTTTTTCAATCAGCATAGTTAAACTATGGAACTCACTCCCACAGGAGCCAGTGATAGCTCTATGTATCATGCAACAATGACAAATTCTGGGGCAGCATAAACCCACATCCTGAATTCTGCAACTTGCATAAATTGCACCAATTAAGCACCTTTGCGTTGTTCCTTTTGCACAATTTATTCTAGTTTCGCTAACCATAGTGAGGTTCCAGTAATCGTGGATCTAAATGAATGGCTCGTTTGATTATGAACAGAGGGTGCTTGCTGCCTTATACATATTTAGAACTACGGTCATCAGTCTCAGTATTATTGACATCCGATGGCTGCCACTCTGTGGGATTTCAGACAGGGAATTTCCCCAGGATCTCAGCCCCTTCTGGAGAAACTGGCATCTTCTTTGATCCACCGCTAAACTAAAGGGGAGCAATCTTTTTTTGTTTGCTGGCTTGCTATATTTTAACTGGCAGGAGCAGTCCTCTGTTCCTGTTGGGTTTTCAACAGACCAGTTCAAAACTGGCTTTAATCCATGTTTAGTTTATCTGTAGAATACATCTGGACAGACAAATCTGAAAGATTTAAGCAGCATACCAGTCTCCTAAAACACGTGCAGCATGGGTGTCTTAATCTGGATTATACTCCTCTGCTCTCCACCCTCCCCGCCCTCCATGATCTTCATATTAAAAAGGGGCGGATTTGTAGAATCATTCTGATTTTACTTTGTCGCGCAGTGCTCAACACAAACTGTGCTTGAGAACTACCGGCATCTGGGCAAATATCGGATTTTTGATGCAGAGGCAAATAACTGGCTCTCATAACGCATAGCTGCGTAAGCAATCTAGCTTTGCAAAGGACCACCCATCATGGTTTGTTACCAGAAACAAAAACAAAAAATGCAGTAAGAGGTAATGGAGGTGTTCGGGATGGCTGGCTCTTTGAGGAAGGGCTCCACCATATATCTGAGGACATTTATACGAGGTTTTGTGCTCCGAACAACATTTTCTGGCTTCCCACACAACATACATTCTCAAAAAGTCCCATACACTCAAAGACTGTTGTTGTTTAGTCGTTTAGCCGTGTCCAACTCTTCGTGACCCCATGGACCATAGCACGCCAGGCACTCCTGTCTTGCACTGCCTCCCGCAGTTTGGTCAAACTCATGTTCGTAGCTTCGAGAACACTGTCCAACCATCTCATCCTCTGTCGTCCCCTTCTCCTAGTGCCCTCAATCTTTCCCAACATCAGGGTCTTTTCCAAGGATTCTTCTCTTCTCATGAGGTGGCCAAAGTATTGGAGCCTCAGCTTCATGACGCTCAAAGACTAGAGCACCTATTTTTTAGATGTCCCTTCTATGAAGAGGCACGTAGGGAGACCTTTGATTCCATGCTGGTGAGGCTAGCTGACCTCCCGGAAAAGCAAATATACAACCTGCTCCTGTTAGGCAAAGACCAGAAGACAACCCGGACGGTTGCCAGATTCTGTGTTCGGATCTGCAGACATAAACCTTCCCCTGAGCCAAACTAGTTTGTTTTGAAAGTCCCTAAACCCGGTTCCCCAAGCGACCCAGGGCCAGTTATCTGCGGCAGCTTATCTTAAAGTTTTAAGTATCTTTACATTCACTGCATTTATAAACATTAACTCTATCATTGTACAAAGTTTTATATGTATGTTTTGTCCTTTGGGATTGTTCCCCCAAACGTGTTTTTATAAGCTGGTCTCCGGCCGTAATAAATTATTTATTCATACATACATACATTCTCAAAGCGATTTATAAGAATAGAGCTATGCACACACCTTACATTTAAAACACTTGGCCCCTCAAAGAATCTTGGGAACTGTAGTTTGTTATGGTTTCTGGGAAATGGGTGCTGTGAGGGTTCAACTACAGTTCCCAGGATTCTTTGTGTGTTGGGGGAGTGAATGTGCTTTAAATGTACGGTGTGTTTGCAGCCCAAAATCCAATGATACAGAAAAAAATAAATGCATAAATATATCAAAAACGCAATCAAAGTAAAAACAACCAGTCATTGTTCTGAATATTCAGAAAAGCAGAAACCTATTTGCCTGGCACTGAATCGTTGACAATTATTCCACGAACAGGGAGCTACTACAGAAAAGGCCTATTCTGTCATTGCTACCCTTTGACTTCCCATAGAGGTGATGAGAAGAAAAAGACTATATTCTGAGGCTCTTGAAGTCATAATTTCAATGGCTGCCCAGGTCCATCTGGGGGAAAGGTGGCTCTTTCTGTTGGGTATGCAAAACAGCCAAGTTTTCTTCTTTCATACATGTGGTCCTCACAACTGCTTCTATGTACACAACCGCTACCTATGACGATCTGAAATGCCCCATTTAAGTCTCATGGCTGTGGGTTCAATCCCTACATTGGGCAAAAGATCCCTGCACTGCAGGGGGTTGGACTAGATGCCCTTTGTGGTCTCTTGCAACTCTACAATTCTTTGATTCTAAGAATTGTTCTTCGATCTGGAGCAGAGGACAGTCTCACCAGCCCACCATCAGGCAAGCACCACCTTACTGACATTCTGGCACCAAGCTAAGACCCTGGGCATTCAGGGTGTTGTTTTTTTAATAATAATATTTTTATTAGATTTTACAATGTAATATTCAACACAATTGTCATATTAAAAAAAGAAAACACAACTCCCCACCCCCACCCCATGACTTCCCTCAACTTCCCCTTCTGGTTCTTTAACTATTTGCTACTTCTCCTTAATTTTTGTCTTATTTTCCATCTTTAAGCTAAATGCTCTTATATTCTTATTGTTTTCTTCAAATTACATCTTACATTTAATTAATCTCCATATTGTTATTTCTTAACCTTTAGTCTTGTTTCCTTAATTGTGAGTGTTTACTCAAACCCTGCTAGTGCGTCCATTGCTTTACAATATTTCTGTATACACAACATGAACGATTCCCATTCATTTTTAAAGTCTCTGTTGCCTTTGTCTCCGAGTCTTCCCGTAAGTTCCGCACTTACCTGGGCATTCGTGAATGGTTACTTGCTGCTGCAATGAGTAAGAAATGGCAGAGACTGCTGACTCTCCATTCCTGCTTTGGATTGCCCCGTTAGCTTTATTAGATGTTCATTTCTTGGGTTCTAGTTACAGGTAGGTAGCCGTGTTGGTCTGCCGTAGTCGAAAAACAAAATAAAAAACATTCCTTCCAGTAGCACCTTAGAGACCAACTAAGTTTGTCACTGGTATGAGCTTTCGTGTGCATGCACACTTCTTCAGATTTCTTTGGTTGCACTTGATAGTTGATGGTTTTAATATTGCTGTTTACCTGCCCCTGGGATTTATATAGACGGCAGGATAGAAATTCCAGCAATGAAACAAATATATTCATTACAGGCTCTGCAGGAGCTTCTATTAGTTCATCAGAGCAATTTCCACTGGAGTTAAATTCCATGTGATCCATATTCCTCCTGGTATACAGACTTGCTTTTAGAGAACCTTTGAAGTGCACCCAAAGAGCTTCTCATCTTCTCGTGGTGTTTAGCACTCCCCCCCCACCCGCCCCACTACAGGGAATGTGCCCTCCGGGATCTGCTGTAGCCATAAAAGCTGCTGTTTCCTTTATTGCCCACATAAACGGAAGGTGGCATGTGGAGATGTCGAGGTTTATCTGCCATGTTCCGTTTTCAGCACAGATCTTGCCATTCCACCAGTGAGGACAAGGGTCCCCAATTTTTCCTTATCTATGATTTATCTTGGGGGGGGAGGTGGGGGCGGAAACAGAAGGTGATTGGAACCTGGAGGTGCAAAATGTTAACTGGGAGAAAAGAAAAAGAACTTCCAAGTGTGGAGGAAAATATATGCGGATACAAAGGTCACTGTGAGACGACCTGCTTTGTCAGCAACCTTCCTGATCTGTTTGCAGGGAAGTTAGATGATGACGTGCCAAAGATGTGTTATCCCACACTTTTCTGCATCACTTTCCTTACTGCAAAAACATCAACCTTTGGGGGGAAGTTGGTTTGTCATAGGGCTGGGTGATATATTGATATATCGCCTAAAACTGGTTTGAAAGCCATATCATTACAGTGGAACCTCAGTTTATGAACACCTAGGTTTATGAATTTTCGGACCCATCTGGAATGGATTAATTCACTTAATTCACTTTCCATTACTTTCAATGGGAAAGTTCGCTTCAGTTTATGAACGCTTCAGTTTATGAACAGACTTCCGGAACCAATTACACCCATGCTTCGGGTTAAGTACGCTTCAGGTTGAGTACTCCGTGGACCGGTCTGGAACGGATTCATCCACTTTCCATTACTTTCAATGGGAAAGTTCGCTTCAGTTTGTGAACGCTTCAGTTTATGAACAGACTTCCGGAACCAATTGTGTTCATAAACCGAGGTACCACTGTATATCGGTTTCATAATTTTTGACCTGGCAGTATACACAGTGTGTGTGCTATGCAAAAATCATAATGTGGGGAAAACTGTGAAGCCAGCCAATGCCTCTCCATCCTTATTTCAAACATCATGATATATCTGTATACTGCAATGTTTAGCTGGCAATATATCACAATGTTGAAAACCAGATATCGCCCAACCCTACTGTTCGCCTCTACAAAATGATATATCAATATGTTGTTGTTGTTTAGTCATGTTCAACTCTTCGTGACCCCATGGACCAGAGCACGCCAGGCACTCCTGTCTTCCACTGCCTCCCTCAATTTGGTCAAACTCATGTTGGTAGCTTCAAGAACACTGTCCAACCATCTCGTCCTCTGTCGTCCCCTTCTCCTACTGCCCTCCATCTTTCCCAACATCAGGGTCTTTTCCAGGGAGTCTTCTCTTCTCATGAGGTGGTCAAAGTATTGTAGCCTCAGCTTCAGGATCTGTCCTTCCAGTGAGCACTTGGGGATGATTTCCTTCAGAATGGATAAGTTTGATCTTCTTGCATATACTGTGATGTTTAAGGGTAAAGGAACCCCTGACAGTTAAGTCCAGTCGCAAACAACTCTGGGGTTGCGGTGCTCATCTCACTTTACAGGCCGAGGGAACCAGCATTTGTCCCCAGACAGTTTTTCCGGGTCATGTGGCCAGCATGACTAAGCCACTTCTGGCGCAATGGAACACCGACACCAGAGCAGTGCACGGAAATGCCATTTACCTTCCCGCTGTAGCGGTACCTATTTATCTACTTGCACTTTGACATGCTTTCGAACTGCTAGGTTGGCAGGAGCTGGGACCGAGCGATGGGAGCTCACCCTGTCGTGGGGATTCAAACTGCCGACCTTCTGATCGGCAAGCCCAAGAGGCTCAGTGGTTTTTAGACCACAGCGCCCCCCCATGTCCCGTTAAACTGTGATGTTGAAAACCAGATATCGCCCAGCCCTTATGATTGGGAAACCTGAATTTGCCAGTACGTGACTGAATCCCACATGAAAACAGAAGCAGTCTGGAGGCGCCTCAAAATTCCAAACCTAGCAAACACCTTTCCACAAGAACAACTCTTTTTTGGAGGGGGACTAGTTCACCTCTGATGATATTATAATTAGATAGTAAGATGAGAAGGAGGCTTGTCCTGGTCCAGGATGTTGTTCAGGAGCTGAATTCTTACTGCTGCTACTCTCTAATACTTACTGTATGGCCTTTTCTCTGAGTAGTTCAGGATGGCTCCCATGATCTTCCACCACCGGTCCTCACAACGCCTCTTTCAGGCAGGCCAGGTGGAAATGTGGTTGCTTCTCACCGTAATTTTAATGACAAAGTGAGGGATTTGAGCCCTGATTCCTTCATCTGAATCAAGCACTCTAACCACTACACCTCCCTGGGGGATAATGGTGTTACTTTATTGCATGTAGGGCCTTCAACAATATATAGTGGAACCTCCATCATCGTACGTTTTGTTTCTCGAACGCCAAAAACCTGGAAGTAAATGCTTCCGTTTTCTAATGTTTTGCGGAACTCGAATGTGGGACACGGCTTCTGCTGAGTGCAAGAAGCTCTTGCAACCAATGAGAAGCCATGCCTCAGTTTTCGAATGTTGCAGAAGCCGAACGGGCTTCCGGAACGGATTTCGTTGGAGAACCGAGGTACCACTGTACTGCCGAGTGATGTTCATTCTGGCTTCAGCCAGCCAGCTAGCCAGCCAGTCAAACTGTTCTCTCCCCTCCAACAGTCAGATGGCATTCCGCAAACTCTGATCATGCTCAGTTCTCCTCGGCTGTTACTCGACTTCCCCCTTTCCCCTGAAAGTTTTCTGTACTTCTGCAAACCTTCCTCCCACCCACCCCAAGCCTGCGAATACCTTCTCCTTGTGCCAATTTGGCTACATAAGGATCTACACTTGGACAATAAGTTCATTGTTTTACAGAATTATTCTTATTTACTGCTGCTGCTACTAAATATTAGCAGGTACACTATATTTTCCCAACCAGTGGATATTGTGAAAGGGAGCTGTCCACTTTGCCCAGTTTCCTCAGGCTTTTATTGACCACTCCGATGTGATCTCTGGTCTTCTGCTATGGAATTTGCAAGCCCGCACCAGTTCTGGCATTATTCTGTTCATAGAGGCTCCAGCAGATCGAGTGGATAAGACCAAGAGCGGGTCCAACGGTCGAGAAGGCAATTTCTGCACATGCCGAAGAGGGAAGTGAGAGGTAGATGGGGCTCGTCCACCTGGGAAGGTAGCCCATCTAGGAGAAGGAAAGCTCTTTACATATATATTTATATATATTAAATTTTCTGTTTTGCAATTTAAAATACTCATTTTACATCCTTACATCGTCCACCTGGGAAGGTAGCCCATCTAGGAGAAGGAAAGCGCTCTCTCTCTCTCTCTCTCTCTCTCTCTCTCTCTCTCTCTATATATATATATATATATATATATATAATTTTCTGTTTTGCGATTTAAAATACTCATTTTACATCCTTAAAATATCAATGACTGCCCTTTTTCTCTTTCCATGGTTCATTTTACATATCATAAATCCCTGCATATTTTACAAAAACTATACCATTCAGTATTCCATTAATGCATCCATCAAAACTTATTTACACTGTTGCATTTACAGTGGTACCTCAGGTTAAGAACTTAATTCGTTCTGGAGGTCCGTTGTTAACCTGAAACTGTTCTTAACCTGAGGTACAACTTTAGCTAATGGGGCCTCCTGCTGCCGCCGAGCTGCCGCCACGCGGTTTCTGTTCTCATCCTGTAGCAAAGTTCTTAACCCGAGGTACTATTTCTGGGTTATCGGAGTCTGTAACCTGAAGCGTCTTGTAACCTGAAGCATCTGTAACCCAAGGTACCACTGTATCTTAATACTGCCAGCGTTTTCAGCTATACACAACTCTTTCACATATATTCAATGAATGTTTTCCAATCTCCTTTAAACGCATGCTCTTCTTGTTCTCTTATCCTATATGTTAAGTCTTCAAGTTGTGCATATTCTATCAACTTAAGTTGCCATTCTTCTTTGGTTGGGACCTCGCTTGTTTTCTATTTTGGGGCTAATGAAGCACGGGCCGCAGTAGTAGCATACATAAATAATCTTTTTTGACACCTGGGAATTTCAGTCAGGAGAAGGAGAACTCTGCTCCTAAACCTCTGCTGCCTTGCGGGATATCTTTGGGCTAAGAAGTAAACCCTACACACATCCAGAGCGGAGTCCCTAAGGCTGTTGGGCGGCACTTTGTATGCCTCCTTCCGGCAACTCCTGCAGCCCAGCTGGTGCCAAATGAATTGCCCTGCTTTCCTTTGGGACACATCAGTGAGACCGAAAGGGGGTGTCTTGTTGCCTGGGCAGCCCAGGACACACTGCCCAGGCTTGCACCCCAAGTAAGTCACTTTGGTGCTGCTATCACAGCAGTATTGATGTCATTGTTACAAATGGATACCAAGAACAACCACATATTGCTCTTTGGGTCGCAGGAAGCTGCCTCGGAACTGTTGGTTCATCTAATTCAGTGCCACCTTCTACACTGACCGGCAGGAGATCTCCAGGATTTCAGAGAAGGGTTCTTTCCCGGCCTTACCGGGAGATGATGTCAGGAGTAAGGGCAGGAGCCAGGCTCTGGGGCCTGTAGTGCTTTGCAGGACTAGGGCCTTCCTCAGCTTGTTCTGGAGAAGCAAGGAGTGGCCACTCAGGTGAGGCCACTTGATAACTCACTGCACCTGGTGGCAAGAGCTGGGAGGGATAAAAGCTCGGCATTTCCCTTTGGCTCTCTGCCACAGCAACGTGATCCCTGCCTTGTTGCTTCTGGCCTCTTGCTCCTTGTTCCTTGACCCTTGGACATCCGCCTTGCCTTGCTCCTCGACCTTCGGACCTTCGCCTCGCCTTGTTCCTCGACCCTTGGACCTCCGCCTTCGCCTTGCTCCTCGACCCATGGATTTTTGCCTTGTGACACCCTGCTTCCCGGCCTTCGATTCCTCAAGCCGCGCCTTCCTGCAGCTTGACCTTCAACCCCGCACCACCCGGACTTCCGTTCCAGCTTCCTCGCCGCCATCTTGCCGCCAGCCCTGACGTCCCTAGTCAGGACTGCGACCTCCTGCAGACCAGACCGTGACAGATGATAGGGACCAATCCTGAGATCTCCTGCATGCTAATGGGATGCTTTTCCTGCTGCTCTATGGCCATTCTCCTTGCTTCCTGCCTCTCTCCAGTATTCTGGAGTCTTGAAAGACCTAGATTGGCTCCCAGTACGTTTCCGAGCACAATTCAAAGTGTTGGTGCTGACCTTTAAAGCCCTAAACTGCCTCGGTCCAGTATACCTGAAGGAGCGTCTCCACCTCCATCATTCTGCCCGGACACTGAGGTCCAGCACCGAGGGCCTTCTGGCGGTTCCCTCATTGCGAGAAGCCAAGTTGCAGGGAACTAGGCAGAGGGCCTTCTCGGTGGTGGCACCTGCCCTGTGGAACGCCCTCCCAACAGATGTCAAAGAGGAAAACAACTACCAGACTTTTAGAAGACACCTGAAGGCAGCCCTGTTCAGGGAGGCTTTTAATGTTTAATAGATTATTGTGTTTTATTTTTCTGTTGGAAGCCCAGCCAGATGGGCGGGGTATAAATAATAAATTATTATTATTATTATTATTATTATTATTATTATTATTATTATTATTATTTATTCCTGCTCCTGAAGTTAGACTTCCCAGCTGATCCCAGGATGTGAGCCATCACCCCATTGCTGCCACACAACGTCTGTGCTCCAGACACGGTCATTGCACTTGCCTGCCTTGTCATTCCGCACACACAGCTGCCTTTGACACATTCGGACACTTGCTTTATCTTAGATGCCTGGTGACACATGCTGGCTCGAGTCTGGGTGCCCTTCCTCCTTCGCAGCCAACTGCTTCCAAGCCACTTCAGATACCTGCCTTGCTGCAGTATCAGCTGTCTTGGGTTTCTCATAGGACATCAGTTCTCAGGCTTCCTCTTAGGGGTTCTTCCCCCCCCCCTCCCTTCCAGTTTTCATCTGTGCACAATCTCCTACCGCAATCCGATCCGCCGAGGCGGCTTTAAATTTCGTTCAGATGCCAAAGGCACAGATTTCAGTTAAAATTAGCCTCCCAGTCCTTCCTCCCACAGCCGCTGCCCAGTCTGCAAACTGAGTTGCGTCGAGGCCAGGGGGCAGCAGCAGCAGGTCGGCTAGAAGACTGGTCTCGTTCGGGATTCAAGGAGGACAAGAACTAAGCCACAGACCTCTAATAACTGAAGGACACTCTTTTCAGAGGTCGCTTCCAGACAACCTGCTTATGGAACATTTATCCTGATTTGTTTCCACAAACCCGACAGTGTGCTTGTGCATAGTGTTAGATTAGTAGTTCTCAAACTTTTTTCCCCCCCTCTGGGCCACACCTTCAGAAAAAATAATAATTCTCAAACCAGTTTTTTTATTGATAAGAAATACGTTGAAAAACAAAAGGAACCGCTCCTAGCTGGGCTTGATTTATAACACAGAACACAACTATTTTATACAGTGGTACCTTGGTTCCCGAATGGCTTAGTTGTCGAACAAATCGGCTCCCGAACATCGCAAACCTGGAAGTGAGTGTTTTGTTTTGCAAACGTTTTTCAGAAGCTGAACCTCCGAAGACACTTACGAGGCTTCCAGTTGAGTGCAGGAAGCTCCTGCAGCCAATCGGAAGCCGCACCTTGGTTTTTCAAACAGTTTCTGGAGTCGAACGGACTCCCGGAACTGATTAAGTTTGAGAACCAAGGTACCACTGCAATATGATCATGGGACATCCACAAAGTATACAGCAATGCAGCTACATAAGAGCATGCATCACTCCCAAAATAAAAGTGGTATAATTATTTATACGTATGCAAACTCAATGAGAGGTGCGTGCTTGCTTTTGCCAGGTGATCTCATTTATATTTGAGACATACTCTCATCTCATCAACACCAAGAAGCCTTTATCTTTTCTGATCTTCATAGTATACTATATTACATTGCTCAGAAATGTTTAAATGTTTCTTTGACTGTCCCTGAACCTTCCTGCCTCCCTCGCCATCTTCTCCTGCAACACCACTGTGGCAAACCACACCCTTTGATAACCACTGGGTTAGATTATATCAGCTATTGATCACTCATTTTGATTTGTTTGTAGGGCGGGCTCTTCAACAGGCCCCTTGAGACTATCAAATATTATTGCAATATATGATTACAGCTGCAAGACTGCTATATGCCCAAAGATGAAAATATACAGCCCTACCCACTATAGAAGAATGGTTGATAAAATTACTGGATCTGGCTGAGATAGCAAAGTTAACATGTTTAGTTAGAGAAAAATCATTACTGACATTTGTTAAGGATTGGAAATACTGACATTTGTTAAGGATTGGAAATTTCTCGTGGACTTTTACAAGAAAATGAGCTTGTAATATCGGGATTTGAAGATATTAAAAACCCTGGTTTATAGAAGATTGAATGGTTGGATTTTAAGGAATGGATATCGTATGTAGCTGCAGAATATAGAGCCAGAAGTTCTTTTATTCTTTTCCAACTTCTTTAGTTTTTCCTTTGTTTCTCTTTTTTCCTCACTTTCTCTTTCTTTACGTCTCTCCTCTAGTCTTTTCTTCTGACTTTGTTCTCTTCTAGCTGTTTTTATCTTACTATATTATCATTTTTTAAAATACTTTGTAATGGGTATGTATATTTGTATATCTCTGAGTAAGTATCAACAGATAAGGTAAAAGAAGAAATCTGTCCTGAATCTTCCAGTATTTAACTTCATTGGATGGTCCAGTATTATGAGAGAGGAAGGATATTTTTTCCTCTAGCCACTTTTTCCATCATAACTTTCTCTAGAAGAACTTTCTAAACTTCTCCAGCATAACTTTATAAACTTCAATCATGTTGCCTCTTCCTTGCCCTTTCTCTAAACCAGGCATCCCCAAACTGCGGCCCTCCAGATGTTTTGGCCTACAACTCCCATGATCCCTAGCTAACAGGACCAGTGATCGGGGAAGATGGGAATTGTAGTCCAAAACATCTGGACGGCCGAAGTTTGAGGATGCCTGCTCTAAACTAAAAAAAGTCCCAATGGATTATTATCTCTTTACGTTCCTATGTCTTTGCCATGTTTGCAATGCCGGAAATTGCCCAAAATGGATGGCTTCCCTCCTTCCCCACTCTCCTCCATCATTGAACTTGTTCTCGTCCCGAGTTCAGGCATCACCTTGATAGCAAATCAAAAACTTAACCTGTATCTCTTTGGATGCCGTGCCCAGATGCTTAATGCTTATATCGACAATTAAAAATTCCACGTAGCTTTTCACAAGGTTAGAGGCATTTAAGTATGAATGCCTGGATCGCTTCCAGTGTATGTAATTAAATCCTTGCCTCCTTGGAATCCCATAACAATTTTAATTAGAAATGGGTCTCTGTACCCTCCTTTACTTTCTCTCTGGAAGGGTTGCCTGGTTGTGTTTCAAATGCTTTCTTCGTTCCACTTCGAAAATCGCCGTGTATTAATAAGTGCTGGAAATTCCTTGTATAACTGCATGGTTTGCGGAGTACAAAATTCCACCTTGCTCTGCATCTGTTTTGAAGTCATATTGAACAAAGCCAAGCCGAGCTGTTTATTTGTTTCAATGCTTTGCCTAACCAGCAAATTGCAGTGGTACGGCAAAGTACATAACGAAGAGAGACTCTGTCTGTTTGGACAACCCTGCGTCGAGGACCTGTGCCATTATTTATTGCAGTGCCCGTTATATAGAGACCCAAGAGACCGATTCATAAAACCCCTGTTTACGAATGGAACACATTTGAATAGGGTGGAAAGGGTGAAATGATTGCTGAGCGACACTGACGACTTTGTTACTTATAAAGTAGCACTCTGCGCGCTGGCAGCTAAGAAGATCAGGAGGAAAGAACTAGATAAAATAGCGGTCAGCTGCAAAGGGGATTTGGATATTTAATTTGGCACATCTTACCTTAGAATCTTCTGCTATTGTATTCTATTTAATGCAACAAATAATTTTAATAGACGTGACCGTGGTTTTATTTAATGTGTGGTACCTGATGATTTTTATGGTTGTTGTGTTGCTGTTTTTTCATAGAATAGAATCATAGAATCATAGAGTTGGAAGAGACCACAAGGGCCATCCAGTCCAACCCCCTGCTAAGCAGGAAACACCATCAAAGTATTCTTGACAGATGGCTGTCAAGCCTCTGCTTAAAGACCTCCAAAGAAGGAGACTCCACCACACTCATTGGTAGCAAATTCCACTGCCGAACAGCTCTTACTGTCAGGAAGTTCTTCTTAATGTTTAGGTGGAAGCTTCTTTCTTGTAGTTTGAATCCATTGCTCCGTGTCCGCTTCTCTGGAGCAGCAGAAAACAACATTTCACCCTCCTCTATATGACATCCTTTCATATATTTGAACATGGCTATCATATCACCCCTTAACCTTCTCTTCTCCAGGCTAAACATACCCAGCTCTCTAAGCCGTTCCTCATAAGGCATTGTTTCCTTCTGAATTTTGTTCTCCTTCTGAATGATCCCATGGCCTATGGCTAGTGCAATAAAAAGTTTTACTGAATTGAATTGAAATAGGCAGTGTTCACTGTATTTCAACCACTAACACCTCCCCTCCTACAAGATAGCTGAGCTTCACTCAGACTTTGTTTGATTTGGTTATAGAATTGCAAATTTCAGGCTTGGAGGAGGAGGAGGAGGAGGAGGAGGAGGAGGAGAAGAAGAAGAAGAAGAAGAAGAAGAAGAAGAAGAAGAAGAAGAAGAAGAAGAAGAAGAAGAAGAAGAAGAAGAAGAAGAAGAGGAGGAGGAGGAGTTTGGATTTGATATCCCACTTTATCACTACCTGAAGGAGTCACAAAGCGGCTAACATTCTCCTTTCCCTTCCTCCCCCACAACAAACACTCTGTGAGGTGAGTGAGGCTGAGATACTTCAGAGAAGTGTGACTAGTAGCCCAAGGTCACCCAGCAGCTGCATGTGGAGGAGCGGAGATGCGAACCCGGTTCACCAGATTATGAGTCCACCGCTCCTAACCACTACACCACACTGGCTGGGTAATGGTTTGAGGTTTGACATCAGTGCTGGGTAATAGTTTCCATCTGACTTGGTGACATGGTTGAGGTGTTCAGCTTGGAAGCACCAACGGGCTGGCTGTGAATTTGTCTAATCCCTCTTTTAAAGCCACCCAAGTTGGTGAGTTGGTGTGCAGGGAATTTCACAGATTAACTATGCAGTGAGTGCAGAAATGCTTCATTTTGTCTGTCCTGAATTCTCCCCCATCATTCAGCTTCGTTGGATTACCTTTCTAGTATTTTGAGAGAAGGAGACACGTTTCCCTCTGAGAATTTTCTTCTTCTTCTTCTGATAACATTTCCCCCCAAAAAAATAACAAAAGGGGGGGGCAGAGAAGAAAAAATCATAACCAAATTGAACCATAATTTTGGACTGACTTCCCTCCACTCCCCCTCTTGGTTCCATTATAATATACCTGTTCATGCACGTCCATAAAATCTTATATACTTAACAATCCAATTTTTAAACCTTCTTCATCTTATTACAAGTGACTTTTAAAAGTTATACTAATGTAAAAATCTATACACAAAGCTTAAAAAAATGCATTAAACAGTTGCCCTTTTTATAATAATTTGTCCTGCACAGTTCAGTAATTTATTCTGCCAATCTTCTTCTTTTTCTTCTTATTTTCTTTGGCCAGAACTTCTTCCTTCCATAGTGGCTAGTTGGACTTAGAATCATAGAATCCCAGAGTTGGAAGAGACCACAAGGGCCATCCAGTCCAACCCCCTGCCAAGCAGGAAACACCATCAAAGCATTCCTGACAGATGGCTGTCAAGCCTCCACTTAAAGACCCCCAAAGAAGGAGACTCCACCACACGCCTTGGCAGAAAATTCCACTGTCGAACAGCTCTTACTGTCAGGAAGTTCTTCCTAATGTTTAGGTGGAATCTTCTTTCTTGTAGCTTGAATCCATTGCTCTGTGTCCGCTTCTCCGGAGCAGCAAAAAACAACCTTTCACCCTCCTCTATATGACATCCTTTTATATATTTGAACATGGCTATCCTTTTATATATTTGAACTTGGCCTGGCATCCAGTCTCGCATATCAGAACAAAGTCTTTTGCTCAAACAATCCAACAAGTACTGTACATCTCAATATCATAACTTCAATTTTTTTAACAACAATCACTTCCCACATTTTCTTCAAATCTTTAATTGTCTTTTCCCAGGCCTTTTTGACCATTTTACATTGTCACCATATAAGGTAGCCTCTGACCTAAACCCTTTGCCCTCCCCTCTTGTTTCTTCTCTGAGAATTTTCTTCAAGCTGGCATGCCCTTCAGGGTTGCTGTAAAGATTCCTTGGAAAATATGTGCTATGTATGTTGAATAACCCAAAGCTCTAAATAAATGCTAATAGGCAGTAGTATTTTCCCCAAAGACAAGAAGATGTAATATTAGGGAATTAATTGCCTCTGAGCTTACACAAAGTGCCTAGCCCTCATCCCTGAAATAATAATTTCTAGACCTTACTAAGTGTTAAAGAGCAGGCTGAACTGATATTTGGCATTCATAATATACTTTTTAAAGAAATAAATTAATCAGCCTGGGAATGAAAATTTGCATGTGTTAAGTTACCGTAGTGTAAACCACTTTTTAAACAGAACACTCTTTTTGCTGTTTTTTGTTTGCTTACAGAACTAATTGTTCAAGAACACAGCAAAACACACAGAAGAATGATTTCTTAGAAAAAGTGTCTTATTCATTAACTTTTGGAACATGAACTTTCAAGACACTGTTCACCCCTAAGGGTTGCATGCAACTAACTTTTACTCGGGGCAGACCCATTGCAGTTAATGACCGACAACTTGGGTTCACTCAATGAAACTTAAGGGTTTACTCTGAGTAAATGTCAGTTGAAAATGTCTTTCTTCTGCATTATAGATCAATAAACAAGTCTGCGGTAGTATTTAGCAAAGGTTTTGGAAGTAAAAGGAGGTTGTAGAAGAGAGTTAGATAAGTGTATTATGCATTAAGATTTAGTTAAGGGGTATTATGTTATTGTAAGTTTAAGGTTTAATTAGAATAGAATTATATTTTGAGATAAGTATAAGTGATTCATTATATTGTTAAGGTATTAAGAGTAATATTAGATTTAGATGATTATTAAAAAGATTGTAATTAAGATTTGCAAAGTGCTAAGGAAGTGATAAATAGAAACGTAGTTGGGAGGGAATGGAGAAAGTCAATAAAGATATGGAATATAAGATAGTTTGAAAATATTCTTGTTTTTGTTGTGTTGTATTGGATTGTTGTTTATAATGTTTCTTGTTGTGTTTTATGTTTTGTTTGTTATGTTGTGTTATTGTTAAAAAACAATAAATATATATTTTTTAAAAAAACAATAAACAAGTCTGCGACCCCGTGACTCCAATTATGTGCATATTTTTTCCATCACGTTATTTGTGTCATTTATTTGCTCAAATATCTCTGCAAACATAACGAGATACACGACTGCACGAAAGCTGAAAGTTTTAAAGCGTGGGATAAATATGTAAATAAATTTAAAAATCAAAGAAAACACTTGGCTTCAGCCAGAAGGCAAAGCACACAGGGAGAAAGGCAGCTCTGTGTGTGTGTGTGTGTGTGTGTGTGTGTGTGTGTGTGTGAGAGAGAGAGAGAGAGAGAGAGAGAGAGAGAGAGAGAGAGAGAGAGAGAGGGAGGGAGGGAGAGAGGGAGGGAGGGAGGGAGGGAGGGAGGGAGACTGAAAAGCTCTATGAACTGTAGACTCTCCAAAGAAACACAAAAGGCAAATGCAGAATGTCCACAGAGGGCCCCTTTCTGCAGCTGAAAGTGGAGATGCTGTTGGAACAGATTTCCAATAGATTTCTCGCGACTTGGAATCAAATTTCTTTATGTTCCTTAGACCCTGGGGTATGTTCCTGAGCTTGCAGCTGTCTTTGGAGGGAGAACTATTCAGCCTCGCCTGAGCCAGGCCAGGACAAATTGCTCCTAATAAATGGCTGCTTTCTCAGACCCGCTCCCGGAAATTAAATCAACAAGACGGAACTTAAACGAAAGCCCAGCGGAACGCAGAGTCCAGATTTTCGTAGCCAAAACGTTGGTTTGTTGATATACCCCATTGGGATCGACTTCTTAACATGACTGCCTCATAACGGAAGCCTATAAATGTTTTAAAATGCATGAAATAAATACATTGACCTGTTCACTTTTCATCAGTTTGCTTCATCATCGTTCTGCCTGGACACTGAGGTCCAGCTCTGAGGGCCTTCTGGCGGTTCCCTCGCTACGAGAAGCCAAGTTACAGGGAACCAGGCAGAGGGCCTCCTCGGTAGTGGCACCCACCCTGTGGAATGCCCTCCCACCAGAGGTCAAAGAGAACAACAATTACCAGACCTTTAGAAGGCATCTCAAGGCAGCGCTGTTTAGGGAAGCTTTTAATGTTTGATGGATTTCTGTATTTTAATATTTTTTTGGAAGCCGCCCAGAGTGGCTGGGGGAACCCGGCCAGATGGGCGGGGTATAAATAATAAATTATTATTATTATTATTATTATTATTATTATTATTATTAAGAGCGGTGGGGAGCTAAATGGAGTATGATCCAGACAAGGATAAACCATTTTCATTACCATTGGTTTGAATAAAGAGCTTAAACACACCTGCCTTAACTACCAAGTTAAGTTGGTGTGCAGGACCAGTTTAGAGTGTAAGAACAGGGCCTAGGTTCAAATCCCCCCCCCAAGCCATTAAGCTCACTGCACACACCACTTTGAGCACCTTGTAGAAAAAGTAGAATATAAATGCAATTTTATTTATTTTATATAATCTATCTATCTATCCATCTATCTATCCATCCATCCTTGCAGTCTTAAATTATTGAAATCGGGGCAAAAGGCTGAAATCTGAATAAAGGTATTTGATAATAATTGAAAGACTTCCATACAATCTCAAAGGGTGATTAGCTTAGTCTTAGATTTCTTCCCCTAAGAAATGCCATTCAGCATATAAGCATTTCCCATTTTTAAAAGCGACAACTTTTATCATCTGAGTTTGAAACTGGACTGCATGCTTAATTTGGCTGTGATCTTCCCCTGCTTTCAATATGATTGGAGTGCATGTTTGTTTATGGCGAATGGCGGTGGATGGAGTCTTCTGCAGAACTGGCCATCGCTGAGCAGAAGATCTCACCTTGGCTGATGGAAGCATTAAAAAGTCCTCGCCGTCAGCTGCCTGCCTGCCTGCCTCCTCCTCCCTCTCCGCCCCCAAGTCTTCAAAAGGCTCGCCAGATCTAAAGCCGGCTTTAGCGCTGGAGATTCATTTTATGTTTCCTGTCAGCCTTTTGTGACTGGACTTACAATTGCGTTGCCTGTTTTGATCCTAACAGCCTGCCCATGATCAGAAACAAAGGGCGGAGGCAGAACTGCAAGCTGGCTAGACTCACCATGAGGCCCATAAAAACCATTTTGCACACCCCAAAAAGATGCCTGCCTGCTGAGTGGTATTCTGCTTAAGACAGGTCTGCTTAAGACAGGTCTGGCCAAAGTCTGGTTCTTCCCCCATTTATACAGGATTTGTTTTAGATAGGAGACGTCCTCACTCAGAGCTCATCTAGACTTGCCCTTGCTCTTCTTTCTTCTTTTGCGATCCCTCGTAGCCGAGTAAGATTGTCTTCCATAAACACTGTCTTAACAGTGAGTCCGTAAGTGACTCTGGAGGCCAATTCTGGATCCACACATCCTTCCACAGTGAGGACATTGGTTTTGGGGCAGGAGTTGATCACGGTGAGGGTTTGCCAAGCATGCCTTCCTCTTAGCACATTTCTCCCTTGTGTCCCGAGTTTCGAGTGTCTTCAAAGCCCATGACACCTTTGGTAAAGGCTGTTCTCCAATTGGAGCGCTCGCAAGCCAGTGTTTCCCAGTTGTCAAATGTTTATACTACATTTTTTTTAGATTTGCCTTGAGACAGTCTTTGATCCTCTTTTTACGCTTTCCATTTTTAAGTTGGGTATAGAGTAGTTGCTTTGGAAGGCGATCATCAGGCATCCGCACAACATGACCAGTCCAACAAAGTTGATGTTGAAGAATCATTGCTTTGACACTCATGATCTTTGCTTCTTCCAGCACACTGGGATTTGTTCGCCTGTCTTCCCAAGTGATATAAAAAAATTCCTTCAGTAGCACTTTAAAGACCAACTAAGTTTTTATTTTGGTATGAGCTTTCGTGTGCATGCACACTTCTTCAGATACACATGAAACAGAAGAGTCAGACCCTTATGTATATACAGAGGGTGGTGGGGGTGGGTGGGAATGGGTGATGGGCTGATGGGAGTGGTAAACCTGTAGATGGCTGTTAACAACTGCTGATGACTGCAATTGGTCCTGCGGGGGGGAAAGCAAGGGTTGTATTATTATTATTATTATTATTATTATTATTATTATTATTATTATTATTGCTTCGACTCAGACCAACACGGCTACCTACCTGTAACTTCCCAAGTGATGTGTAACAATTTTCGGAGACACCGTTGATGGAATCTTTCGAGGCTCATCTAGATTTGTCTTTGTGCCACCGCTTCCGCCCAGAAAAGCTGAATAAGAGTATACGTCAATGGCGCTTTCTGCGGATTGATGTTTGCTCTGATTTATTGCTAAAGAACGGGGTTTCCTGTGGAAAGCAATGGAGCAAGAACAAAATAGCTTGGACCCATTATTTCTGGACACAGGGCAAGTCTACATGAGCCCTCAGTTCCGCCACTTGCTTCTCCCTAAGTGTCTGTCCCTGGACCCAAGGCTATGCAGAGACCTTTGCTTACGAGTCTGTTTGGATTATTTCATATTTTGTAAGAAGTGGAGCGTGTGCTGGACAGCAGAAGACATTGTATGAATATTTGTATCTTTGATGCTTATGTTTTATCTTGAAGAGTTCTGCCCGTAAAAGTTTAAATAATATTTTTATAGGCCTGGGCAATGATTTCTTCCAAAAGGAGTCGGTTCCTATGCTTCCAGTCACTTCAAACTGCACAATATTAATATCTGCAACAGAATCTACCTAATCTGTGCTTCCTAAACCAATATGCAAATCATAACGTGACTATTCTTCAGAATTGGGTCTCCTCTGAATTTTGCGGGGCATTTCTCCAACCAAATAATGTGGTGTGGTTGTTTTTGTGTGTGGTTTTTTAAACAGTTTATTAGGGGAGCAGGAAGCTGAATTCAATGGGCAGTAGCAGCCTCTCCTTTGGGTTGCCTCTCAGCTACCTGTCTTTTGCAGGAAAGATTTGAGCATGGTCCAGAAATTGAGGTTTGCACAAATAACGTGAATTAAAGACCTCGCGCAGCAGATCCACTTAAAAAAATAAAACAACAGCTTTTTTTGTTTAGGAACGCGATAGGGAAATGAACTGAGAAGTGTGGGATGAATGAATGATAAACAGAAACACGTGTATATACATGCCAGATGCAAATAAGCACAAATTCAGGATGAATGCTCCTTGCTATATACTGTAATCGCCCTGCAAAACAACTCAAAAGGAATGCTCAATAAAGACCAGACAGGCGAACCTAAGCTTTGTGCAAGTAAATCAGGATGAAGGCCAGAGGCTGGGATAGTTTTTGGCTGGCACCAGAGAGCTGGAGTTACTCTGATACATGCATTCTTATCGGTTTGTACCTTTGCTTTTCTGTCCCACTCTCGCTTTTGGTCAAACGGGCTCCTCAAAAACCTGCAGCACTTGCTTGAGCAGTGAGGACAGAAGCGCAGCCGGAACCATCCACCTCCTTAAGAGAGCCACAGTGGTTTCCAAATCACATTTTTTCCTGTGCCAGATTTTTCAGCTTGAGATGGCATTTCAAGCTTTGCAGCTAACATTGGCGCCACCTAGTGAGTTTAGATTTTGCAAGGAATGCCGTTGCCACTCTGCTGTGAATAGAAAGCGGAGCAAGACTTTGCAAGTGGAGGAATCCAAGACACCAAACCCGATGACCCCCTCGGGCTGGGAGGGAAGGTTGCCTCGAGGGCTGAAGTTGTGGGCTTTTACCTGCCTCCCAAGCCAGCTGGCCATCTGCCTAGCAGCTACGGCCATCAGTTGCCTGGACGTGATGGCACATGGTTGGCTTCGTACGCCACAAAGAGCAAGCATCAACCAGGCTTTGCTCCTACAGCTTGGTCTGTGCCAGAATCCTGCCTGACACTGGGGAGCAGGAGGGGGAGAGAAGAGGTAGGAAGGAAAAGCTGCTCCTCACCTCCAAATATTTGCTGGGTAAACAGTTCAGGGTTTGAAAAGCAGACTGCAAACCTCCCACAAAGAAGGACCTCAAATATCACCTTTCTTTCCAAGCACAATTCAAAGGGTTGGTGCTTTAAAGCCCTAAATGGCCTCAGCCCAGTGTCTCCACCCCCATCGCTCAGCCCGGACACTGAGGTCCTCCTCCGAGGGTCTTCTGTTGGTTCCCTCATTGTGAGAAGCAAAGTCGCAGGGAAAAAGGCAGAGGACCTTCCTGGTAGTGGCGCCCGCCCTGTGGAAAGCCCTCCCTTCAGATGTCAAGGGGATAAAGAATTACACTACTTTTAGAAGACATCTGAAGGCAGCCCTCTATCAGGAGGTTTTTAACACTTGATGTTTTTATTGTATTTTTAAAATGGTGTAAGCTGCCCAGTTACTGGGGAAACCCAGCCAGGTGGGGTGGTGGTATTATTATTATTATTATTATTATTATTATTATTACATCCGGTGATGGGTGTATCTGCCAATATTGGTTTCTCTCAGTTTCTCATTTTTGCAGTCTTAAGATCCATTCTGCACATTTCCACACACTTGCAGGGTTAGGTTTTTTTTAAACCCTCACATTTTGCTGCAAATTCTCTCTCTCTCTCTTTTACACACACACACACACACACACACACACACACACACACACACACTTTTTGCTGGGCCAGCAGTTCTCAAGGGAAATGTTTTGGCACTGTCCTACAGCATCGTATCTTCATGCAATCCATGGGTCTGGTGAGCAGACAGGAAGCTCACAGAATACGAGCTGGAAAAGACCAGTTTCTGAGAATGTTGTCTTGCTTGATACAATCGTACCTCGGCTCCCGAACACCTTGGGAGTCGAACGTTTTGCCTCCCGAACACCGTAAACCCGGAAGTGAGTGTTCTGGTTTTCGAATGTCCTTTTGGCAGCCGAACATCTGATGCAGATTCCTGCAGCCAATCAGAAGCCACGCTTTGGTTTCCGAACGTTTCAGAAGTCGAATGGACCTCCGGAACAGATTCTGTTCGATTTCCGAGGTACGACTGCATTTGAAAAGCAAGTTTAGAGACCTTGCTGTGGCCTGAAAGTGTGTGAATCTCAGAGGGCAGAGGAGTTGCTGAATAAAATTTCCAATGATCAGAGAGCTAGGATATATCAGTGCCTGATATAGCTTGCTGCCCCTTCCCAAGGTTAGCCAAACTAGAATGGGCAAAATAAAAGGGACCATGCAAAGGTACTCAATCTGCATAATCTAAGCAGGTTGCAAAATTCAGGATGTGGCTTGAAACTGCCACAGAATTTGTCATTGTTGCACCTTGGCTCTGGGCTTAGTCTGGAGGTGTGTGTGGAGGGGGGGGGAATAGTTTGTTATAGGAGAGGAGAAAATGAGAGAGCCCCAGAATTGTTTCCACTTCCAGAGGCTCCCAATGACCTCTTAAATCCGATTTGGAAAGAGGGATAATCCCTTAAAAAGACGGTTCCTTCCTTCTGTCTGTCTGTGTTAAAGGGACAGACTTTAGATAACCAGACCCAGTGGCCGTGTGTCGCTTCAGGGGCAAAGGCAAAGTCACATTTAAAAAAGAAACACAAACCAGACATGGCTTGGCATGAGGAAAAGTCCCATTAGGTTACAGAAACAAAAGACCACTCTCTTCTTAAAACCCCACAACAAGATGTCTTAACAGCTGGGAGGCTGAGAGTGTCACCCGAGAAGCTGAGCCACTGGGAAGAGCATTGCACCTGTTGAGCTATTTGCAAACAGGTTTTCGAAAAAAAAATTAAAAGCAAGATAGCTCAGGTGACCTCCGAGAGTTGGGAAGGGCTGGCTAGTCTCAGGGCACCTGCTGGACCACACAGCGAAAGCAAATGAATGGGCGATGCAAGTTTACCTGAACAGTCCTATTTGGAGCATCATGCTGACATTGGTTAGCCTTGGATGTGTTGGAAAGGCACCAATTTGACCACAAAGATGCAAAATGAGCTCAAGATTATTCAGGCTCAGCCCTCAGGCAGAGGATGCTGGGATTCACAGGTGTGCAGCCATGGCAGCCCCCCCCCATCTTCCATTTATTTCTGTGGCAGGACAGAGTTGTGTGTGTAGCTCTTCTGATGCACCTCGATGTGGTGGCAGGTAGTTTGCCTGCAGAAGCTCCTAAATTCAATCTTCAGCCTCTCCAGGTAGGTCTGGGAGAGAATTCCTGGTCAGATCCACTGCCAGTCAGTGTAGACCTAGAAAGCCTTAAATGGCTCAGGACCGCAATACCTCAAGGACTGCCCAGGTGAACCTACCTGGACCCTGCGATCATCATCCGAGAACCTTCTTCGTGTGCCTCCTCCATGAGAGGTCCGGACGGTAGCGACACAAGTAACACTTTCCTGTGGTGACTCCCCATTCATGGAAAGCTTTCCCCAGGGAAGCTCACCTGGCGCCTTCATTATACACCTTTAGACGCCAAGCGAAAACATTCCTCTCTAACTAGGGCCTCCAGCTGTTTTGGGACTACAACTCCCATCATCCCTAGCTAACAGGACCACTGGTCAGGGATGGTGGGAATTCTAGTCCCAAAACGGCTGGAGGGCCAAGTTTGGCCATCACTGAACATCATTAAACATCAGTGGAATGGTCTCCCTTGAGTGGTTGTGGGCTCTCCTCCCTTGGAGGTTTTTAAGCAGAGGCCAGATGCTTTAGCTGAGAGTCCTGCATTGCAGGGGGTTGGACTAGATGACCCTCATGGTCCCTTCCAACTCAACAATTCTGATTCTGTCTGATACTTTTTTAAATGTGTTGTGGGATTCTTGGTTTGCTTTTGGCAAATGCTGAGCTAGCTGGAGCGCTGGTCTGACTCAAGGCTCAGGTCAGCCCATGGACTGTAGCAATAAACGTATTTGCCTTTTTAAACCACACCCAGGCGGTTCCGTTTCCCCTTGAGGAAGGCATTTATGACTCCTCTTGCAGTAAGCGGCCGGCTTATCTGGAGGGGAAGCGACCTGCTGGCTCATATTGCTTTATTTATTCAAAAGCATTTCCAAACCACTTTATGTTGTGAAAGAGGTGTACTACACAAAAACGATATCCATTACAATAAAAATACAACCTAAAACCTACTTCAGTGAGCCCTTGTGGTATAGTGGCTAGAGTGTGGGGACTAGGACATGGGAGACAAGGGAAGCTTGATGTGGTGATAATAAATTATCATTATTAAAATTATTATTATTATTATTATTATTACTTGAAAACAGAAAAGCAGTGGTAGGTGTGGTTCGTGTGCACCATCTCCATCTCCCAAAATTTCCCACCCCTCCCCCAAAGCCCCACACACTACAAAGAAAGATATTGTTTAAATAATCCACTCTATTTTATTTTGTCTTAAAATAGTTTAAACTTTATGCTACAGACTTGTTTCCAAAAAAAACAGAAAGTCTCATCTTGCACCAAAAAATATATATATTTTATAACACTCTGTTTTATTATTATTATTTTTTCTTCTCCAAAGACCATTAAATACTAGATGGAAATGAGAATGAGTGTTAAAAAGAACATTTTTGTGTGGGTTTTTTTGTCTTTTTTTTTTAATTCAAGAGTTACACAACTGAAAACAATAAATTCTAAGCATTTTTTTTTGTCTCCACTGGAAGATTCCAAGCTTGAGCTCCAGCAAGAAGAGCAGAGCTGCTAAAACCAGGCCTGTAAGGAAAACAAAGAGCCCAAAATGCAGGTGTCACAGCCTGCCAGTTTCTTGGGTAGAATCTGTATTTTTGTGGCACAAACGCCACATTTTTATCAAAGATCCTGCTGGTTTGCAAGGCATGCCTGGCAAGCCAGGATGGGTGCATGTTTCACAGGCCTGTTGCAAGGACGATCAAGTGCATTGGTTCTTAGCCATACGATGGCTACAATTTCACTTATCTATTGAGAAAAGAGAAAATCAGTCCCAGCGACCTTTTGCTCTCTCAGACAAAGATGATGAAGAAGAAAAGGGAAAGGGGGAAAGGAAAAAGAAGAAGTAATGTATTAACTATCCAGTGATTGCGGTTTGAATTTTTTGTTTCTTTTCTCTTTCTCTCTCTCTTTTTTTTTAAAAGAACATAGCTTAAAAAAATTATCCAAGTCAGCAAAAGAAACGTAGTGTTTTGTTTTGTTTTTAAATTAAAAGAGAGAGACATGAACTGGTTATCAAGCTTGGAGTTCATGATTCCTTTAAAAACCAAACACAGTGCACAACTGGAGGAAGTTTGGTTAGAATGCAGTCATATTTTTTATATGTACATGGAAGTCACAGCATATACAAAGTTTTTCTTTCTTTCTTCTGCTTCTTTCTTTCTTTCTTTTTTTAAAAAAAGGAAGGACTCCTAGATGCTTCTGGTACTGGCCAGCATAAATGGGGGGATACTGGGATTACCAGGTTAGTAGACCACCATGGCTCATAGATTTTCTAAAGAGAGCCAATTTTCACGTTTCAAAAGGCAACTTCATTAACAGTAGTAGTGAAGCAGCTGCTCTCGGCCAGAGGCTGCCTGGTTAGCTTGCTCCGGTGCCCTTCAAACGCACCTCCATCTGAGTTACTTCCCCATGATGCAATTCATGCAGTCGTCACATGCATGCGTGAAAACTGGAAATGGACATGCAGGCTGACTGGTATTTCTCACCTGATTGCCAACAAGCCACAACCAACTGGGAAGAACTAGGCAGGTGGACAATGCCTCATGGCTGTGCCATTCACACACACACACACACACACCCCAATCACATGGGACAGGGCCACGAGAAAACAGTTCCCAAGCAGCTTTCTCGTGCGCAGGTGACTTTGAGCCTGGTGTTCATTTAGCAACGTAGTTTGGGAGCGATGGAATCGGCGAGTGAGGAGAAAAAGAAGGGATGGCCTTTGCAGCAAAAGGTCTGCAGGCACAACTGATAGCTTTAACAGCCTTGGGTGGTATGTGAAGACATTATTTAGGGCCAATGTGTCCTGTGCATGGTAGTGGCTGGTGGAGTGGCACTGCTCGCCTGGCTATCCAACATGGGGGATTCTACCAATAGCCGAGAGGGAGGGGAGAGGCGGCTGGTGTGGACACAGCGTCAGATTGGCTCTGCTGCTGCTCCCGCAGTGCGCTGACGTTTCTCGCCCCTTCCCCTCTTGGTTACCAGCAGCAACCTCCATGTTGAGATGGCAGGTGAGTAATGCCATACCCCCCTGCTGTTCTGGCAACCACTGCCTGGGTCTGCTGTACATCTTTAGTCCATGCTGCTTTGCCTGTCATAGGAAGCAGGACTCGGATTTCACAATCTGGCAGAAGGAGACACTGTTCCCAAAGTTAGCATAATCATGTTAACATTGCAGGCTGAAGGCGGAAGAAACTGCCCATGAAAATATTTTTCTAATTTTTTTTTTCCTGAGCCCTGGCAACTAGACTTCTTTCAGGCTTCGGGCAGGGCCACGCCCCCCGGATTCCTTTACCAGAATGCCCTTCAATATTTGGGGGAGGTGATGGCGCTACCTCCCCCCTCCCCCCGGCAGCCTACCAGAAATATTCCAATGCCTAACAGCCAAAAAACAAAGTTGTGACGGATTGCTACGAGGTAGGCGAAAACCAAATGGCCAGAGCCAATTTGCCAAGTGGAAAAATTCCTACCAGGCCCCTCAATGGCGACCAACCGCAGTCCATAGCAAGGTCCAGGAACAGGGAAAACTTAAAGGGTGGGTGGGTGGGTGAGAAAACTGGAGCAGCTGGAGCGGGAAAACAATTGAGAGATCCCCAGCCACGCGCCTGTTTAAATGTAGCAAGCCCTACCCCCAGGATGACTGGATTGGCCGGCCTGGCTAGTGGCACGACCGGGATTCCCCCAATTGCAAAGGGCACCCACCCCCTGTGCATGTGGAAGGGTCGTGACTGCCCGCAACACCACCTCCTAGCCAAGGCGGAAGTGGCTCTCTCAGACATCCTTGTTTTCCATTTTGCAGGGATGTTGCTAAAATGGCAGAGCCCTAAAACATGCAATTCCTTCACCTTCAGTCTGAAATAAGGCATCACCACCTCGCAGATGTTGGAAGCAACAGGCGCAGTCTCCAGGTCAAAAGCTGGAAAGCCCAGTGGTCTCTATTGGAACTATGACGTAATCAATGGCCAGGGCAACAAAGCATTATCTGTTCAACAAATCAAGTCCTGGCTGCCTCCACCTAACAACAAAATCCGAGTCCCAGAGTCCAGGTCCACCTTGTGGTCATTGACAGAGAGTGGGGGGAGGGCAGGAGATACAACCCATCCCCTCTGCAGAAACCTGCTATCAAGTTGTTCTTTTAAGAGTGACCACATCCTTCCCACTTTATAACGTCAGCAAAACTGCTCATAGCTGGCATCAAGAGCAATCTTAAGCACCTGCCACGCCTGCAGAACTATCTAAGGCAACCCTCTCCCAAAAGTCTTGCCCACTGAACCAAGCTAAGAAGGGCAAACAAGCCCCATGCTGTCCTTCAAATGACAATCAGATGGGGACTTAGAATGGTCTTTTTAGTACTGGCAGCGTGATCTATTGAGCATAAAGATTGTTCAATTCAACGTAACAACACAAGCAGGGATTGCACAAGAAGGAGATTTTAACTGAAAGCTGGCAGTGTGTCATTAACCACTTAACCAATGTCTATTCAACAGTCTCTTGGCTTGGCTTTCAGCAAAGCTCAGTGGGACCAAGGGCTTGATCCTTGGTCCCACCCTCGTTTGGGGAATGCATAGGTTATCTAGGGCTTTTATAGACAACAAGAAGCAAGGCGATCCAGCTTGTTTCCCCTCCAACACCACCTGTCTGAATGCCAGGACATTCCTCTTCTGTTCTTATAAAGCTCAGCATGAACTGAAGTTCCTTCTCAGCTCTGGCGTGTCCTACGCTTTCATAGAGAGAATATTCTTACTCCTTGATTACCCAGGTACAGAGTGGTAACCTTACCATATGCAAAGGTTTGGTCCACCAACAGCTACTGCCGTTGCATAAGGAAAGATCATTTTATAGCGACCAATGACAGAACTGAAACAACTGCATGAATGCCGTTTCGAACTGTCAAGACATTCAAGGAGTCTTTAGGAACAAAGGGCAATGCCCACATATTATTCAGAAACTGCCCCAGATGCACTAATGATTGAAGCCTACAGTGATCAGGAATCAAGCAAAACAACTTTGTCTGGGTGTGCAATGGACTCTGCAGCTAAAGGTGACTGGACAAACATGAACATCTAATGTGCCCAACGAGTCCAGCTGCCATTACATTGCTGCCTAAGTCCTATCATCCCTTGCAAGAGAACAGAAGGCATGTGAGGAAGGAGAAATCTCAGCTTGCAGCAAATGCCAGGACTTGCAGAAGGCATTTGCAGAATCTGGGCCAGGGAACCGTTCTAAAGCCAAGGGGCATAAACCCAAGAGCTGGTGAAGCCCAGCAGTACTCAAAGGTAAAAGAAGGTAAAATCAAGGGCCATTTCTCATGTTAGTACGAAAAGCAAAGGTGCATTTACAGATTAAGACCTTGTCTCTGAAGATGCACACACACACCCCAAAGGAGACCCCAATCCCCTCCTATTCTTTTTCGTCTACTTGAAGTGATCCATATATATGGCAACGCTTCCCTTACTGCTCCAGATTTCACTGCTCTTTCTGCGGCAGCAATCAAATGAATGAAGGCAAAGCCGTGCCGGGTAATTCTCGGGGGAGGGGGGGGTGCTATGTAACAGGATATGTTCTACTTTTGATCATACATGCTTTGCATACAGAGCCTCATGCTTTCCTCTGTAGGATGGTAATACTCAGAGAAGCAATGGGAGGCTTCCTCTCCGCGAATCATTTCTTGCTCTTTTTTGAACAGAGTTTAGGTGCCAGTCACCCTGAGAAGAGATTGAACTGGGCCTACTCTCTAAACATTCGCACAGCTGAGAAAATGCTTCCCTTGGAAGGCAAGTCCCTAGCAACCCTGCAGCCTCCTCTAATTCTTCTCTTGCTAAGAGAAGGACAGGAAGGATAGTGTGCTCAAGGTTAGTTAAAAACAAAAATTCATTTGTACAAATGCAGCCCAGGGCAGAAGGATCCACTCTAGTGCTCATGTTCTGCTTTTACATACCTCCAAAAACGTAGAGATACAGGTTAGGCTGCACCCAGACCTTTAAAGCTTAACATGAAAACCACACCTGAGATCAGAATTAGGTACTTTTTGTGTTGCTTCACTTCCTTGTGCTTTTGTTTGCTTCAGGTGAACAACACAATAACAAAAAAAAACAAAAAAGGCTGTAACAATCTGGGCCAAATGACCAGTAACAGTACAGTAGTCTAGAGAGAAAAAATAAAATGCATTATTATTAGGAGACGGAGCACTGAGCAGTGTGCAAGCTACAAATTATGTTGAGAACAATCTTTAGGGTTTTAAATAGAGCTGCTCAGTGCATGCTATAGGCCTTTTGTGATCAAGTCCTGCTGGTTTTGCAACCAAATCAACTTGTGTTATGAATGCCCCATTCTAAGCTCCCACAGTTATACTACGATCATGATGCGGGCATTCAGAGCTATGAACAATTTGGGCCAGTGGTGTTATTTAAAAAAAATAAAAATAAAAAAATGCAAGGGGAAAAATAATAATAAAGCCCCACATGTACCAGCAACATCCGTTTTAGTGGTGAATTAAAGCAATTGTATGGCTCTCTAAAGGGCGTGGGTTGGAAGGTGCCACTGCTGTTGTCAACGAATGCTCTAAATTAATCACACACAATGAAAAAACCTGGAAGTTGTTGTTGAAGTACAGTGCCACTAAGTTTTCCGTAACAGGGAAAGCTCCCTTTGACTACAGAGGGGTCGATATCTCAAGGTAAGTTCTTGATGATGCAATTTTAATTGGAGGGTGTTGTGGGGCGGGGGAGGAGTTCAGAAGAGGAGGAAACCCTCCCGGAGGACTCTGAATTCCAGAATGCCAGGAGCAGAGGCTTTGAACACCGAGGCGATAACCAGAAACTTCTGTGCCACAAAAGGGAGAAGAGGGCTAAGTGACTAGAAAACACAGTGAAGTTGCATTACAGTAGGTATTTGCGCCTGCTGTCCTCGTCCAGCGTGAGATCCACCACTTCGGGGGGCGAAGACCAATTCTGCGGGGGGGCCACACCTGTCCATGCTTCAGATTGCCGGGTGCACTGCAGGCCTGAGCCGTGTTTCCGGGAAGACACACTCTGAATCACTCCTCCCCGAGGATGGACGCATCTGCGGAAAGCAAAGGGGAGACAAAGGACATGCCCGTCAACGCTCACCTATTGGAGCATTATTATTATTTATTATTTCTACCCCACTCATCTGGCTGGGTTTCCCCGGCCACTCTGGGCGGCTTCCAACAAATATAAAAATACATTAAAATATCACAGATTAAAAACTTCCCTAAACAGGGCTGCCTTTAGGTGTTTTCCAAATGTCAGGTGTTGTTCATCTCCCTGACCTCCGATGGAAGGGCGTTCCGCAGGGCAGAGTGGTTTACACCAGTGGTTGTCAACCTAGTCCCTAGTGGGCGTTTCAGGATTCTAGGTGGGCGGTGGGGGGGGGTTCTATGACACAAGCTGAATCCTCCTTCCATTGAGCACTGGTGGGCGGTAAGGAAATTTCACCATCAAGAAAGATGCATTAGTGGGCGGTAGGTATAAAAAGGTTGTCTATCCCTGGTTTACATCGATGCATTAAGACCCTAAGTTCTTTGGCAAAGGGCTCGCCAAAATGAATGCATCAAAGCAGGGGGAGGGAGACAGAAAAATTATGTCCAAATATTGGCTAAAATGTGATAAGGGAGGTAGGTAGGTGTAAAAGGGCTTTTAAAATGTAGCCTAATTTGGAGGAATTAACTTCATGTGTGAAATGGGCACCGAAGGATAATCACTGAACCGTCCTTACAATTTATACAGCTCTTGAGGGTGTTTCAAAGCATTTCGCTTGTTATTATGGCTATTGTTATTATTTAAAAAATTAGACTGCTTGTGGCATGACACCATCAGAGCGGTGCAGAGGGCGGAAAACAGAATAAAACACGGGAACACAAAAATACAACTAAACATAAAGCATTAAAAACTTCCCGATACAGAGCTGCCTTCAGATGCCTTTGGAAATTCATGCAGATGTTTATCTCCTTGACATCTGATGGGAGGGCATTCCACAGGGCAGGTGCCGCTATTGAGAAGGCCCTCTGCCTGGTTCCCTGTAACCTCACTTTTCGCAGGGAGGGAACCGCCAGAAGGCCCTCGGAGGTGGACCTCAGTGTCCGGGCTGAATGATGGGGGTTTAGATGCTCCTTCAGATATACAGGGCTGAAGCTGTTTAGGGCTTTCGATGTCATTATTTAAGCAATCCATACAGCAGCCATGCCAAGGTCAGTATTATCATCTTGGTATTTACCAAGGTGAGAGGTTTAGGCGGAGGAAACAGTGGCTGGCCCAGAGCCTAGTCAGTCAACATCTAGGGCATTTCTGAGATACAGAGAATGTTACAAGGATTGGACTGTTGCAGGATATTTATAGAAGCTGTGGTCTTCTGTGCTGAACTAGTTGATGCAATGGGAGTACAAGCCCATCAGTATCTTCAATTCGCTTACTCCTGAGCATGAGTAAGCTGAGTGACATGCCAAGTGGGGGGCTGGATGAGGATATGGGAGGCACCCACATTTCCTGCAATGCCCCCCTAACCTGTATGTGTAGGGGAAGGGAGCATCAGGGAAAACAGGAGCCTGCTGAGGCCCTTGGATTGCAACCACGCCTGACTAGATCAAAGCAACGAGAAATATCACCCTGTGCCACTTTTTTTTAAATGAGACAGGTTAAAAAGGCCACCTGCCTTTCGCATTCTATGTAATTTGGCAGAGATATCAATGCACCCCACTTCCAGATTCCCAATAACTGTGTTAGCGTTCAAAAGGTGACTCTGGTTTTTGAAAGGTGAACCTGTTTACAGCCTGTATACCCCCTGCCACGGATGTAGAAACCTGGGATGAGAGCTACACCATGTGCCAGTGGCCAGAAGGTTCTACAGAGTCAGTGAGGGGCTAACTCTTGCCCGGTTGGATACCTGCTATTGGCCAGACACCAAGGCCACCTGCAGCTTCTCTCCCTAGAAAGAGGAGCATGAAACCAGGATGATAGCGACTGTCTGTGCCCAGATGCTGAGCAGGCTTCCTTGTGGTCCCCGGCAGCCAGTACCTGCGTAGAGTGAGGGGAGGGGGGGAATCTCATGCTGCAGACCTGCCTTCACACTGGAAACTGAGGGGGAGTTGGGCTCTGCACCTTTGCTCAAATGGTTCTTCGCTCTCGCTTCTTGCCTTGCCTTTTGACACCTCATTGGCTTCCTCCTCTGCTTTCACATCACTTCCTCCTGTGCTTTCACTTCTCCCTATGTCTGGAATGCCTTTCTCCCCTGCCGCTTGAAGCACTTCTTTCCTGTTTTAAAAAAATGATCTCCTTAAGACTCAGGTTCTCCCTTTGCTTTGCTCCTCTTATGATTTTGCTGCTTTAGTTTGTTTAAAAATAAGCTTGCAGCGTCCTGTAGCAACTGTGCACACTATACAGCAGGGGTGGCCAAATCCCAAGAGACTGTGATCTACTCACAGAGTTAAAAACTGGGATTGATCTACCCCCTTTTGGGGGGTTCAGGTCAAAACTGTTGAGTTTTTTTTTTAAGGAAGGGAAGCCCTGTTTTGGGGGGTTTAGGTCAAACTTGTTGAGCTTCTTTTAGGAGGGAGGGAGACCCATTTTTGTTTAGGACTTCAGGTCATAGTTGTTCAGCTTTTTTTAGGGAGGAGGAAAATTTTGGGTGAGCTTTTTTTGGGGTGCCAGTGATCTAGCAGTGATCTACCACAGACATCCAGTGATCTACCGGTAGATCACGATCTACCTGTTGGACGTGCCTGCTATACAGTATATGCTGAAGACACCCTTCTCTGTGCCCTGTGCCTCAGATTCCAAGTGTTATTACAAATGCCGTAGCATCCAAATATCAATCGTATATTTGACGCTAGGTCCATGTTTACTGTGTATGCACTTCCGGGGTTAGATTGGGAAAAGGCAAGTAGTCTTAACAGAGGGAGGGAGAAAACCTACCCACAGGCAAAAAAAAGTAACATGACCAACTATCTGCATTTTTTTTCCTTTTCAAAAATTAATTCCAAGTATTTAGATAGACTCAGTGCTTAAAAGAGAAATTAGTACCTTGCGTGTTCCTGAACTCCCACGATCTCCACCTCGCTATCTGATGATGCTATATTTATTTCTTCATTGACCTGGGTGTTGCTGCTGGGGGCTTTCCCGCTTGCCAGGAATCCAGCATTCAAGTGATCTGTAGAAGGCAAAGAAAAATGACAATTCAACCCAAGATTCAGCAGCTTGATCACCCTTGCAGGACATCCTTAGAAAGAAGCAGTTTCTCACCAATGTCAAGCAAAGACCCATTCATCAGACTGCCATTGCAAAATATACCAGCCATGGATTGGGAGTGGGGGATGGGGAGAAGACTTTCCTTCTTGGCAGATCCTGTTTTTGTATAAAAACAGACCCTTCATATTTTTATTTTTATGATGGATTGCCACCAGGTTGAACCTGACACCGTCTACTGTCCATCTGCTAGAAAAGCTTCTGAGTCCCGCCCCCAGTGTCCCTTCCACCAGCCTAGCTCTACAAAAAAATTAACTCAAAGAGCACTTTTGGATTTACAAAGGGACCCAGAGGTTAACAAAACTTTGTGAAATCTTTCTAAATCATTGACACCAAACATCAGATAATTCAGAAAAGGTGGAGAAAAGGAAAGAAAAGGAAAAGTGACAAATCACACACACAGAGACTTGCAAATAAAAATGTCAGAGTAAGTTAGTTTTACCTGCATGAGTCGGGCTTCCGTTAAGAGGCCAACTTTTACTGGACTCAGAATCCCATAAAAATGTTGGGCTTCACTCATGGTATTTCTTCCTTTGAAGCATTTAATCAGCAGTTCAGATATTCTCTCTCTCTCTTTCTTTCACAATCTTTTGCAAGGAACTGTGCACATGTTCTGAACCCTATTGGTTTGTATTACAAAAGGACTGGCTATTTTTGAGCAGCTGAGGTATTGGAGAAAAGGGATTAAACTCAGGATATTTATTGGGGAATGAAAGAAAGAATATCTGTCTGTTTTGGGCTTCCAGAGAAGTGGTCAGCCACAGGTGCTCCAGGGGGCAATGTTTGCCTGCTTGGAATACAGCTTGTCTCCATGCCAGTTCAGCCATATTTACAATGTGTACACTTAAGTTTTCTAATAGCGAGCAGTGGAAAGAATGGGCTTGCATGCCCAGTTGCTGCAGGCCTGTTAACCTCAGGCTACAGATGAAGAGTCGCCAGGGGGACGGGGGACGGGAGAACAGTGTAGGCCAGGTGCAGGAGCTAGCGTAGGACTGGGACAATGTTCCCCTACTCACCTGTCTCAGCATTCAGCTCTTCTAGCAGCCCTCTCGTCCTCCAAGTAGGCCCAGTGTCCTGGTTAGCGATAGAACTGTTGTGCTCTTGGACTACCGCAGCTGCCAATAGATTGTCTACATTCACCACTTCCGGGTCGGAATTTGTGTCCGAGATATCATAGTGAGCCACAACCGGAGCTCCATCTGGGAAGGAAAGAAAACCCGCAGCTATTAAGACCGCAAGCGGCCCGGAGGAAGCACAAACCCTACTGCTTCGTTGCTGTCTAGCATTTGAATACTAAACAAATCAAAATCAGTGACAAAAAGGTCATTTGTTGAAGTAATATGCAAGTAAATGCTTTACATAACACCAATATTATTTATCTAAAGTATTGCTGCTAACGAAATATACTTCATATTTCCCACAAAAGAATAACAGAATCGTAGAGTTGGAAGGACTCTTGAGGACCCCCTGCAATGCAGGAACATGCAACTGTCCCATACAGGGATCGAACCTGCAACCCTATTTGGTGTTATCAGCACCATGCTCTAACCACCTGAGCAATCCAGTCAAAACTATCATCGGATTACTTTGTGCAGATCTGCCAGATCTGCCCTATCTCTCCCCTTTAACTGAACTTGATATATCTGTGTGAGGCTCCCCTTGCCGGTGGTCTGAAAAGTGCAGTGAGTGTAGAATGCTGCAGCGCAGCTGCTGTCTGAAATGAGACCCTCCCAGCATACCACACCTCTCGGCCCAAAGGTTTGCAGTGCCTGCTGATTCGCTACTGGGCCAAGTTTTCCTACTAGTATATAAAGCCCTTAATACCTTGGGAACTGCTTACTTGAGAGACCGCAGTGCGCCTCTCATGCCTTCTCCACCACTTTGATTTACAGGGCTTGCACTCTGACAAGTGTCTTATAATAATCATTCCACGTCTGTCCAACTTTCAGGGTGGCAGCAACTATGCCATGGAACTCCCTGCATGTTAGCGCTATTCAGGCACTCTTGCTATACTGCTTTTTGACGCTTGCTAAGAAGACTTTGTCCAGACCTATCCAGATATGTAAGATAAAGGGACCCCTGACCATTAGGTCCAGTCGTGACCGACTCTGGGGTTGCGGCGCTCATCTCGCGTTATTGGCCGAGGGAGCTTCCAGGTCAGCTTCCAGGTCATGTGGCCAGCATGACAAAGCCGCTTCTGGCGAACAAGAACAGCACAAGGAAACGCCGTTTACCTTCCTGCTGTAGCGGTACCTATTTATCTACTTGCACTTTGACGTGCTTTCGAACTGCTAGGTTGGCAGGAGCTGGGACTGAGCAATGGGAGCTCACCCCATCGCAGGGATTCGAACTGCCGACCTTCTGATCAGCAAGCCCTAGGCTCTGTGGTTTAACCCACAGCGCCACCTGTGTATCTGCTTTTAAATTCTGCTGAGTTTATCTGCATCTCATTATATTGCAGAATGCACACTGCTTAATAGATTATTCTTTATTTTATTGAGTGGTTTATATATATATTCTTTCTAAAACAGTAAACACCTGCATTTCTGCGCTTTTGAAGATTTCAAAAACTGTAAGCACAGATGCAGAAAAAGTGGTGCAAAAACATACATGTGCGAACACATGAAGCTGCCTTATAATGAGTCTAATTATCATTGGTCCATGTGGCCTAGCAAGGTACACTATAACTGACAGCAGTCCTCTAAGATCTGGGGTTGCTGCCCTGTTTACCCGAGATGCTCTAATTGGAAATGCAAAGGGCTGCAGGGAGAGCATCTACTCTGCCAACGAGCTGTGGAAAAGGTGTGTCACATTTCATCTGGCAACTTACAATTAAGGGGGGGGGCAGATGAGGACAAACCCTCCTTTTCAATTCACTCACCTAACACACCGACAAAAGAATTCACATCAAATTCTTTCCAAAATTACTGCAGGGTATTTTTGTTGCTAACTGAGAGGAGGGTGTGGTGTGTGTGTGTGTGTGTGTGTGTGTGTGTGTGTGTGTGTGTGTGTGAAAAGCGCCAGATGGACTGCAAGCAAAGCATGGCATGCCTATTCTCAATATAGCTGCCTTAGAAACAACCATCTACTCCTATGAAAGTGGGAGAGAGGAAGGGAATGGAAAAAGCAGCAACTATGTAGACTGAAGAATCAACAGTTCAAGCTAGGCAATGAGACAAACTCAAGATTTGGCTGTTGGAAACACACAACTTGCTTGTGGTGTTCTCTCTTCTCCTGCTCCTCCACATCCTGGTTTCTAGGAACAATGTCTGAGTCGAGCAAATTATGGGTATCACTGATCACAGTCTGTCTCCAAACAGAATGAGAAATTATGGTTTGAAGTGGGCTTCCAACTCTAGATTGGAGGCAACCCGTGATCAGCAGTACTCATAGTTTCAGACATCACAACAACTTATGTTTACCATAACCCAGGAAGCACAGAAGGTAACTGGCATGCGCAAGCACAGAGTGTGTTCCCAACGACCAAATTACGGTTTGTTTCATCTGCATTGAGCCAGGATCTCACTAGTCCATCCAGTCATGCATTATCATGGCACAAATCTTTGTGACACAGAAAAACACAGAGGCAGTCCCTTCTTTAATTTATATGGTTCAGAGTCCTGTCTGGAGACTAGACACCCGAAATGCTCAGTCTTAGAATAACCTGGCGGGGAATTATTTTTAAATGTTCTTGGGTTTTCTGCTTTTTCAATGAGCAGCAGACCCCCCCTCCCACTCCCAATGTCACATCACAAACGTGTTTTTTTTACTATTCTCCTCCATTTCAAATGTCTTCTACTATGAAGCATTGTATGTTTCGGGTGTTCATGTGTGTCAGCTTCAGTGTAAAGCTTCCTTAGGCACGCAAACAAGTTAAATCAGGCATCCCCAAACTGCGACCCTCCAGATGTTTTGGCCTACAACTCTCATGATCCCTAGCTAACAGGACCAGTGGTCAGAGAAGATGGGAATTGTAGTCCAAAACATCTGGAGGGCTGAAGTTTGGGGATGCCTGAGTTAAATGGATCTTTGGATTTTTAAAATGTGAGAGCAGCTTTCTGGTTCAGACCAAAGGTCCATCTAAGCGCAACGTTCTGCTTCTTTCAGCAGCCAACCAAATATTTTTGGAGGCCACAAGCTGGACATAAAGTCAATAGCCTCCTCTGCTTTTGCTCCCCAGCACTTAATATTTAGATATACACTCCTATAAAAATGGAGGTTTCATAAAAGCCATCATGACTAATAGCTGTTTCTCCGTGCATCCGACTTGTCCCCTTTAAAACCACCATGGCACATGGAACTGAATTTTGTAAAGTCTGCAATACACACCCCTTCTGGAGGTATTATTATTATTATTATTATTATTATTATTATTATTATTATTACCCCGCCCATCTGGCTGGGTTTTTCCAGCCACCCTGGGCAGCTCCCAACCAGAATTTAAAGCACAATAGAACATCAAACATTAAAAACTTCCCTAAACAGGCCTGCAATGCATATTCTGAAAGAAAAAGTCACCTTGGTGTCAAGAGAACTGACCCTCACAGAATATAAAAAGAATCCTTCCAGTGGCTAATGGGGATGTGCAAATGGGATATAGAGCCCAATGATTTGCCAGACATCCCCAGTGAAAGGTTCTCACGTCACAAAGCTGGGGAAGACTTTTGAGATTCCCTACGGCCTGTTTGGACAGAGGATACTGGGCTAGATGGACCAATAAAAATGATTCAGTATAAAAGCAGTTATTCTCTTATATAAAATGGCTGTCAGCTACCATGCAGTATAAATCCCAGTGTAATCCGATAAAGTATAAGAATAATGTTCCATATTATGGGAAATGAAGCTAAAGTTTTAGGAATCTAAGAACCCAACTTTAGAGCAGACCAAAAGGTCATCCTGTTTCCTACGGTGACCAACCAAATGCTCTGTGTCAGAGACATGGGGATTTTGGTAAATTTTTATATTTCATTTCACAAATAACTAAATAAATCAGGTAATTTAGCAAGACGCTTCTTAATTCCATAAGTATCCCAAAATCAGTTCTGTAAATTACGTTAAAGAAACGTGCAGAAGGTTCAGGATAAACCTGCATCAATAACAACCTGATTCCCAAAACAATGTCAGAGTTGCAAAAATTAAAGACAGATTCAACTTAAATAAAAGGTAAATGAAATGGTTAACTAGTAGTATGTACAAAAGGGACAATGATCAAACACCAAACACTGATGATTGTAATGCGGGGAGGAACCATAGCCAGTTGCAGATTGACATTTGCTGTTGAAAATAGGGCTATAAACTTTATATGCAAGGGTGAGAATTCTTTAGGTGGGAAGTGAGAATGTGTGTTACAACACTAACTAGCGTGCAGAATTAAGCAAAGGCGTAATTTTCCTCCCCACAATATCATCAGAGTTCAGTGCAATATGGTATCAATTGACATTACATGGTCAATAAAAAATGTTTTGAGTGCAGAAGATACGAGGGTCAAGTACAATATTGACTGTTTCTTATCTAGCCAATTAAGGAGCTACTCATAATGAATTCCTTTTCATGTTTTGCAAATGAGTTTACTTTAATTGTCAGTAATATTGTCAAAAGTAGAATCAGACAGGTCTAAATGAGCCAAATTGTATTTAGACAATAAGTGGAATCAAGTCAAAATTGTACCACTCCTACATGTATAATCATGCAAAAATGTATAATAAATGTATATACATGCAGAGTGATATTCTTATCACCTACCCAGAGAATAACTTGGGTGAAAGTCTTCATCAGTAGGAAATACAAGCTATCTGTAGCTCCAACTCCTGTATCTTCCACACTTCCAAACAGCACACCTTATAACTTAGCTTAAATTTTTAGCATACATTGAACAAACAGTTTACATGCTGAACAATAATTAACATTTGTCAATTATGAAAATAAATATTTAAACTAGGTTTCTTTAAAAGAAAAACTGGCAAAAGTCAAATGCCCTAAAATTGTCAATGGAAGAGTTGTGTTATTTGATTACTCTGGACTCTCAAATGAGATTGGGAAAAGGGAAATTCCTATGCATGTTTGGATTGAGCTAAATCCAGAAGCAGCCCAGGCAAAAGGCAAACGAAGCCGATCATGGGCAGGTGAGGGGAAAGGCAGGAAGGTGAATAATCTCTTGCACAAGCCCTGCTGGACTTAAGGGGAGCCATACAAGGGCATTCAATGAGACCTGTACAGGGAGAAAACTGGCAGAATGAATCCTTTTTTTACTGGTGGTGGGGTGGCTTATGAATTTTCTGACTCAGGCTGCAATACACTTGGGAATAAGTTCCATTTAACACACTGGGAATTGTTTCTGAGTAAATATGCTAAGGATTGGGTTACATAACACCCAAAGTTTTTGTCTGGGCCCTGGCTAAAACTGCTGTCCTTTTAGGAAACTCACAACGCAACTTCCTGCAACTTTGCCAATTCTCTCAATCTGCAAAGCCTGTCCTCTGATATGTTGTCACTTCTGTATCACACAGAAGGGACTGGCTATGGTTATGCAGGTTTATTAGTGGCAAGCATTCGTTTCCATAGCAGAATGGAAGCCTACAATAAGTACAGGTAGAAATTCAGGAATGAGGTCCCGGTGCCCAAGAAAATTGACACTTTGCATGGGCTAGAACTGATTGGGGGAATCAAGTTAGTGTCCTCCCAACTCTGCTGCAGTTCAGTGTACACACCCCACACTCCTGCGCACAAGGGCTCGCCATCTACTTTGGCAGAGGCAGCAATATGGTACATGCAAGAGATTGCTTACTGGGAGCTGGTACCTCCACTGAAATGAATGCGGAATCCCCTGTGGGAAGGCAACACTCACATCCGAACAAAATGGAAGGCAAGAGAAACAAAGCTTTGGGAAATGATTGCACTGAAGAAAGGGCAGGGGAGGAAATCAGCTCCATATTTGGGGATGAGAAACAAACAACCAGTGGATTATCAGATGCAAAGGCAGAAAATATCATAAAGAAGCAGGAGCCCCACCTGGGCAGGCTAAAGGCCCAGCTGGTCCAGAGTCCTCCTTCCCTCAATGACCAACCAGCCACCCTCCTAGAAACACAAGCAGTGCATGAAGGCAGTGTGTCTCCACTGGTGTTACTTCCAAACAAGAAATATTCAGTGGCTCACTTCTTCTGAGCATGGAGCATTTAGCCTTCGTGCTTAATTGGCAGGCCAATTCTTTTTGGATTTGTCTAATCTTTTAAAGAAAAAACAAGCATGAAGCTACAGGCCACCACCTCATCTAGAAGTTGCAAATTCCCTGAATCACAAGTTTCCTTGGACTGGTGGAAGTTGAAGGAAAATGTTGTTTAGGGCAACGTAATATGCATGCTTTGGACATGTAATATGCATGCTTTTAAACCACAGAGCTAGGGCTTGCCGATCAGAAGGTCGGCGGTTTGAATCCCCGCGATGGGGTGGGCTCCCGTTGCTCGGTCCCAGCTCCTGCCAACCTAGCAGTTCGAAAGCACGTCAAAGTGCAAGTAGATAAATAGGTACCGCTACAGTGGGAAGGTAAACGGTGTTTTCGTGTGCTGCTCTGGTTCACCAGAAGCGGCTTGGTCATGCTGGCCACATGACCTGGAAGGTGTACGCCGGCTCCCTCGGCCAATAACGCGAGATGAGCATGGCAACCCCAGTCGGTCAAAACAGGACCTAATGGTCAGGGGTCCCTTTACAATTAATATGCATGCTTTAGTGGCAGCCGGTTTGTTAAATATTTTTATTTGCCAATTATTTTTTCAGTTAATTGCTCATTATAAATTGTGTATCTCTTTATATCTCCATTGTGTTGCCTTATTCTTTAATTTTCTACTGTTTCTGTGTTTAATCTCATTTGCACCCCTCCCTCGGTTAATATGAAATTCATATTGTTCCTTTCCACTTTTATACTGCTCTTACTTTTTCTGTCAATGCCAAGTTTACATGTTTTCATCATATGCCTGCTTACATTTAAGTAAATCTTTCAGGTTTCCTGCATTCTGCGTGTGACTCTGGCTCCTTCCTGGTTAGGACTACTAGTTCAAGAGAGCGACACTTAAGAATCTACTTTCAGCTCTCTCCCTCCCAATTTTTGTTGTCGCTCCAGAGGACGAGACTCAAACCAATGGGTTTGAATGGCAAGAAAATGGATCCTGGCTAAACGTTAGGAAGAGTGATGGTAGAAGCTGTTTGTCTGTGGAATAGCCTTGGAAAAGCTCATTCGGAAAGCATCCATGTTGCATACAGATGACACCAGGTTCAATGCCTGGCATCTCCAGGTAGGACTGTGAAGGTCCCCGTCTGAAACTCTGGAGAGCCACTGCAATTCAGCGCAGACAATACTGAGCTAGACAGACCGACAGCAGCTTCCTAACTTCTATACCCCTTTTCATGCAGAAGCTGGAAGATCATCTTCTGGGGGTGGTGTAATAGGGAATTTGCTGCATTGGCAGCAGTTTGGAGTAGATGCCCTTGGTTGTGGAACACTTTGGTTTTGGAATAGACTTCCGGAACGCACTGAGAACCAAGGTACCACGGTATTGTGGTTGCAACCCTGAAACAGGAGCACGTCTATCAGGAGCATGCTGCAAAATTTTGCTTCAGGTGCCCCTTGTTATCACCAAATCCAACCTTACAACAGTGGCAAATGATGACATACAATCACAAAAAACAAAACAAAAAGAGCCACAAATACAAAACCGCAAAATAAATTGCAAAAATGTAACACTCAGTGTAACACTCAAAACAGAAGTGTGGCACTCAAATAACTTGGAACCCAAACACTGCAAACCCATAAGTAATTGTTCCAGTTTGCAAACTTTCTTCAGAAGCCGAATGTGCTCCGTTTTGAGTGCCACACTTCCGTTTTGAGTGCTGCGCTGAGGTCTGTCTGTTTTTGCTATTTATTTTGCGGTTTTGTTTTTTGTGGCTCTTTTTGTTTTGTTTCTGTGATTGTGTGGAACCCAGTTCAGCTACTGACTGATTGTGTGACTGCAGTGCCTTGTTTCTTGCTTTCGTTTTATGGATCAATGGTCTTTATAGTAAAATTCATGTTAAACTGCTGTTTTAGGGGTTGCTTTTAAAAGTCTGGAACGGATTAATCCATTTTGCATTACTTTCTATGGGAAAGAGAACCAAGGTACCACGGTATTGTGATTGCAACCCTGAAACAGGAGCATGTCTATCAGGTGAACGAATGCATGCTGCAAAATTTTGCTTCGGGTGCCCCTTGTCATCACCAAATCCAGCCTTACAACAGTGCAAATGATGACAAAGTGACTTCTTTAAAAAAAACCAGACTTTCCAATCAGGAGTAAAACAAGTACAGCCAAGCAGCACATAGGGAGCTGCAATTAGTGGAAGGCAACTACTAGTGGAAGACCTCAGCACTGCCAGGTCTGTTTCTTTACCATTAGAAACCTTGGTTTCACGGAGCAATGGATTCAAACTTCACGGAGCAATGGATTCAAACTACAAGAAAGAAGATTCCACCTAAACATTAGGAAGAACTTCCTGACAGTAAGAGCTGTTCGGCAGTGGAATTTGCTCCCAAGGAGTGTGGTGGAGTCTCCTTCTTTGGAGGTCTTTAAGCAGAGGCTTGACAGGCATATGTCAAGAATGCTTTGATGGTGTTTCCTGCTCGGCAGGGGGTTGGACTGGATGGCCCTTGTGGTCTCTTCCAACTCTATGATTATATGATTCTATGGTGCACAAACATGTTGGTTCTTAGAAGAAGTCTCTGCCTCCCTAGATCTATACCTTCACTGTATTTGCTTCCTCAAATGCTTTGTCAATAAACAACTCAAACTACTTACTTTCTTTGGTAAATTATACCGGGTTTGCAAAAACAACAGTAATGTTTGGTTACATCAGAGGCTTAACAGCCACCTTCCCCAACTTGGTGCCCTCCAGCTGTTGCTGGATGGCAAAAGGGCAACCAAAATGATCAAGGGGATAGAGCGACCTGCCTATGAATAAAGGCAGCAGCGTTTGGGAGTACTGGGAAGAGGCAAGTAAGAGGCAACATGATAGACGTTTATAAAGCTATTCATGGCATGGGGAAAGTGGAGAGAGAGAAATGTTTTTATCACTCTTCCATAGCGCTAAAACTTGGGGACATCAAGGAAGCTGGGCATTGGAAGACACAGGAGAGATAAAAGAAACTACTTCTTCATGCAGTGCAGCTACAATGATGGAACTTGCTCCCACAGGAGGCAATGATGGCCACCAACTTGGATGATTTTTAAAAGGATTCAACAAATCTATGGAATAAAAGGCTACCCATGGCTACCGAGCCACGATGGCTACGCTCTGCCTCCACAGTCAAAGGCAGCAATGCTTTTGAATGCCAGCTTCTGGAAGCCATGCTGGTTGGTCACTGTGGGAACAGGGTGCTGGAGGAGTGGGGCATTGGCCTGATCCAGCTTAGCTCTTTTTAACTCTCATCATAACTGACGAGTGGCCATTATGGAAAGGGTTGATGGGGGTGAAGTGCCACAATGTCTGGAGGGTACCGGATTGGAGAAAGCTAATGCCCAGTGAAGTTTACAAAAATAGATAGATAAATACGCTGCTTGAGAAGCAGGGATGTGGAGGGAATGGTGAGGTAAAACAACATGGGGCATTATAGCATCTATGCAGGACACGCAGAGGTAAGTGGCTGCAGAAACCAGGTAGAAGTGAAAAGCGAAAGATGCATGGAACTGAAAGAAGAGGGGAGATGTAAAAGTTTCGCAAGCAGCACCTGAGACAGTTTAGCTAGATTTTAAAATAAACCTCACAAAACCTCCCCCCACCCAAAAAAAGGGTTGGCTTTATATTTTACTTTGTAATAAGAATTTTATTAATATCTATATTAATTCTAGGTTACAGTAGTTACATTTCTGAATTTATACAGTTTGGCAAGGAATACACATTTATAAACACAGCAAAAGAATAGCATAACCATATTCTCTCCTAAATCATAAAGTGAAAAAGAATTTTAAGAGCGATTAACATGACTTCACCCTTCAAAGCTGCTCCCACCCCACCAACATCTTTTCAATGTGGTGGGGTGGAGGACTTATGTATTTGATTTAAGTTGCTTATACTTGATTTAAAAATTAAAACCCAAACAAAATCATGAAGCTATATGCAATGGGCGATATCCGATATTAGTGATAAATCATGTAAGGTCTCTTATTTCTAATCTGGATATAACTCAGTTGGGTATTATCCATTAAGAACCAATTCAAGATAATTATTCCTTTCTCCAAAAATAAAAATAAAAAAAATCAGATGTTGGCACACTGAATTGAAATGTCTAGGGTTGACGCAGGCACCTTGAGAAAGTTCTTGAACCCAAATCTATAAAATGGACATAACCACTTGCTATCATAGCAAAGGGAATGACAATAAACATGTTGCCATACAAAACAAGTGACTTCTGAGCACAGGCTGTGAGACTACACTGTACAGCTGGGATGGCCAAACTCGGCCCTCCAGCTGTTTTTGGACTACAACTCCCATCATCCCTAGCTAACAGGTCAGGGATGATGGGAACTGTAGTCCCAAAACAGCTGGAGGGCCGAGTTTGGCCATCCCTGCTGTACAGTATTTCATAATCCACTCAAATCAAAATTACATCAAGGTAACAACATGTGAGTGCAAGTGGTGGGGACTGAACATTCACAGTGTGACTTGCATGTCACCGGTCATTCGGCTGAAAGCAGATGTTTTTCCTAATGGCAGAGATGAGAGTACCTCTTCGAAATTTGTCTCTCAACTCTCTCTCCTTCTCCTTTCCCTTTCCCCCCCAGAGATAACTGATGCTAAAGCCCAACTAGGTTTAAACACGATTTCACACCCGGCTTGTAATTATTGGTAAAAACCTAACTTCAAGTAGCATGAATCTTGGTGCATAGGTAGCAAACACTCTGCAAGTGGCAGCCAAAGGGATGTTTTCCAGATGTTGCTGGACTACAACTCCCATCATGCTGTGCATTAGAGGGTGCCAAGGGTGGATGAGAGTTGGACCCAAATAACATTTGGACCCAAATAACATGGCTCTACATGAGCTAAATCTGCACTAAACCATGATTAAAGTGAGGGGGAGGACCAGGCAAACAGGAACATGTGTGCCCAAAGAACCCCCTGATAACCGAACAGTGGTTAAGAAACTGCAAAATGTAATATCTGGAGGGAGATTTTGATGTGTTTTTCTTTCTCCGCTGTGAAGGGTTTCCATAAATAAATTGCTGTCCTAAATCTGAATCTTTTACTTAAAAGACTAAGATAAAAATATAGAAATTCTAACATCATGAGTTAAGGAGGGAGGGGAAAACTGGTCTATTTAGATTACAAGACATATATTAAAATAATGTAAACCGTACCAAAGATAGTTTGTCACTCAGAACAAATCTATTCAGCCTGATAAACTGGTTTCAATCTGAAGTTGTTATGAAATGCCTACAAGAGCCATGATGAGGGATAAGTGCAATGGCATGAATGCCATTCTTTTCTTTTTTTCCTTTTTAATGAAGACAATGTTCAGCTATTCCACATCGTCAGTATTCAAAATCAGAACATGGGACAGGCCACTCACCCTTGAATCTGTAGCAATGATACCGGTAGTACTGAAACAATACAACCAAAAATTATTGTGCAAATTGAAAATTAGAAGTGCTTTTTCTGGGGCTCTGAGGGCATGATCAGCAGGTGCAATCCATAATTGCTGGACCCTGAACCACCATATCCTCCTATGGAGATAAGCTTTAAAGGGGTAGCAGGACCTGACAATAGGACAACTACTGTACATGTTCATCTAGAAATAAGGCTTCTCACAAATTATTTGGGGGTAAAGTTTACAAGTTGCGCATTTCGTTCTAATAACACTACCAGGACATATTCCATTTATTGTGCCACTAGTAATTCCCCCCCCCCCCCCATACCTTACTGATTAAAAAAAATGAATGCACAGTTTAAAAAATCAAATTTTCAAACCTATGGCAGCTTCATGTTCTACTTGGTGGTAAAGATACCCACTGGTCAGATTGCAGGTGGTTGGTGCATAAAGCTATCTGGAATCCCTTAAAGCTTACAGGATTCCAGAGCCAGCTATGAATATTTGTATGCCTTCCTCCCACCCCTTTCTTGAGAAGCAAATTCTCTCTTCTTGCCGCAATCATGGGCAAGGAAGGTGCCACCAGCCATACCAATGGTTAACACAAGCCAGGGCTGCTGTTGAACTGGGATCTGAAAGTTAAGAAACTGTGGTTAGAATTAACCATGCTTGTAATTCGTAGTAACATTTCCCTTATGGCAGGCACCCCCAAACTCGGCCCTCCAGATGTTTAGGGACTACAACTCCCATCATCCCTAGCTAACAGGACCAGTGGTCAGGGATGATGGGAGTTTTGGCCCCAAACCTCTGGAGGGCCGAGTTTGGGGGTGCCTGCCTTAAGGTGTCTGGAGGGAAGGGGATTTACTTCTGAGGAGGGAAGGCACAAACTCTTTCACAGCCGACTCCAGCTAAGAGGGAGACAGCATTGCATCTCCATTGTCTTTCAGTGGTCACCAAATTAAAGACAAACTGTCTATTGAATAACTCTGTACAAACAGAGTTATAATAAAAAGTACTGCTTTGACACCAAAAGTATGGTAGCACTGTAGAGAAACCACAGGCTTTTACCAAAAACAAAGGTGATTATGCTTTGCACAGGTAAAGAGTGAACAGAATGATAAACATGATTATTCATAAACATCAAAAGACCTTTCAGGGTCTTCAAGTAAAACTCCCATCTATTTTCAATATTAATTTTTGCAAGGGGCTTCTAAGAACAAAATTACAATAAAATTATGCTAACAGGATTTTAGCAAGTTACAACTAGTTTCGATCTCAAAACTATTACATTGTGAGATGCCTATAGCATAACCTGATCTAGATTCTAAAACACCTGTATCATCCATTTTAAAAATATGCTTTAGAGCATGCTTGAGGCAATGATGTTCTACAAAAAAAGCAGCCCCTGCATGCTTGGGAAGACCTGTAAAGTTGACATGCAGTTCTGAATATATTTCTAAATGCTTAGATGCCTATTGGTACTAGAAAGGGGTACATACTACCTTCAACAAAATAATCACAATAATTTCTTAATTTTAAAAGTAGGTAAGGACAAATTCATAATGTTTTATTCAAGGCAAAAAAGGAGAGAGGAAAAAGAAAAGGTCTTGTCAAGATTATAAAAAATTACTCTACTGTTTGAAATCAATCAAGTTAATGTACACATGATTTCATATTAGGAAGATATCAAATTTACATCAAAACACTCATATCAAAATTATACAAGGAAAGATTTAACACCAAAATTGCTTTAGAAACCATTCATATTTTCTCTTACATAAAATTACATCCTGCATAGCCTTTCAACTGTTACCCTGAAAATACAGCTTTTTAAAAGCAACGTTTATTCTTAAAATACATTGTGTAGAAGATAGAGCAGGGAACGCAGGTACATATTTTCAAGTTATTTTACTTTCATAAAATCAGTTAGGACATTAGAAAACGGGGAAGGCCAATGAGCAGGCACACGGCAATAAAAAGTCAGGGATCCAAAGAGTTATTCTAGGAATGCCCCATGGTCTTGGAAATGTCTGTTGTCATTTTTGAATGCTTGAACAGCATGTACAGCCTGCTTTCAAAAGCCCCCTCAATTCCATGAGCACTTTGCCATGTGGTACAGGAAGGTGGTGTTAGAGAAACACAGTCCTTGGCCATCAAGAAGCAGTCACCCAGTTCTCTGGATGTCGGCCAATGTTTGCAACCTGTAATTTTAGGTCCTAAGCGATTCTAAGCACAATTACTTGAAAGCTCCATTGAACTTAATGAGACTTATTTCTGAGTAAGCATGTTTAGGCTCACACTGTAAACCTGAAATAGATGCTTCAAACTATAAGCAATGTTGTTTTGACCTTTGTTTGCCTGTAACACAACTGAAGGGGTGATGCAGAGCTACTGTACATTGTGCAAGCAACATACGATTTACATTTGAAACCCTAACCGGAGAAGGAAAACTGAAAACTTTCAATTTCTATTATAAGAACAAAGTTTATCTAACCAGCAACTTTATAAGGTTCATTACTCTACACAAAGCTATTTCCAAGGTGTAGAGTTTACCCCCAACTTGCAAATTACAGTAATTGAAATAATGAGGTGTTAGGGATATAGTTCAATGATTCCTTCAAGGCTGGCTTAGAAAATGCTTGAACTCAGGGCCGTCTTGAGCAGATCGCGCGCCCTGGTGCTGAGGGGCGGAGATCGCTCCGCCGCCCGCCCCGCCCTCGCAGGGCGCAATTGGTTTCCGCGCGGCTTCGCCGCACGGCGCCCTCCTTGCCACCAGCTTACCAGCCCCCCGCCGTGGTGCACTGCGCCACCGGGGGTCTATGAAGAGCCGGCCCTGCTTGAACTGAAACATGGGTTAAAACAATGGTCACAATCCAGAAAGTCATACAATAAGCACCACATACTTAAATTTTCCATATGCTTGTGCATCCCTCGCACCATTAAATTTACAGTTTTGGGAGCTGTAGTCTATGTCACCGAAGGAGCGTGGGGCAGGCAAAATGTGAAAGTTCTACCATGCCACCAAGGCCTGGTTTGAATAAGAATGTATTACACTGCTTCCAGAAGACATATGTACTAGCTTGGGTGAGTCACATGGGGAAGAAAATTTAGAAGCTGAGAGGCAGCCACCAAGAATGCCAATCTGTGCACCTTGCAATTCTGATTGGACACCCAGAAAGTTTCTAATTGGTGGCTGATATCAATTTGAACTGGCAGGGCCAAAGGCAAGGAGACCAGGGTGGATAAAAAACAATGGTATAAAAAAAAAGGATTTTTATTTTATTTAAATCAGACTTTTTTTTATTTAAATCAGATTTTTAAAATAAAATGCTTTTGGAGAAAAAGTCTTTCTAAAGATAAGTTTTCTGTTTAAGTTACATTATAGTCCGAAGGCTATTCATCAGGAAATAAGGATCTGTTTTAAGTTTTCATGTGCGCTACAACTATGGTAAGTTTAAGGTTTTTTTGTTTTTGTTTTTTAAATTGTTTAACCACATCAGTTAACAAACATGGATACATGCTATACTGTTATTGTTTTAGTTAAATAAATTGTATAAATTGTTATTAAGGAAATGATTATTTTTCTCCTTCCAATAAAGTACAGCAGAAAAGTTGCCCAAATATGAATAGTTAACTTATTAAACTTCACAATAATTTCATAATTATCTGCCTATGTATTTCTACTAGTATAACCAAATCAGTAATTTTTCATATAACTGTAAAAACCAAAAATGAAACCATCATCTGGTTGTAAATATTAATATTATACCAGCAAGAATATCTTTCTATAAAAAACTGATTTAAATCAAGTCTTACTGACCAGTGATTTAAATCGTGATTTAAATCGATTTGATTTAAACGATTTCCTAAAGAAAGCTCATCAACTTGCCCATGAAGGAGCGCATCAGTTGGTGGAGCCAGAGGCAATGACAGGCAGAAAAAACAAATTCATGTTGTCCCCATCCTCCTCTCTCTGCTAGTTCTACAATGGAAACACTAAGGGCCAGGGAGGAGGAAAATGATAGGCACAGCTACCCCCTGGGACTGGTTTTAATAAAGAAAGCAGGCAGGTGGGGATTGGCGAAGGTCAGACTTGAAGCTGGTGGAGCAATGCCCCATTTGCTGTAACAGACCAGCCTCCACTGTACTAGACCCTGATGGACATGTACAACAAACCCTTGCATGTGCTGCCTAAAGAGACTTTCTGGATTGCAGCCAATGTACTTTGTTCTTCCTCCATGGTAGGTCAGATTTTTTTTAAAAAAAACAACAACAACCCTCGACCATATTTTTTTAACTTCAACACAGGCTTCTGGAGTTTAAATGGAACATGAAAATACAATCTGATCATATATAAACACACACCAAACTACTATTTTTCTGTTTGTGGATAGGTGGCCTAAGTGTTTAAAGCAGTCATGCTGGTACAATAAAAAACTTATTCAACTTCTTTTATTAAAAACGTCAAATTATCTAGAAGTTAGTGTAACCCAGGGTAGACAGGCCTATTGCTTCTAACTATCTCTCAAATACCTGTGGTCCTGGGGTAACGTGAGGTTTTACCAAAACCTATGCTTCCTAAATGTCGCAAAAACTTGTGAGAAAAATAAAGGCTAAAGAGGGGCTATGAATACTGGTTTATCAAATCATTTCGTCCATAGACTGGCCAACTTCAATCCAACAGGATCGAAGGACAAACCCAAACAATATGACAAGCAATATATAATCCTGTTTATGATGCACAATCTAGATACTAGCATTTGTTTAAGAAAATATTCACAGGGTATACTGTCTGGGTACATAAGGCTGCTTTCAATTCCGAATTTGTATTTCCACATATAAACACTTTTGGCATGCAGAAGGAGCATACAAGTGAATACATTGATTGCTCCTACAGTAAGACACACACAAAAAGATCACTAATTTGTATCTTGCCAAGCTTTGGTGAAGATAAGCTGGAGAGGAGAAGCATTTCAATGGTAACCTTAAGTACAAATCTGTTGTCTTTAAAAAAACAAACCAACACTGGCAGTTAAAAAGCCTAAACAAGGAACAAAAAAAAACATATAGAATACAGCTTTTGCATTTCAATAAAGGTAAACAGGAAAGGTTTGGGAATCATGTTAAGTTTGTGATTGATTCAAGTTGGGTTCTGCGATATTCCCATTTTCAGGAAAGATAGCTGGGAAATTGTTATTTAAAGTTTCAGTGTCGGCATTTTGACAGCTCACATAAGAATTAAAGGGCGGCTGTGGAAGCACTTGGCTATCAGGCACCTGCACAAATACCCCTTCCTGAGTAGCTGGGGAGATTCTTTGGCCAGCTAATGGTACTTTAGGTTCCCTGGGCTCCAGCTGCTGCTTGCTTTCTTCATCTGTGTCAAGGCGGGTTAGCTTTTCTATCCACATGCGAAACTTCTCCTCTGTCTGCCTCTGCATCTCGGCAAAGCAGTTCATGGCCTCTTCCAGGACACTGCCTATGCAGTTCCTATCCCATACGGTGCCCCTGTCAAGCAATCCTGGAATTTCCCTGGTCGCTCCTCCAGATCCCCCAGCACGACTGAAGCCAGCTTTAAAGACATTGAGGCCATTGCATAAGACATCATTAAGGAAAAGGAAATCACATCCATACATTAAGGCATGCGAGCACCAACAAGCTACATACTTGCTCTAATTGGTCAGGTAAATAGAATCTCTGAGAAGCACTGAGATACCTGCCCAATTAAAAGTTCATAAGCCACCCCCCCCCAACATAATTATTTAAATCTTTTGGCTTTCATAACATTTTTTCAGAAGGTGAAATCAACCCCATTTCTATAGATAAGTTTGGTGTCTTCCTCGCGGAACAAAAGTCAAAGCAGCGTAACTTTGTAAGAATCAAAATCTTGTTTGATGAGAATACAACCAACATTCAAATCTAATTTTATGCACACTCCATCTAAGTAAAACGTAAGAATACAAGAGTTGCCGTGTGAGATTAGAGCATAGTCCGTCTAGTCCAGCATTCCATCTCCAATATCTGACCTCACAAGCAAGGTACGATGGTGGTGGCTATTCGTGGTTGTTTCCCCACGTCATCTGGTCATCTGATATTATCTACTGGGGGGTGAAGGTTCTGTTTCTCTCTCAAGGTTACTAGCTTCTGGGAGACCTCCATGGATTTGATTTTATGGATTTGAATTATATTAAAATAATCTTATCTTCAACTACTGAGCGCAGAAGGGGAAACACAGAGCAGATTACGCCAAAGAAAAGCACAGGGCTGGATCCAGACCTGCCTGCAGCAGAACTCTAGGTTCCCATGGGTAGAAGGGGCTTTTCAGCAATTCCTCCCTTTTGCTGACAGCCCCCTATGTTCCCACAAAGCAGCTCTGGAGGGTTGCTGGATCCTCCAAAATTGTGTATGGGGTCATATTCGGGGGGGGCTGCAGCAAAGGGGAAGCACTGGTGAAAAATGCCTCCCCCCTATATCCCAATAGCAGGATTAGGTGTGTGGGAGTTCCTGATGGATCAGAGCCTCACCTGTGAATGGAAAGAGCCTTTCCATTCAGAGGGAGATGTCTGGATCCAACCCACGGTCTTTGTTTACTCTGCTTTAAGGAGAAAATCCCAAAACACAAAGACCTGTATGGGGACCTTGAGGGTGAAAATATTCCCACTGGGAAAAGTTACTCTTGCAGATAGTCAGAACCACAACTCAAGGAGAGGATCCCAAACATGCACAAAGAAAACCCTAATTTTGAACTCTGAGCAGCTCATCATCTAAGTTTGCAGAAACATAATTTTCATTCTGAATTCTAATGGTAGTACAGTGGTACCTCTACTTACGAATTTAATGCGTTCTGAACGCACATTCGTAATTCAAAAAAAAAAATGTAAGTCGAATCCCATAGGAATGCATTGGGAGAAAAAATTCGTAAGTCGAAGCAACCCTATCTAAAAATTCGTAAGTAGAAAAAAATCCTATCTAAACCGCATCCAAGATGGCGGACGGAGCTCCATTCGTAAGTAATAATAATAATATTAATAAATTTTTATTTATACCCCACCCACCCCAGTCAAAAACCGGGCTCAGGGCGGCTGACACCAACAGAATTACAATAAAACATAAAAACAATTAATTAAAATACAGATTAAAATACAGTACTAAAATTTAAAATGCAGCCTCATTTCAAGTAGGCCATAAATCCAACCCATGAGGGAGGAAAACACAGGGGTCAGGCTGAGTCTAACCCAAAGGCCAGGCGGAACAGCTCTGTCTTGCAGGCCCTGCGGAAAGATGACAAATCCCGCAGGGCCCTGGTCTCCTGGGAAAGAGCGTTCCACCAGGTTGGGGCCAGTACTGAAAAGGCCCTGGCTCTAGTAGAGGCCAATCTAGCCATCTTATGACTCAGGATCTCCAGAATATTATTATTTGTGGACCTTAAGGTCCTCCATGGGGCATACCAGGAGAGGCGGTCCCGTAGGTACGAGGGTCCCAAGTCGCATAGGGCTTTAAAGGTCAAAACCAGCACCTTAAACCTGATCCTGTACTCCACCGGGAGCCAGTGCAGCTGGTAAAGCACTGGATGAATGTGATCCCGCGGCCGGGACCCTGTAAGGAGCCTCGCCGCAGCATTCTGCACCCGCTGGAGTTTCTGGGTCAGCTTTAAGGGCAACCCTGCGTAGAGCGAGTTACAATAGTCAAGCCTGGAGGTGATCGTCGCATGGATCACTGTGGCCAGATCGGGGCGAGAGAGGTAAGGGACCAACTGCTTGATGCGGCGGAGATGGAAAAATGCCACCTTTGCTGTGGATGCAACCTGCGCCTCCATGGAAAGGGAGGTGTCAAAGGTTACACCCAAACTCTTGACAGAAGGCGCTGGTACCAATTGAGCCCCTGCAAAAGATGGGAGTTGGCCCCCCAACCCCATGTCGCCCCGACCTAGCCAGAGGACCTCTGTCTTCGAAGGATTTAGCTTCAGTTATTCATAAGTAGAGGTACCACTGTATTAAGGTCTTCACAAATCTCATAATTTTTTTGCGAAGAATGAGGTGACACAGCTTATGGAAAGTGGATGTGGGTCTGAGAGATGAAACATGAGGCACAAGGGAAGCATGGATAACGGAAGGAAAATCTACAGATAATTTCTTGTAGTGCGTAGCAAGTGACCAGCAAAACACTACTGGTTTGGGACTTGCCTATGTGTTTTCATCTTATTCTCTGCAACTGTGATGTCGAAAATTTATTTTAGAGGGAAATATTACAAGTTTACGAATTTAACTGGGCACCCGTTCTGAAATACTGACAGTGAAAAATACTGGGGCATCTCACTCAATTCGTAAGTCCCTAGCTGAGTGTGCTAGAATACGGGGAGAGTCACCCACAGCTGATGCTATGGGAACCTGCCACAAGAATACCATGAGGGAACCACTATTGATAAATGATAGTGTTTAGGTTAGTTTATGCATTCTTTTTCAATGGCAAACAAGAGTATGACATTAGTCCGATAGATTGCTTTCTCAGGAGGCAGAGGTTAAAATTTTCAAAACCTGAGTATCATTAGAACTATGACTGCTATCCTTATAGGAATGAAATATCTGGACTTTTATTATGGGATGCATTCTTCTTGAGTTGTTAGAAGCAATATATCTTCACTTACAGTGAAGTCCTGCAATGACTAAAAAGATCAGAGGCAAGGTCTGTCTTTTGAGCTCTTCTCATAAACCTGGCATTCTATAATAACAGCAGCTGCTTTTGAAGGGAAATTCAGATTTCTTCTCCAGGGCAATGTCTACCAAAAGGAAATTCTGGGCTATCTTCTATCCTCCTCTCTTCCAGGATGACAAGAGGGGCAAAGGGGTGTTTCCTTCTGTTCAGAACACAGAAGAACTGCACTAATATGCCATGATTTACAAGATTACAATTCCACAGCCAGAGCTTTGGCTCTAGACTTGTACCCACTACAAATACAACTAACTGCAAACTGTAGGCTTTTATCCATGTTTCTGGCTGGGTGGGGCAGGGCTCTTCCCTCCCCCTCTGTAGCACCAGCACTGGAACTACACCTTGGGTTTGTCCTGCTTGCCACTGGCAAAAAGGACAAGAGGTAGTTGAACCCTACTAACACAGCTGAGGGTGAACTTTCAAAACAGTTTGCAGCAATGGTAGATTAAAGAAAGATATTAATTTCCAACTTACAAGAAGGACATATGGTATGGTAGCTATAGACGGGCAGGCAGAAAACCTTCATGCATGGTTATTCTTTTTAGGCAATTGTCGCACCCATTCAATTTCCAAATGACACTGTCAGTTCCTTTTTGCAGCTCTGGATAAAACAGCTCTCTCAAATTTAAAATATAATTTTACTCAACACTTCACTGTAACAGGGCCCAATCAGATCTACCCTCTGTAGGTCCCCAAACCTAGATTTGATTAAGAGATGGGAAACTATTCAATACAAACAACTTAATGCTTATGCAAACTGACACGGATACAGATATTTTAACGGTGGCTAGTCTTATCTTTACAAAGGTTGCCTTGACATTTTTAAGGGGTATAAAGGAATCCAAATACATGTAACTTAAAGAAGGCAAATACTTGGCCTCCACAACTCCACATGCTTGTTTTTTGCACTAATTTCGCCAAATAATGGGTTACTTTAGGGTTATGGTACATTATTTACTCTCCTGTTTACTAGCAAAACTAAAATGTAAACAAGCAGGTACAGATTAATAATAATAATAATAATTTATTATTTATACCCCGCCCATCTGGCTGGGTTTCCCCAGCCACTCTGGGTGGCTTCCAACAGAAAAATAAAACACAATAATCTATTAAACATTAAAAGCCTCCCTGAACAGGGCTGCCTTCAGATGTCTTCTAAATGTCTGGTAGTTGTTTTCCCCTTTGACATCTGTTGGGAGGGCGTTCCAGGGCAGGCGCCACCACCGAGAAGGCCCTCTGCCTAGTTCCCTGCAACTTGGCTTCTCGCAACGAGGGAACTGCCAGAAGGCCCTCGGTGCCGGACCTCAGTGTCCAGGCAGAATGATGGAGGTGGAGACGCTCCTTCAGGTATACTGGACCAAGGCCATTTAGGGCTTTAAAGGTCAGCACCAACACTTTGAATTGTGCTCGGGAACGTACTGGGAGCCAAAAGATTATGTACTTTTCCCATTTTAGAGTTTCTTGCCTTCCTTAAAATTGAGAAACTCTCACCTAGGCTAAAAAAAGAGGGCTAAGATGTATTGCAAGTTCCTGAAACTATGTGTGTGCTCATGAGCACTCGCCTGGAATTCCAGCCTTCAATCCTTGACTCAATTTTTCCCCTAAAACAGAAATGCAACAGAAACAAAATCCTGCCCCTACTTAAACTGACAATCACACTTTCAAAAGAACCACAAGTATATAGGTTTTATATTTATATAATAAGCAAGGCAAAAGGCACCGAGGGAGGAGTGATCCACACTTTTAAAGACTTAACTGCTTTGCGCCAAACAATCAATATACCCACAGTGAAACATGCCAGAAAGAAGCTTGTTAATGGTGGGCATATCACACTATTATTGTGTGGAGGCTGTGATGATGTAAAGCTTGCTACTCTTCCATATCCTTCTGCAAAGAGAAGCTAACTTAAGGGCTTGTCTATATACAAACATTTGTCCCTACCATTGTTCAGTGTCCCATCAGAGAAGGTTTAGACAGCAGAGATTCTGCCTTGCAGACGAGACTGTACTAGAGATCCCCTTACTTGATAGGAAGCCCAGGCTACACCTCTATCTCCATTGTGTCTACAATGTCTGCCAGTACTTTACACCTGGCCACATTTCCTTGCAGAACTGCACACGGGCATCAAATCAATGGAATAAGATAACCTGTCGTGCAGCCTGATTCTGTTAGCACTACACCAGACTAGCAAAGACCCACCAAGACCCTGTTGTGGGTGTAATAAAATATTCCCTGTTCAAAACTAGTGTGATATGAAAAAGGGCTAGCCTGGATATTTAGTATAAGGCAGCTTCCTATGTACCCTGAGTCAGAAAACTGGCCCATCTAAGCTCAGTACTGTCAATACATACTGGCAATGGCTCTCTAGGATTACAGACAGCGAGGCATTCCCTGGGAGAGATTGAATCTGGAACCTTCTGCATGCAAAACAGATCATCTACCCTTGAGCTATGGCCCTTCTTATCAGCATGCCAGTTTTTTACATGTAGCCAGCATTTTATGTGGAAACCTATGCCATGTCTATGGCATAAAATGGTACAGTCCAGCAACAGAGCAAGTCTGCTTGGGATTAGTCCCTTTCACCTAAGATTGTACACAATCTTTTTAAAAAAACAACGCTCTGGCCAGAGCAAAGCCTTAGTTTGTTCATTGATATGGCATCTCACTAGGCACTGCTGCAGTGCAACTTCCATTTATTTTAACAGGTTTGGGCAGAAAGCTCATGATATCCAAAGTGACATGGAGGCTGGGCAACTAAAAGCCCTGGCAGACTATATCCACAAGCAACTGTAAAACCCAAAGTGCTGTGCAAAGGCAGAATCCATCAAACTTTAAAAAGGTTACCACTAGAAGACAGAACACTTGAAGGGTCAAGCTGCGAACACAGCATTGTAGTTTTCCTTTTAAGTCTTCCCACACTGTATATAAATAGCTTTATTGAGGACACAGGTTTTAACTACAAACCTTATCTCTCTCATGCAAAGAAACAAATGTTATGTTCACCCATAAAAGATTGGCAAACCAAAAGCTTTTTAAATAGTATTTTATTTTAAGGTTGCTATAAAATGCAATTATTTTGAGTACCATATGCCAAGTAGAAGATACATATTCCTCCTCATGCTATTTGGGATAAAGGAATAATGCAGGCCTTAACAAATGGAAAGCTGTCCAAAATGCACCTTCCGATATTTGATCATAAGAACGGCCAAGATATTTCACCTCTCAGTCACACAATATGGATGCAGCAGGAAAAATGGTACTGTATTAGTAATTGTGCAATCCATGCAACAGAGGACATTGAAACCCTCTGGGCTTCTGAAACTGAGGGGTAGTGTGGAGGCTATTAATTTGCAGTCTATGTGCAAAATATTCCTCATATAGGTTCTGAAGTAACCAGCTCACCTAACACACAACGAAGCTGAACCAGTTTATCATGCACTAAAATGAAGTTGGAAAGTGCACCATTAAATTAAGTATTGGAGAGAACGTGGCCTTCTCCAACAGCAAAAAGATGCCCCATGGTGTTTCAGATGCAGATACAGGAACAGTTGCAGTATTTTAAAAGAATAATCCATTTGTAATAAAATAGCTTCAAACTAGGCTGTTTTAAATACGACTGTCTAAGCCACACTGATGTTAACTAGTGGGGGCAGAAAGCAGGGTCTGGCACTCAACTCACCATTACCAGTTTTTAAAATTTTCAATTCTGCAAATAAGAACATTCAAAAACCCCAGGGCCCACCTTTAAAACATTTCACATACTGCAGCCCTCAAATTTACATAGAGTTGCAGTTCTCCTAGTTTATTATTTATATTTTCTCAAATGTCGCTCCTCTAAATTTAGCAGGACAGCTGAGAAATGATGGTAGGAGCTTTACCAGTTCAGTTTAAAAAACATCCTCTACCTGGTATCTCTGCAGTGATTGTCTTGCTGCTCCCTGAAACTTCTTCATCATCATCTGATGAACTCGTGCTTGAGTCACAGGTCAGGTCACTATCACTGGTACTGCTGTCCTGCAGCAGGTTGTATTTCTTGCGGGAAGCCGCCTCCCGTTTCTGCCTCAATAACCGAATTCTCTCTTTGTGCTTTTGGCTCCGATGACCTTTGACCTTAGCGACACGACCATTCTGCTTATCACTAGACTGCCGGTTTTTCTTTGCAGCCATTGTTGAGGTTTCACTCTCCGACCTTGAACGCCTGGATTTCCTCCCAACAGTAGACCCTGATACTGCAGAAGCATCTCCTTCTATAGTTGCTTCAGCTTGGCTGGGCTCGTTCTCTTCTGCAGAAGACAGAGTGTCTGAATCAGCCAAGTGCCCACTGGAAGAAGGGGACAGCATGCAATGGTTGGAAGAGTCACTCTCATAAACACGGCCAGCTGTTGGTTTGTCACTCTCTGTTGATGCTAGCTGAGATTCTGTCGAGTCTCGTCTCAGTTCCATCAGCAAGCATGGCATCGAGGCAAGCACTGTTGAATCCTCCACAGCAGCTCCGCTCTCTTTCTGGGCATTCATTTCTAGTTCTACAGGTCCCTCTTCGCACAGAGCTGCTTCTTGTTTTTCTGGGAGTTTTGATGGAACCTCTGGGTCAATGAGTTCTTCTACTTTGTCTGCTGCCTCCATCTTCATTTCAAAATTTTAAGTCTCTCCTGGTCTCAAAGCATGGATCACAGAGTCTAGCGGACAGCACAAATTAGCCAAGGGCTTCAGGAGGAAAGCAACCTGCAAGAGAACACACAGAACAAATGAACAGGTTTGGCAGTGACACAGTAGCAAAATTACGGTACTTTATGGAGAATTTGAAACAACCATGGGAGAGTGCAAAGGATCTTGCTGGTTATAAAGAAAAAATCAATAAGTTTACTGAAGCCCTTTATTTTAAACTGGCAACTCAGTTGGGGCTTAACACTTTCCCAACAAATTCTTCAGCAACTCAGTTGGGGCTTAACACTTTCCCAACAAATTCTTCAGCTGTGCTGAAGAATCAAGAAATTAGCCTCTTGTGGACTTCTGTTAAGACATGCTTTGCTTCAAACATAAGGTCCAACTAAAGAGCACATTTGGGTACACTACGGAGCTCCAGCCCAAGTTTTCTTGCTAGCAATTTAGGGATGTACCAGTGGTGTGAAGCAGCACTGGGCCCAGGGGGGAAAATTCCTCCCAATTATCAGGAATCAGAACAGTGGCAGAAATGACCATTCACTCAAGTAGTTTGGACACACACTCCTCCAACTGATATTGAAGTCTGGGAGCTAATCCAAATTCCTCTCCAGCAACAGCAGTAAGAAGCAAAGGCCTCCTTCTTGCAAAGCTTTTAGATCAGCACACAATAGTAAGCAAATAGATCAGTTCCCCTTTCCTCAATAAAGTGAGACCATAAGCTTCCAGGTGCCATGAAGGTTAATCTCCCTCATTCCATCACTAACAAGCTAATTCTGGACCATAGCAGTACTAGGAAAAAGAACTGGAGCCTGACAGAAGACCTGAAGCAGAACGACTCAGAACTGTACCTGATTGCTCAAACATATAACTCAGTATTTTGAATGTTATCTCAGCCTAAATTAATATTACTCATGTTCAAGGGTTGATGCCAGTTGCTCACATTCACAATAATGATAATGGTGGGAGGTCAGGTAGGACTTCAAAATGTGTATATGCCAGACAAATTTAGACTATATACTATTTAGACCCCCCTTCATGGATCAATGCCTTGTCGTGGCGAAGGGGCTTGAATAACTCAGAGAAGCTATGAGCTATGCCATGCAGGGCCACCCAAGATGGACAGGTCATAGTGGAGAGTTTTGACTAAACGTGATCCACCTGGAGAAGGAACTGGCAAGCCACTCCAGTATCCCTGCCAAGAAAACTCCATGGACAAAGACAACAGGCATATAAAAGTTATGACGCTGGAAGATGAGCCCCTCAGGTCGGAAGGCGTCCAACATGCTACCGTGTTTCTCATATTATAAGACATGTCTTATATTTATTTTTTCCTCAAAAAAACACACTATGGCTTATTTTCAAGGGATGTCTTATTTCTTTCTTCCTCCTCCTGCCACAGCCAGCATTGCTGCTGTGCCTATCACTATGTCTTATTTTCGGGGTATGGCTTATATTTCTTGAATGCTTAAAAATCCTGCTATGGCTTATTTTATGGGTATGTCTTAAAATATGAGAAACAGGGTACTGAGGAAGAGCGGAGGACAAGTACAAGTAGATTCAGAGCTGATGAAGCGGCTGGGCCAAAGTCGAAAGGACGCTCAGTTGCGGATATGCCTGGAAGCGAAAGGAAAGTCCGATGCTGTAAAAAAAAATATTGCATAGGAACCTGGAATGTAAGAACCATGAATGGAGGTAAGCTGGATGTGGTCAAAAATGAGATGACAAGAATAAATATCGACATCCTGGGCATCAGTGAACTAAAATGGAAGGGAATGGGCGAATTCAGTTCGGGTGACTATCATATCTACTACTGTGGGCAAGAATCCTGTAGTAGAAATGGAGTGGCCCTCATAGTCAACAAAAGAGTGGCAAAAGCTGTAATGGGATGAAATCTCAAAAATGACAGAATGATCTCAATACGAATCCAAGGCAGACCTTTTAACATCACAGTAATCCAAGTTTATGCACCAACTACCGGAGCTGAAGAAAGTGAAATTGACCAATTCTATGAAGACCTACAACACCTTCTAGAAATGACACCAAAGAAGGATGTTCTTCTCATTACAGGGGATTGGAATGCTAAAGTAGGGAATCAAGAGATAAAAGGAACAACTGGCAAGTTTGGCCTTGGAGTTCAAAATGAAGCAGGGCAAAGGCTAATAGAGTTCTGTCAAGAGAACAAGCTGGTCATCACAAACACTCTCTTCCAACAACACAAGAGACGACTCTACACATGGATATCACCAAATGGGCAGCATCGAAATCAGATTGATTATATTCTCTGCAGCCAAAGATGGAGAAGCTCTATACAATCAGCAAAAACAAGACCTGGAGCTGACTGTAACTCAGATCATCAGCTTCTTATAGCAAAATTCCAGCTTAAACTGAAGAAAGTAGGAAAAACCACTGGGCCAGTAAGATACAATCTAAATCAAATCCCTTATGAATACACAGTGGAAGTGAGGAACAGGTTTAAGGATTTAGATTTGGTGGACAGAGTGCCTGAAGAACTATGGATGGAGGCTCGTAACATTATACAGGAGGCAGCAACGAAAACCATCCCAAGGAAAAGGAAATGCAAGAAAGCAAAATGGCTGTCCAACGAGGCCTTACAAATAGCGGAGGAGAGGAGGCAAGCAAAATGCAAGGGAGATAGGGAAAGATACAGGAAACTGAATGCAGATTTCCAAAAAACAGCAAGGAGAGACAAGAGGGTCTTCTTAAATGAGCAATGCAAAGAAATAGAGGAAAACAATAGAATGGGGAAAACCAGAGACCTGTTCAAGAAAATTGGAGATATGAAAGGAACATTTCGTACAAAGATTACCATAATCAAGGACAAAAGTGGTAAGGACCTAACAGAAGCAGAAGACATCAAGAAGAGGTGGCAAGAATACACAGAGGAATTATACCAGAAAGACATGGAGGTTTCGTACACCCCAGGTAGTGTGGTTGCTGACCTTGAGCCAGACATCTTGGAGAGTGAAGTCAAATGGGCCTTAGAAAGCACTGCTAATAACAAGGCCAGTGGAAGTGATGATATTCCAGCTGAACTATTTAAAATTTTAAAAGATGATGCTGTTAAGGTGCTACACCCAATATGCCAGCAAGTTTGGAAAACTCAGCAATGGCCAGAGGATTGGAGAAGATCAGTCTACATCCCAATTCCAAAGAAGGGCAGTGCCAAAGAATGCTCCAACTACCGCACAATTGCGCTCATTTCACACGCTAGCAAGGTTATGCTTAAAATTCTACAAGGCAGGCTTAGGCAGTATGTGGACCGAGAACTCCCAGAAGTGCAAGCTGGATTTCGAAAGGGCAGAGGAACCAGAGACCAAATAGCAAACATGCGCTGGATTATGGAGAAAGCTAGAGAGTTCCAGAAAAACGTCTACTTCTGCTTCATTGACTATGCAAAAGCCTTTGACTGTGTCGACCACAGCAAACTATGGCAAGTTCTTAAAGAAATGGGAGTGCCTGATCACCTCATCTGTCTCCTGAGAAATCTCTATGTGGGACAAGAATCTACAGTTAGAACTGGATATGGAGCAACTGAGTGGTTCAAAATTGGGAAAGGAGTATGACAAGGTTGTATATTGTCTCCCTGCTTATTTAACTTATATGCAGAATTCATCATGCGAAAGGCTGGACTAGATGAATCCCAAGCCGGAATTAAGATTGCCGGAAGAAATATCAACAACCTCAGATATGCAGATGACACAACCTTGATGGCAGAAAGTGAGGAGGAATTAAAGAACCTTTTAATGAGGGTGAAAGAGGAGAGCGCAAAATATGGTCTGAAGCTCAACATCAAAAAAAACCAAGATCATGGCCACTGGTCCCATCACCTCCTGGCAAATAGAAGGGGAAGAAATGGAGGCAGTGAGAGATTTTACCTTCTTGGGCTCCTTGATCACTGCAGATGGTGACAGCAGTCACGAAATTAAAAGACCCCTGCTTCTTGGGAGAAAAGCAATGACAAACCTAGACAGCATCTTAAAAAGCAGAGACATCACCTTGCCGACAAAGGTCCATATAGTTAAAGCTATGGTTTTCCCAGTAGTGATGTATGGAAGTGAGAGCTGGACCATAAAGAAGGCTGATCGCCGAAGAATTGATGCTTTTGAATTATGGTGCTGGAGGAGACTCTTGAGAGTCCCATGGACTGCAAGAACATCAAACCTATCCATTCTTAAGGAAATCAGCCCTGAGTGCTCCCTGGAAGGACAGATCGTGAAGCTGAGGCTCCAATACTTTGGCCACCTCATGAGAAGAGAAGAATCCTTGGAAAAGACCCTGATGTTGGGAAAGATTGAGGGCACTAGGAGAAGGGGACGTCAGAGAACAAGGTGGTTGGACAGTGTTCTCGAAGCTACGAACATGAGTTTGACCAAACTGCGGGAGGCAGTGCAAGACAGGAGTGCCTGGCGTGCTATGGTCCATGGGGTCACGAAGAGTCGGACACGACTAAACGACTAAACAACAACAACAACTATTTAGACCATATCAGGACTTAATTTTCATATTCTATCAAATAGTTAACATGGGTCTGCATCCCAACTCATGTCTTTCTGTGGCTACATTAAAATTTTTCTTTATCTATTTATCTATTTCATTAGCTAACCTTTTTATTTGGTTTCCATGGTCAGATTTCATAGGTTTTAATACCGTACAGTTTTACTATTAGTATCATTTCTGTACAAATAAATGTCCACTGGTTTGGGGACCACCTTCTGGATTTTGAGTCTTCTATGCCAGTACTGCCCACTTGAGAAAATGTTTCTCCACAATGACTGTGCTCTTTAAAGTGGTCAAGTGTGCTTCTTACAGTTTAAAATCAGGTGCAGAAAAATGCAATGCTTACAAAGCAATACAGGTACAGTACTCTTTTTCAGAGAGAAGTGGCACAATGCTAAATAATTCTGTCCACATGTCCCCTGCCTGTCGCCGAGTCTCAGACAAACACATTGCTCTTCCAACATTAGTGGCTCAGTGGACAAAGTCCTGGTTGTGGGACATTAAAGTTGTGATCACCTTCCCTGGCTGGTTGGAAGTTTAAAGTTCTGAGATGATAAACATAGAGGACAGGAATCACTTTGAACAATGAGAAGTGTTATAGAAACAATCACCTTAAGATACAGGGAAATTCCCGGGGAAAGGTATTTCAAAGTAGACAGCAGCCTACTTTAAAAACAAAACATGTGAAAAAATGTGAAGCGATTCTTAGGATTCTGTATTTCATGTGTGGCCATAAGACTCTCCAGATGTGCTCATGTACAGCTATGCTGAATGAAAGTACTTCAGTTATATTTATACTATATGTGCTTACTAGGGATAGCTATTTAAACCAGACTAGAGGTAATTCATTGGTGGAAAATGGCAAATGTCACTATCTAGATGCTTAAACATTACACATAAGCCCCTCTGCTTTTAGTGGGACATAAACAAGTTTAAAGGTTGAGCTGGAAAGAGGGCCAAGGCTGCCTACCTCTTACAGAAGTCTGAATCGACCTAGGAAAAGGCTTTATACCAAGTCAGACCATTAGTTCATCTACCTCAGTATTGTCCACAATAACTGGCAGCAGCTCTGCAATGTTTCAGACAGAAGCCTCACCCAGCCATACCTGAAGATAGCGGGGATTGAAAGGGGGCCTTTGGCATGAAAATCAGCTGCTTTACACTTAGCAACAGTATAAGAAAAATACACACAGGAAAGCTACAAATTTACTTCACCGAGGATGCCAACTGTAAATTATTTTATTTCTAAAACTAGCTACATGGAAAGGATCACTTCATCATAGAGTGAAAGAGAAATAGAGAGAATATGAAGCAATAATAACTTTCAGTGAAAATCTCCATGACAGGAGTTGGTGTCTGCAATACAAATCCCTGCAAAGAGTATTTACATAGCCACTAACTATAAAAAATATTAAGGGCCATGTTCTTCAGACTTCTCATTTATAACCAGAAGTATGCTGTTGGCTTACTATGCAAGAAGACAAGCTAAGTACTTGCTTAGAAGTAAACGTGCCTCTCAAGGTGCACTGATATCATTACTTCATGCAACATTCAGGTTCTTTTTTTAAGGTCTCGTTTACAAGTACTGGCCTAGACTGACCCAGATAAACGTGTGTGATCTGGCGAAGGAAATAGTATAAGAGGAGGCAACTGAATACGAGAAAACATTTATTTGTATCCCTGAAAAAATTCAGCCATAATGTTATCTTTTTACTTCAAGCTCCAGTTAATAGAGAGTAGTATAATTAGGAATTCATTAGCACAGCATCCACACCCTTTATGAAAAGGAATCTTATGCTTCATGTTTATCTAAAACAGATTTGATGAAATAAATACATTTTATAAAATAAATGCTTATCTAAGCATTTTTTCTCTTCAATGCAACATTCTGTACCTCTAGCTGTTTCCAGTTTATTTAGGAACACTGGAATGTGCCTTATATAGTCAGACCACTGATTTATCTAGGTCAGAATTGTCTGTACTGGTTGGAGAACCTCAGGCCTAGGGTTCAAATGAAGTACTCCAGGAATCTCTCAGGCCACACTCCTGACCACCCCTGTTCCGCACCCTCCTCAAGTGTTTTTGCCTGAGTGGACTGTGTGCTTGAACTGTGACTATATTGTTGGGTGATAACGCCGAGGCCGGTGCCTCCCCCCAACGCAGCGTCGCCCAGGATTCATCACTTCAGTGTCCCGTCACGCTGATGTGACCCATATCCAAGGACATGAGCACACGACTAGCAGAGTCCAAACAGAAGCTGAGCCTTGAGGTGTAACATCTAAGCCTAATTTATTGCGCACAAAATCAAACGCAACATAACAAAGAAAACATGGCTTCTCTGTCTTTCTTCCTTGGAGAGAGAACTGCAAAATCAATAGGTATACAGAATGGAACAGTGTATCTCAATTTCTGCTCACAAGATTCCAACAATCAGTGCTGGAATGTGAACACAGACATGTGACATGTAACAATCCCACACATCTGCAACCTAAATGGAGATAGAGAGTTGTGTGCAAGTGGAAAAACCATGACTTTTGCAAGGCTGGAATGCAAAAGTACCAAGCCACTGCCACTACTCTACCCATTTTGCCTCTGGTAACACCTGCCACTGCATGCAGCTCACAGAAGGTTCCTCAAATATCAGGCCCTTGGCCTGAGAAGGTTTCCTGATCCCTGGTCTGCCCTGACTGACGCTAGCTTTTTAACGCTTCAGAGGGACTTCCCCAGCTCTTGAACTCTGACCTGCTGCATGCAAAACACATGCTGTACCAATGAATTACAGCAGAACACATACACTGGACATACACAGCTAAAGCTAAGAAAGTTTAAAAGATTCTGCTGTATACAACATTTAGTCAAAGAACACACAGAAGAGTTCAACTACGTGAGAGTGGGTAGTTAACTTAGCAACTTCTGTTTCTAGTGGCTACCAAAGCATCATTTGTCTCAGGCTAAATTCACACACATGGAGTTGTAGTCAACAAAGTTCTACTCTGAGTAGAGCCATATGAATTAACATACCTATGTTACTTATTCCATTACTTTCAATGGGTCTACTCTGAGTATGACTGTATGAATGTGGATACAACCCATCCAATCTGACAGTTAATATGCAATATGAGAGAAATTACCACTTACAAGCTCAGTTTTTTGCTACGTAGTTATTTGATGTGATAACTGCCTCTTATCTATAACAGTTCATAAAATTGATACATTATGGGTTGTCTTGTTATTTCTCATGCTCAGATGATGAAGAGAGTTGTTGTACAATAGAGTATAAGATGAGGACTCACCCTTCAGCTACTGCTGTCACTGCTGTACCTGTTCTGCGGACAGAAGACTTGAGTGCCCAAAGTTGTCATTCTGGCTGATTTTCACCACCAAACTCACTACAAAAGCAAACAAAAACTCACATGTAAAAAAAATATTTTTTTAAAACAAAGTAAAGCAAAACAAACAAACAAACAAACAAAACCAGCAAAAGATTAGCAGGTTCTTATCATTCAACAAAATTTTCAAGAAAGGTGACACAGAATCAGTAGGTTCTTCTCATTACAGTATATAGAATTCCCTATCTGTATGTATATATCTACAAGCATGGCCGATACTCCTAAAGATTACCTCATTTGCATAACCTGTATACTGCACAGGAACACAAATGCGTTTTCCTTACTCATAAGCCGACAGTTAACCTTCTCTCTGGGTTATGAGTATGTTGCATTAGAATTAGAATTACAATTGCAATTACAACAACCATTTGTACATTTAAACATGAGGAAAAGCACTCCATTTTTTTTTAACTCTAGTCATTTTATTTAACAAGGGACAGCGATAAATTTCTAAAACTAGCCACCTCTCTTTGCTGACACATCAGTAACCAACCACAGACTGAAATTTTGCAAGATTCGCTACTTACTTCGCTCTACTATCCCTGCAATAGAGGGGTGCAGTAAAAATGATGCTGCATCACTCCATGATTCTATACTTCCATCACATTTTCTTCCTCAATTTTCTTTACAGCCACAGCTGCAAATCCAGAATTCTGGCAAAGTCACCTAGGTATATACTTTCGCTCATATCGTTAAATTTACTTGCAACACAAAGAAACCTAAAAGCTAGCCTCTTTTCTTCAAAAACTAAGGTTGAGTCAAGTTGGTGTGGAAGTCAACCCTTTGGAAGGTTGAGTTCCCCAATCAAACCACCTCCCCCAATCTTATCCACTTCACTGGTATCTGCATTTCTCATTGACCACTGCTTCATCAACACTCTTTATTTGATGTCATATGTAACCAGTTTGATTTTGCTATATGTTGTTGTCATTGAAGGCAAACAAAACTAATTCAGAGAGCAATGCTTCATCTTGGCTGTGAGTCCTGGAAGACCTGCTTGCAGGTCTTTTTATTCACCTGGCCTGGGAGGCTGGTGCCCTGACTGACTCCAGCTTCAAAAGCTAAGGTTGCTGAACAGACTATTATTGGGGGTGGGGGTTGTTGCTGTTACTGATATTATTATTTTGTATCTTTATTTTAGATCTTCTAACAATTTATGTGGAAATTGTTCAATCTGGCTGTGTACCTTTTGATGTTCCATTTATTGTTTATGAGTACTTACGTCTGTAATAATGTATTTTTTGTATGTTGTAAGCTGCCTTGATTGATTGATTGTTCATTAACAAGTAATGAAGCCAACAAATGGGACAGAAAGTCCCAGTCACAGGATTAATAGATAGTATTAACAGATCTATTAATAATATTGTATATGCATTATAATTTTAATAGATCTAGTGTTCTCGAAGCTACCAACATGAGTTTGACCAAACTGTGGGAGGCAGTGGAAGACAGGAGTGCCTGGCGTGCTCTGGTCCATGGGGTCACGAAGAGTCGGACACGACTAAATGACTAAACAACAACAACAACATTACTTATGCTGCATATGTCTTACAACTAGAATTCTCTAATATTTTAGATTGAAGATTATTATAGAAGGCCCACTGCACATGATGTGCAAATAGAACATTTAACGCATTTTTTAAAAAAATATTTCACGAGTTTTTAGTTTAAGGAAGACTAAGAATCAAGTTTTTACAGAAGGAAATGTTTTGCCCCCATTCTACCAAAGGCTCTGGGAAATTACTTTGGCACTTCACCAGACAATTAATAAATTAGCCTGAGCAGCCACCCTAGATGCAATGGGCTCTACTCTGTCCAACTAGATGATGAGTGAAACAAGAGATGAAAGGATGAAATTAGAGCACAGTTTCAGCTAGCTTTGCATAAGCAAATGAGGGTTAAGAAAACAGACTGCTTCTATTTAGTGCTCAGCAGACAATGTAACCAAGCCAGCACTAAGAGGAGGGGAAGTATCTTTATTACTGTCTGTAGAACATCCTGTGCATTTTGAAAGCTACAACATATTTAATAAAAGTTTAAGAAGGTGGAAACATAGGGCAGTAATGTAAATGGGACACCACATTTGGATTAACAGATTTCCACTTGCTAAAACAGGACTTACTCTTCCTCTTCTCACTCTTGCAACCCCTCAAATCTGCTCTGGGGGGTTGGGGGATGCTCCCAAACATGGAGAGAACAGGAGAAAAGGAAGTTCCATCACATCCACTGGCATAGCATGGGGTGTTGCTCATCAAAATCTAAAGTGTTTGAACAATATAAAAAGCTCAAATAATAAGGCTTAACAATATTTCCTGGGGGTTTTTTAATCTAGAAAAACAACAATGTAGGGGGACATTTGTTGGGTTTTTTTGTTTTTAAATGATAAACAACATGGAGAGAGTGGATTGGGGGGGGGACCTCTTAAAAGTACTCAGGAGCCCCTTCGCTTCTTGATGAATTTTCTAATTTCTAATGTGAAGCCATCTAAGCTTTTGGTCATTACCACATATCACGGCAGTGAAATTGCAAGTTGCTTATGAGCCTGTAGTGTGAAATAGTACTTCCTGTTTTTTTCTCTCCATTCAACTGCTTAGCATCAAGGAGGAAAGAGTCTATCAACAGATATCAGCCTTAACAGCTAAATGGGATGTCAGTGAGTGTATAGCTCTGAGTAAGAGATACTGGGATCAATACAGGAGGAGAGGGTCAATGCCTTCACATCTTGCCTGCACACTTCCCAGGGTATTGTTAGAACAAAATGCTGGACTAGCTGAACCATCAGACTGATCCAACAGGGCTCACAATATGACAATCTACCTTGGGCTTAGGGGAGTACACAAATAAAGATGAAGGTAAGCAAGAAAGGATTCCTATTCTTGGAGCTGCTGACACATCTGTGTTTGATAAATGTCATTTAGGGTGGAATTTAAGCCATGAATCACCACATAGCACACAAGTGGCCATTGATAACTCCTTATTTTTTCTGTGTCAACTTGGGGTGTTCTGTGCCACACAAATATATCAAAATCAATCATATCTCCCAGGCCCTAGTTAAGTACACCACACCAATGCAATGAAGACATTCCACTTTGTGGCTGGAAAAGCAGTGAAGCTTCAAGAGGGAAAATGCAGTGATAGGGAGGTGGATTTATTTGCCCTTTGTTACAGAAGCTATGAAATGAAGCATTTCCTGTATTACAAATAACCAACTCATGAACAATTCTGAAATATTAACATTGCAACAGAAGACATCTCCCTCCCAACTTCAGTGTCTAGACAATTAAACTATTAAGATCTCTGGGGTAAGAAACAGTTCTCTTTTAAGGACACCAAATATTGCTAAAATGGTATTGGAGCGTCTGTCTACATTCCTGGAGTCAATACCACAATCAACATTTTAGGAATTCTGCTCAATATTTCCAACAAGTAGCATTCATCGATTTGGAGAGATCATTTACAAGATTACAGCTACCGTAGTAGATATCATATCCTACCGATATTGTATTTGACTTAAGTTGAAGTGGCAGCAGGGTTGCATGGCATAAGCTTTCACCTCAGGGCAATACCTGATGATACTAATCCTTCTGCAGTAAACTATTAAGATTTTATCTGCATGCTGTTAAGTCTCAATGAATGGCAGTGGGCAATTATTTATTTTTGTGCTGGATTATTCTCAGGAAATTCTGACAGCTGAAATGCTACTAACTGACAGGTAAACATTTATGTAAATATATGTAATATAAAATAAGTAAACATTTGCCTGTCAGTATAAAGATACCACAAATAACTGCATGTGTCTTGGGGTTGTAGGTTGTCAGTACAGGGTCTTTGTGTGTGTTAAGAATAAACAGTTCCACAGTTTTTTCACACACACCCTTTAAAATGGTACAAGTTTTTCTTGATGATTCAGGAAAATAAACTAATTTCGTAAACCAACTGTCAAACTGGTAGTCATTCAACTGCTGTATTTCATTACATTTTACAAAATTACTGCACCTACTGATAACTGAATGGTAAATCAATGTGCTCATTCTTATTATATTCTAATCTTTAAGCCTTTGTCGAAACAAAAAAAGGAGCTGTCATTTCTCTTTGGTTTCCAGTTATGATCTTGATGGCTTCTAAATCCCTAGTGGAGAAGATATATGGGCCAGGAAAGGAGGATCATCGGATCAGCAAACCACAGAAAGCAACCTAATAGAGGGTGGGATTCATCTAATGAGTCCCGTGAGAAGCCCTGTGTAAGGGCTTCTACTTACGCAATTGGGTTTCCCCTCCTTTCTTCCCCATGCCCACCCCAAAGTTAGATTTGGAAACCTCCTGGAACAGTGGTCGGAGAGAAAGGGGGATTACTTCATCTGGTAAGCTGGTATGCTTGCTCAGACAGAGCATTCAACATAGCACATTGTTGAATTCCACCCAGAGCAATGGGATTACAGAATCAAGCCAAATATAACCTATGTCATGGATGCAGAACCTGTGGCTCTCCATTGTTGTTGGACTACGACTTCCGTTAGTCCCAGATAGCATGGCCAATGATCAGGAATGCTGGGAGTTATCAGTGTAAGCCAGCAAAACCTAGAGGGCCACAGGCTCTATCTGAAGGCTTATCTCTGGCTTCTGTTCTCATGATCTTGTTAAAATCTATCCTATCCTTTTTTTAAAAAAACTGACATTTGAGAATATGATACAAGAAAAAAAATCTGTCACATAATTCCAAACATGCTCATCATTAGTGTAAGGGTTATAGTAAATGAGGTGAATGAAGTCAAAATTACACCTTCTAAGTCTATTTTTAAAAGTTCAGAGGGTCTCAGCACTGTTTACCCTTATCACTGAGCTGATGCAACAATTTCACTAACAGTGGTCTAGTACCTAGTTAAGGTTTATTTTCAAAACTGGACATCCCTGAATTCAGAATACATCAAGTTTAATTTGTAGAGTGCTAAAAGATCAAAGCCAGTTGGTGCATTTTGTCCAAAGCACAATTGTATAAGCAATTCAACAGATGATGCATAATGTTTCTTCAGGCTACGGATTTTTTTAACGGTGCCTTTAATCATACTGTTTCTACAATTTCTATTGGAGGCTTTTAAAGTTACAGCTTTTATCCTGTGGCGCAGCCTTAAGCACTCATCAACTGCCATCAAAAGTGAGAGAAGTCCTTCATGTAAACAGAAGATCTAGTTCAAGCTCATGGCCTTAAACATCCTCAAAGAACTGACATTTTGAAGTTCAGCAAGTAATGGAGGTGACTACATTGAGCTGACTTGCATTAAACTCTGTTCTCAAACAACACATGAAAAAACCATACCCTTTCCCCATTCATCACACTGGCTACATTAATACAGAGACTTTAATAATTCTTCCTATAGCACAGGCTCTGCTATTCCTGGAAACACATTATTGAAAAAGCTAGGTAAAACTAGCAAAGAAAGGGGGTGGATTGAAAACTGGCAGATGATTTTAAAATCCTCATTGAAACTGAACTGTCAAGTCTTCGCTGAAGTCCTGCTAAATGTAAACAAGTATCACCACTGCATTCTATAATTCCATAGTCTCATAAAACTAAAAGATGTTTGTAGAAGCAAGTACAGATTACTTAGCTGTTTGAGACAACACAGTAGCATCTGTGAAGTAGAGACTGGAGTAGATTCAGCCAAAGTTCCTTGATTCAGGTTTCAGGCCACTTACTATCCATAATTCTGACCACTTTCAAACACTGAGGAAATTGTCAACTTAGGCTCTCACTGCAGGTGCCACTCTATATGGGGTACTTTCCCCCTCTGACCAATAGGAGGCAGAAAATACCAAATCATTTTCTCAGGAGTTATTTCAGAGCTTCCTATAACACTAACTTTCACTATTTGAACTTGAACAGTAACAGTATAGTAAAGCAGCCCTTCAGTAACAACAATGATGGTCTCTCCACCCATAAAACATAGGCTATACTGCCCGCCCACCCCTTTCCCCCTGGACTGGCAAAACATTAAGAAAATAAACTAAAACTCAATTACAAGCCCACAGTCGGTCATCTGGTAAAGCCATTACGTAGGTCCCAGATACAAAACAAGACGAAAGCCTTCCAAAACAAATACACTTATCTCTTCCCATCAGCAAAGTATAGAGAAATATGCACTTTTTGTTCCAACGAAGGACGGCTGCACTGGCACCCAAGACAATGAATGCCATTTCAAACTGGGTAGTATCAAAGCAGTACACACACACAAAATTGGGAGGAATACATTTGAAAAACAGCCAAGTAAGAACAGACTGTTTGGTTGGAACAAACAAACAAAAATTCCAAGGGGGGCTAATACATTTTCTGCAAATGATGCCCTCATTACTTTTGTAAGCTCCATATTGCAAGCTTGTAAGCATTTAGAAACAGATGTCTCAGAGGCTCTTGCCTTGATTTTTCTAGTAGAGTCAACTAAAATCTGAAAGATGCTGCACTGGAAATAAAACTTTAAAAAAACAACAACTTCAGGGCCCTAACACCTGAGGAAAAACAAGCTTTCTCTCCTTTGGGTCACTAAAATTTGGATTGAAAACTGGTGGGATTTATGCAAGCATCTTACATGAATTAGAATTAACCACAGACCTGGATAGAGAACTCTGTAGATAACATCACCTAGAAAATCCCTGAGTTAGGAGGGTTTATGGCAACTAGCCATAAGAAAGGGAAAGTCAAATAACCTTGGATACAGACATTTAATTCAACATGCCCAGTGTGTTGCGAGTTAGATCAGGAAGACCCATGTGCAAACTCATCCATGAAGTTCAGTGGGTGACTTTGGGCAAGACACTAACTTTCAGCCTAATTTACCGCTACATGCTGAAATGACTGAGATGCTGTGATACGAGATTACCCGATGGATGTTGCCCTGAGCTCCTTGGAGGAAAGGTGGAACACAAATGCTATAAAATAAGTATGCCCCACAGTATGCCAACATCTTCATGGCAGATTTAGAACATCGTTTCCTAGACTCCTACCCACTCAAACCTCTCTTGTACCTACGATACATTGACGATATTTTTATTATCTGGACACATGGACAACAGACCCTGGAAACCTTCCACCAGACATTCAATGACTTTCACCCCACCATCAACCTAACAATGAACCAATCTATGCAAGAAATACATTTTTGGACACTACTATAAAAATACAGGATGGACGTATAGACACCACCTTATACAGAAAACCAACTGACCAACAAACATATCTACATGCTTCTAGCTACCATCCCAAACATACCAAACAATCCATTGTATACAGCCAGGCCCTACGTTACAACCGTATCTGTTCCAACTCTACAGACAGAGAATCTCACCTAAGAGATCTACAGCAAACCTTTTTAGAACTAAAATATCCACCTGATGAAGTTAAACAACAGATCAACAGAGCCAGACTGATACCTAGGGAGAACCTGCTGCAAGACAGACCCAAAAAAGAAAATAACAGAACACCACTAGTCATCACATACAGCTCCCAAGTTAAAACAGTACAACGCATCATCAGAGATCTACAGCCTCTCCTGGACAATGACAGCTCCCTTTCTCAAGCTCTGGGAGGAAGACCTTTCATTGCCTACAGACAGCCACCCAATCTTAAACAACTCCTCACCCACAATAATACAACCACCAGACTTAACATGGACACTGGTACCAGAGCCTGCAATAAACCCAGATGCCAACTTTGCTGCCACATACACCCGGACAACATCATTACTGGCCCCAACAACATCCAACATACCATCTCAGGACTATTTAATTGCTCATCTTCTAACATTGTGTATGCCATCAAATGCCAACGGTGCCCTTCAGCTCTCTATATTGGACAAACAGGCCAAACCCTACGCCAAAGGATAAATGGACATAAATCTGACATCAGGAACCATAAGACTGAAAAACCAGTAGGAGAACACTTCAATCTCCCAGGACATTCTATACAAGATCTCAAAGCAGCTGTTTTATTACAGAGAAATTTCAGGAACAGACTGGAAAGGGAAGTTGCTGAATTGGAAATCATTACCAAGCTTAAAACCATGGAAGCACCTGGGATGAATAGAGATATCGGATTCTTATCTCATTATGCATGATCAAGCTTTCTTTAGCACCTCAGCCCAGGACTAATTGCAGCCATCAGCAGCCATTAACACCCATCTACAGGTTTACCACTCCCATCAGCCCATCTCCCATTCCCACCCTCCCCCACCACCCTCTGTATATATATATATATAGGGTCTGACACTTCTGTTTCTAGTGTATCTGAAGAAGTGTGCATGCACATGAAAGCTCATACCAAAATATAAACTTAGTTGGTCTTTAAGGTGCTACTGAAGGAATTTTTTTATTTTGCTTCGACTCAGACCAACACGGCTACCTACCTGTAACTATAAAATAAATTCACACATATTACTTCATTTCTGTATGCTTTGGGAAACAACTGTAATTGTGCAAGAACAAGTCCTACTATACCATCTTGAATTAATAGGCTCTCTGAAGTTTAGATGTTTTGTAAAGAAATACCCAAATTGCACCACTTACAATTTCAGTATATAATTTTTAATATTACAAAACAACATTTCTATGGAGATCATAGTTTTATTATTGTTGCTGAGCTAGTATAATAAAAGTCTTCCATTAGAATCATTGATAAGAGTGTCTTTGTCATGTTATTCTGAGACAATCAAATTAAGAGAGCCTTAATGTATAATCATGAAGAAGCACACAAGCTTTCCAGTGACACATAACTCTTATACGTACAGACCTTAAAGGCCGCTAACCTTTACGTCAAGACAAAGCGGTCTGCAACATTTTTTCAATGTAAAAATAAATAAATTAGAAAACCTTTCCTATTTCAAACAATACATTGGACCGAGTCAAAGTCACAGTATCTTCAAAGCAACAAATGCAAATGACAATAGACAGAAACACATGGGGATTCACCGTGCTTGACCACTTCCTCTCAAAAATGAAAGCCATACAAATCTTAAGAAGACATGCCTGAAAACAAGTTACTGAATACAACAGATTGTCTAGAAGTTTTTGATTATAACAGTAGGCTGCAGTCTGTATCTGACGTAGGAAAATGTGTATTGTAAATTCACAATCTAAATCTTAAAGATAGCATAGTGACTGTTTATGCTGGAACAGATATGAGAGGCATCATCTTATTTATTAATCCCAAAATAAACTGTATCTTGGATTGCTTCTAAGACAGACGGTGTTTACAGTGCTAGATATTTATTGCTATCATATTTGTAGCAGAAGCTCACCGTCACCACTGAGAATAGTTCTATTAAAAATAGGGCTTCTGTAGTGGAACTCTTTAAAAAAAGCCATACTAATATAGATAATGTAGATAAGCAGTGACATTAGCAAGTTTTTTTTATTACCTGGTTTCGTTAGTTCACTTTTGAAAGCACACTATAAATATACTTGGGGATGATATTTCATAGCAGTGATACCCATGGAGTCAAGCAATTCTTAGTTTTATCTAAGCCCTAAAGAGCAATACTAAAGCTCTATCTTAAATTGAAGTGGGCAGAGGGGTTGCTGAAATGGAGTTGAAACTTTTTTTAAAAAAAAACCCAACTTCAACTACAGTGGTACCTCGGGTTAAGAACTTAATTCGTTCTAATATTTAGAGTAATAAGAAATTTGCTATGTGGTAGAAATAATTTTTTGTATATGGTATTATTACAAGAATTAAATGGAGATGTTTGTAATTGGTAAATAATGAAAAATGGAAAATTGCCAAACAAAGGTTGAATTAGACTCGGAAAGGGAGGAGCGAGGAAGTCAAAGTTATGATAGAGTTAGGAATATCAGATTGATTTTTCTTTTTTCTCTTTTTGTATTGTCTATCTTTTCTGTTTTGTTTTTCGTTTTGTTTGCAATTTTTCTTGTTCGTTTTTCTTTCTTTTTTTGATGGTTGTTTAGGGTATGATGTAAGATGTTGATGTGAATGGAAATTTTAAGTTGAAAATGTCAATAAATATATTTTTTTTAAAAAGAACTTAATTCGTTCTGGAGGTCCCTTCTTAACCTGAAACTGTTCTTAAACTGAAGTACCACTTTAGCTAATGGGGCCTCCCGCTGCCGCCGGAGCACGATTTCTGTTCTCATCCTGAAGCATGGGGTACTATACCTGGGGTACTATTTCTGGGTTACCGGAGTCTGTAACCTGAAGCATCTGTAACCTGAAGCATCTGTAACCCGAGGTACCACTGTATCTTTCCTTTCTAGGGCTGAACTCTTAAGCCAAATACAGTTACTCAAAGGGAAAGTCCCACTGAACTCTGTGACTTACTCTTGCATAAGCATGCACAGGGTTGGGTTGCATGGGTGAAAAAGCATATTATTGATTAAGCTCTGTTAAACCAGAGGTTTGGTGGTAACTACAGGATTCCCAATCCTGTGTTTGCTGCTGATGTGCAAAGTGGAGGAAGGCATTCACAGGGGAGCCAACTTAGGGGGAATGGGAGGGGGCTGCTTAACTGTTCCTCTGCCAGCTGTTACCCCAGTTACCACCCTTGATTTAGACATTTAAGGAAAGCACAGGAATCAGCACCTGTAAAAGCTGCCAATTCAGAAATGCCACTGTACTGTGAATTTGTCTATTTTTATCCAGTCATTTAATGCAGGTTTCCACTAATTCCTTCAATATTATAGTTTTGCACAAAGACTTGTCACATTTGCTTTGTTTTTTTTATTTACTTACTGTTTGCTATATTTTAAAAAACCAAAACTGAAAGTTCATTAACTCTTCCTACACCTAAATTTGTTACAAATCTATCCCACTTTTATTTCAGCTCAAGGTGGCACAGCTAGAATTTTCATTATCTTCACAACCACTTGAAGTATGCTTGGCTATGAGGTAGGTAGCTAATGGCTCCAGTGAAATTAATGACATAGCAAACAACTGAAATTAGGTCTGGTATATCCAAATCAACCACTTGGCCCATTCCCCTACACTGAACACTATCCAAAGATAAGAAGGGAAGAAAGCCCAAACACTGTCAATTTAATTTTTGCAATTACGCTTAAATAATTAGGGGTGGTAGTCAGCTAAGTTTAACTTAAAGTAGCCCATGATTAAACTAGAGCCATTAAATTAAACAGGTCTGTTCTGAGTAAAGCTTAGTTGAATACCTTCCTAAATGTGAACCCTTTAAACAGAAAATTGAGTGCTATATGCCAGTCTATGAAATACAAGGATGTATATAAATCTTAAAAAGTGGTTTTCAACCAGTGTGCTGTGGCACCCTGGGGTGCCTTGAATGGTGGTCGGGGGTGCTGTGGGCAACATTGGCCTCTGTCCCTCTTTCCTTCCCTCCTCTGATGCCCTCTTGTGTCTCTGCCTCCCAAAGGCTTTCACAGCTGTTTGTTCCAGCAGCCCTGGCTACAAGCTCTCCAGACAAATGGTGGTTCTGGGGCTAGCCAGGGGGTGCTTCCCAGGCCCCTGAGGGGCAGTGGGAGGCACCTCTCTTTGGGGCAGGGGAAGCAGCTCAGAGACCAGGGGTGGCGGCAGGAGCTGCCCAAAACACTCCCAAGGAGAGGGGAGAAGAGAGGAGGGTGAAGGTACACTCTACAAGGGAGGGTGTTCGAAAAAGGTGAGAGGCTGCCAGCTCTGCAGGCAAGGGGTGACATAACTGGGCTCCTGAGCACCACAGGGGGTACCGCAAAAAGAATGTAGTTGGTCAAGGAAGCTGTGGACCCAAAAAGGTTGAAAACCTCTGATCTAAAGTAATAAAAACTACATTATAAGGGCAATTGGGGACTTCTGAATAGCGTAACTAGGTGACTAAATAGGTAAAGGTAAAGGGACCCCTGACCATTAGGTCCACTCGTGACTGACTCTGGGGTTGCGCACTCATCTCGCATTATTGGCCGAGGGAGCCGGCATATAGCTTCCAGGTCATGTGGCCAGCATGACAAAGCCGCTTCTGGCAAACCAGAGCAGCACACGGAAACGCTGTTTACCTTCCCGCTGTAGTAGTTCCTATTTATCTACTTGCATTTTGACATGCTTTCGAACTGCTAGGTTGGCAGGAGCTGATCTAAAGTGATCTAAAGTAATAAAAACTACATTACAAGGGCAATTGGGGACTTCTGAATAGCGTAACTGGGTGAATAAATAAGTATAGCCGATTATCCCACTTTTTCTTCTCCTCTATGTCCTTTTCACACTTCATCCCATCCTCCAAAAGGCGCATGCACACACACTACTAGGAAATTAGCACCATTAACAAGAGCTGATAAAATTACACTTGAAGTCACCAAGTAATAAAAATCCACTCTGGGTCAGTTTCTCTTTTCAGTACACAACTTCCTCATATCACTGACCACAGATAAACAACATATCGCAAGCAAGTCAGTTATACTGCACAGAATAGCTAAGACCCTTTACCATATACTGGTACTTGGTCTCTCTGCTTCAAAAGCTCACATTCTATTAGCAGCTCTGAGAAATAGCAACTAAGGCATATATTTGCAAAGAAAAAATGGGCATTTGGAAGGAAATTGCCTTTACATGTTTATTTGACCTCTTCTCTTAAAAAAAAGAAAATGAAACACTACAAAAGGAGGAAGGGATTGAGGTGTACAGTAATTGCATTTCCTCAGATGCCACTTTTAGCATTTTAGTTAACTACCTTCGCAGTGATGGTTAAAGATACACCTATTCTGTTCCTCTCTCTTTTATTCACTAGCCAGCATGGGATGAGGCGTCCCATAATTAGAACCTGAAGGGACAGAGGTTTAAATAATTTAAAGACGAAAATTGTCAGGTTTCAAAACCATTTAAGAAGCATTATATGCAATGCTTAGATTCTCTAAGGCACCAAAAAGCTTCATCTTCTCTTTACCTTTAATATATTTTTCCATTTTATTGGCTAGAGTAAACATGTACTTGGAAACATTTCCGTAAATGCTTCCAACACAGTACAGGCGCTTTGATGATCACGTTATCCAACATCCATCACCACCAATCTTGGTAAAATATTAAAACATAGTTATCATAATCAATGATACAGATCTAATTTTGCAGCTATGTTTAACACATTTGAGCAGCCTTCTACATTTCAGTGTTAATTCTTTGATCCTTATACCTAGCCAAACACAGGTAATTAACTCCCCAGCTATGAAAGAACCATGAGAGTATTCCTCAAGTTTATTGCTCAGTCATTCTTGAATACAGTGGTACCTTGAGTTACAAATGTCTCAGGTTACAAACGTTTCAGGTTACAAACTCCACTAACCTAGAAGAGATACCTTGAGTTGAGAACTTTGCCCCAGGATGAGAATGGAAATCGTGTGCCGGCGGCACAGTGACAGCAAGAGGCCCCATTAATGAAAGCACACCTCTAGCTAAGAACAGTTTCAAGTTAAGAACGGACCTCCGGAACAAATTAAGTTCGTAACTAGAGGTACCACTGTATATCAGTTGAGAACTCCCCTCTTGAGACAGAAAAATGTTTTTGCTGCTTTTAGGGAAGACTAAAGAAAAGAGGAAAGAACCCCACAATCAGAACAAGATATATTTGTCCTTTATGCAACTTATTTTATTCAGAGCCTGTTATCAACAGCAACTTAACTCTAAATGTCCTCACAAGCTGGATCCCCCAGAGTTGCAATACTTCAGAAAGGTTTCATGCTATTCCTTTCAATTTTTTAGAAGGCAGTAACAATAAAACCACAAATGAACAACAAATGCTGCCCTTGTTAGCAAGAAGCTAGGAAGGATCTACAGCACATCCCCAAACTCAGCCCTCCAGATGCTTTGGGACTACAACTCCCATCATCCCTAGCTAACAGGACCAGTGGTCAGGGATGATGGGAATTGTAGTCTCAAAACATCTGGAGGGCCGAGTTTGGGGGTGCCTGATCTACAGTCTGCTTGAGGGCTTCAATAAGTCAGGCACAGCCTGGGTAAGCAGCAAAGTTTTTGAATGTGGCCATCCATATTAGACCACTTATGATGCCTATATATAAACACACAAACTGCTAGCATATATAAGTGTTTTTAGTTGCATTCATGTGCATCTTTGTTAATGTTATTAATTGTCAATTGTTAGTTGTTATAAAACATTTAAATGGTAAGGTGGCTGAAAATAAAGAGATGATATTGATGATGAGTTGTAGTTCAGCAACATCTGCAGGGCAGCAGGTTACTACTACCCCTTCTCTACAGCATTTGCAAATTAACAACATTCACGCCTACATATGTGTTTTTTAAAAAGCAACAGCAATACTTTTGAGAAAATGAACCAGTACCATTCAAGCATTGGGGATAGTAGAAACAGCACTATCAGACAACATTTCATACTAGCTGTTGCTGTAGTCCTATCCACATAGGCGAAAGTGACAGCTTAGGGACTGTCAATCCAACAGAAAGAGAAAATATTACAGTATGTATAAATGAAACATGAAGGCTCTTCGTTTGCGTTCTAACCCACATTCTGTAGTCACAGATCAAAATATAAAGCACTGCACATGATGTCCCACTCATACAGAAAAGATAGTTCAGGCTTCCTTCCCACAAACAGCTCCTCGTGTTCTCCAAAGAATTGCTCCTGAAAGTCAAGCAAGGCTCTTGGTTTTGGGAAGAAGGCATGAGGACTCTGACAAGGTCCTAGAGTGCTCCTGCCTCCTTCTCAAAGCTTGGTTAGCAATTTCTCAGCTTTGGGAAGGAGGTAGGAGGGCTGCAGGACCCTGTCAGAGCCCTCACACCTCCTTCCCAAAGCCCAACACCTCACTTAACCCCCCTTCTTGTGCTGCCTTCAAAAAGCTGGCTATCAAATTTTGGCCTCACAAGTCCACTGAAGTACTCTTGCGGTCCACTTGGTATGAAAAATTGGACCGCCCTGGTCTAGACAATGGTTGATGCAAAAAAAAAAATTGGGGCTCTGGCTGGAAGGGAAAATCAGTGTATATATGTCCGTGTTATATTGAGAACCCATGCTGGAGAAACACCACAGAACTACCCTTCCAATCAGTCAACTGTAGCCAGAAATAAAAAGTAACTTTTTACCAGTAAGTAAACTAGGTTCCAATTGCAGTTACGCACAATAGTCATTTAAACAATCATTTAACATGTGTTATTAACAATCGTTAACAAACTTTTAACTAAGCTAAATGGGCTCACAGAAGAATACTGAGAAACGGCATATGGATTCAACAGCTATTTTTAAAAAGAAAAACTTATTAACCTAACCAAGTGAACAGATTCTTATACTCCTTATTCAGCTCCTAAAAGAAAACTGGCATTGTTGAAGTATGATTTTGCCCCTTTAATATGGAATGTTACAATTTGTGAATGAACAGCAGCAAATGTAAGAATGCTATCTAAATTCTGAACTAATTTAAAATGAACCAAGTATGTAAAAATAATACTCAAACCAAGGTAACATTTGGGTTTCCACAATTATTGCAAGAAAAGCCCATCCACACTCTATTCCTGCTGTCCTGTTACATCAAAGTTCTCACCAATGTTAAAAAACCCATCATGTCCATGGACATCTGGCTTGTTGTCACTTGCAAAATAGTAAACTCTTACAGTATTTGAATTTGTGTACATTCTACAAACAGAAGCCTGTACTGTACTGCTTCTCTGGCTATTGAGGGAAGAACATTTGCTTTGAATGATTTGTTGATGCTGAATTATGGGCTCATCAATAACATCGTACATTTTGCTCTAAGCATAAAAAATGATGTCCTCCAACATTATAAATTCTTCTGATTAAGTGACCTACAGCAGTCACTATTATTACTCAACAGCCCACACGGCTTGTAAAGATAGTTGCTAAATCTACAAATTAAACTTCAGTAGAGCAATGTGTCAGGTCACAGAAATTCAAAGCAGCTATATTTATCATTTACTGTCATTAACCCAGCTGAAAGGAATTCTTTACTTGAAGCCAGTCAGTTGTATTTCAGTTACACCTCTGGCTTGTTTCCACCTTTGCTAACAGTGGCAGATAAAATATTCAAAGGAATGGGGAGAGGGAGGGAGAGAAGAGGGCAAGGGGGAAAGGTTTAACACCTAATATCTTTGCAGCCTTATAAAGGGATAGGAGGTCAATACAGATCAGATCACCATGCTGCAACGGAAATAATAACTAACAACCAATCTGGAATAATTTTCAATGGAAAAATGTGGATTAGGATGGATTAACAATAAAGTCCTGGACTGCATGTCACTTAAAACAGAGTTTAAAATATACAATGGTTTACGGTGAACAAGCAGCAAGCTAATGCCTGCTGCTCCAAAAATCACACTGGACTCCTCCCCAGCTCTTTCCTTCAGTGCACCAAGGAGGACACAAAGGAGAAGCAGGCTTCACATCATGTGCGAGCCCATACTCATACTGTAGTTGCTTTCTCCAAACCAACCACCATTTGTTTGCCTTGCCACTCATTGTTTGACTGGAGAACTTGTACATGAAGCCAACCTGGTTCTGGACAGCCAGGATTGGGGAGGCACAAAGTGCCTGTAATTTCAACAGCAAACACCAGCAGGTTGGCCATTCACCTTACTCGCAGAATAAATTAAACTATGGTTTACAGTGTCATACGAACCTGGCCAATATATCTACATTTGAACTTGCCCTAAGGGAGACCCATAGAAAGTGTCTAAGCAAACTCCACCTCCCTTGCCACTACATACAGATATCATGGCAATCTTGTTTCTGGGGGAAAGTGCACATTAAGCTCCATTAGTGAATAGAAAAGGAGGCATCCCTGCTTCTTTCCAACATGAAAGATTACAAAGTTACCCACATAGAAGAAGGCTCATGGTTTTCATTTACCACAGGTGTGAGGGTTCTGTGGCCCTCCGGGTATTGTTCGACTGTAGCTCTTATCACCCTTGACCACTGGCCATACTAACTGGATCCGATGGGAGTTGAAGTCACAAAATTCAGATGCCCAGGTTCCCCATCTATACTTCACCCCTCTGATCTCTCACAGCTAACTCTATTAGGCCCTCTCTTTCCACCAAGAAGAACTTCTTTATCGTACATGTTAAGTACTAACAGATCCCATTGGAACCAAAGGAATAAACTTCTGAGATGATGTCCCTTAGGCGCAGACTTAAGTTGGGGAGGCAGAGGGAGGCAGCCACTGTGTCCTTGGTGGTAAGCAAAAAAGAGCGGGTGGGTGGAATGTGCTACAGATGAGAAAACCATCACCCCAAAGAAGCACTGACTCAAGGAAAAGCCACCCATCCCCTTATTTCTCAAGTTTCCACAAAAACACAAAAGAGGGGAGATTAGGCTACTCCCTCGACATTTCACTACATGTATTTCAAGGTTACCCATGGAGCGGATGAGAAGCAGCAGAGTCATGGCTAGTTAATTCTACATCTGGTGCAGTCCTCCCCCCCCCCTAAAAAAAAAAACCCGGCCTAACATTCCACACCCCACCCCGATCTCCTCATTTCCCAACCCTGTGCAGAATTACACGGCCATGCCAACCTACTCCTAAGGAAACCTGACAGGACAGGACCTCCTCGGACCCTGCTCTGCCTCCTGACCCCTTGGCCCACATTCACTCCCCCCACATTGAACAATTACACGCCGAAGGAGCAGCGCTGGTTTCTTTTGAGGAGGTGAGGGGGGCAAAGGGACCACCAAGGAACGAGTCGTGGGGGGGGGAGGGTTTGAAAGAGAGCGGCCCTCCTCTCCACCTGCCCCCTCTCTTTAAACCTCAAGATTTGAGGTGGGGGTGGGGTGGATGAGGCGTTGCCAGGCGACAAGACGAAAACGGAGGCCGACCAAGGTCGAGAGCCTCAAAACTTGCCGCCGTGCGCCCTCTTGAACCCACCCCACCCCCCAATCCTTCCGATGGGTCGAGAGGAGGTCCCCCGACTGTGGGGCCTGGATTCTCAAAGAGGGCCGATTGGAAAAGGGGGTTACTCACCACCAGGGCCGCCGCCGAGGCTCCTCCCGGCCTCAGGCCCCGCGGAAGGGAGCAGCTCGAGCATGAGGGGCCGGGTGTCCTCCCTCCGTCACCACCGGCTCGCCCTCGCCCTCGCCCTCTCCTCCTCCTCCTCCTCCTCCTCGGCCCAGCGGGGAGGGAGCGGAAATGTCACCGCAGGGAGGGAAGGAGAGAGGCCGCTGGGCTCGCCTCGGCTCCGGCTCACTTCGGCGTCACTTCCGGCGGCGGCAGTGGCGGCGTCGACGGAGTGGGAAAGGCAGGGGAAAGGCGGAGGAGGCGGCGGCGGGGAAGAGCGGCTGACGCAAGTGCGCGCGCGTCGAGGCAGCGCCGCCTAGCGGCTCCCGGGGGCGGGCGCGCATTGGGCGGGAAAGCGCGGCTCTGCGGGCGGGGGGGCGGGGAAGGGCCCTCTCGCCTTCGCGCGCCTCCCAACGGGTTTCCCTCATGGAGGGCGAAGTTGGCGCGCTTTCTCCAGCGGCCGCTGACACGAGTGAAAAGCCGTTCAGGCTAATTGGATGTTCCTAGCAGGAACATTTGTATTTCAATAAAGGCCCATCTTTCCACTTGGAGACTTCATCCTTTTCTTTTGGGTTTCTGTGAGTCACCTCGTCTAGGAACCTCTTTTTGAATTTCTCCTACATATCCTCCTTCCGCACTCCAAGGCCTTGGGGAAGGAAACTGAGGCAGGCTCTGCTTGCTCCCCGGGGCCCTGCAGGGAATTCGGGGGGGGGGCTGTCTCTTCTTCTGGCCATTGCAGCCCCCAGGAAGCCTTGGAAGAAAGGCAGGAGACCCTCAGCAGAGGCCAGCCAAGTCTGGTTCTTCTCCACAATGGCTTCCTCTTCTGAGAGCTCCCTCTCTTTCTTGTCTGGGATGGACTGGGAGGACCCCAGTTCAGCCAGTTCCCCAGAGTCCCCCCCCACTGGGCTCCAGTGGCCCTCAGGCCCGCAGGGAGTTGGAGCAACCACTGCCTGAGGGGGAGCAACAGACGTCATGGCCCATTTGGGGGGCAGGCAAGGGCCCTCCAGAAAGGGCTCCTGGGACCCCAAGGGGCCAGAAGGGGAGTCTCCAGCCTGGTATTTCCCCTATTCCTGCAGGTGGAGCCCTTCTGCTTGCGCTGCATAGCTGCCAAGTCTCCAGTTTTCCCCGGGAAATCCCCGTTTTTCCAGGTGTTCCTAGCTGAAAAAATGGGGTTTTTCTTTTGTTTTTCCCTGGTTTATTCTGGCGCGATGGCCATTTTGGAACTGGGCGGAGCATGCTCAGAAGCGACTTTTGATGCTACTCTGCCCAGTTCCAAAATGGCTGCAGTGCGACTTCTGGTGCAGTGGCCATTTTGGAACTGGGCAAAGCAGATTCAAAAGTCACTTCTGAGCATGCCCCGCCCAGTTCCAAAATGGCGGCAGCGCTACTTCCGGTCTGCTATTTCCGGCCCGGTCCCTTATTTCTCTGACAGCAACTTGGCAGGTATGCGCTGACACTTGGAGTAACCAAGGAAGCTGGTCCGGCAACAATGGGGCAGGAACCTTTCTACACGTGGTGGGAGCGCAAAGAGACAGTGGGATTTTGGGAAAATATAACAAATTGAAAAAAGATGTTTAGATTTACATTTGAAGAAAACCCAGAATCCTTTCTCCTAGGCATCATGTCAGAGGAAATAAAAAAGAATGTTCAGACCAATATTTATGTGTGCGACTACGGCGGCAAGGTTACTGATTGCCAAAAATTGGAAAACCAGCAGCATCCCAACTAAAACAGATTGGCTATCTAAAATGATGGAATACTTCAATATTGCCAAACTAACAGGGAGGATAAGAGGAGATATGGTACAAAAAGTGAATATGACACACGTCAAAAGTTACAAAAGCACACCGAACATTAATCACAAGGTTCTGCAAATGAAAATAAAAAGTGCATGTATCTATACCTATACAGTATATGCAATTATATTATGATTGGATCATTTATTTATCATTATAACAAGCAAATGATATAATAAATTTGTATGTTATATGGGTTATTAAATTTAGCAGCCACTTTTCTGCTTGCCGCGGCAATGCAAAGTGACCTGCAAAGAAACAAAACAGGCAAACGAAACAAACCCCGCAGGCATATATGAAGACCCAGAAATGTGTGTGCAGATGTGTATGCTTATATACAGTATGCTTATATCCATATACTGTACACATTCTTCTTTTATTAGATTCATATACTGCCCTTCATCCGAAGGTCACGGGGATGACAACATAAAAAATGCCAAAATGAAAAAAAAAGTAAGGTAATTATTACTACCCGTATATTCCGGCATATAAGACGACTGGGCGTATAAGACGACCCCCAACTTTTCCAGTTAAAATATAGAGTATGGGATATACTCGCTGATAAGAAATACGACCCAGCGTATAAGACCCCTGACTTTTGAGAAGATTTTCCTGGGTTAAAAAGTAGTCTTATACGCAGGAATATACTGTATTTAGAGCAGGCTTCAACCTCGGCCCTCCAGATGTTTTTGGCCTACAACTCCCATGATCCCTAGCTAACAGGACCAGTGGCCAGGGATGATGGGAATTGTAGTCTCAAAACATCTGGAGGGCCAAGGTTGAGGAAGCCTGCTGTAGAGCATCAGGTACCAGGAAGGTAATTGATCTTACAATCAATTAACCTAAGATAGTACCTACACTCAGGCATACATGTGTGTGTGTGTGTGTGTGTGTGTGTATCTATGGCCTTTTCAGCTTGAAAGTAGTTTTTGTTTACTTTGCTAAGCATTTTCTTGTTTTTATATTGCAAAACACCGTCATCCTTGGATGAAAGGAGGTATAGAAATTTAATAAATAATAATACGAATAAAATTATGTGTGTGTGTGGGAGTTGTGGGAGTGCCTCACTTCTGAGTTTCGGCCTCACTTTGGATCCACTTTGGATCAGTCCAAAGGGTGCCCATGTAGCCCAGCCTCCTGTCCTCATGGTGGCTGACCAGATACCGCAGAAGGGAAAGACGCAAGCAGGATTCGAACACAAGAGTCGCCCCAAACTTTCCTAGGATGCCCGCGAGTTCCAGTGTCATGAGACAGGGAGAAATGACTTCTCTCCATCCATGCCAGGCGGAGTTTTATAGACTTCTGTCATGTCGCCTCTTACTCGCCTACCAGGCACCCCTAAACTGTGCCCCTCCAGATGTTTTGGTCTACAACTCCCATGATCCCTAGCTAACAGGACCAGTGGTCGGGGAAGATGGGAATTGTAGTCCAAAACATCTAGAGGGCCGAAGTTTGGGGATGCCTGCTCTAAACTAAGAAAGTCCATTCCTCACAGGGGGAGCCGCTCCATCCAGTTTCGGTTGCTCTGTTCTGAACCTTTCCCAACCCTAAAATATCCCTTTTGAAGGCAAGACGACCAGAACTGCATGCGGTACCCCACCATAAATTCCTATTATGGTGGCATTATGACAGCTGCCAGTTTGGTTTTCAGTTCCTCTCCTGGCGATCCCTAGCATTCAATTTGACTTTTCCCGCAGCTATTGCGCACTAAAGGATACAGGAGCATCTCAGAATGTTGCTCGAGAAAGACTCAGCTGGAGAATGACGCCTTTTATACTCCCTCCTGGCCAGAAGGAGCCTATGGCCTGCCTGGGTGGGCCGTCTCAGCCCAGGATTTGAAGGCGATTGGCTGAGGCGGCTACCTGCAGCTCCGTGGCTCACCACACGAGGGAGCTGTACACAAAACTAGCAGCTTCTGGCAGCGCTCGTATGCCAAAAATGGGGTGCTGCCATTTAAATTTCCCACAATACTTTGGAGCAGCTCAATTATCAGATGCTCTGGGACATAATGGTAAATTTAAAGTGACGACTTGTAGCCCACCTAGCACAGAAGACTCCAGGCAGACTTCAGCTCCGGTCAGCTTGATCCCCATCAGCTCCCCAAAGATGGCTGAAGTGCTGATATTGGTCCCCACTAGCATTTACTGGGAGTAACCGGGAGTGGGCAAGAGAGAAATGGAGTTGGTTGTTAAGTTTCCATTTTATCATCCTCACGACTCTCTCCCCCCCCCCCATTCATGGCTCCCTTAATTCTTTACTATATCATCACATTTGTACTTTTTCCTAATTACTTTTCCCATTACCATTGTCATATTCTTTAAATTAAATGTAAAAAGGTAGAATATCAACATTACAAGTCTTCTAAAGTCAATCCTGCTAGCGTTGTTAAATGTTTACAATTGTCTTTCAAGTACAGTGGTGCCTCGCTTAACGAATGCCCTGCTTAACGAAATTTCCGCTTAACGAAAGGATTTTACGAGTGGAGGTTGCCTCGCTAGACGAATTTTTCGTTATAAGAAAAGACCCGTGGAACGAATTAAATTCGTCTAGCGAGGCACCACTGTATTGTATAAATTTACCCCTGTCTTTTTGGAAAGCTTGATCACACTGGTTTCGGATTTGCCCGGTCAGCTTCCTGAAGTTGATCAATTGAATGGTTTCTGCTTCTATATACAATAAGAGTACCGCCTCGAGCGCAGCACTCAAATCAGATTGTAAAGGCTGGTTCAGAAACACTGTTTTATTGTTCATTATCATGGGGAAAACAGAGAGAAATGTATGCAAAACACAAAGCTGTACATTTTTTAAAATAAAAAAGGTGGAGAAAGGGAGGTGAAGGAGAGATGGCAAAGGCCACATGAGCGTAAGAGAGATATACCAAGAGCCAGAGAATTTACAATATAGAACTGCCCTTTTGTTTCTGCACCAAGGTCATTAGGAAAAGTGACGTTTGGTAGATAAAGGGACCGAAAGTGCTGTCATATCCACCTTTGCTGAAACCTCGGCCTCAAGAGCTTCCTAGAAAAAGGAGAGAAAAGTCAGTACCAATATTTGGATGAGAGGAAGACACACACACCCAGTACACACTCACTGTCGCAACATACCATACAGATTCTTCCAACAAGCTGAAACAAACCAAAGAAGAAATTGGGATGGCAGTTATCATTTATCCAATAGATTTATACCCCGCATTTTAAGAGCACGTCCTCACAAAGCGGCAAACATGATACCCAAAGCAAACACCAACCAGCAATACAATTAAAAATGCTCAGACATTCAAAACCCTTAACAGAGACAGTACGGTCAAGCCAACGTAGTTAGGAAACAGAATAGGTCAGAATGAAATTTTTTTAGATGTTGTGGAACTATCACCTCCACGCAGCATGGCCACTGGTCAGGGATGATCTAGTCCACAACACATTATAGGGTTTTTGTGGGGATTAAGTGAGGAGGGGGGCGAAACATGTTTTCTTGGAGAGAAAGGTGGGCTATAAATTTAACAAGTAATAAATAAATGTGAAAAGGAGGAATGGCTGGCAGGCTTAGATTTGCACTTGAGCCTCTCCATTGCTTGATGTGCAGAGATAAGCACAAAACACTTTAGGACAGGCATCCCCAAACTTTGGCCCTCCAGATGTTTTGGACTACAATTCCCATCATCCCTGACCACTGGTCCTGTTAGCTAGGGATCATGGGAGTTGTAGGCCAAAACATCTGGAGGAAAAGGCAGAGATGGACAATGGCTTGAGCTTATGTAGGGAGGTGACAATTTCTCGTGCTACCACCCCGCCCAGTTTCTCCACCCCTCCAAAATATCCCCAAACAAGAAAAATGCACCAAAATGCCCAGAAGACCAGCCTGTCCACCAGTGCAACTAAGAGAACATATTAATACCAACAAAAGCACCCACCAGCTCCCTCTTTGCTTCTTCGATCTTCACTCGTGCAAGAGAAGGACTCTGAAAAGAGCAGTAGAAAACCATTTAGGAAAATGCAGGGGTTTTCCACGCCCCCATCTGAATTTTTGAAATCAAGCAATAAGGTCTATGGAGGCATTGCTGCCAAAAATAAATAAATAAATTAAAAAGAGTGTTTTAAAAGTGCATGTGTTCAGCACACACTCCAGTGCCACCAGAAATCATTCTATGAAATGTAGACTGATAGGAAATGAAGAAGAGTGAGCTTGGAACAAAGACAATTCAGCGTCCAGCAACAACGTAAAGGTTTCTTACCCCCTCAAACAACCCTACCCCCTTCCTTCTTGCCACTTATGTCTGCAACTGACCACCAGAAGAGCTGCAACTGTTAACTGGAGCAACATTTGCGGACACTTATTTATTTAAAAGCAAGCATAATAGCATGCACATATGTGCAAGTGCTGTAGAAATAATAGCAATTATATGGCCTTGGCAGCAAAGAAAGCTCCGCAATCATGTTTTAAGCTCCTTTCACATGTCAGCTAACTGATAACCCTCGTGTCAGGCCAAACTCCAAAAGCATACTGGGCCAAGTGATACACGACAATACAGTGGTACCTCGCAAGACGAGTGCCCTGCAAGACGAATTTTTCACAAGACGAATGCGTCTAGCGATCTGATGGTGACTCGCAAGACGAATTCGTTTTGCAAAAAATTCGTCTTGCGAATCGCGGTTTCCCATAGGAATGCATTGAAATTTAATTAATGCGTTCCAAGGGGACCCAGGTGGCGCTGTGGTTAAACCACTGAGCCTAGGGCTTGCTGATCAGAAGGTCGGCGGTTCGAATCCCTGTGACGGGGTGAGCTCCCGTTGCCTGGTCCCAGCTCCTGCCAACCTAGCAGTTCGAAAGCACGTCAAAACGCAAGTAGATAAATAGGAACCGCTACAGCGGGAAGGTAAACGGCGTTTCCATGTGCTGCTCTGGTTTGCCAGAAGCGGCTTTGTCATGCTGGCCACATGACCTGGAAGCTATACGCCGGCTCCCTCGGCCAATAATGCGAGATGAGCGCGCAACCCCAGAGTCGGTCACGACTGGACCTAATGGTCAGGGGTCCCTTTACCTTTACCTTTATGGGCAAAAAAAGATATTTCAATGCATTCCTATGGGAAACCGCAATTCGCAAGACGAATTTTTCGCAAAACAAATTGACTCATGGAACGAATTAAATTCGTCTTGCGAGGCACCACTGTATTTTAAAATAGCCCTTTGGCAATCGGATGCTTTCCTGGCGTTTTGGGCCGCAGCTCCCAGCATCCTTGAGAATTGGCAATGCCGAGCAAAGGGAAGTTGTAGTCCAAACCCTTTGGAGGGCACCAGATTGGGGAAGTCTGCTGGAAGCTGAGCTACAATTCTACGATTCTAAGAGAAGCGAGGTACAGAAGATTACAGGGGTCAGGTCCAGATACGACTCCAGTTTCTTCTTCAAAGGTACTGCCTGCTTCTTTAATTCCGCTAGTTTCTGTGGATGGAAACACACACAAAATAACCATTCACAGAGTGACTCCGTCTTTCTCCCACCAGAAAATGAATGAATGCAAGGTTTGGGTGGGTGCTTTTTGGCCTCACAATCTGCAATCTGCAAAGCCATCTGCAAAATACGCATGCCTATCGACACAGTTAATTTCCATATTTTGGGCGGAATGGACTGGACAGTTCGGTTCCGAGCTTCTGATCAGGGATGGTGGGAATTGTAGTCTAGCAACATCTAGGTGGCCAAAATCCCCCGTCTTAGTCTGTATTGAAATTGCAGGAGGGGTGGAGGCCAGGCAGAAGAGAGGAAATTAGATGAAATGGAAAGCTTTGTCCCTATAGCAGACAGAGAGCTTGCCTGTTTCGACAAGTATATATGCTCACTGTGGGTATAAAATAACCTGCAATGATACCAGGGGCCGTTTATATTTTACTGCAGAAATGAGATGGGACTCATTTTCTCATAGCTTCATCCCACAAACCTGCTGCCATGCAACTGTGTGGGCAGGACCAAGTGAATGGTCCCGATCCAGCCGCAAGTGGGTAAAAAAGCACCTACGCAGCGGATGCTTGCCCCCACAGCGCCTTTAAATATGCTGCTGCAACATTGTATGAGAGCCACTGTAGGCACAGCCAATTTGAAGAGGAGGAAGAGTTTGGATTTGATATCCCACTTTATCACTACCCGGAGGAGTCTCAAAGTGGCTAACATTCTCCTTTCCCTTCCTCCCCCACAACAAACACTCTGTGAGGTGAGTGGGGCTGAGAGACTTCAGAGAAGTGTGACTAGCCCAAGGTCACCCAGGAGCTGCATGTGGAGGAGCAGGGAAGTGAACCCGGTTCCCCAGATTACGAGTCTACCGCTCTTAACCACTACACCACATTGGCTCTTTGAACTGTGTCATTAGATACAAAAGTGACTATCAAAAGGAAACTCAGCTGGAGGCGTGCTTATCTGTTTGGAAGAAAAACAGGGCCAAAATTAAGGTAGCAGTTTGTACATATTTGGCGGATCTCCTAGCAATGCAGAAGTAGGTTTGTCTATCAACAGGCTGGAATAAAACCTCCCAAAATAGCATAACAGCTTGGGAGCATCCAGAATGTTTGGAATGCTGAGGTATAAGGGATTTTATTGCCAGGGTGGGGGGAAACTAAATTGTGAGACGGGGAATAGAAGAGAGGCTTATGTGCTCAAACCCCTAACAAATTATAATAAATATTTGGGCATCAGCATTAGGCAAAATTGCTTACAAAAAGTGTGCAGAAAGGGGGGAACTAAACAAATACTGGGGGGGGGGGAAGGAAACAGAAATGAACTAATATCAATGTTTGTTTATCCATATTTCCATGTAGACGTGCACAGGATTGTACTCTTAGCTGAGTTTGGGTGGATTTTTTCTTTCCGCAGCCATTTTTAGGGAAGTTTTTAATGTTTGATGTTTTATCGTGTTTTTAACATTCTGCTAGGAGATGCCTGGAGTGGCAGGGGAAACCCAGCCAGATGGGTGGGGAATGAATGAATGAATGAAGATGATGATGATTACAGCATTATTAGTATTTACAATTACAGCCTATGGCTTCCCACCCCCCCACCCCAATACAAAACAGTCTATTTTTGTTTGTATCTTTCATAGCTTGTGCGTCAAGAACCCAGATGGTCGGGGTATAAATAATAAATTATTATTATTATTATTATTTCTCTCTTGCAGTATTTCAGTTAGCACTAGGGGCCCGCCCTTTGATGTAAAATGTGAATCCCTTTGCGTTCTCTGAAACACTCATCACAGAAGGATTTGGAGCTGATCTCACAATCTCTATCAAGCTCACAGCCAGCTGCCATCTGGGTAAATTGCATTTCCTCCCTATCATCCCAGGTTGAATGCCAACTAGCGTGTGTCATTTTCAAACACCGTCAACATGCAACCCACCTCTGAGAGATTCACCAGGGACTCGTGAGTCAGTGAAGCATCCATCCCACACATAGATAATTGTTCCTGCCAAGAGATACAAAGCAAGAAACCCAGGATAAGGGGGCAAGCAATGACTTCTGTTCAGCAATGAAATAGACGGTACACATTGTAGGATTACCCTCAAGAAAAAAAAACAGAGATGAAAAAGTCATTTCGCTAGTTCCCATATAATTAAAAATAGCAAAAATGCCATTCTGCTTCATGAACATATGTTTTGCACTGAGTCAAGACTGTTGGTCCTCCTAATTCAGCATAGTCTTCTACACTGACAAGAGACTTTCACAGACCTACTTGAGACATGCCAGGGATTGACTTTGAAACCTTTCGCATGTAAGCCAGATGCTCCCCCACTGAGCTAAATTATCACCATTTTCTTATTTATTAAATTGATATACAGTGGTACCTCGGAAGTCGAACGGAATCCGTTCCGGAAGTCCGTTCGACTTCCAAAACGTTCGGAAACCAAGGCGCGGCTTCCGGTTGGCTGCAGGAAGCTCCCGCAGCCAATTGGAAGCCACGGAAGCCTCGTCAGTCGTTCGGGTTCCAAAGAACGATCGCAAACCAGAAGACACTCACTTCCAGGTTTGCGGCATTTGGGAGCCAAAACGTCAGAGTACCAAGGCGTTCGGAATCCAAGGTATGACTGTACCGCCCTTCATCACAAGATCTCAGGGCAATTCATAAGATAAAAATACAAGGTTAAAGCACGAATAAATAGTTAAAATGAAAACAACGAAACAATAAGGCCCTCCCCAACACATTTAAAAGGCAGTAGAATTTTAATCAGCCCTTCGAGGCCAGGTTCAAGAGTAATGTTTTTGCCTGGCAGCTAAAGGTGTATAAGGAAGGCACCAGACCAATCTCCCTGGGAAGGAAGCCACTAACAGGGAGCCCCTGCAGAAAAGGCCCATTTTCATGCTACCACCCTCCGGACCTCACATGCAAGAGGCACACACAGAAAGGGCTCAGAGGATGATCTCAGGGTTTATATGGGGAGAAGTGTTCTTTGAGGTATTGGGGTCCTGAGCCGTCTAAGGCTTTATAGGTCAAAAACATCATTTTGAATGGGGCCCGGAAGCTAATTGGCAGCTGGTGCAGTCAGGCCAGAATTGGCATTACATGCCCAAACCGTCTTGCCCTGGTGAGCTAAACGGCCACCAAACTCTGCACCAGATGGAGTTTCTGAACCGTCTTCAGAGGGAGCCATTCCTCCTTTGCTACCCACGCCTCTCCGTCTGCCTCCCCCCTCTGTCAAATTCAGATTGCAAGCTCCTTGGGGCAGGGGCTTGTCTTTTATTACGCCATTCTGCAAAGCTGCAGGTACAAAGATGGCACTATATAAAGCGTTAGTAAAAACAAGCCTCCCCTGCAGAAACGCCGATAAAGGGTTCTTTGTCTTAACCTCTGCTGCCTTGATTCTGAATTTGAAATTTTCCACTTTGTCCTTCAGGAACTTCATGTTCTGGGCCCGGTTATCAGCTTTTGCTTTTTCCACTACCAGTAGTTCTTCAGTTTTCTTAAGGTCACTACAACAACAAAAACAGCAAAGACTGTTTCTATATTTCTTTTCATGGTTTGTAAATTTTCTTTATTTTTGTCTTTTTAAAAAAAGAAAAAGAAAAACCCTCAATAAAAATTATTTTAAAACGAAAAACAGCAAAGATTTTGCTAAATGCCGACAGCATCTCCAAAGAGGCCAGAAAGCAAACTGCTTGTCTGCTCCCAGAACAGCTCAATAACCTTCATGTCCAACTTCCATTGAACAGGGATAGTAGGATCTGGAATCTACAATCCTGGGGTGAACCCTACTGTAAGGGGGAGGGATTACAGATAACCCCCCCCCTCATCAGAAGCAGCCCAAACAGTCATGTGAGAGAGGGGTCTGAAGGGGTGAGTCAGGAAATAGAGAGGGAGTGCCAGACCTCTGGCAACATCCAAGAGCCCCTGCTCCACAGGCAGGAAGAGAGAGAGGCGGAAAGAGGGGACAGGAATAGGGCAGACCGCAGACCCTTCCCCCTGACACCGGAATTGAGGAGGAGGAGAAAAGGGAGGAGATTCACTCTCCCGAGGCTTTTATGTTGGTCCAAATCGCGGAAGGGGGCAGTGCCGGATTCTGATTCGGAATGAGGAGACATGAAACCAGTAGCTCGCTACACTGTAAATAATGTGCACTAATAAAGACTTCTGAAAGACAAGCATGCGGAAGGTTGTTACTCGGGAGTAGTCACAACAACCTTGGCACCTTTTGGAAGGCGAGAAGGAAAGGGGAAAATAAAGGCTCACGCTATAGCAGCTGACATTTCCAATGCAGTTAACAAAATTCAAGTAAAAGACCCCAACATACCCTGGTGAGCCTGCCTGCCGTGGGCCTGGGATTTGCAGAGGCGCAATAGGGGCTGCAATATGGAAGATTTTTCCCTGAAGGCAGTTGTGGGGAAACCTCAGGTTTGGTGGCGAAATGTAAAACCATCTGTAAATGTTCATGATCTTTTATCCCTACAGTATGGAGGTTAACAGCAAGTCAACAGAAGTCGATCAAGTGATTCCCTGTGGTTGCTAAGAAGCTTAGACTTAGGACCCTGGAAGGATAGATCCCCACTGTCCATTAAAACAATGGTCTGTACACCTAACAGCCCCAGCTACATTTGAACCTTTTTCATATAAACATCAATTTTGTGTGGACATCTGGAGGGCTTCTATTAAGTTATGTGTTTATTAAGTTTAAGGCCCTTTACCTTTTTAACCTTTACCTATGTTTAAGTCTAAGGGACGCGGGTGACACTGTGGGTTAAACCACAGAGCCCAGGGCTTGCCGATCAGAAGGTCGGTGGTTCAAATCCCTGTGACGGGGTGAGCTCGCGTTGCTCGGTCCCAGCTCCTGCCAACCTAGCAGTTCGAACGCACGTCAAAGTGCAAGTAGATAAAGTGCAAGCAGGAAGGTAAACGGTGTTTCTGTGTGCTGCTCTAGTTCGCCAGAAGCGGCCTTGTCATGCTGGCCACATGACCTGGAAGCTGTACGCCGGCTTCCTCGGCCAATAACGCGAGATGAGTCGGTCACGACTGGACCTAATGGTCAGGGGTCCCCTTTACCCCCCTTTATGTTTAAGTCTAAGATGCATGTAATGATAGTGACTGATATTTGTGGTTCTGTTGCTGCTGGAAGTCAGGCCTGAATCACAATGGTCCACAATGCACTTTGCATGCTGTTTTGTGGTTATTATCTGTATGCTTTTAATAGAATATATCGATCTACATCTATCTATATCTATCATCTACATGTGCAACTCCCAAGGGACTGTGATCCACTCCCAGTATAAAAAATATGGCAGTGATCTACCCATTGTCATTGGAGGAAGGAGGAGCCTGTGTGGGGTGGGAGCATTGCACAGAGTTTTTTAGCTTTTCCCCTGTAACTTTTTGTACATGATAAGGATCCCACAATCTACCAGAATCAGCCGGGGATCCACTGGTAGACCGTGATCTACTGGTTGGACATCCCTGATCTACATAGTTTTAATTCTATTAATGCTTAATTGCTTTGTAATTATTTTCCCCTAAGTTTTTAGCCGTTCTTATTTTATCCGTAAGCCACCTTCAGGGGGAAAACGTGGGGTATAAATGAATATAGAGGAAGGAGGAAGAGGAGAGGCCATGAGATCAAAAGGCACATGATGCGATTCAACTGCTAACAGTTAAAAAAAACCCCACCCTGTTAACTGGCTGGCTGCCAGTGTGTGTCTGCAACCCTACTGAAGCTGCTGAGCTCATTGGAGAAAATTAAAGCATAAAGGAAACTTCTGTCCAGCTCTTACTCTTGAAGTCGTTTTTCCAGTACCAGTGCAGAGGTGAGCTTTTTCCTCAAAGTGCTCAGTTCAAGCTCCATCTCTTTGTTTTTGGAATCAGCGGCGTCCAGCTCTGAAGTCAAATCATTGATGGCAGGGATGAAGCTAGAAACAATTGGTAATGACAATAATTATTATTATTTAAAATTACAACAACCAAACAAACAGTATCCGGATTTCAGAGCTGCAAGAAGAGGCACAGCAGCCAGCCACCTACATGCACCAAGGAAGGACTTGGGAAGCTGTGATTGGTTCATCTAGCTCAGTGTTGTCTACACCAACTGGCAACAGCTCTGCATGAGTCCTGGCTGCGTACATTCCCAGCCCTACCTGGAAGTGGTGAGATTTGAACTTGAGAACTTATGCCTGCAAAGAAGATGCTCTTCCACAAAGCTGTGGCCCTCTCCCCACTTATCTTTTTGGCTCATTCACACAAACTGCTCATAAGACCCTAGATTATGGCAACACAGAACTCGTGGGCCACACAATAAATTAAATTTCCGTATTGGAAATTAATATTCAATATTATTTAATATACACAACATATTTAATTAAATATATACAATTAAATACACAATTAATAGAGTTTATTTATTAAACAAATTCAGTACACAAACAGGTGAATGAGCTTCCATTAACAACACATGACACACACACAAATATTTTTTTTAAGGATTTAATATATATTTTTTGGACCATCCATTCATGAAAGCACACTGCCTGTGAAAAGTTCATTCACAGGAAGGTTGAATGAGGCTTGCACCCTAGTAAGTATATTTATAATTGCAGTCTTGAACTACTAGTATAAACGACCCATTCCAGAGTTGTAGAACATTTATTTGTTCTATTTATTTTTAGGATTTCTTTCCCACCCTTCCCAGGTTGCAGATTGTAACTAAATAATATAAACACAGGTTAAAACAATTCCAATTGCAAAAACAGATAAACCATTCAAAAACAGGACACGATTCTCTTTTTAAAACCCTCTCTCATATCGCTCTCCCAGTAAGACTGTGGGTGCAAAAGGCACTAAAAGTTCATGAAACTGCAGCGCTTCTTCATGCAAACCAAAAGAAGCTTATCCAATAACAAAGAAAACCAAAGGCACACATTCACACATTACCTTGCAAGGGAAGTGTCCTTTGTTTCAAGGGCTAAAGCTGTGTCTACCAATGTATTCAGATAGCTGGTGCTGCCCTTAGACATGTTGCTGAAAGAAAGATTCAGACTCTCGGTCAGAAGATCCTGTAGGTAGGTGCCTGGGGAAAATAAATATATTTATTTATTTAAAAACACATTTCTATGAAGCAGGCCACAGAAGAGAGCAACTCTGAGTAGTTCAGAAATTGGTGCCTTGACTGGAGGAGAAACTCCACCTAAGACAGAAACTACACCTAAGAAATGCCAATGTAGTGCCCTGCAGATATTGTTGGGACTCCTATAGTCCCCAATCTTTGGGACATGCTGGCTGGGACTGAGGAGAGTTGGCCATCCCCGACGTACAGTTTTAAAGAACTATAATAAGGAGGAAATACTAAAGCATGGGTAGGCAAAATAAGGCTTGCAGGCCGGATCAAGCCCAATTGCCTTCTGGATCCGGCCCGCGGACGGTCCGGGCATCGCCGCATGGATCACCAGTGCATGTGTTCTCTCCCTCTCCCTCACACGGTGGTGGTGCCTCCTCCCTCCCACCTTCTGGCTTCTGCCCGCTCTGCCTAAAGGAGGAAGGGGGCTGGGGTTTGTTAGTGCCAGCAGCAGCAGCGCTCGAGTGGCCGCCATTTTAAGCAGCCCCTCTCCGGAGCCCTTTCACACACCACTCATCATCCCTCCGCTGCCGCTAGCCCGTGCCGCTCGCAAGACACAGGTAAGCAGCCACCGGGGCTCAAGGTGCTCTTGCGTCTTCTTTATAATATATATATATAGTCTGGTCCCCCCACAAGGACTGTGGGACAGCCCTGCTGAAAAAGTTTTCTGACCCCTGTACTAAAGTGTGTGCTTTAAGAGACACCTACCCGCCGCAACTTCAAAATTAAGCTTTCAGTCTCACCGTCAGAGTCATACTCTACCGCCTTCTGCTTCATGTCCTCGATTAACAGGCGGACGTCCCCATCCCTGGACTCATTGCACTCTGCCAGCTCATACAAAATATCCACCGTCCGTGCATCGGCTTCATATGGAGGGATGGGCTGATCCCCAAAGGTCTTCTTCAGCCACGAAGCAACCTAACAGGAAAAGCAGAAAGAAACCAAGTACAAATGACTTATTCTGTCAGGGGGCCTTCTTACAGGTTCGTCAGAAGTAGCTTAGTCATGCTGGCCACATGACCAGGAAGTTGTACACCGGCTCCGTCGGCCAGTAAAGCGAGATGAGCACTGCAACCCCAGTCCTCTGTGACTGGACCTAATGGTCAGGGGCCCCTTTACCTTTACCTAAGGATAAACATTGCTGGTGGCTGGGATGTTAAAGGACCACCTTCCCTTATACAGGCATGTAGATTATCAAGATCACCAGAGGAGGCCTTGCTGATAAAGACAAGACCTGAGTGTCATCTGGCAGCAGGGCCTTCTCTGGAGTGGCCCCTACGCTATGAAATGCTCTCCCCCCCCCGTGCAGGGCCGGATTTAGGTTTGATGAGGCCCTAAGCTACTGAAGATAATGGGGCCCTTTATATGTCCAGCTGTCCTTTGTCAACCACAAAATTGTTGCTGTTTTTTGTGTTGAATATATGCTACATGGTAATTAGGTACCTAATAGGTATCTAAAGCCTAATTAATTAGGTAATTAGGTATCTAATAGGTATCTAAAGCCATTTGCACATAACAAAATATGTATTTTATCAAAGTAATTGTTGAACTCAAATACAATTAAGAAGTATATGAATAGTAAAATAATTATTAAGCTCTAACGTAAAATGATTTTTTTTATTCATAACAAACTTAATAATGCAAACACATTGGCATTTGGCAATAACAAAAGTTCCTTTAGAAACACACTTTACAAAGACTCATAATCTAATCTCTAGAAACTTGCTCTAACATGAAATAATAATAGGTGTAAATAAATGATGCAAACTACTAATAATTATAAATAGCAGAATGTAGGCACCCTATATATAGAAACGAGCAAACCAGTGATATTTTAGGGAGCAGGCTAGCAGGCGGGGCCCATTACAGTACTTACATCCTAGTAGTCTACACAACACAAAACACTGTTGCTGTATGTAGGTTTTATTTTATTTGTTTTTCATCTTATATTTTGGAAATGTACATCCAGGGTTATTTTTTTCCTTTAATTTTTTGGGGGGGCCCCAAGAGAGTGGGGCCCTAAGCTAAAGCTTGTTTAGCTTATTAGTAAATCCGGCAGTACCCCCGTGTTATGGGCGCTTCTACTGCTTAGTAAAAATTTACTCTTTTGCTCAGCCTTTCCTTGAGCACGCGCCCTTTACTCTCCTGCAGTATTGCCTTCTCGGTCTTAAATTCGCCCTTCCCATCTGCAAAGCGCTTTCTTCTCCGGAGAGATCCCAGGGAGAGAGAGAGGGATCACTTCCACACCCGCTTACCTTCTCCTGCTTCCCCTCCATCCCTGCCAGCTCCTCTTGCATTGCAAACCTCCCGCTTTGCTCTTCCTCGGCCCTCCCCCGTCGCGGAACGAGGACGTCACCGGGCGAGGTGCCTCTTGGGAGCTGTAGTTCGGAGGAGCCCAGCCGATCAATTAAAGCCCAGCCCACGCGGCGGGGGAGGAGGCGCTGTAACTCACTCCCTGCCCGCCTCCGCCCGGCTGCAGAGCTCAAGGGCGCGCAAGGCGGGCGCGAGCTGCTTCGGGAAGGACAAGCGACCTTGGTTCACCCGGGGAGGGACCGGGGAAAGCCCGGGAGCGCGGGCCGGAAGAGCAAAGGCAGCCGCGTTGTTCGTCAATGGGAAAATGCACGCGCGTGCATAGATAGACAATCGCTGCTATCGAACTGGTGCATCAAGGATTTCATGGTCCACAATGGAACAAATATATTGTAGCGCTATTGCACCGGTGCACCGTGGTACTCTTTAATCGCACACTCAACAGAACGTCATGTACATTGGGCACCTCCTGAAACTTTGGAACAATGTTTCCCCATAGGAAGCTGTGCTTAGAGGGTGGGGTGTGTGCCTTGTCGCATGGGGGTTGCCAAACTTTACCTGTTTCTTTTGAAAAACAAATAAGAGAAGCTATGTGCGTGCTTCTATCGTATTTACTGGAAATGCTTATCTTGTCAATATTTTAATATTATTATTATTTATTACTTTATCCATCCGAGGGTGGTTTACGGAATAAACACACAAAAATACATAACCTAGTACGTAACAGTATTATGAAGATAATATATTGGAGGTGTGCCTACTTCCTGTGTTTTTCAAAATATTTTTATAAACAGAAGACGTACCCGTCCTCCCTCACGCCCTAAGAAAGAGGTTACTGGCAATGAGTAACTCAGGAATAAATTCCACTGACTTGAAATGGGGTTATTGGGATTAGGAGCGCAGCGATTTTAGCGTCAGGAGAGTTAAGCACTCTGCACGTGCTTAAAGGAGCTTTGCTCACTAGGGCAAAGCCCTTGATCATGCAAGGCAGAGGCAACCTGGGTTGTTAAGCAGAAGCTCAAATCACTGACAAGCTACTGCTTTGCTGTAGCTGACAGCTCAGCACCAAGCAGCGGGCCACGTGGATCCGGGGCAGTTTGGTAGGGGCGTGGTCAGAGCGTCGGACACGCCCCCTTCGCAGGCAGTTTATACTTAAGGGGTGGGGTTAGTTCGTTGGGACCACGCCTCCCCCTTGGACGACCTTCGCGTCTGGGTGGGCGTGGTCTGCCCTCGCGAGGGGGGACCGTCCGGGCGCCAGGCGACCCGATTGGACTCCAACTCCCAGCATGCATAACAACAGGGCTTGTCAGATGGGGATTGCTGGGAGTTGGAGTCCAACAACGCTCTCTGTTTCCCCCCCCCCCTTAAACACACCCATGAAGACAAATGGCAAGCATAACCGCAGATAAAGAAACCGGACCGATATAATAATAATAATAATAATAATAATAATAATAATAATAATAATAATAATAATAATAATAATAATAATAATAATAATAATAATAATAATAATAATAATATAAGAAGAACTGAGGTAAAAGTTAGGGAAAGGCCAGGCTTCTTCAACCTCGGCCCGCCAGATGGTTTGAGACTACAATTCCCATCATTCCTGACCACTGCTAGCTAGGAATCATGGGAGTTGTAGGCCAAAAAAAGCCCGGTATAAGCGCTTCCGAGTCACGACTTTCTCCTCTCCGCTAGCCTTGAAGGAAAGGGGGCGTGGCCTTTTCCGGCAAAAAGGGGGTGGGGCTGCGTGGCGGCCATTTTGTCCGCGGGTCCCTGACGTGAGGCGGCTGCAGGAGAAGCAAGAAGCAGCGGCAGCGGCATCAGCGGCGTCTCGTTCTCTCCCTTGGTTCTCCGCCTCCCTCTCCCGCCGCGATGCTGTCCGTGCGCGTAGCCGCCGCCCTCGCCCGCTCCCTGCCCCGGCAGGCTGGCCTGGTGAGACGCGAGAGCGGAGGGAGGGAGGGAGGGAGGTCCGTGTGAGGCGACCGTCGGCGCCGCCATCTTGGGGCCCTGCGGGTGACATTGAGGAGGTGGGGAGGCTCCGTGCTCTTGCGGGCCTCGCGCCCCTGCGAGGCTGCCTCACCCTCCTCTCGTGTCCCTGGGCTCTACGGCGGGATGGGGAGCGGAGTTGTGGGACGCCTGGCAAGGTTGCCCCTGGACGCCTGGCAAGGTCACTGCGAAGGGAAACGGGTCCCCTTAGGCCGCTGCACGTTTGTGGGGTGGAGGGTGGGGAGAGCGAAGGCTCTGTGCCCGGTGATTCTTCTTTTTAAATAAAGCCATGTGATTGTGATTTATTCCTGTTTCTGCGATGACTTAAAATGCGCATGTGTGCTAGGCATTGGAAAGCATGGGTGGGTGGGTGGTTGTCATTGTTAATAAATAAATAGCGATAGTTGCAGGTAGGTGTTGGTCTGCCGTAGTCGAAACAAAATAAAAAAATCCCTTCCAGTAGCAGCTTAGAGACCAACTAAGTTTGTCATTGGTATGAGCTTTCATGTGCATGCACACTTCTTCAGATACCATGCACTTCTTCCGTGCATGCACACGAAAGCTCATACCAATGACAAACTTAGTTGGTCTCTAAGCTGCTACTGGAAGGGATTTTTTAAATTTTGTTTTAAATGGCGATAGTAATGGTTGTTCTTCCAAGATTCCGCCAGTTTGCAGGAGAGGCACTTTCACCTCTGCCTTCTTCTCTCTGAGCTGCGAACATCTTGGGCAGAAATGCAGTTGAACTCCTTTTCCCTTGTAGGGTGCTGTTGCACCTGCATATCTGGTTGTCACGGAACACATCCAGTCCCCGTCCCCCGCAATGCCTCCGTTCAATCTCTTAAATTTATATTCTCATAGCAATTTTGTTTCTGCATCTACAATCGCCACAGAATGGTAGAGTTGGAGAAGACCCTGAAAGTTGTCTAGTCCAGCCCCCTGCAATGCAGGAATCGAAACTGGACCACGCACTACAGATTAGTGTTAGAATATTGAGAAGTTTAAATGTCTTTAAAATGGAATTGAAAACCTGTAAAGACAGAACGGCAGACCTGCAGCTGATGATCCTGCAGCGACCGGAACCCAGATGAGGACAGAGGGGGAGGCCCTTCGCACAAGGGGAAATCCTCGTGGATACATGGAGCGTGCATGGGCTCCTGGTTAAGGAAGGGAGAAGTGGCTGCTGTTGCAGGCATACCTGCCTTGCCTTGCAGGATGACAGCGCTTGTGGTGGTGTCAGCACAGCATCATCTTTTGGTATTTGTGACCTTGGTGGCATCTAATAAGAGAATCCTTTTGCATTGCCCTTTTTATGAGCTGTATTTGCTCACCTTTTGCGTTTAATTGGGGATTGAGAAAACTGCCTTCCAGACAAGTTTGGGAACTTTGTTTCCCCCCTTAAAAAGATAAGTTCAGGGGTCGCAATTGTAAACACTCGTTTGGGGTCTCCCCTGTAGATCTACATGTCTTGAAAGCCTGTCAGTGGTGGAAAGTCCTAGAGTTCTTCCTCCTCTGTTTTGTAAGATAGGTTTATATCTTCTTTATTTTTATTATTTATTTAAAAATTATGTTGCCCTTCAGCAGATCACAGGGCAGTTTTCAATAGAAAAACACAAATACATCATTCATCCTTGACAAATATTTCAGTGTAAATCTTCATTCATTCTAGCAATATACTTTGATGGTGCAGCCCTAGGTTTCACAGCTGTGACTGCTGCTACATATTTGACAGTTCCATCAGCTCTTCACAGTCCTGTGTCTTCACATTTGCCATTACATTACAGAGTTGATATATTTGTCCTTGTTATTCTTTTTGACCAATCAGTGTTTTGAGAGAGTCCATTTGCAGTATTGCTGGTAGATTGTACTGAAGGTCATTCTTTAGAAAAGGCACCTCAAATAAAATTATTTCAGAATTCCCACATAGTACTTGAAAAGAGCAACAAATACTTTCATCCAATTTCAAATGCAAGGCCTTACATGGGAGAGAGCTTTTTTGAAAAAACAAACCTGGACATCTCTATCCAAGAAGGTGTCTGCAATTTCCCCATATTTTCCCAATTTTCAGTACAGTGACCAGGCATTTCTTTTGTCCTGTGAATAGGTTTGTGCAAGAGTGAAGCTATGAAAGAAACCTTTCAGATAGCAGGGAGCTAGGCCCATTCCTTCTCGCTGGATTCTACAGAAGGGGAATGGAGGATGCCACTAAAATCAATATATTTGGGCTGCTTATTTCTCTTGCGATACCTTCCAGCCACTAATACTGAGTAGTCTGTACAAATCATTAAGATTTTGTATCTTCTTTCTCTGTGTTAATGGTGCCAAAACCTTACTTGTTAAAGTCATTTGCATCAGTATTGAATCTAAAGCTACAATCTTGTTTATTTCTACCCAAAAGAAAGCCCCATTGGCTACAGTGGGTGTTTAATCCCATGTAAACCTGCACACTAGAAATTGACTGTACCGTATGTCTACCTGTTCCAGATACTGCGGTGATGGAGAACCTTTTAGAGAACGAGTGCCCAAACAGCTGATGCGCTCAGCTGGCTCTGCCTGACTCAGTTGAGGGGCGCAGAATAGAGCAGGAGCAGCTGGGCTGGGCAGAGGTGCGGGTGATGTGAGAAATGTCCTCAGGCACACATGTCCTCAGACCCGGCCCCGTCTCCCTCTGGCTTTCTAGTAACGAACTCTGGCGAACTCTGTGCTGGGGTGATGGCGTGCGTGCCCACAGAGAGAGCTCTGAGTGCCCCCTCTGGCACGCGTGCCATAGTTTCGCCACCACTGAGATACTGTGTACCAGTAACACTTTTATGGTTGAAATAATCAATAGCTGATATATAAGAGCTGATAACTGGGATTAAGTAAACCCTGCGGGGAGATGGAGTGAGGAGCAGCAAAATCAGGACTGTGATTTCATAAATCTCAAGAAAGTGATAATAAGTTGAACGTAAAAGTCAAAAGTTTTTTCTTTATGCTAGGTTTCTCGGAATGCTTTGGGTGCATCATTTGTTGCAACAAGGAACCTCCATGCCTCCAAAACAAGTCAACAGAAAACAGGTAGGTAAAAATAAATATTTGGAAACTCAACTTGGGTAATAAAGTACAGTAGTCATCACTGTTAATTGCAGCTAAGCATCAATTTGGTGAAACATTTGGAACCAAAAGAAATGCATCCTTTTATGTAGTACTGTATAGCAATTACCTAACTGGATGCGCTTCTAATGGTTTTGGAATAGGCATATTAACTAAAGTTCTAATTGTCTGTTGGGAGTTTTAAGCAATAGTGGCAGTTGGGCAAATAGAAGAGCACTTTGATTACTGTCACAGTGGCTGGAGCGGACTACTTCAGAGTAACGACTCTACCCAGCTCTGCATTTTATTCTTTTATTGGTGCTGCGTATTTACAGTGCTGAAGTCATTGCTATTTACACGGAGCGATGTGTTCAGTCGGGTTCAGAACCTCCGAATGGCTTTTGGCGCGTCTTTCTCCAACACAAAAGCTTTGGCAGACCCATCCTCTTTCCTCTCCTCTTTCTGCGTAATTCCGGAGTTGGGGGGATGGGTCTCCCCCCCCTTATTTGCCCCTTCCTGTCCCACCTGGGACCCTGGCTCCGCTACCTTGCCTGAGCCTCGGACACGACTTCCTGCTTCCCCACTGGAATCGGAACTCTCTCTGCTTTCCCCTGTGCTCAGGGATGGGCTTGAACTCAGGAGGGGAGGGACTTCGCGATATCCTCTGTCCCTCACAATTACTATTTAACTTAATCTAATTCATGAGTGTACAGAATCAAGAAATGAAACTGTTAAACATTCCATCCAGCTTGCCTAACTCATGCAAGATTCGTTGAGTAATTTGTAGAAAGGTAAGTCAAATGTTCAAATACACCTTGAAAACCTTGTCTGAAGGGTGTGATAAGTCCACCAAAGAAAGATAAAACAATAAATTGCTTTTTCTGCTTTTACAATTGTAGAACTGTTCTCTCTATATATAGTGTCTTGCATGCCATTGGCTAGTTTAGAGACGGACACCTAACCTTTCATAGAATAGATAGAGTCTTGTCACCACACCACACAGAATGATGTGCTATAAACAAGATTCAGACCTAACCTATCTTGCTTAATCCAGACTACCAGAATTGATGCAAAGCGAGCTAAGATTCTAACGAGTCTTATTTCATTGTCATGACTTAAATTCTTCCAGGCACTGCTGAAGTATCCTCAATTCTTGAAGAGCGCATTCTGGGCGCTGACACCTCTGCTGAGCTTCAAGAAACTGGCCGTGTGCTTTCCATTGGTGATGGTATTGCCCGTGTGTATGGCCTCAGGAATGTTCAAGCAGAAGAAATGGTTGAGTTCTCTTCTGGGCTTAAGGTGGGTTTCGTTTTCATTGCATCCGTACAGTGGTGCCTCGCTTAACGAATTCCCTGCTTAACGAAAGGATTTTTCGAGCGGAGGTTGCCTCGCTTGACGAATGCGTTTTACGAAAAATTCGTCTAGCGAATCACGGTTTCCCATAGGAATGCTTTGAAATTCAATTAATGCGTTCCTATGGGCAAAAAAAATCAAAAAAAATTCAAGGCATTCCTATGGGATTCGCTAGACAAATTTTTCGTTATAAAAAAAGACCCGTGGAACGAATTAATTTTGTCTAGCGAGGCACCACTGTATTTGTATTAAGTGCCTGTGTAAAACTTGTGATTCTTGGTTTGAAGGTCTCTTCATACCCTTTGGTTGCATTGTGAGTAATGTTAGGACTGGAGATGTGGTTTAAAATCAACTTGTTACAAAGAGGCTTTGGTCACTGAAAATACAACACCTGCTACTGTGATTATAGCTCTAACCTAACGTGCTTAGCCATAGCATATCCTATATGGAACTGTCATCACTGTCTGATACTGTTTTCAAATCTTATAGCTTGGTAGACTTCAGTGGGTTGTGGGAATCTGCCCTGCCAACTCTTGGCTGGAGTGTCTCATGAATGCATCCTTTCAATTCCTTCTTAAATTAACTTTCTAGGGTATGTCCCTGAACTTGGAGCCCGACAATGTTGGTGTCGTCGTATTTGGTAATGACAGGTTGATTAAGGAAGGGGACGTTGTGAAGAGAACAGGAGCCATTGTGGATGTCCCAGTTGGTGACGAGTTGCTGGGACGTGTTGTAGACGCACTGGGAAATGCCATTGATGGAAAGGTTGGTGTGGCAACGATATTTACTGCTTTTGCATGTCAGTTATCAGTAGTGAGCAAATTGGGGAAAATGACCATGTTGTCTTCCTTTTAAAGGGTGCCATCGCTTCCAAGATTCGCAGGAGGGTTGGTCTGAAGGCACCTGGGATCATTCCTAGAATCTCTGTGCGAGAGCCCATGCAAACTGGCATCAAGGCCGTAGACAGCTTGGTACCAATTGGCCGTGGTCAGCGTGAGCTGATTATTGGAGACAGGCAGACAGGGTAAGGAGCTTACTAACTCAAACTGCTTTGTCCTAACTGCTGTTAAGTTTTCTGTGATACAAAGGTGCCCTGGGAATTCAGAAAAGTCTTCTTCTCAAAGCTCCCATTTTTCAGAGATCCCTTTCACACAATAATTTGTTGGCCAAGGACCCCAATGCCCCTGTCTCATATCTCCTGGGCTCTGGGGCATGTTTTTAAGGTGTATCCAGTTCAGGCAGTGCACTGGCTCTACAACAAACTACCAATGAATTCCTGATTATATTCAGCTCATTGTAAAATAAGATTCATATAGGCAGAGAAGCTTGTCCATGATTATTATGCTTGCACGCAATTATGTTGTAAACTGCCCTGTGATCTTCAGGTGAATAGTGGCATATAAATTTAATAAATAATAGTTATACCGTAATAATTTCCTCAATGAGGAACCCTGGGGTTCCCCAAAATATAGCTTGAAATCCTTTGTATAAGCTTTGGACAGGCTGTAGAAAATGATGCTAACTGACCTGCTATTCTCCTTGTAGGAAAACTTCAATTGCTATTGATACCATCATCAACCAAAAACGATTTAATGAGGGGACTGATGAAAAGAAGAAACTGTACTGTATTTATGTTGCAATTGGCCAGAAAAGATCCACTGTTGCTCAACTGGTGAAGAGGCTCACTGATGCAGGTATTTATGTATTTTGCACAAACTTCCTAGATGGAAGTGAAGTCTGGAAATTGGTAGCATAAATGTTTTTTGAACTGTTTTTATCTGTGTATGATTTATCTATAACTGTTTTATGTACACAGCTTAGATGTTCTTGGCAGCAGAATTTTTGTCAAGTTCCATGTCCCGTTACCTTGGTACTAACCTCTGTTAGTTAAAGACCTGCTTTACTTTCCTGAAACTGCAGCTTAATTTTATTTCTGTTAAATGCTAAACTTGCACAACTTACAGTGTGCCGGGGTAAGGACAAATAGGAGAAAACATTCCCCCCTAGTTCCTGCAGATACAAAAGGAAATGACACACTTTTGTAAACTGTGCCATTTACTGTAGCAAAGCCCCCCCCCCTCCCACACACACAAACTTTAAAATACTGTGAGAAAATGGTATGGTATGATGGGGGAAGATCTAGTAACTGAATGGCTGTTAGCCAATCTGTTTCCATTTCCATTTAATTAGAAACTGACACTGACAAAGCTGTTTTAAACCATTTTTCCCAGATGCCATGAAGTACACTATCGTGGTCTCTGCTACAGCCTCAGATGCTGCCCCCCTTCAGTATTTGGCTCCTTATTCTGGCTGCTCCATGGGTGAATTCTTCAGAGACAATGGCAAACATGCTTTGATTATCTATGATGACTTATCCAAACAGGTTTGAATGTGCTATTGGCTTCTTAATTTGGGGGGCAGAAACTTGGACCTTGCGAAGATTCCTGGAGCTGGTGAAACAGATGTAACATCTGTCTTGTATCAACAGGCTGTTGCCTACCGCCAGATGTCTCTGTTGCTGCGTCGTCCACCTGGCCGAGAGGCCTACCCCGGCGATGTATTCTACCTGCACTCCCGCCTTTTGGAAAGAGCAGCCAAAATGAACGATTCCTTTGGTGGTGGCTCTCTGACTGCCCTTCCTGTCATCGAGACTCAAGCTGGTGATGTGTCAGCCTACATTCCAACCAATGTAATCTCTATCACCGATGGTCAGGTAGGATCCCAAAGCACTTAATTGAGAATCCACATACAGAATGGTTTGGGCTGACCTGAATTCCATGTTGGGCCCAATTGCACTTCTTTAGTCACATTAGTGTCTTGTAAAATTATATATTGGTTTTTCCCACAGATCTTCTTGGAAACTGAGCTGTTCTACAAAGGTATCCGCCCAGCCATCAACGTTGGTCTGTCTGTGTCTCGTGTTGGTTCTGCTGCTCAGACAAGGGCTATGAAGCAGGTAAGTGTAAAATCTTAGTTATATTGACACTATGGTTTAGCTAAGCATTCAGTTTGTTGTGTTGGGATGCAGGATCACAGCAGCAGTATCGTTCTGTTCTAGCATTTCATTATATCAATTAGAACTTTTGAATAAAAGAGGCTCACATGGCAAGCTAGTGAGTATTCTCTGGTTAACATACAGAATTGCATATTCCATGCTGCTGTCTTTGCAGGAATGGGTTTAGTAAAAGCTTTAAGTGGAGGCCAGTTTAGCAAAACCAAGGTTGGAAATTTCTTGAGCAATAGCATAATATGCCATACATTTTCTATATCAATTCTGCTTAGACCATTTTTGTCAAATTATTGTACCTCCTGGTCCTGGCTCCTCTGACTGAGCAATAATTTCTGTAGGACAAGAGAGTACTCTTGAGTGACTAGCAATATATTGGCAATGATATCTGACTAATATCATTAATCTGACTGATTAACGGTGACAATAACAAAAAGGCACTAAATTTAGCTGTTGTGGATGACAACTGCTGAAACGAATGACAACTTCTGTATGAAAACATTGTGAGCTTAGTTCTGGTACTGAGAAATGTTTGGTGTCAGCCTGTTCCTTAATTCTAAGCCTGTGTCAGGCCGCTGAGCTGCCATTTTGTACCAAGCACCAATTGGTGGACCTTTGCATCCTAGTAAAAACACAGTTGTTTGCCCAGGCCTGAAGCCTGCCTATCCCTGACAATGCCATATTTAATCTAGATAGTTAACTGTGACCACTCCTATATTGTCATAGCACTTCTGATGGTCCAGGAGGTAGCTGAAGACACAGACTGGCAGGCAGAAAGTGTTCAGAATGATTTGCCTAGAAAAGGCAATAAGCCTGCCCACTCCTTTCTCTAGGTGGCCGGAACCATGAAACTGGAACTGGCTCAGTACCGTGAAGTAGCTGCTTTTGCCCAGTTTGGCTCAGATCTGGATGCTGCTACTCAGCAGCTGCTCAGTCGTGGTGTACGGCTGACTGAGCTGCTTAAACAAGGACAATATGGTAAGAATTCTTCAAGATTCCTAGTTCTACCACACCCTCCCCATGTCACACAAGGGTGAGGAATGTTTTTCAGCCCAAGGTCTGCTTCATTCCCACTGGACAATCCTCTTGGGGGGCCCAGTGGGCCAGAGGCAAAATTGTGTAGTTTTCCTTTGTATCTTCTACACACTCTCCTCTCTGTTGTGCAGCCAGGCAAGCAAGAGGTATTATCAGAGTTCAAGGGCACATTCTAGCCAGGCAGAATAATTCAAGGATTGTGTAAAGCAGGGTCTCTGAGGGGTGTAGTTTGGGGAAGAGGTCCTGAGGGCCAGAGGGAGATGCTTGTATTTGGCCCCTGGACCTGAGGTGCCCTACACTTGATGTAATAGGTGAAGGTTTGCTGAATGACTCCTCAATTTAGTTGAAATCTTGCTGAACACAAATAAGTGTAGAAATAAAGCATGTGCCTGCTCATGTTCCAGTGTTTAGAATGAGGTAGTCAGAAACCTTTCCTTACTTTGCAGATCCTTGGGTCCCCTCAGGGAGGATATAACTTCTTCCTTCTTCCTTTTCTGAGCTCCTGTTAGGCCTAATGTTGTAGCATTGTCTAAATCCATCACTATCACTTTGGGTGATGCCAAACAGAGCTTATGTCTGGGCAAAATAAAGTAATTTAAAAAACTCTTTTACTTAATCAATTTATTTTATCAAGAGAAAATGCTTATTTGCTGCAGATGAGAGAGAAGTTCCTTGTACATATGCATGTGTGGGGAGGGGGAAAGAGAAATGCGATTTTCCTGTGTCTGGCTGGGAATCTTGGCAGTCTTAAGAGGTTTCCCTGCAACTCCTGGAGGTCTCTGAGCAGTAGCTTGATCCTTTCTGTTAAGGGGAGTGTGAAATGTTCTTAACTTTCTGTACCAAATCCTGTTGCCCCTGCCTTAACTATAGTTAGCATAGGCACAGGTTTGCTGTGACTTGTGGCACGCTAATCACCAAGTGGTCTAACCTAAGTTTGCACATTTCTCTCTAGTTCCCATGGCTATTGAGGAACAAGTTGCAGTTATCTATGCTGGGGTAAGAGGCCATCTGGACAAGCTGGAACCCAGCAAGATCACCAAATTCGAGAGTGCTTTCCTTGCTCACGTTCTGAGCCAGCACCAGGCCCTCCTCTCCACAATCAGGTAAAATAGGCTAGAAGATTTCAGTACAACCTTCCACTTGTGAAGCAGTCATACAGTTCTATGGAATGACTGTGACTTTGAACAACGGAAAGTTCTTATAGTTCTGCGCATTGTTGTTAAAGAGCAGCAATGACTTTATAAAAACAGTGCTAAGTTTCACTTGGAAGAGTGCTTCAAGAGAGTGCCTTTGGATGGCGCACAGCACGGCATTTAATATTTAGGTTCATTTTATAATATTGTTAAATATGGTGATTTATGAATAATGGTGGGGGTGGGGGGGAGGAGAAAGCTGGTGGCAGAAGAAGTCACTGCAAAGGGGTTGAAGTGAAGGAGTAGTTGCTACACAGTCTGCTGTGGATGAGAGTTGAAATTTGGTTGGTTTTGCCTTCACAGGACTGATGGGAAGATCTCTGAACAAACTGAAGCCAAGCTGAAGGAAATAGTCACAAATTTCCTGGCAACATTTGAAGCATAAACTCTTTAACAGTTCTCTATACAAGGCATATTTTGTCACTGAACGCTGGTAGCACTCTGGTTCCATTTTTTACCAGAGGCTTAATAAAAGGTATGTGTGAGTTGAATGTACAGATCTCATTGAGAATTAAAAGTTCCATGTAAAGAGGTCTTGTGTCCATAGTGCTCACTGCGATAGTGACCTGCTGGCAACCAACATAGGTGTGTACATGGCAAATAAAATCTTGCAAACCATACTGATTTTTCGTTAGGGTAATACTTTTAAGACTCAGTGCAAACATTGCACACTGTCAATTAAAGAACAAAAGCTTTATTCTAAAGGCCGTTTGCCTTTAAACACACATGTGGGAGAGTTTCTTTGCCGTACTGCTCAGACTTTGTAACCTGGGGGTTGATAATGTGGTTTGCTACACATGTAAAATTAGTGATAAAGGTCTGGGGGGGGTTAGGTGGTTGGAATAGTAGGGTGGGAAGCTGCTTGTACAGGCCAATTTGTAGCCCTGCCCTATTCTAAAAGAGGTTTACTCAGGTGGCCAAAACCACAAGTTTCGAACAGCCTGTTTTTCCTTTCATTGTCCACACCACTAATCAGAGACAGTCCACCAATGAGGGAACCACCTTAGGTGGCACATCAGCCTCCAATAAGCACTTCCCCTGCTGGTACATTGCCAGAAAACTAGTCTCACCTCTTTTAGAAATGTTTTGGCCTTGTAGATAAAAAAAAGTATTGGAAAGAAATATGCACAGACCACTTCTCGAAAAGACATAGTGGAAAGGTAGGTGCACAAACGTCTCAACACAGCTATATTTTTTCCTATGTGTGTATTCAGGCCTATGTGCAAACAGGTTGGGGGCCTCTGCTGCACCTTAAAACTTTGCTTCTGCCTTCATCCCTCAATGAGATATCACATCCAACTCAAGTCTTTCTGGCATGTTTTCAAGCACATAAAACTGCCCTTAGCTGGAGGGTGGGGAGGAGAAGTGGTTCTCCAGTTTGCACATTTAGGATTACACGGCTTATTTGGGAGGTGCTTTTCCTTTGACTCTAGAACAGAGTTTCGCAAACTTTGGCCTCCAGCTGTTTTTGGACTGCAATTCCCATCACCCCTAGCCAGCAGAACCAGTACATTAAATGTATGGACCAGTAGAGGGCAGCACATGTACAGAAAATAAACCCTAGGGGCACTGTGCAATAAAATAATACAGTGGTACCTCGGTTTACAAACACAATTGGTTCCGGAAGTCTGTACTTAACCTGAAGCGTACTTAACCTGAAGCGAACTTTCCCATTGAAAGTAATGGAAAATGGATTAATCCGTTCCAGACAGGTCTGCAGAGTACTTAAACTGAAAGTACTCAAACCGAGGTGTACTTAAACCGAGGTATGACTGTACATGAAAGCATTGTGTTACGTGAACATGCCTGCTGCTTTAGCTGTGTTCATTTGACTCCTTGAAACCAATTGCCCAGCTTCCCAAGCTGATGTCCTTTTCCACTGCCTTGTAGTTAACAGCACCCAGTCCTTTCCTAGAACTTAGATAATGTACTCCCTCGGAACCTGTTTCCTCATTCTCCTCCACCACTTTCCAGCCTTTACCATTCCTTAACACCCCGCAGTTCAACTTGTTTCCTATTTTGACTTCACCCAACCAGATACATTCTAGGTATTTTGGGCTACGACTCCCATCAGTCCTAGGTACCGTAGCCAATGGTCAGGAATGGTGGGAATTAAAAACTCCAAAACTGGAGAGCACTATAATAATACTAATAATAATAATAATGATAATAATTTATTATTTATACCCCGCCCATCTGTCTGGGTTTCCCCAGTCACTCTGGGTGGCTTCCAACAGAAAAATAAAACACCGTGATCTATTAAACATTAAAAGCCTCCCTAAACAGGGCTGCCTTCAGATGTCTTCTAAAAGTCTGGTAGTTGTTTTTCTCTTTGACATCTGATGGGAGGGCGTTCCACAGGGCGGGCGCCTCTACTGAGAAGGCCCTCTGCCTAGTTCCCTGCAACTTGGCGTCTCGCAACGAGGGAACCACCAGAAGGCCCTCGGTGCTGGACCTCAGGGTCCGGGCAGAACGATGGAGGTGGAGATGCTCCTTCAGGTATACTGGACCGAGGCCATTTAGGGCTTTAAAGGTCAGCACCAACACTTTGAACTGTGCTCGGAAACGTACTGGGAGGGGAAGGCCATGACTCTGGACCTGTGAGTGTCCTGACCATAAATGATTGTCATGCTCACTCTAGATCAGGCATCCCCATACTGCGGCCCTCCAGATGTTTTGGCCTACAACTCCCATGATCCCTAGCTAAGAGAACCAGTGGTCAGGAATTATGGGAATTGTAGTCCAAAACATCTGGAGGGCTGAAGTTTAGGGATGCCTGCTCTAGATCTTCTTGCTTAGCCTCCTTGACTTTTCATTTCAGGGAATGTGCTGCTTTGGCAGGCATAGGCAAACTAGCCCTGCAGATGTTTGGGGCTACAATTCCCATCATCCCTAGCTAACAGGACCAGTGGTCAGGGATGATGGGAATTGTAGTCCCAAACATCTGGAGGGCCAGAGTTTGCCTATGCTTGTGCTATGGGAACTAATAAGGCAGTGATGAGCGACCTGTTGTCATCCTGGTACTGCTGGACCCCCAACTCCCATCAACCCCAACCAGCATGGGATGGTGGGAATTGCAGTTCACCCATGTATCCAGCGCCACGTTCCCCACACTTGTTCTAAGGCAGCAGTCTCCCCTACTCCCCAACAACATGACCAGAGGAGTTTGGAATCTCCCATGCAACATCCTCTGCCAGTAATGTTCGAATGAGGCCTTGGAGCAATGGTGATCGGACTCTTTTCTCTCCACCCCACCCCACGGACCACTTGAAAATTGCTGAGGGTCTTTGCGGACCACCTAGTGATTTTTCTGTCCTAGTCATTGCTGGATGGTTTGTATTTTATTGTTACAATTCCATAGCATCCAATATGAAATGCAATATAAGAAATAAAAGAAGCAATACAGTTACAGTTTAGTAGGAGTATTTAAGGTGATGGATATTCCCTCTCAAGCCACAAATCCAATGACACACTACAGACCAGGTGAATGAAGCTCGTGAGCCATGTTTTGGGAACCCCTGTCTAGAGATTAAACCCACACCTCTCAGCATGCGTGCATGGTGTATCGGGTGTGTGAGAGTGAAATAATGGCTTTAAGGTCTCCAGTTTGAGCAACTTTGGAGATGATAAAGAGGCACAAGATTAGAGGAGTCACACATGGAAAAGCCCCAGAGTTCATCCACCCTGCAAAGAAACCTGACACGTACATTCCATTTCCCAGCAGTCAAAGTTTCCTTCCTAGCCCATGGCTTTTTCCTCTTCCATCAGAAGTCACGTATGTGACAGAAGGCCAGTGCTCCATCTTGTTCACCTGTGGCTTGCACAATCAGAGCACACATTTCCAGCTCCCTTTTCGAAACCCCTGACCTGAATGCATTGTAATATATTTTAAGCCAACGCTGAGGGTTCAGATCGCAGCACTGGACTGTGGGGAAAGATACATGATTGATCCAAAGGGTCACCTACTAACCAAATAAAACATTTCATTGTACTGTGAAGTTGTTCCTGGTGCTAAGAGAAAAACAACTGCTTTAACATGCAATGGGGTGTTAGGCGGAGGGGTAGTACCTCTGGTGGGGGACACGTCATTTTCCTTCTGGGGTAGTTTGTCCACCTTTGGTCCCCACCCTGCACTCAGCTCTCACCTGTGGCTCCTAGAAGCTGCCAGCATGCAACAGCAGCCACACCCCAGAAATTGCTTCGACTGGCTGGCTAAACCAGGTGAGGGTAGCTGATAGGTCTCAAACCCGTGGCGAGTTAGGGACTTCACCTGCATGTGAAGGCAGGCTCTGGTGGATTGAGTGGACAAGACCAATACAGTAGTGCGTCCAACAGTCAAGAAGGCGGTTTCTGCATGTGCTGTAGAGGGAAGTGAGGGGCACATGGGACTCGTCAACCTGGGAAGATAGCCCACCTAGGAGAAGGAAATTTATGATCCGAAACCAGTGCTGTACCTACAGGGGGACTGGCTATATATATATATATATATTTGCCTCGGACAGAGCCTCCGCAGGGTCACCATTAAGGCTCCCAGCCTGTGTGTGCATGTAAACAAATGAGCACGTTTGTGTGTGTGTGCCAAACTGGGTCTTTGACCCGGGTGAAATCAATCCTAGTTTCAACCCTGCTAAACCTCCGCTGCCTTGTGGGATATCTTTGGAAGAAGAAAAGGCTAAGGAGTAAACCCTACGCGAATCTGGAGTGGAGTCCCTAAGACAGTTGTTATGGTGCTTTGTTCTCTTCCTTCTGGCAACTCCTGCAGCCAAGCTGGTGCCAAAAGTCTTCTGCTTTCCTTTGGACCACATCAGCGAGGTCAAGAGGGGGGTGGGTCTTGTCATCTGGGTAACCCAGAACCTCCATAACCCCTGCCCAGGTTTGTGTCCCAGGGACATGAGCGGTACTGTGGTCTAAACAGGTCTAATCTTGGCCTTGAAGCGAGATTAACACCACACCCCATAGTCCTTTGACTGGACTAAACTGTCCGGGGGTCCTTTACCTTTTTTTAACCCAGGGAGGTCACTTTGGTGCTGTTAATGCAACCGTTTGTCTTCACCCCTGGAGGCACACTCCATTGTCTCTCCAGGCAGAGGGATAACAACCGCCACCATGGTATCATTGTGTGTGTTCATCCCCATGTTCCACCTGGGTTAAGGGATGTCACTAATCCAATAATTGTGCAGCTTCCTGGGTTTCTGGAGACACTTTCCAGGAAAGTACACCTTCCTGCTAGTGTTTTCCCCACCTCCATAGTCTTGCTCCATAGACTTCCTTGCTGCAATATGACGCTTGTGGGTTAATGCTCCCAGGTCACCTAGTTTCATTCAGGTCTGTTCCTTACACTGAGTCGCACATTACAGCAAGGCAGCCTTCCTGGGCGCAGGAGAGACAGAAAGGAAAAGAGGACAGGAAGGCTCATGGATTTAATATGGAATACTTTTTCTACAGTGGAAAGAACACTCTTCAAAGAAACATCTCTGCCAAAGGAGGTAAGAAAGCTACGGTTGGAGAAGGAAAGGAAGCACAGGTGATTTTGGAAGAAGTATTAAATCTTTGTTGTGAGTTCTGGCTAGAGGTCCTTTTGGGCTTACATGGGTCATCTTGGACATTTTCCAGGGACTGGGCAAAAGCATTTCAATCTAGTGACAAGCACATCCTTTGCAGGCAGACAACTGCCCAGATTTAATCCCTGGCTCAGACAACTGGAAAGATCAGGCAACAGGTAGAGAATGTAGCTTGAGTCTGGATCTAACATGCAGCAGAATGAGGTGGTAGACTCCCAGTGCAGGGTAGAATGAACAATTCCAATGCAGTTGCGGATCAAATTTATGAATGCTGTAAAAGATAAAACAGAGTAGAGACAGCAAGGAGAGCAAATGGTTTCTCCCAAATGGCAAGTTTCCTGCTTCTAGTTCAGGCATCCCCAAACTTCGGCCCTCCAGATGTTTTGGACTACAATTCCCATCATCCCTGACTACTGGTCCTGTTAGCTAGGGATCATGGGAGTTGTAGGCCAAAACATCTGGAGGGCCGCAGTTTGGGGATGCCTGTTCTAGTTGTTCTTACTCAAGGGACCATTAAAAATGGTCTCTTCCCTTGCAGTTCGATTTGTACAGTCCATTCTGCCATCTCATAATGTTAAATATCCAACCTGGGCTGCTGTGAGATTCTGCCGGTCGGAGCAATCCAGCAGTCTGTCTCTTCATAAGGCAGCTTCATGTTACCCAGTTGCTATTGTCTAGGGGTGCTTTCAGACTGTCGCAGGGTTATTTAGGGTAGGATCGGGCCTTTTGCAATAAGGAACATCGTGACTCATAGTTAGAAACTGTGGCACCAAGCAGCTTTCTGACCTTTATTTGCCCCTTGTTCACACATACATACAAATACACACGAAGTAGTAGGCTTGCCGGCTGTTCTCCCACCAAACCCCTTGTTCGCTTCTGTGTGGTGGGTCATGGGAAGTTGCCTTAACACCCTTGTACTTCAGCTGTCTGCAGGCTTCTGGGCTGGCAATGTGGGGAGGCCGGTCCCCATCCCTCAAGGGAGGACGGATTAGTCTCGAGGGCTTCTAGTTGCTGATCCCTCTTTGGAAGCATTCCTTCTGAGGCTGAGTTATCATGATTGGCAACTGAGAGGGTGTGTTTGTGTGCGCGCTTGGGACTTCCTCTTGTATGTATTCTCTTACTGTCATAACCTGGAAACAAACTAGCCGATTGTCCTGTCCGACCTTCCTCATTGTTCAGCTGTATTTTTAGTAACTCTTGTCAGGCAGGGCAAACCGGGAGAACAGGTGGAGTCTTCATTCTGTGCCAACGCATCTGATGCGTCGTGGATTGCAATGCCTCTTGTTGCAAACTTTGCATGAGAAATGCTCCTGTAATTTCCATGTTCCAGTGGTTGACTTGCAAATACAGCCGTAATCATTTTATCCGCTGTCAGCATGTGGTGCTTTGAACAGTTGTTTTATCCTATTTTTTTAAAATAAAATATTGTTTTGTATTTTTATGTCTCGTGAGCTGCTTCATGAGGGTTTTATGCCATGAAGGTAAAGGTAAAGGTAAAGGGACCCCTGACCATTAGGTCCAGTCGTGACCGACTCTGGGGTTGCGCGCTCATCTCGCATTATTGGCTGAGGGAGCCGGCGTACAGCTTCCTGGTCATGTGGCCAGCATGACAAAGCCGCTTCTGGCAAACCAGAGCAGCACATGGAAACGCTGTTTACCTTCCCGCTGTAGCGGTTCCTATTTATCTACTTGCATTTTGACGTGCTTTCGAACTGCTAGGTTGGCAGGAGCTGGGACCAAGCAACGGGAGCTCACCCCGTCACAGGGATTCGAACCGCCGACCTTCTGATCAGCAAGCCCTAGGCTCAGTGGTTTAACCACAGCGCCACCTGGGTCCCATTTATGCCATGAAAGGCAGCCTTAAAAATACTTCTATCTGTTCTATCCGTCACTACCTTTTCTCAGACAGAACTTCACCATCACAAAGTTTTCAGCTTTTACTTAAAAAGGAAAAAAAATGGGTTTGTTTTTTTTAAAATCTGGGCACTTTACTTCCTACAAATACAGGTCTTCATCCTGCAGTGTTAAACTATGGAACTCACTTCCACAGGAGACAGTGAACTCTTCTCGTGCTCTTAAATGAAGAACGCTCCCCCCTCCCTCAGTTATTAAATAATTTTGTTAAGTAAACCTAGTATGGTGGTTATGTAGCAGTTAAGAGTCTCAAACCACGACCAGGGAGCCCTGGATTCAAATCTCCACTCAGCCACGGCATTCACTGGCAGACCTTTGCCGCTCATCTCACAGGCCAGCCTACCTCGCAGGGTTATTGTGAGGGTAACATGTAGAGGAGAACTATGTGTGCTACTTTATGCTTGGAGGAAAGGTGGGTGGGATAAAAAAAAAATACACTAAATATGATTGACAAAGAGGAAAAATCAGCAGGGGCAGCTTTTCTGAGCCTTGCCTGAGAAGCTAGACTGGCTCAAATTGTGTTTCTTCCAGAATGTTAAAGGGGGTGGGGTGGAATCACATCCCTTTTGCATTTGGCCACCTGGCTAGCAAGGTTGGAGTGGGTTTTTTAAAAGACCTTTTCTCTTTTTATCCTGGGATAAGCAATTGTGAAAATCATAGGCTTCTGGTTTCTCTTAACTGCATATCCTTGCCAGAAACCATTCTTCCTTCAGAGCACAGCACCTCTTCTTCCCAGGATCTACTGCATCTGAAAGTGTTTTGTGTGTAACAAGCAACTTGAAAACTGGAGTTAATTAGCGCCTGCAAATGTTCCCTGATTTTGCCAACACTCCAGCTGATCCTCCCAACACACCTCTGCTCCTAAATGAAGATTCTGTTGCCACCTTTTTGTCTGACGGGGCTCCTCTATCTGTGCAGCACACGAAAATTCAAACGATGCAGCTTTTTCCTGGGCAACAGTCAGCGAGAGCTCCACCTGTTGAATGTTTGCCACCTATCAATCAGAACCACACCAGAAAGACCACAATCCTAAATCTATATAATCCAAATCTGCTTTCTTGGAAGTAAAGCCCACTGAAATCAATGGGGGTTGACATCCGAATAAACATGGTAAAGATTTCCCAGAGGGGAAGCCTGCTAGCCTGTTGCAGCAAAACAAGAAACTTCTGCAATACGTTAAAAGACGAACAAATTATGCTATAAACTTGTATGGACTATAGTCCACGTCATCAGACTTATATAGTATTGCTCTGAGTTATAAATAGGCACAATAATATATATTTATTGGGACCTCTTGCTGCAAATTTGTTAAAGTTACCGGGAAGTATAGTTCTGCGAGGTGTGAACTACAATTCCCAAGGTTCTTGGGGTGGGTGTTTTAAATGTATAGTGAGTATGCAGCTTTATTTGGGAGCTCTTTAACCCGACTCGTGAAAATTGAGATCATGTACACGATTGCTGGGACCCAGCCTCTCCCTTCCCCCTAATTAAAATACTGTATCGTGTTTTAATTGTAACCTGCCATGGGACCTTCAGATGAAGGCTGGGCAAAATAAAATACAGTAATAACTATAATTATTATTAATACCCCATTAAATTCAGTCACTTTTGAGTAGCCACATATAAAAGGATGACACTGTCCCTGCTCTGGGGTAGTCCTCAATTACCCCTCCCCCAAGTCAAGGGAAAGCCTCAAACTCCATTTTTTTTTTTTACAATTTGTGCAGAAAAGAGGAAATTTGAGCATACATTTTTAGCCCTCTATGAGAATCTACACACACACACACACAGAGAGAGAGAGAGAGAGAGAGAGAGAGAGAGAGAGAGAGAGAGAGAGAGAGAGAGAGAGATATGTTTGGATATTTTATTTTTCATTTTTTCAACAGTGTTGTTTGCATTTAAAACATTTCCAACTTTTTACACAACTGGGATTACTTGAATCCCCGGACTTCCCCCCACCCCACCCCACCCCACCCCAACCACCGTTTCCAAAATTACCTGTTCTTTCTACTGCATCTAATTCCATTTTTCAAATTCATTTTATTATATCCGCTTTTAACATTAACCTTATTACATTATAAGTGTTAAAGCAATCCTGCTGACGCCTTTAAATCTTCTCAGCGATCCTTAAGGTGTTCTACGAATTTCCCCCACCTTCTACACAACTTTTAAAGGCGTTTTGCTAGCGGACAGCAACTGCATCTCAGGGGCCTACCCTTCCCCCTTTGTCCAATTCAGAGGGAAAGAATGGGTTCCCCCCTTTTTTGCGCTAGCACCGGCTTTAAGACCCAGGAGAAAAGAGAAGCAGGGAAGGGAGGGTGGGGAGAAAAGGCACGGAGAATTGAGGAACTTGCGTGGAGCAGCTCGGCCGGGCAGTAGAAGCGGCAGCGGCAGCAACGACAGAAGCCTGGGCACTTTTTGCGCACCTGGCAGGAGGTGGGGATCTAACCTGTTGCAGCCGCTCCGGCAGCCACCATGCGGGAGACTCTTTTCAAGGACAACTTCTGGGTGAGAGGGGAGAAAGCGTGGGAGCGTGTCCGGTCTCTGGACGGAAAAGTTAGACCCCCCTTTTTAAGGCTTAGTTATAAAGGGTTGGGGAGAGGGGGCGTTTGGATACCTGCAGCCAAGCTGCACAGATGCAATGCAGACCCTGCGCCTCTAAGGGCGAATCTCTCCAGGTGCGCGCGTCCTCCTGGCGATGCAGCTGTTTTTGTGTGTGTGCGCGGGGGGGGGGGAGTGGAGGAGGGGAAGCACAGCTGGCGCAATTGCTCCCTTTGGGCAGCTCTTAAAGGCACAAGGGCTGTTTGGGGGACTCAAAAGGGGAGGCGAGGCCCCACAGGCTGGTTTGAGCCCTGTGTGGCGCCTCGAGGGAAGAGTCCTATCTCAGCTGGAAGGTTGTAAGCTATTTATCATGGCTTAAAAGTTTTTTGTGCAGGTGAGAGCTAAGGAAATGGACCTTGGTCCCAGAAATGTGTGCCACAGCGCATCTGTGCTGAGCTTTAAGGTGTTGCATAGATATGTCAAGTCACAGAATTGGAAGGGACCCTGAGGGTCGTCTAGTCCAACCCCCTGCATTGCGTGAATTTGCCCCCTGCAAGGATCAAACCTGCAGCCTTGGCATTATTGGCAGCAGGCTAACCCATGGGTTGGTTGTATGTTTGAGCTGTTTCTGGCTGCTGCTGGTCCCTCCCTGTCCTCAGGTCCTCTGTTGTCCTTCTGAGTCTCTTCCTTTTTCTGTCTGCCTCTTCCTGCTCATTCTCCAGGCTCTCAACAGAGAGGTGTGCCGGCCAGTGGCCCATCCATTCCAGCATCCTGTTCTCACAGTGGCCGGCCAGATTCCTGTGGGAAGCTTAGCCTGCAGTGCAATAGCATTCACAATTCCTGGCAATTGATACTGAGAGGCATTAATGCCTCTGGAGCAAGAGGCGGAACTTAGCCATTTTTAGCCTTCTCCTCCATGAATTTGCCTAACCCTTTAAAGCCATCCACTGTTGGTGGCCATTGTTGCCTTCTGAGGGATTGAATTCCATGGTTTATTCCTCTGGTCCTCTGGTCTGCCCTTGATCTTCCGACATTCAACTTCTTTGGATGTCTATGAATTCCAGTGTTATGCCAGAGGGAGGAAAGCTTTTCTCCAGCCACGTTCTCCTCTCTGTTGCATGACACCATTCCCAAGTTCTAAAATTACATAGAGTGAAAAAAACGTATCTCCTTTCTTCACACCATTCATAATTTAATAGACGCCTCTCGTGTCTCCCCTGCCTTTTGCTCAGCTTTTTAAAAACTACCAAGTCCCAGATGTTGTCATCCTTCCTCAGACGAGTTGCTCCAGTCCTTCTTGATCATTTCGGTTCATCTTCCCTGACCACTGGTCCTGTTAGCTAGGGATCATTGGAGTTGTAGGCCAAAACATCTGGAGGGCCGCAGTTTGGGGATGCCTGGTCATGAGCATGTGCAGAGTGCTTCCCTTACACCGTTGAGTTGTCTAGAGATAGGCCAAAAGTTTCTGTAACTTTTGTAATGGAGAGCCTCTCAGGCCACGCAAGCTGGAATAGCGGTATATATCTTTTTTAAAAAAATTAGCCATTGCCAACCTCCTCCTCTGACTTGCAACTTATTTGATAAACACATTTATGGAATGCACTAAATTTATGCAGTTGATACTGGCATTTTCCTTCTAGCTATCCTAATAGGAACAATTCTGTTCCATTTGCTTTAGAATCTTATTTCTCTCCCACTCTCTAAGCTAGTGTACCATAGTGGCAAACAGTCCAATCCCAGATACGGCCTTTTGGTTGATCCTAAGTTATTGTCTAAGTGTGGATTTTGGAGGGGTTTCTCTCTCTCTCTCTCTCTCTCTCTCTCTCTCTCTCTCTCTCTCTCTCTTTCTCTCTCTAACTGATCAACCACTTTGAGAATCATAGCTCTGTGAGGGGAACGGGGTGGCCCAAACAAACCACAGTTTCCAAGAATTTTTTTTTTTTGGGGGGGGGAATCATGATCATTTAAAGTGGGATGATACCACTATAAATGTACAATGCAAGTGTTGCCTCAATGGTTACAAAGCCAGGAATGCAGAAAAGGATACAGACCAGAGGAACAGCGAAAGGTGAAGGACGCAGCAATTGGACATAAACAAAAAAAATTGCTTGTACCATTTCAAATCCTGCATATTTACATAGTAGCAAAGACAGACAATGGACCTTGTCTCCCAGAGTTTAGGATCAGACAGCGGGAGAGAACCTCTTGAAGGCCAACCATCTGAACTCTCTGCTTAAACCAATCCCTCTTCCCAGGGATCTCTGGGAATTTTGCCTCTAGGAGGGGAACAGGGGAGTCTCCTTTCAACTTGCAGCACCCTTTACAAACTACAGTCCCCAGGATTCTCTGGAAGAAGCAGCAACTGGTAAAACTGGCCAGAAACGTCAGGGGGCAGCTGCCAAGTGTGGATCTTTGGGGTACACGCTCTGCATATCCTCAAGTGCTTTGAGGGGGCTTACATTTCACTTTCTACTGTTGTGACCTTCATTGTCCTGTGCCCACGTCACGTCAAGTGTGAAGCAATTCTCAGAAAAGGACCAACTGGAGAGATGGTCAGCTGGAGCCTGCCCTACTTGACTCTCGCTCCGCCCCCCCAGTCGGCAGCCGATTGGGTAGCCGGGGAGGGGGCAGGGCGACGGTCAGCAAGCAAAGGGGGTGTCACCCAGGCAGAGGTCACAAACACCGCCCACTGCTTCGATGAGTGAGCTGTCATTCTCCCAGCCCTACTCGAAGATGCCTGATATTGAACAGATGCTCTACCACTGGAGAGCCAGTGTGGTGTAGTGGTTAAGAGCGGTAGACTCGTAATCTGGGGAACCGGGTTCGCGTCTCCGCTCCTCCGCATGCAGCTGCTGGGTGACCTTGGGCTAGTCACACTTCTTTGAAGTCTCTCAGCCTCACTCATCTCACAGAGTTTTTGTTGTGTGGGAGGAAAGGAAAGGAGAATGTTAGCCGCTTTGAGACTCCTTCGGGTAGTGATAAAGCGGGGTATCAAATATTCTTCTACCACTGAGCTACGCCCTATCATTTTTGATCTGCATGGAGTATTTAAGCAGCTTCTCCTAATCTCCTAGTCCAGCCTTTGCTAACATGGCACCCTCCAGAACTACAACTCCCAGCAGCCCAGATCACACCCTCTAAATTCTAAATATGCCCAATGAACCCCAAAGGCTTGGGGACACCCCCTCTGCTCTATTGCATACCCCCTCCTTGCTGCCCCTGCTCCCCAGAGCTCCCCTTCTCCTGATGTCAGCCCTCTCTTTCCTTGCAATCAGCTCAGTCGGTGGAGCATGGGACTCTTCATCTCAGGGTCATGAGTTCAAGTCCCACATTGGGCAAAAGATTCCCACATAGCCGGGGGTTGGACTAGATGACTCTCAGGGTCCCTCCCAACTTTACGATTTTATGATTTCAGCGCCACACAAAGAGGGTGCCTCTCTTCGCAACCGCTCCCATCTTCGCCTCATTTTCACCTCTTTCCATTTCCTCCTGTCGCTTTGTCTTTTCAGGCTGCAAACCCGTGGGAAGAATTTGTACCTTTAGCATGCACTTAGCGTACAGCACCTACTGACTGAGGCGGGTTAAAAATAACAAACGCTATGGCACTTGTGCTAATAGCAGGTGCAGGTGGTGATGGCTGACAGAAATGGAGGCAGATATTGACATGCTTGGCGTGAGAGAGAGAGAGAGGAGGAAACCGTGGTTTGCAAAAAATATAAAGGATGTATTTAGGAAGGAAAAAGAAACCCCACGTTTCAGATTGAGGAGAGGGGCAGTGCCCTTCTTGTTGAGGGGGGGGCAGATACAGTGCACCATTATATTAGGAAGTGCCTTGTGAGGTTTTGGGGGAACGCAAGTGTCTCATCGCTTGAAGATGGAACTAGAGGACACCTCAGCAAATGCATAATTGCAACCACGCATCTGTTGAGAGCAGGGCTGGCCTAGGACCTTTTGCCGTTTGAGGCAAACCAGAAAACAGCGCCCGCGACTCCCCCCATATGCCACAACTGTCCCGTTTTGAGCGAGACACCCCCAGTTGGCAGAAGCCACCCCAGCCTGTTTTGTTTTTATTTATTTGCACTTCCGATACAATTCCTTATCAAAGAGAGAGATAAACAGAAATGATGCAAGGAGCAAAAGAAATAGCAACTCCGAAACAGAAAAAATAGCAATGTTAGGATATCCAGAAAATAAACAGAAAACCAGAAAGCATTCCTCAGCTGACTTTCCCATCCTCTCCTTCCATGGTTCCTTTTGTCTCCTCTTTTTCTCACGTTTTCTTGGTTCGCCCCGTCTGTTGCAGCTACTGCAACCTGGGGAAACGGCACTCAAGGATTGCCCTGTCTTTCTGGATTTGCCGCCCCTCTGGGCTGTCCCCAGCCTGCTGCCCGAGGCGGCTGCCTCAGCCAGGCTAATGGGTGGACCGGCTCTGGTTGAGACAGAAGGTGCGTTTGAGCAGGGCAGAATCCATGGGTTTCATTGATAGATTGGTGACTACCTGCTGAGCAACTGTTTCCTGTCCTACTGCACTGCAGAGGTTTATTATCTCTGCATTGCCAAGTTTACAGCTTTATTGCCCATCATTGCTGCCTGCAAAGGGTCACTGTGCTTCTGTGAGTTCCAGCTGAATTCTCTCGGTCTGCCCTTTTACATTTGTTCATTCCTCCGAGCTTGTGGCTCACCATCTGCCCACCTGCCTGCCGGGTTTGTAAACAGTGTTCCTGCAACTGAGGACTGTGCCTTGGACCTGTGATGAAGGGGACAGCAGCCCACGAAGTTTTATGCTTTGATAAATGAGTTTAGTTTCTAATGCATGCTGTGGATGGGGATGTAGGGGGCCAGCAGCCGGCGATTGCCTTGCTGGCTCCTCTCGCTTTCTTCCCTTCACCCTTTTGAAATGGCATCTGTCACTTCCTTCTTCCTCGCCAACTTCTCCCTGTCCCTCTTTGCCTTGCAAAACGGGGCCTGTGAAAGTGCAACTGGAGGTTTGCTCTCTGAAAGTGGTACTTTGGGAAGCTGGACGCGCCGAGACGGTGGGCGAGTGGTTGCTCTTATTGATTATTATTGCAGCTGATTTATTAATTGGCTTTTGAACCACTCTCTTGAGGCGATTTGCACATAAAACAATTTGAAATGCCAAAACAACAGGTTAACATGTTGTTGTTTAGTCGTTTAGTCGTGTCCGACTCTTCATGACCCCATGGACCAGAGCACGCCAGGCACTCCTGTCTTCCACTGCCTCCCGCAGTTTGGTCAGACTCATGTTGGTAGCTTCGAGAACACTGTCCAACTATCTCATCCTCTGTCGTCCCCTTCTCCTAGTGACCTAAATCTTTCCCAACATCAGGGTCTTTTCCAAAGATTCTTCTCTTCTCATGAGGTGGCCAAAGTATTGGAGCCTCAGCTTCATGATCTGTCCTTCCAGTGAGCACTCAGGGCTGATTTCCTTAAGAATGGATAGGTTTGATCTTCTTGCAGTCCATGGGACTCTCAAGAGTCTCCTCCAGCACCATAATTCAAAAGCATCAATTCTTTGGCGATCCGCTTTCTTTATGGTCCAGCTCTCACTTCCATACATCACTACTGGGAAAACCATAGCTTTAACTATACGGACCTTTGTTGGCAAGGTGATGTCTCTGCTTTTTAAGATGTTGTCTAGTTTTTTTCATTGCTTTTCTCCCAAGAAGCAGGCGTCTTTTCATTTTGTGACTGCTGTCACCATCTGCAGTGATCAAGGAGCCCAAGAAAGTAAAATCTCTCACTGCCTCCATTTCTTCCCCTTCTATTTGCCAGGAGGAGATGGGACCAGTGGCCATGATCTTGGTTTTTTTGATGTTGAGCTTCAGACCATATTTTGCGCTCTCCTCTTTCACCCTCATTAAAAGGTTCTTTAATTCCTCCTCACTTTCTGCCATCAAGGTTGTGTCATCTGCATATCTGAGGTTAACATACCGGTATCTGTTACATTGACGGTCACTTCTCAGGTACAGAAGCAAGGGGGGTTTGTTGGACTACGACTCCCAACATCCCTGACCACTGGTCCTGCTAACTAGGGATGATGGGAGTTGTAGTCCCACAACAGCTGCAGACCCAAAGTTGAGAAAGGCTGCCTTAGGAACATAGAAAGAACATGACTCAGACGATTGTTTTTATGAGGAACGGCTTAGGGAACTGGGTATGTTTAGCCTAGAGAAGAGAAGGTTAAGGGGTGATATGATAGCCATGTTCAAATATATAAAAGGATGTCATATAGAGGAGGGAGAAAGGTTGTTTTCTGCTGCTCCAGAGAAGCGGACACGAAGCAATGGATTCAAGCTACAAGATAGAAGATTCCACCTAAACATTAGGAAGAACTTCCTGACAGTAAGAGCTGTTCGGCAGTGGAATTTGCTACCAAGGAGTGTGGTGGAGTCTCCTTCTTTGGAGGTCTTTAAGCAGAGGCTTGACAGCCATATGTCAAGAATGCTTTGATGGTGTTTCCTGCTTGGCAGGGGGTTGGACTGGATGGCCCTTGTGGTCTCTTCCAACTATATGATTCTATGATTCTATGATTGGTCCATCTCAGCTCTACCTGGAGACGGAGCGTTTTCTTCTGTATGCAAATCAAGATGTTCGGGACTGCTTCTCTCCCTAAGAACCAACCTGGACCCCAATATCATCTTCTGAAGCCCTTCTTTGTGTGCCTCCTCGGTGAGAGGTCCAGAGGGTGACAACACAAAAACAGACCTTTTTTTCGCAGTGGCTCCCCATTTGTGGAATGCTCTCCCTAGGGAGGTTCAGCTGCCACCCGCATTATACACCTTTAGGCGTTGGGCAAAACATTCCTCTTTAACCAGGCCTCTGGCTGATTCACATCCAATGCCCCTTTAAAATGTGTTGGGGGGGGGAATTACTGGGTTGCTCTTGTTTTTGTTTTTGTTTTTATTATGTATTTTGTGTTTTATGTTGTGAACCCCTGGGACCTGCGGGTATAGGACAGTATACAATTTTTTAAAATCATCATCATCAGCTGTTCCGTTTGGCATTCGGACTGACGCAGTCTGACCCCACGGTTACCCTCCCCTAAGGTTTTATTTTATAATGGTTTTATCTTATTCGTAGATTTTTAATTTAAAATTGAATTTTAACATTGTATTAATCTGTGTTTTAACTGAATTGTTTCTTTTATATTTGTGCTGATATTATTTGTTGTTAGCCGCCCTGAGCCCAGTCTTGACTGGGAAGGGCGGGGTATAAATTATTATTATTATTATTATTATTATTATTATTATTATTATCATCATTAATAATATCGTTTGAGTTACAGCCCTCCTTGGGGCAGAAAGAGAGCAGCTTTTGGACTGAGTCCACTTCTCAATGAAATGATTAGAGGACAAACAGGGTGCCTGGTCTGTATTAACAGAAGCTAGAGAAGGAAGTTAAGCAGGGCTGTGATAGAAAAGTCATTGGAAAGAAAAATGGAAGTAAGAAAACAGGATATGGGGTCAAGTCTGGATTGTTTAATGTGCTAATGTGAAGCTGCTCTGTGTGCAGGAAGTCAGGAAGAGAAGTGGGAAAGATGGCAATATGTGTAGAGCAGTGAAAACAAAACCCTGGCCCTGTGCTGCGCTTTCTGTTGCAGAATGGCATAGTTCAATGCAGGTGGGCAATTTATGCTGCAATCTGTGCCAACCCCAAATATTTTAAAATGGCATTTTAATAACGGCCAAGAAATGTAAGAAAATTAGTTTTAGAGAAAGGGCAAGTTGTCACCATTGCCAGTAAAGATGTATAGGATACAACAATATGATTTACTGAGCCAATAACAAAATGGGCAACCAAAATGGTCAAAGGCCTGGAAACGATGCCTGATGAGGAACGGCTTAGGGAGCTGGGTATGTTTAGCCTGGAGAAGAGAAGGTTAAGGGGTGATATGATAGCCATGTTCAAATATATGAAAGGATGTCATATGGAGGAGGGAGAAAGATTGTTTTCTGCTGCTCCAGAGAAGCGGACACGGAGCAATGGATTCAAACTTCAAGAAGATTCCACCTAAAAACATTAGGAAGAACTTCCTGACAGTAAGAGCTGTTCGGCAGTGGAATTTGCTACCAAGGAGTGTGGTGGAGTCTCCTTCTTTGGAGGTCTTTAAGCAGAGGCTTGACAGGCATATGCCAGGAATGCTTTGATGGTGTTTCCTGCTTGGCAGGGGGTTGGACTGGATGGCCCTTGTGGTCTCTTCCAACTCTATGATTCTATGATTCTATGGACCAAGAGGAAAAGGAAGTGAGGCCTGTAATTCCAAAGCAGGTTTTCTTAAACTTGGATCTCCAGCTGTTGGATCACAGCTCCCATCATCCCTAGCTAACAGGACCAGTGGTTGAGGATGATGGGATATGTAGTCCAACAACAGCTGAGGACTCAAGTTTGGGAAACACTGTTCCAAACAGTACCATGATTTGAATTGAAACAATTGCAAATTTTTTACTCCAAAGAAGATGATAAGGAATAACTCTGAACTGTACTAAATCCAGACACTCACATAGAGCTGTGATACTGGATGCTCCCGAGTCACCGTAAAGAATAAAATTAGATCAAACGGCAAAGAAGCAATCTCGAGCACTTTGGTTCCCAGACACTGTTAGCGAGGTTCCTCCCCTCTGAGAACAATGGTTTGTTAAGTTTGGAATGCCAATTACAGAATCCTAGGCCCACTTACTTGGGAAGGGGTCCCCCTGAATTTAGCAGGGCTTATCCCTGAACAGTCATGGAGATGGGTTGGAGCTCTGTGGTGGAGCATTTGTCTTGTGTGCAGAAGGTCCCAAGTTCAACCCCTGGCATCTCTAGGTGGGGACAGAACAGACCCCTGTCTGAAACCTTGGAGAGCTGCTGCCAGTCAGTGTAAAAAAAGAGGATAAAGGTAACGGACCCCTGGATGGTTTAGTCCAGTCAAAGGTGACTATGGGCTTGTGGTGCTCATCTTGCTTTCAGGCCAAGGGAGCCAGCGTTTGTCCACAGACAGCTTTCCAGGTCATGTGGCCAGCATGACTAAACCGCTTCTGGCGCAACGGAACACTGATGGGAACCAGAGTGCACGGAAATGCCATTTACCTTCCAGCCACAGCGGCACCTATTTATCTACTTGCACTGGCGTGCTTTCGAACCGCTAAATTGGCAGGAGCTGGGACAGAGCAATGGGAGCTCACCCCGTCACGAGGATTTGAACTGCTGACCTTCTGATTGGCAAGCCCAAGAGCAGGGGTTGGCAACCTAAGGCCCATGAGCCGGTAGCAGCCTGCAAGGCTTGCCTAACCGGCCCATGGCGACCCCTGCTGCCCCCCCCGCTCTTACCAGCGTGGCACAGCGCAGATGTGTGACAGAAATGACATGTGTGCACGGGCGCTCCTCCGACCCAGATGTGTGCCAGAAATAGCGTGTGTGCACGCATGCGGGATGGAGAAGCGCCTGTGTTCATGCACACATGCTATTTCCAGTGCACATCCGGGTCGGAGGAGCACTGGAAATAGCATGTGTGCATGCGCATGGGCGCTCCTCCGACCTGGAAGAGCACGTGTGCGCACAAACTCCGGCCCATCCTCCGATGGATGGAGCATGGACCGGCCCATCGACCGGTAAGCTTGCCAACCCCTGCCCAAGAGGCTCAGTGGTTTAGACCACAGCGCCCCCCACATCCCAGTCAGTGTAGACAGTACAGAGCTAAATGGACCATTGGTCTCATTCAGTAGAAGGCAGTTTCACAAGTTGCACAGCGCTGGCTCAGTGACAGGTGGCTGCTCCTCCTCTCTTGCGCTCGGCCTCCTCCTCCTGCTGCCTCTTCACTATCCTCAGCTCTGCACTTGGCCTACTCCATCCCTTGTTCGTTCACAGGCATCGACAGCCTCCATGGGCCGTATCCCATAGAGCACAACCTCTGGCGCATGGGCCGGATACGGCCCATGGAGGCTGTTTATCCGGCCCACGGGCCGCCCGTGAACCAAGCTGCCCACTTGGCAAGTCCCTCACGTGCTGCGGTAAACCAGCGCAGTGCGGCGTGGGGACTCGCCGAGTGGCGCCAGAAATTGCGTCTATGCAGCTGCAGAAGCGGTTTCTGGCGCTGCAGACATTTTTGGAAATGGGCAGCCAGCACCAGAAATCGCTTCTGTGCAGCCGCGGACATGCAGAAGCGATTTCTGGTGTTTGGGACATGGGCAGTGCAGCACCAGAAATCGCTTCTGCGTCTGTGTGGCCCATGTCCAGCCCGGAATCCTCCGGCCCGCGGGCAGAAAATGTTGCCGATGCCTGGTTCAGAACATTGGGCCCCCCAGCTCCTCCCCCCCAAAAAATATTGGGAATCAGGGGACCCCAGAAGAGATGGGCCCCTAGGAGTCGGCGCCCCTGAGTCTCGGTTGGTTCAGTGGGACTGTAGGCATAAGCAGGATTGTGCTGTATCTGGAATTTGGTTTCCATCTGCCTCCGGTCACTCTTTCTGTTGCACCAAGGACTCATCAGCGGCTGACTTGTCACCTTGAAACAGCCTGCCTACAGTTTCCACCGATATTCCTGCAAACAGCTCCTCTGGGGTTATTTCTGTTTATAGCTGTGCCACAGATGGTGACCTAGTTATGTTCCCCAGCCGAAACATTTGCACTGGCTTCTACGCCTATGGCTCTGGTGAGGACACCTTACAACGCTGATGCTGGGCTTTGTGGCACTTGGCTGCCATAGCCCCATCTCGGTGGAGGCTGTTTGAGCTTTTAAAATATCAGAGGCGCCTTTGTGATGCCAACATTT